>NC_064922.1:719793325-720418325 GCF_023897955.1 Schistocerca gregaria
TGCAGCAATGGACAGCTAAAGAGGCACCTTGGCACATTTCCTTCTGAGAGGAATCTCCGACTATTTACTGCGTTCATGACACGTCGAGTAGATGCTTCACGTCGGGCAAATGGAGATCCGACACGATATGATGAGGTAGTCTATGCCTTCGTCACGTCAGTGTAACGTACAGTTCCGTTAAGCAGTTTAGAAACTGTAAACGTCAGTGTATGAATGGAATTTTACTCGGTTTTTTTAGGAAGTGTCGTTCCATATTTGAAGGTTAAAGTGTCTCCATCCCACCTAGGTGTGTTCTCTGCGAGGCAGAGAGTACTGCAGAGGGAGATGTTGAAGTATTGCCCCTCAAGTCATAGCTACAACGTGGTCCATTCTCTTCGAAACAGGCCACAATCAGATCCAAGGTGTTGAAATGGCTGTACCTAAAACAAACAAGAAGGCATTGTAACCAGTGACCGTCTACAGATATAATGAGAAAAATTATGAAGACCATTAAGATTCATATTAACATGGAGACAGTAATATACAGAAACAACTCCTTGCAGAAAGTTTTCCCACATCAAGCATTTCCTTCGTATATCTTTCTTAACATAAAGACTTACAGTAAAATATGCAAATGTGACGTACAGCAGCTGGTGTAAGATTTCAATACCTGCTCTTTGTTGTGACGCACACAGATCATCCAGTGAGAAATGATAGAAGCGGCGCGGGAGGACACAGTGTTGGCACACAGCGCTGTCGGCCGTTGTGTGCCTCACAGAGGTTGAAACCGGTACTTCTGTCTCAAGCAGCATCTTATTTGGCTTGATGGTGCTAAGAGCTCTCGAGCAGTTCATCCGCTAGGCGGAACTGAATGAGTGCCACTTGTTCCCCATCACTCGCTACCTACGCGTTTCACTGTCACCCACTATCACTCATGCGAGCTTTGATTGACCGATTGGGAATCAGCAGGCGCGTGGTCTCTTCTACGTCAGTAAGAAAAGATTTTAGTTAGCTTGGTCATCTACAATCAGGTGCAGAACATGGAGAGAACTAACACTGCATCTTCTAATCCTATGAACATCTGCAGGCGTTCAACATTGCTATGCAACCTGTGTAGATGGCAGTGTCATTTGGCGAATTCGTGCTGGTATTGTTCGGAAACGTCCTTCAAGTCGCGAAAATTTATTCACACACCCCCCTCCCCACCCCTTCCCCGCGCTCACTCATCATAATTTCAACATCACTGACGTGCAAGGCACCGAAAAGGATCCAATGAAAATACGCAGTAGGCGGTCTAACTGCGAAGAAGGGAGCTCCGGCATAAAATCTCAGACGCACATTTCACTTCCATCTCCCTTTCTCTCTCTCTGTCTCTCTCCCAACGCAGCTGAGTTCACACCAGATTGATGGTGCATGAGAGTGCAGTGCTTCGACGTGAACATCGTGGCAGTAAATGGCAATGAAGCCTTCTCCTCCGCATGAATGCCGGACAGGTACTGAGGCGGACTTCGATTACACTGATGACGATAAATCACAGGAAACATAAACAACTGTAAAGCTGTGATTCACCCAGGTGAAAGGCTGAAATTCGTTGGACGAATCGTAAGGAAATGCACTTCATTCACGAAAGAAACTGCTCATTCACCTAATTCCAGTGTAATAGGATGACACTCTGGAACTCAAATTGGCATTATGGGTAGGTTAACTGCTAAATCTGTGGTAGTGGGTATTACAAGAATAGTCAGAAAGCGTGTAGCTTCCTCAAATTTAAATTTCTTATCACTTAGGAGGATTATCGACATTTATTTCCTCTAATTTAAGTTCCACGAATCGAATACGACAGGGGACACATGTACTATATCCGCAGTCAGCGGACGAGAGCGACGTTCCGGAAGTCAACAAACAAACTCTATTTCAGCCAGTAAACAGAAATCCAGTGGCTCAAGGCCGAAATAAGAAGCAAAAATTGGCTCTTGGTAGAATTATAAAAGGAATAAGTAATTCCTAGCTAAATAACTCTTGGAAGAAAGCCATTTCTAATAGAACAACAGTTAATATGTACATTCACTAACTAGTTCTGCCATTAGGCAGCTATTGAAACGTGCTTAAGCGCGCTTAAATTAAGCCGTCAACTAATTAAAACAAGGAACAATCATATCAGCTACGTTTTCTGGAGTTGAACATTGATCACTGACAGTCAATGTTCACAACAGGTGAGAGGTTTAAATTTCGGTGTAATCAAAGTCAACAACCAGATCCAGAGAACTGATATGTCATAGGCCACACGTTGGCGTAATTGTCCGGAGACCTGCGGGTTCACCTAGAGGACGACTCAGCGTTGTAGCGGCGGTGAACAGCGACGCGTCTTTCAGCGAGCACCGAAATAAAAAAGAAAAAAAAATGGTTCAAATGGCTCTGAGCACTATGGGACTTCACTTTTGAGGTCTTCGGTCCCCTATAACGTAGAACTACTTAAACCTAACTAACCTAAGGACATCACACACATCCATGCCCGAGGCAGGATTCTAACCTGTGACCGTAGCGGTCACGCAGTTCCAAAGTGTAGCGCCTAGAACCGCTCGGCCACCTCTGCCGGCGCACTCAAATAAACCCTGATTGTGGAAGAGCGGTTGCCCTCAACACATAGCCCAATGGCCACTTCGGCGAAGACTACCCTCTGTGATCTCTGCGCGGGCTTGAATTGGCTGCCTGCGACAGAACACTGTGCGCACTATTTTCGATCACGCACCTATGCGCAATAAACTTATCCAGCCGCGAACCCTAGCGGCATATTTGATGCCTCACGGCAGTTGCTAGATATAGTAATCTCGAAATGGAACCATACGTACCCTGTGCAGTCGGCTGTATGACGATTTTAGAATTACAGATGAGATGAATGAAAGGTTCTCAAAATTCAATGAACACACAATAATGATATCAAATAACACAAGACGCAATCCACATTCGAGAAATATTTTAGTAAATCAACATTATTACTTTCTACCTTGTCATTTAACTACTGTTATCATTTAGTATGTCGTGAAAGAATTATTACATTAATTATTCATGAAGAAAGTTTAATGAACTGGAAGACACATGTATTGACAATACTGAATAATGTATGAAACTTAAATCATCATAATTTATATATATGTACTTTATTATCACCTGGGATAAGTTTTCTCTTAGCTGTTAGGAATCTCGAATGTAAACAAATAAATTTGAAAGTGGCGGTGTTCTGTCTAGTCCTGTGCACTGCGTGCTAGACAAATGAATATTTAGCAAATGTATATGAAAAGATATCAGTAAGATCAAATAAAGATTCAAGTGACTTGAGGTAGGCTCTGAAATAAATCAGTCTTTGTCTGACACATACTCTTGCAAAGCAACAGATAGTGGGAGCGTGCTGCCGAAATCGAGTGTGTTAATAAATAATAACAAGAAATGAAACACAAAATGTTATTTTATAAATTTTGTAAACTGACTTGAAGAAATTATATAGAGAATGGATGAAGTTAAGTAAAATCTGTGTGTTCACAAGGAAATGAATATAACGTGTGGTTTTTGGTATCTAACCCGAGTACTTCTTTTTTTCCTGAATTTCCTGAATATTTTTCGTTCTTCCGGGTGATAGAATATCCCACATAGTGTAGATAAGCTTTTTTCCTCTGTACTTTGACGATACGTAACTTTAAATTGCAGACATTGGTATATAGAGTAATGAAGAGATGTAGCCGGAAACAGCCTGGCACAGCTCAGCCGCAGGTGGCTACGACGCACGTCCCTCTAGAGCGCTGCGGCGTTTGCTGGCGCCTCTTCCGTGCTTTGCCTGCCGCGCCTTGAGCGAACGTCTAAATCTCAAAGGGAGAGTGCTGTGAAGAAGGGGGGTGGGGATGGGGGATGGGGAGGCGCCCCGCAGCGTGAAGAAGGCTTTCCGCCGCTCAGCCGCTGCCGTCTCGCCTCGCATCCTGACACCTTGCTGGCTGACAAACGACTTCCGACTCCACGCAACGCGCTGTCTCGCCCTCTCTGCGAGATGTGCCGCACTCTGCTCCTGCGCAGAGCTTTGTGCGATGAAAAATGACGTCTCTGGGACTAATCTCCGGCTCTCAGTAAAAACAGTTGTCAGACCTGACGCCTAGCTCTCCTCAAATGGAGCTGAAGCAGTTCAGGAAAGTAATCAATCAGTTTTCGAATTCTTATACCGCGTGAAAACGAAAAAGGAATGATTCATTGCCGCCCGTTGTGGCCAAGCGGTTCTAGGCGCTACAGTCTGGAACCGCGCTACCGCTACAGTCGCAGGCTTGAATCCTGCCTCGGGCATGGGTGTGTGTGATGTCCTTAGTTTAGTTAGGTATACGTAGCTCTAGGTTCTAGGGGACTAATGACCTCCGAGGTTAAGTCCCATATTTCTCAAAGCCATTTGAACCATTTTTTTGAACGATTCATTCAAATCTCTACCCCAGCCCGGACATAAGAGTACAAAAGGCGAACAGAGAGCTTCACTTTACACATGCAGAAAGAGAAAACTTAAAAAACGTTTTTGTGTACCTACAAGAACCTGACTACTACTTACATTTTACATTTGCATGCATTAATATTCACCCATTGTGCTTTTCTGGATGATAAATGCAATATATGTTCAAATGGAAAATGATATTTTATGAGTTAGAAGTTAACAAGTTCCAGATTCCCTGCTTACAGGAGTGCAGGAAGCGTCCTATAGGATTTTATGAGCCTGATTTCTGCGATTATTTCACGCAGTGTTGCCTGTCTGTTAACACTGACAACTTCCGTAAAAGCTGTCGGTCGCTGTGTTGTCTGTCATGAGAGCTAATCCCTGATGTTTGGTATTCTCGGCACACTCCTGACACTGTGAATCTAGGAATACTGAATTCCTTAACGATTTCTGATACAGAATGTCCCATGCGTTAGGTGTCAAAGAATGTTACTTCCCGTCAGCGTCCATAATTACATCAGAAACCTTTTCACACGAATCACTTGTGTACAAAAGGCAGCTCTGCTGATGCACTGCCCTTTCATACCATACGTACATGATACTACCGCCATCTGTATATGTACGTACCACTGTCCCATAACTTGTATTACCTTACTGTATGAGACACAGTTGTCCGTATCGTATGACTGTATTGACGAGGAAACGCACAATTTTTACACATGCAAGAGATCGTTGAGTTTGAGCGCCGAATTGTTCCAAAGCGTATTGGCAGACGGACAGAAAGACAGTCGGAAAAGATAACAAATAAATATTTTTACGTTTTTTATAATAAGAAATTAACAACTTCCGGATTTTTCCTTTACTTGTAATGTGAAAAATCTTAAATCTTGCCCAATTTCGTGTTCTAGATCAAGGGGGAGCACCATAAAGATTTTGATGAGTGCCTTCTCGACTACGAAAATATGTGACGTAAATCGCCTATCTTTTGAATGAAATGACTTAAAAGAATAAAATTTTCATATTTCCAAGGAACCACAGACTTTGCTGTGAGACATAAATTGAGACTTGATGAGCCTACCCGTTCTTGAGGAAAAGGGTTTTTAACAGTCATAGAGACACACAAGAGACAAACGGTCAGACAGTAAAGCGATTCTGCAAGAGTTCGTTTTTTAGAGACCGAGGCATGGAACCCTAAAAGTAACAAAAACAACTACAATCTATCAGCAGTTTTCACTTCAGTCTTTTGTAGGACACACAATAATCTACCACTATCTTCAGTACTTTTGTGTTCATTTATTCAGTGTATTGTCAAATATAGGGAAAACTGAAAAAAATGGCTCTAAGCACTATGGAACTTAACATCTGAGGTCATAAATCCCCTATACTTAGAGCTACCTAAACCTAAGGACATCGCACACATCCATGCCCAAGGCAGGATTCGAACCTGCGACAGTAGCAGCAGCGCGGTTGCGGACTGAAGCGCCTAGAACCACTCGGCCAGAGCGCCCGGCTGTGGAAACTGACTAAGTAGGAACTACGGTACATAGTGTTTTTCTTCCTTAATTTTAAGGTAGTGAATATCAAATAAATCAGTCAGCACTCGAATATGAACTTCGAATCAAAAATGGAACACGTAGTTAGAAATTTCCTCTGTTATTTCGAGGGACCCCTTCAGTTTCTTACGTTCTTTACAAATACTTCAAGGATCAAGGGAATCGGTCCTCATAGCATCAGTTACGATATACATTCAAGAAAAGTTCAAATAGTTCCTTTTTTATGTCCTTGCATGGGCATACCTTCTTACGATCGCAACAATGACAAGTGTTCAATACACTATACATATTCACTCAGAAATACAGAGAGCCAGAGCTGTAGACTGTGGCATGATGTGGAGCGGAGGGTGCTGGTGAGAATATGTCGAACGCCTGGAGGCATTCTAATGCCTATACGTCTTTCAGTCTCGCTCGCTGGAGTGATCGAGCTGAACATGCAACGTGCAGCTACGTTACGGGAGGTTGCTAATCGGACACCTGATGACGTTACCCACGAGGCCGTCTGGAATGCAGCATCGCTAGCAGGTTACGAGGGCTGTCACACTGACGTCGGAGACGACTGCTTGGGTCGGCATGGGGATAGGGAGGGGACGATGTGGAATGTGGAGGCATCTACTGCGCTATTCTGGGATGATGATAGTTTGGCACCTCTTCTATGCTCCAGGGTGCCTGGTGATTAGAGGTACCCAAGTCCTCTCATCAGTGAAGGAAAAGAGGAGGCAGCAGCAGCCTATGGCCGCCAAGTACTTCAGGCTGAGGTGGCTGTAGCTTCGTAAATCTAATCATCTAGGCAGTCTGCAGTTTGAGCATTGCAGGTCCCACATCGGGCTTCGTTAGTTGCACACTGAAAGGTGGGCTTTGTAAATCAGAATGTTTCTACCATTAGGTCTATGCTGATGACATTTTAATGTATGAAAATGACCAAATGCGGTCCCAGTTTTCTGCACCACTATGTCACTACTCTTATCTTCAGGTTTCCAGTCTGGTTATTTCTGCAGCGTCTGTGACCTATAAAGTCATACTGTGATAGGACTCACGTGTTGTTACTTCACTGTACTTGGTCAACAGATTGACGTTTTGCTTCCTTCTCCTAGAGGTCAGTCCGCTGGTTTGATTCTGGTCATGCTGTGCCCGTGCAACGAGCAATACCAGATTTTACTCCTTGTTAGCATTAAAGTCTACTGATGGCGTACTAACCTGCCTTGCCTTTAGTTTAACCTCGCCTCTGACGCAGTCGCCAACTGCGGAAACCTTTGCTATTTTTACACTTCCAACAGGAATAAAGTAAAGTAACTATTTGCGGTTAATTGTCGTGCCATGTGGACATTAATGGTCATCCTTAAGTAACAAATGTTTTTGGGATAGTTCATAGCGCTTTAATAATCCTTACAGAAACTTCCAGGTTGTCCTATCAGAATTTTTTCACGTTAAAAGTACAATGTTTTCTTCTCATTCAGTTACAAACAGTAGTAACAAGTAGTCCTGGAAGAAAGCAATATCGGGCTGTAAAGTCTAATTCAGTGAAGGAAGGCCACAACTAATATGCATGCTCTTTGATGATGAGAAAGCCAGACAGTCTGTAATTGTAGTGCTGCAAACCCAGAAGGGCTAGTCTAAAATTTTCAACAACTGTAGTATACTTATGAAGTCGAAGAGATACCCACCGACTATCATAAAGTATAAAGAGTTTGCTTAGTATCCTGTACGGAGTCTATTAAAGCTCACATTCCCGTAGGCGAGAATAGTAATTCAGCTCAAGCAATTGTTTTTACTGAATACAAATGCAAAGAGCAAACCGAATTATATTTAGATAGATGAATGGTCTTGTTAACTTCTCATGGAGTGTATTGTCGCGGTGGAAACTAAAGTATTTGTTCATGGTTGACTGCCTTTATCTCGCAGTTTTTAAGTAGTGTCCCGACACGTTTCCGAGAAGCAAGAAGGTTGCAAGATGATAGCTGAAGATTCAAGTGTAGGGAGATGAAAATAGATTATTTCAGGTCCACGAATCGGATAAGAATTTAATGCAGCTGTGCCCAAAACACTAATACAGTAGTTGTTATAGAAGGTTTTTAAGTAGCATTTAAAGTATGATAGGGTCCCACTTAGATACAACTTTGCTAATGATTGGGTACAGAAAATGAATAACGGTTCATCATCAGCGGGGTCAGCGGATCTTTGTTTGCAGCTTTGGGCAAGGAAATAGTGATGTAGAAAACTTGAAAAATTATCAGTGCCAACGTATGTGATATTTCAGCCAGAGTGCTAAACAATTTGGGCTAACTATTGGCTGTTGCCGGTGAATCATGACAAAGTATATGTTCACTTGTACTATTCGAGTAATCCGTTATGATGTCCTGCATGCCCAAGAATCAACAGCCAATTCAGCGTGCCTTTTGCGAGGGGTATCTGACAGCACTTGTTGAAATCGTAGAAGGGATTGTTACACATTTAATCTAAAATTTAATTTCTTTTTTAACATAATACCTCATTGTGGCACAGATTTCTCTAGCTTTCCCGTTAGAACTACACGGTTAACGAGAACTCCTCGGACAAACTTTCAGAGGTGGTAGTGCGGATCCCGATAAGAAGAAAGTCCAGTAAAGCAGGATGTAAAAGTCATACCGAAAGAACTACGAGTAGTACTTGTTCATCTTCGCTATTGTGAAACACATGTCTCACTGCTCACGATTACAAGACATTTCTTTCTTGTCTCGGTCCATACTACCAACTATTAAAGTTCGTCGGTGTAGTTCTGTTTCACCATTCATATTAACGCTCCACTATTGACACAGGCAGATACAACATGACTACGACAACAAAATTAAAGAATGCCAAAATCACTTCATTGAATGAGCTTAAAGTTCTACACAAGCATTATGTTTACGAGTGCAATAAAAAGAAGACCGAACTCAAGTTCAGCAATAAAGAGACGTCTTGTTTGAGACTGACATGAATGACCAACAACCAGGTAAGTGGGTCGCTGACCCTCAGTTGCCTTACTTTAAGATTTGTGTCGGAAAGTCAAAATTTTGTAAACGACTGTGGCGCTTAGTGGAGTTATTCATCTGTTGTGGTGCTTCCATCTCCTGTAACGTTTCAAGCTGGAACACTATAAGTGTATATGGCTCAAGGCGAGGAGAACCCGTTGTAAACTAGGGTGGAACACCTACCTTGCATACTTAACAAGTGTCTCGCTCGCGCTGAGTAACACCTGTAGCATATAAGGAATGTTGGCTTTTGGATATAATAGATCGTTCGCTGCGGTAACGTATTTCACAGTCGTGATATAGCATTCCGCTCTTAAGATTTATTGGCAGTGACAAGAATCCTAAACATCACCACATCAGACCAGAGATGCAACGACAGTTATTATCTGTCAATCGTAACCCTCCGAAATCGACGATGTGTATCACGACTGATTATCATCCAAACAGGAGTGGCTGCTGCAAAATCTGATTATTCTGATATGTGACTCCTATCATTGGGGTGATGTGCCTTGCATCAGAACGAAACATGTCTCTGGCATCAGAATGTGTCATGTACCCTAAATCAGCTACGTTTAGATATTGAAAAACCAGATAATGCCGCTATGTCAACAGTGATCAAAGCAATACCTGACCTGTCTCAGAAGTGTTGAATATTCGCATGCCTTTGCGAAAGTGTTGGATATAGAACCTAAACTGGTGCGGGAGCAAAAACACATGTTGATTGCTGTATCAAGTACCCCTATATGAACACTACTGAAATCTGTACGCTGAATGAAATCATGGACCAAATTTCGAGGCTGGTATTGATCCTGTACGATGGGCATGCAACAGTTGTTGCCCTAAGTTTATGGTTGGACATTAACAACGTTCACAATCGTGTGTAGCCCTTTCCACTGTCATTCACTGTTGCAGGAAAGACTCGAGTACGTAAAGATACGTAAAGAGACAAAGAATTTTATGAGATGGAGATGTTGCATTAAGTAACACAGTGTCTGTTAACACAGTACCTTGTAAATGTGACTCTCTGTACATAGCGTCAAATTTCGACAATCCATGGAAATGTCCGGTATTGTTTCGAACCAAAAGGGGAAAAAAATTAAATTTTCGGGAGTTTACTACAAGATACATTTTCAATTTACATGAGAACGGTGTATAACAAATTTACGCATGCTTATACGACAGATTGTCCCTGTTTGGTTTCATAATTATAATATGTCCTATAAATGCTGAAAGTAAATTATTTGAAACATTTTACAAAGCTTGGGCTGTATAGACACTTTTCATAGTTTTTGTGACTATAATATGCGACCGCAAATTTAGTATTCGTGACGAAGTGTGGGACCAACGATATTAAGTATCCTGAATTAATCAACGATAAATATGTTTATAGTTTGTTTAATTGAAAACAGTCGTTTATAGTTAAAATTTTACTTTATGACCAATTTCAAAATATGAGATGATCATCAGATGCGTCTCTCGTCCGAAACTAATAAACAAAACACACACACACACACACACACACACACACACACACACACACACACACACACACACACACATACACAGACAGGCACACACACACAGTGGTTATTAGGTCATTATATGTACAGAAATACGTTGACCTCATTACGTTTTACATGTAAGAAAGATAGTGACAAAGAAAAATATGTACGCTTTTACTAAAGATTGTCCACTGCACTATTTAGGGCCCTGTAAGTATCCATCACTCAAACTTTTTTTTGGGGGGGGGGGGGTCATCAATGTTCTAACCGGTTTGCTGCGTCCCGCGATGTGCCAAATTCCTCATTTCAGAGTAGAACGTCCTTGCACACGACGTCTTCAATTATTTGCTGAATATATTCTAATCGGTCTTCCTCTACAGATTTTGCCCTCTACACCTCCCTCTATTACCACAGAAGTCGTTCCCTGATGTCTTAACAGATGTCCAATCAACCTGCCACTTCTCCTCGTCAGTGTTTTCCACATGTTGCTTTCTCCCGATTCAGAACAAACCCTCTTCCTCCCTTACCTTATCAGCCCACCTGCTTTTGAACATTATTCTGTAGCAACACATCTCAAATGCTTCGATTCTCTTCGGCGTCGGTTTTCCCACAGTCCATGTTTCACTACCATACAAACTGTGCTCCAAACGTACATTCTCAGAAATTTATTCCTCAAGTTACGGCCTATGTTTGATACTACACTCCTGGAAATGGAAACAAGAACACATTGACACCGGTGTGTCAGACCCACCATACTTGCTCCGGACACTGCGAGATGGCTGTACAAGCAATGATCACACGCACGGCACAGCGGACACACCAGGAACCGCGGTGTTGGCCGTCGAATGGCGCTAGCTGCGCAGCATTTGTGCACCGCCACCGTCAGTGTCAGGCAGTTTGCCGTGGCATACGGAGCTCCATCGCAGTCTTTAACACTGGTAGCATGCCGCGACAGCGTGGACGTGAACCGTATGTGCAGTAGACGGACTTTGAGCGAGGGCGTATAGTGGGCATGCGGGAGGCCGGGTGGACGTACCGCCGAATTGCTCAACACGTGGGGCGTGAGGTCTCCACAGTACATCGATGTTGTCGCCAGTGGTCGGCGGTAGGTGCACGTGCCCGTCGACCTGGGACCGGACCGCAGCGACGCACGGATGCACGCCAAGACCGTAGGATCCTACGCAGTGCCGTAGGGGACCGCACCGCCACTTTCCAGCAAATTAGGGACACTGTTGCTCCTAGGGTATCGGCGAGGACCATTCGCAACCGTCTCCATGAAGCTGGGCTACGGTCCCGCACACCGTTAGGCCGTTTTCCGCTCACGCCCCAATATCGTGCAGCCCGCCTCCAGTGGTGTCGCTACAGGCGTGAATGGAGGGACGAATGGAGATGTGTCGTCTTCAGCGATGAGAGTAGCTTCTGCCTTGGTGCCAATGATGGTCGTATGCGTGTTTGGCGCCGTGCAGGTAAGGGCCACAATCAGGACTGCATACGACCGAGGCACACAGGGCCAACACCCGGCATCATGGTGTAGGGAGCGATCTGCTACACTGGCCGTACACCTCTGGTGATCGTCGAGGAGACACTGAATAGTGCACGGTACATCCAAACCGTCATTGAATCCATCGTTCTACCATTCCTAGACCGGCAAGGGAGCTTGCTGTTCCAACAGGACAATGCACGTCCACATGTATCCCGTGCCACCCAACGTGCTCTACAAGGTGTAAGTCAACTACCCTGGCCAGCAAGATCTCCGGATCTGTCCCCCATTGAGCATGTTTGGGACTGGATGAAGCGTCGTCTCACGCGGTCTGCACGTCCAGCACGAACGCTGGTCCAACTGAGGCGCCAGGTGGAAATGGCAGGGCAAGCCTTTCCACAGGACTACATCCAGCATCTCTACGATCGTCTCCATGGGAGAATAGCAGCCTGCATTGCTGCGAAAGGTGGATATACATTGTACTAGTGCCGACATTGTCCATGCTCTGTTGCCTGTGTCTATGTGCCTGTGCTTCTGTCAGTGTGATCATGTGATGTATCTGACCCCAGGAATGTGTCAATAAAGTTTCCCCTTCATGGGACAATCAATTCACGGTGTTCTTATTTCAATTTCCAGGAGTGTAGTAGCCTTCTCTTGACCACGAATGCCCTTTTTCCCAATGCTAGTCAGCTTTTGATGCCCTTCTTGCTCCGTCCTACATTGCTTATTTTGCTGCGTAGGCAGTAGAATTCCAGAACTTTATCTTCTTCGTGACCAATAAAACCCGATGTTAAGTTTCTCGCTACTCATTTGTGCTACTCCCCATTACTTTCGTCCTTCTTCGATTTACTCCATGTTCTTCACTTATTAGAGTAGACTGTTCATCCCATTCAGCGGACCATGCTATTCTTCTCCGCTTTCAGTCAGGATAGCAATGTCATGAGCGGCTGGTGTCATTGATATGCTTTCGTCTTGAATTTTAATTCCACTCCTGAACCTTTCTTTTATTTCAGTCATTGCTTCTTTGACGTAGAGGCTGAACAGTAGGGGCCTTAGGCTACATCACCGTTTTACACTCTTTTTAATCTGAGCACTCCGTTCTTTGTCTTCCAGTTTTATTATTCCCTCTTGGCTCTTGTACATGTTGTATACTACCCGTCTCTTCCTTTAGCTTACCCGTATTTTTCTCAGTATTTCAATCATCTTGCTCCACTTTACGTTGTCTAACGCTTTTTTCAGTCATCCAATTTCTGTGAGCGTTTCTTGATTTTTCTGTATTGTTGCTTCCATTATCTACCGCAACTTCAAAAGGCCTCTCTGTGGCTTTTACCTTTCCTAACGTTAACTGATCGTCATCTAACACAACCTTAATTTCCTTTACATTTTTTGTATATTATTCTACATCTACATCTACATCCGTACTCCGCAAGCCACCTGACGGTGTGTGGCGGAGGGTACCCTGAGTACCTCAATCGGTTCTCCCTTCTATTCCCGTCTCGTATTGTACGTGGAAAGAAGGATTGTCGGTATGCTTCTGTGTGGGCTCTAATCTCTCTGATTTTATCCTCATGGTCTCTTCGCGAGATATACGTAGGAGGGAGCAATATACTGCTTGACACTTCGGTGAAGGTATGTTCTCGAAACTTCAACAAAAGCCCGTACCGAGCTACTGAGCGTCTCTCCTGCAGAGTCTTCCACTGGAGTTTATCTATCATCTCCGCAACGCTTTCGCAATTACTAAATGATCCTGTAACGAAGCGCGCTGCTTTCCGTTGGATCTTCTCTATCTCTTCTATCAACCCTACCTGGTGCGGATCCCACACTGCTGAGCAGTATTCAAGCATTGGGCGAACAAGTGTACTGTAACCTACTTCCTTTGTTGTCGGATTGCATTTCCTTAGGATTCTTCCAATGAATCTCAGTCTGGCATCTGCTTTACCGACGATCATCTTTATATGATCATTCCATTTTAAATCACTCCTAATGCGTACTCCCAGATAATTTATGGAATTAACTGCTTCCAGTTGCTGACCTGCTATTTTGTAGCTAAATGATAAGGGACCTATCTTTCTATGTATTCGCATCACATTACACTTCGCTACATTGAGATTCAATTGCCATTCCGTGCACCATGCGTCAATTCGCTGCAGATCCTCCTGCATTTCAGTACAATTTTCCATTGTTGCAACCTCTCGATACACCACAGCATCATCTGCAAAAAGCCTCAGTGAACTTCCGATGTCATCCACCAGGTCATTTATGTATATTGTGAATAGCAACGGTCCTATGACACTCCCCTGCGGCACACCTGAAATCACTCTTACTTCGGAAGACTTCTCTCCATTGAGAATGACGTGCTGCGTTCTGTTATCTAGGAACTCCTCAATCCAATCACACAATTGATCTGATAGTCCGTATGCTCTTACTTTGTTCATTAAACGACTGTAGGGAACTGTGTCAAACGCCTTGCGGAAGTCAAGAAACACGGCATCTACCTGTGAACCCGTGTCTAAGGCCCTCTGAGTCTCGTGGACGAATAGCGCGAGCTGTATTTCAAACGATAGTCTTTTTCGAAACCCATGCTGATTCCTACAGAGTAGATTTCTAGTCTCCAGAAAAGACATTATTCTCGAACATAATACGTGTTCCAAAATTCTACAACTGATCGACGTTAGAGATATAGGTCTATAGTTCTGCACATCTGTTCGACGTCCCTTCTTGAGAACGGGGATGACCTGAGCCCTTTTCCAATCCTTTGGAACGCTTCGCTCTTCTAGAGACCTACGGTACACCGCTGCAAGAAGGGGGGCAAGTTCCTTCGCGTACTCTGTGTAAAATCGAACTGGTATCCCATCAGGACCAGCGGCCTTTCCTCTTTTGAGCGATTTTAATTGTTTCTCTATCCCTCTGTCGTCTACATCGATATCTACCATTTTGTCAACTGTGCGACAATCTAGAGAAGGAAGCACAGTGCAGTCTTCCTCTGTGAAACAGCTTTGGAAGAAGACATTTAGTAATTCGGCCTTTAGTCTGTCATCCTCTGTTTCAGTACCATTTTGGTCACAGAGTGTCTGGACATTTTGTTTTGATCCACCTACCGCTTTGACATAGGACCAAAATTTCTTAGGATTTTCTGCCAAGTCAGTACATAGAACTTTACTTTCGAATTCATTGAAGGCCTCTCGCATAGCCCTCCTCACACTACATTTCGCTTCGCGTAATTTTTGTTTGTCTGCAAGGCTTTGGCTATGTTTATGTTTGCTGTGAAGTTCCCTTTGCTTCTGCAGCAGTTTTCTAAGTCGGTTGTTGTACCACGGTGGCTCTTTTCCATCTCTTACGATCTTGCTTGGCACATACTCATCTAACGCATATTGTACTATGGTTTTGAACTTTGTCCACTGATCCTCAACACTATCTGCACTTGAGACAAAACTTTTGTGTTGAGCCGTCAGGTACTCTGTAATCTGCATTTTGTCACTTTTGCTAAACAGAAAAATCTTCCTACCTTTTTTAATATTTCTATTTACGGCTGAAATCATCGACGCAGTAACCGCTTTATGATCGCTGATTCCCTGTTCTGCATTAACTGATTCAAATAGTTCGGGTCTGTTTGTCACCAGAAGGTCTAATATATTATCGCCACGAGTCGGTTTTCTGTTTAACTGCTCAAGGTAGTTTTCAGATAAAGCACTTAAAAATATTTCACTGGATTCTTTGTCCCTGCCACCCGTTATGAACGTTTGAGTCTCTCAGTCTATATCCGGCAAATTAAAATCTCCACCCAGAACTATAACATGGTGGGGAAATCTACTCGAAATATTTTCAAAATTATTCTTCAGGTGCTGAGCCACAACAGCTGCTGAGCCCGGGGGCCTATAGAGACATCCAATTACCATGTCTGAGCCTGCTTTAACCGTGACCTTCACCCAAATCATTTCACAATTCGAATCTCCGTCAATTTCCTTCGATACTATTGCACTTCTTATCGCTATAAACACGCCTCCCCCTTCACTGTCCAGCCTATCTCTGCGGTATACATTCCAATCAGAGTTTAGGATTTCATTACTGTTTACGTCTGGTTTCAGCCAACTTTCTGTTCCTAGTACTATATGGGCGTTGTGACCGTTTATTAATGAGAGCAGTTCTGGGACCTTTCTATAGACGCTCCTGCAGTTTACTATTAGCACATTAATATTGTTATTCCTTGTTGCATTTTCCCTACTCCTGCCTTGCCGCGTCTGAGGAGGCGTCTTGTCGGGCCTAGGGAGGGAATTCTCTAACCTAAAAAAACCCCATGTGCACTCCACACGTACTCCGCTACCCTCGTAGCCGCTTCCGGCGTGTAGTGCACGCCTGACCTATTCACGGGGACCCTACATTTCTCCACCCGATAGCGGAGGTCGAGAAATTTGCACCCCAGCTCTCCGCAGAATCGTCTGAGCCTCTGGTTTAAGCCTTCCACTCGGCTCCAAACCAGAGGACCGCGATCGGTTCTCGGAACGATACTACAAATAGTTAGCTCTGATTCCACCCCGCGAGCGAGGCTTTCCACCTTCACCAACTCCGCCAACCGCCTGTACGAACTGAGGATGACCTCTGAACCCAGACGGCAAGAGTCATTGGTGCCGACATGAGCAACAATTTGCAGTCGGGTGCACCCAGTACTCTCTATCGCCGCCGGTAGGGCCTCCTCCACATCTCGGATGAGACCCCCGGCAAGCAGACAGAGTGAACACTGGCCTTCTTTCCCGACCTTTCCGCTATTTCCCTAAGGGGCTCCATCACCCGCCTAACGTTGGAGCTCCCAATAACTAATAAACCCCTCCCCCCGTGTGCCTGCTCGGACCTTGCTGAAGGAGCAGCCACATGTCCACTCACAGGCAGAGCGGGCGATGCCACACGGCCAGCCTCCACATTGACCCTCCGCCTCGTGCGCCGCGAACGCCGCTGAACCCGCCACTCCCCTTGGGGAGAGGGTGGCCCAACCGCGCCCGGTACCCGCGAAGATGTCTCGACAGCAGGGACAGTGGGTGAAGCATCTAACACCTGGGGTGCACCATGCGACGCACCAGACTCCCCACTGCCGCTACACTCCGAGGCAGCAGCCTGAAGACGGCTGACCGCGGCCATCAACACGCTCAGCTGTTCGCGAAGAGTGGCCAGCTCCTCCTGCGTCCGTACACAGCAGCCACACATCCTAGCCATCCTAAGAAATCAATTTACTATAGAGTGTTAATCAGCTTTTAACTAGACTGCTAATTCACTAAAGGCGGTTGATTATTGACTAAACTGTGATTGCTAACCACTTCTTGTAGAAACAAGGAAAATAGCACTACCTGTCTCTGGACGGTATTGAAAACAAACACTAGCACTACTAGCACTATGGCTGACTAAAGGGACTCTCTGACTGTATTCAAAACAAGCACGAGATCTATGGAACACTTAATTCTTGACAGGAACTTGTATGCATGAGCCATTAAACTGACTGTGCCATAATTCTCCCGCTTGTCAGGTCTAGCAGTCTTCGGATCTGAGTGGATGTTATGATTCCAAAAGTCAGGTGGTATGTCGCCAGACTCATACATTCTACACACCAACGTGAACAGTTGTTTTATTGCCAATTCCGCCAATGATTTCAGAAATTCTTATGGAATGTTATGTATACCTTGTGCCTTATTTGATTTTAAGTCTTCTAAACCTCTCTTAAGTTCTGAATATAATACTTGATTCCCTACCTTTTCTACACCGACTTCTGTTTCTTCTGCAACCACATAACAAAAATCTTACCCTTTATATACGACTTCAGTTTACTCTTTCCATCTAACCACTCTCTCCTCTGCATTTAAAAAGGGAATTCCCGTTGCAATACCACCCTTGCTCTTAATTTCACAAAAAGTTCTTTTGACTTTCCTATATGCCGAGTCAGTCATTCCGATAGTCATTTCTTTCTCGATTTCTTCACATATCTCTTGCAGCCATTTCGTCTTAGCTTCCCTCCACTTCCTATTTATGTCATTCCTCAGCGACCTGTATTTATATATTTCCAAATATCCCGGAACATTTTTGTACTTCCTTCTTTCATCGATCAGCTGAAGTATTTCCTGTTTTACCCATGGTTTCTTGGCAGTTAACTTCTTTGTACGTATGCTTTTCTTTCAGACATTTGTGATGTCTCTTTTAGACATGTTCATTCGTCTTCAACTGTACTCCCTCCTGAGCGATTACTTATAGCTGTATCTACAGCCTTACACAACTTCAAGCGTATTTCGTCATTCCTTAGTATTTCTACATCCCAACTTTTTTGCGTACTGTTTATTCCTGACTAATCTCTTAAGCTTCAGCCTACTCTCAATCACTATTATATTGGGATGTGAGTTTATATCTGCTCCTGGGTAAGTCTTGCAATTCAGTATCTGATATGTAAATGACACCTTCCCATGTCACCCGGTCTTTGCCAAATACACCTTCTTCCTTTGTGATTCTTGAACAAAGTATTCGCTTTTACTAGCTGAAGTTTATCGCAGAACTAAATTCGTTTGTCTCCTTTCTCATTCGTTGTCTAAACCCTTCATTCTCCTGTAACCTCTGTTCCTATTCCCATCCCTACAACAGCATTCCAGTCCCGTATGGCTATTGGATTGTCGTCTGCCTTTATGTGCTTGTTATACCTTCCATATCCTCATATACTTTCTCTGTCTCTTCGTCTCCAGCTTGCGACGTATTCATGTATACCTGAGCTTTCGTTTTTAGTGTTGGTTTGCTGTCGATTCTGAAAAGAACATCTCTATCACTGAACTGTTCATAGTAACACACTCTCTGCCCCACCTCCTAATTCATAAATAATCCTATTTCTGTTACACCATTTTTTTGGTGATGTTGATATTACCCTATACTCATCTGACCTGAAATCCTCGTCTTCTTTACCTTTCACTTCACCGACCCCTACTATATATAAGTAGAGCCTTTGCATTTCCCTTTTCAGAGTTTTCTAACCTCTCTAGCAGGTTCAAGCTTCTGATATTCCACACCTCGACTTGTAGAACATTATCCTTTCGTTGGTTATTCAATATTTTTCTCACGGTCACCCCCCCCAAACCCCCACCCCCCACCCCCGCACCCCCCTTTGTAGTTCCGTCTCGGAGATCCGAATGGGTGCCTATTCAGGGATCTTTTGCCCATGTAAAAATCATTATGACTTTCCTTTTTATTACAGGCCACATGTCCAGTGGATACATTTCATGTCTCTTCAGTGCAGTGGTTTCCATTGTCTTCTACATCATCAGGCCATTGACCATTGCTCATTCTTCCACATTTAGGGGCAGTTTCTTACCCTAAGGACAATAGCGTGCCCTGAACCTCTGTCCGCTCCTCCGTCCTCCTGTGATAAGTCCATTGTTTAAATGAGGGTGACCTCCTATGCAGGAAGTCTTCGGCCGCCAATGTTGATTCTTAATCAAAATTAAAGCCGTGGTGGATTTCGAGCCCGGGTCCAGAATATCTTATTCCACAAACAGTTTATGTATCCCGTAAATTGACTCGTTGCTAGCTCCACAGCATCTCAACAGCAAATGTACACTTAAACTAACTAATGAAAAGCACTATCTCAAATACCGTCTCCTTAGTGAAGTCAAAGGCAAAAGACAGACTTCAGCGCTGACAGTACCGAGTTAAACATGATTGCATAAAAGTAAAAGAGGAGGTACACCAGGAGATAGCATGTCATACCCGACGCCCAGGTCAGTAAATAGTCTTCATGTGAGAATCGGCCAAAGTGAAACAGCAATTTTAAAACAGTCTTTGCGATAACCTAGATATATATTGTGCGTCTGCTGAGAAGCAGACGATGAGTCATTTCCTTCATGTCCCGTTTATACCATCTTTTCTGGCATCGTGACTCAAGAGGTCTGATATCGATAAGTTTAGCAGCCGTGCTCCAATATGCTACTGCAGGCAGGTAGGCAGGTGTTAAATGACTGTGTGCGACGGAAAATCATACAAGGTAAATTAAAGATATGGCCCTCTCTGACTACTCCCTGAAGCAGATCTTAGAATCTCTTAATGCTTTTTAACATATAAATTCCAACCTTAGCAGAAATGAATGATTAAGGGAATTAATAATAGTAAATGATAAACGTGGTTTCTGCTTATGCATTTATTGTATTTTAAAAATTATCCTTATTACAAATGTTTATATTTATTAACTAAAATTACTGATCCATTGAACAACTCTGCCCTTTTATTATGACTGTGCTGTCTAATATAAATAACGCGAAATGACTGATACCATCTCTGAACCGAAACACAAGAAGACACTACTTATAAAGATGATCTACAATGGAGTGCAACGTCAGTGGAAATAAATCCTACGTGATCACACCTGTTTAGCCTTATAGCCCCTAATAAGCCAAAGCAATTACTAATATCACCGTACGTACGGCGTCTGGTGCGTCGGGGTGATGGTTCTCATACACGTCTGTGACGTTGGGAGAACTGCAACCACAAAATAAACTCTTTTAAAGAGTACGACGGCTGAAGGCGGTCCTCTGGCTACTATAATACCGTCTTCTCATCTCTGTGTTCTACAGACGAGACACGTGAACTCCCAGCCACAAGGACGGACTCCAGATAACGTCTGAACGTAAGTATAGGCAGAAGAAGTGCTCTCAATCACTGAACGCTGCGTACTCAACTACGACTTCCAACCGGGAGCCCAAGTCCAGAATCGTATAAGTTCACAAAAGTACAGTGCCTAATTGTTTTAACTATAAAATTTCGTGAGAGCAAAGACACTAAGTCCGTAAGTACCAACAAGAAGCTGATACTGAGTGACCGTCACACACCGGAGCTCAAAACGGTAGACCCCGTCTCTCCAGCGCCGGCTTCCCATCAAGGTTTGGCTCCCCACCATCGTAATTTCGAAAACGAATCATATTCCCGAAACCACGGTATAGTCTCCCTCTCTACAGATTCTTCCAAACACCGACCAGCCATATTTTATCCTTTTGTCTTCCATCGAGGAAAGTTAGCGATGAAAAACCTATACAATGGTACGCTTCTGAGTAATAATCCTTGGAAATAACCCAGCCTGTGTGGTTTCCTAGGTGCCGCTTCTTCGTTCCTCTCACCTGCGCCCAAGATTTTGAGTGTTCGAAAGTATTATCCGGTTATCCTCCCGGCCTCTATTACAATAACGGCCGGCCGTCACCCTTTGTGCTCCAGAGCTCAGGTGCCACGACGTCTGTCTAGCTACTTCCTGTGTTTAAGCAGGACCAACACATGTACACGCCTTCTACCCAGAGTTTGAGTTCTGCATGCCGTTTCACCTCTACTGGCGTGACAACCTCTCCAATAATGTGCAATCATTCATTACGCCGTTTTTATACTAAAAACACTCCGTCACCTTTCATGCAATAAGCATTAACATTTATTTACAAAGCACACGTGACAGTGTCAGTATCCTAATATTCATATATACAATGTACAAACTAGCACATGATATCAAATTGTGATTGTAGTTCACGGCTAAGTATGTGGATGAGTGATTGTAAGGTGTCCGCAGCTCGTGGTCGTGCGGTAGCGTTCTCGCTTCCCGCGCCCGGGTTCGATTCCCGGCGGGGTCAGGGATTATCTCTGCCTCGTGATGACTGGATCTTGTGTGATGTCCTTAGGTTAGTTAGGTTTAAGTAGTTCTAAGTTCTAGGGGACTGATGGCCATAGATGTTAAGTCCCATAGTACTCAAAGCCATTTGACTCATTTGATTGTAAGGTACGAAATTATAGCCACCTTGCATTAAAAATTCATTAAATGCATGTCATCGACACGCTGAGAGTAAGAAGACTCAGTTACTAGCTCTTCATCTCGTTCACGCAAAGCCATCGTGTTCTGATGTTAATTCATTTTGAATCTTCCTGTCAGATTAAAACTGTGTGCCCGACCGAGACTCGAACTCGGGACCTTTGCCTTTCGCGGGAAAGTGCTCTACCACCTGAGCTACCGAAGCACGACTCACGCCCGGTACTCACAGCTTCACTTCTGCCAGTATCTCGTCACCTAGCTTCCAAACTTTACAGAAGCTCTTCTGCGAACCTTGCAGAACTAGCACTCCTGAAAGAAAGGATATAGCGGAGACATGGCTTAGCCACAGCCTGGGGGATGTTTCCAGAATGAGATTTTCACTCTGCAGCGGAGTGTGCGCTGATATGAAACTTCCTGGCAGATTAAAACTGTGTGCCCGACCGAGACTCGAACTCGGGACCTTTGCCTTTCGCGGACAAGGGCTCTACCATCTGAGCTACCGATGCACAACTCACGCCAAGAAGTTTCATATCAGCGCACACTCCGCTGCAGAGTGAAAATCTCTTTCGGGGATTCCTTTTGGTTTATCACTGGAAATGTAATTCCTGTTGACCAGCTAGCCTTTCCAGAATCAAATCGTAGCGGACAACACAGATCCATTTCTCATTTATTTGCGTGTCATTGTTTCAGCGATCGAGTTGGTGGGCCCGGAGAAGCGCACGACGATGACGATAATGAGCAACATCGCGTACTCGTTCGGACTGGTGCTGCTGTCTGCCGTGGTGTATTTGGTGCGCGACTGGCGCCAGCTGGCGCTCGCCACCTCAGTGCCGTTCCTCTCCTTCTTCCTCTATTGGTGGTGAGTTGCGTCCTGCTCGACGCCACGCACGCAGCGAACACATCTGCAGCGCTACACGTTTCAAGCACACAGTCACGTTACAGAGTAGATAAATGCAACTTCAAAGAATGAAAACGGGTAGTAAAGAATCAAATATGGGATTGTAAGGCATAACCAGATACAGATACAAACATTCATTGAGTGTAACGGGGCCCTTACAGCTGCTTCCTTTCTCTTATTTCCTCATTTCTTACGAGGTCAAGTAGGGAAATTCCACAGGTTCTTCTCAAGTAGCCCATTTCTAAAGTCTAATACTCTTATTATTTTTTTCTGTTAGTTCCCAGGACGTAGTCCCGTAGATCGCTATTGATACGACAATGGATTTGTATAAATGAATTTTAACGTTTAAACTAGTTTTTGAGGATCAAATAACGTGGTTTAAGTTTTAGTTAGCCGCCCTTCCTTGCCTGACCCTCCGTTGTATATCTCTGCTTTCTTCCATCACTTGATCGGACAATACTCAGGTATTTAATCTCTTCACACTTTTTAATAAGATGTCTGCCATTGTCCAGATTACTTCCCTCTTCACCACAACATAGGTATTTCGTCTTCCCAAAATTTTCAAACCCACTTTTTATACTCCTCCAATAACTTTCTTAGTATGTAAAAATATGTCTCCTACATGAGGGAATCTGTCTCGAAGGAAGCTATAAAAATTAGATTAGCGAAAAATTTAGTAAATAGAGTTGATGGTTTCAATTTGAACAAAGCATAGAATCCGGCTCTTGGGGTAATTAAACTGCAGAGAAGTAGATATGGTATCACCGCCGCCGATCATACAGCGATAAGCAAATCGCATGTTTGTACGCCTTCGCCACAGGCGACGCTTGTATAAGTGTATTTCTTTGCCACTGACCAGCATTTGTCACCCGCATGCGCAGTACCGCCGCGATGGAGCATATAAGACTGCGCTAGGCATCTTGCAGTCCCTCTTATGAAGCACTGTGAGGATGGCCGGACGATATGCTACCGAAATATCAGTGGAAGTAATTTTATTTCAGCTGCTGAATGCCCAAAAATTAAATGGACTGTATCTCCTACATCGTTTGCTGTAGCGACCTGGTCATCAGCGTAGAAAAATGTGTACATACATGGTTCCTTACTTCAGTCACTATGCCCATGCACTTTTTTCACCGCAGTTCTAAAGCCTTCTGCAGATACGTCTTAAACAATGTGAGAGACAGACAGCATACTTGCTTCAGACCGTTAGTGGTTCTGAAGGACTCTCTAGAAATTTCTTTTCCTAGTTTAATGACATATTATGCTGACTTTTAGAGGTTTGTGATACTTCTTACATACAGGTTTTGCAGTTCCCCTGACCACAGCAAAGCGAACAATGGCCTTAAGGGCACTGTGTCCAATGTTCCCTCAAAATCTAAGAAAACCAAACAACTCTTCTCCTTGATCCATACCGAGCGAGGTGGCGCAGTGGTTAGCACACTGGACTCGCATTCGGGAGGACGACGGTTCAATCCCGTCTCCGGCCATCCTGATTTAGGTTTTCCGTGATTTCCCTAAATCGTTTCAGGTAAATGCCGGGATGGTTCCTTTGAAAAGGGCACGGCCGATTTCCTTCCCAATCCTTCCCTAACCCGAGCTTGCGCTCCATCTCTAATGACCTCGTTGTCGACGGGACGTTAAACACAAACCACCACCACCACCACCTTGATCTACTTTAGAATTAAGATGTTATGTACATCGTAATTTTTGTAATGATGGCGATAGAATGAAGTTTAAGAGAATCGTTAGAAAGAACCAGAGTGTAAGTAAATGGGATACCAGAGAAATGAGATATGACGAAATGTGTTCGAAATTCTCTAGCGAAGAGGATACTTCGATAAAGAACACCAGTGCAAGCACTTCGGTTCAAGGACAGTGTACATATCTCATGGCAATCACTGAAACCCTACTAAAATTTATCTAGAAAGACAGAAGTATAGAAACTTGGAAAATATTTTGCATAAATTTCCTGGCCGTGACGTAGGAAACTCAAATCATTAAGGCGGAAGTTGGGATAGGGTATCACGAAAATTGTTACAAAAGCCTTCTCCAAGAATTACTATGGTAAGCAAATCGGGGAACCGATTCTTTAAGGCAACATATAGGATCTAGTCACCGAGAGTCCGAAACTTTTCGATTCAGTTAACGTAGACCAGGGAGTTAGTGATCTGAAGGCCATTACCCGCCATACCTGTGTACGGTCGTGAATAGGAATGCAAAAAAGGTAGGAAGCTATATCTGCTTAGCAATTGTGAGAAAAAAGGCGTGTTATACTTAACTGCAGCTGGCAACATGGAAATTATCTCCAGGTTCAAAAATGTCGTGCACCAGTCGATAAAGTTTAAGAGTAATTTACAAAACACTTTAGTCATTTATGTGCAGAGCGAAGTTGTGACGGATGAGAAAGATCCACCGTGATTCTACAGCCTTGTTAGAAAGCTGCTACAAAAGCAAAGAGAGCCTGACTGCGTACTGCAACGTAGCCAAAACGCCACAGAAGGGCAGTAACTAATGATATCAAAAGTAACGTAAGCTGAGCCATTCGTGAAGCGTTCTGGGAATTCGGAAGTAAATTTCTATCTACTGACTAGATATAATATCGTAAGAAGTTTTTGTATTATTTAAATAAGTAAATGTATCACCATCTGTCCAGACCGTTTACGACCATAATGACATCGAACAAGAGGAAGAAAGTGAGGGAAAATGGAAATTCTGAATCCTTTCTTCCAAACCGTTTGGGTGTGCAAGGTCGTACTGTGGTCCGTCGTTTAAAGTATCGACGTTACACGTACAGTAATAATTATGTAACAGCAAAGTAACTAAAACTACTCAGCAAGGGAAAACTCACTATACTTAATGGGCTACCAAAACGAATTTACATACATTGCGCGAAATAACATGCTATTCCTCTAGCACCACTGTACTGTAGGACACTGGAGACGCGAAGCGTTCCTGCCAACTTTCAAGTAGGGTCGTCGAACAGACGCACAAAACTGTAGTCCGTTGTAGAACTTTGGAACCCACGTCATGCTCTCTTACACCACATGTACGAATCAACAACACTTCTGGGAACAGTGATCACGTAAAACTGAGCTCACTGTGTTCTCCCACAAGACCCAGGAAGTCAGGTTGATGTTGTGTTCCTTCGGGAAGGCATTCCGTACAGTTTCACACCATGACTTAATGAGAAACATAAGAGCATTCGGAATGTGAGATCAGTTGCATGATTAGACTGGAGATCTTCCTGGAAACGAAACACAGTTTTCCATTTTCACCGGAGAGAAACCTTCACAAGTAAATTTAATTTCAGGCCATCTAAAGGGACTGTTATAGGACAATTATGTTTCACAATATACGTTAATGGTCTATAGGATAACATCCGAAGTTGGGTGAGGCATTTCACCGACGATACTGGTCTACACAGAGAAGTCGTGAGGCTAGAAAACTATTTCAAAATGCAGGAATGTCAACAAGGGATTGACTGCAAGGATTTGCAGTTGTCCCTCAACATATAGAAATGTAATGTATGGCGAATAAATAAGCAGAAAGACCCATTATTCTATGATTACGGGGATGCAGAATAATCACAGGACACATTCACGTACAGATGCGTACGGAAGGGTTTAAATGGAGTATCCCATTAAACCTAATGTCAAGTAAAGCAGATGACAGACTGTTATTCGAGTTTTCTATTTCTTTATTCATTATTAGGCCTACTCCTGCATTATCACTATAAGATTTTCATTTATAGCGGTGCATCCAACTGACCAGAAGCTCTGTTCTTCCTGCCACCCATTACAGTCGGCTTCAACCTATCAATTTAATTCTGTAACCTACCTACCTACCTCAGTACCACAGACGGTAACGTTCCACACTCCGACTCGCATAATGAGAGTTTTGTTTTAGGTGATGACGACATTCTCAAGGAACTTCCCGACCTCGGTTCGTAATGGGAGGCTGTTTTACATTCAGAATACTTTACGCAGGAGAATTCCATCATCATCTAACCGTACGGTAAAGCCAACTGCCGTCGGGAAAGTAAAAAATGTGGTTTCGCCTTGCCTAGGCTACTGACTTTCATTTCTTTCCTCACTAAAAATATAGATAGTAACTCCTTCGTCAACAAGGGGTGGTAACGTCTAAATAGTTCTCCTTGTGGCATTCGCTGAATATTAATCACCAATTTTATAGCATTCGGGTAAATTTTCTTACACTGAATATAACTGATCTTTCGTCCAGAGCTCATACTTCTGACGTTTCGCGTACGTCATAATTCTATTCTCTCTCTCTTCTTATGGATATGTAGCGGCAGTGAACTATTATAGCATTATAGCATAGCATTGACTGAAATAAGGAACGAATGGATTCAATGACGACGGTAACTGAGGTAGCCACTTTTCATTTCTAGAAATGGAATTTGTGGGAGAGGAATATCATACTGTACATAGGACTGCTTTCGTCCAAACTTTTCCGAGTTCGTTAATATGAAACAAATTAAAAATTTGAATGAATTGTCTTATTATTATTGTTTTATTATTAATATTATTTATAGATCTAGTCTATAACTCTGAAACAGATTGTGCTGATTTGGAATTTGCTGACATATTAAAACTATGTGACACACTCGAAACCCCATAGTTCGGTATGTGAGAGCACTGACCGCGAGAGGCCCATGATCGACGGCCGTTTCGCCAAACAGTTTTACTGAGCCGGAAGTTTTGATGTCATTTCTGTCCGTAAATATCCACAAACATCGTTCCCATGCTTCTGACAACGACCCGCCTACCTAAGGCATCCCCTTTAAAGGTTCCAGAACCAGAATGTCAGACATTTGGGATGGTAAGACTATTGTAAGTCTCTAATGGGACTTCTTTCTGAGTTTGTTCAAAGCAATAACTCTGAAACAAGCATTGCCATTTATTCTCGTGTCTCGACAGATGCTGGTCCCACGTTAGCTATAACAGTAATTTTTACCACTTACCATCATCATCACCATCATCATCATTTAAGACTGATTATGCCTTTCACCGTTCAGTCTGGAGCATAGCCCCCTTATAAAATTCCTCCATGATCCCCTATTCAGTGCTAACATTGGTGCCTCCCCTGATGTTAAACCTATTACTTAAAAATCATTCTTAACCGAATCAAGGTACCTTCTCCTTGGTCTGCCCCGACTCCTGCTATCCTCTACTGCTGAACCCATGAGTCTCTTGGGTAACCTTGCTTCTCCCATGCGTGTAACATGACCCCCACCATCTAAGCCTGTTCATCCTGACTGCTACATCTGTAGAGTTCATTCCCAGTTTTTCTTTGATTTCCTCATTGTGGACACCCTCCTGCCATTGTTCCCATTTACTAGTACCTGCAATCATCCTAGCTACTTTCATATCCGTAACCTCAACCTTGTTAATAAGGTAACCTGAATCCACCCAGATTTCGCTCCCATACAACAAAGTTGGTCGAAAGATTGAACGGTGCCCAGATAACTTAGTCTTGGTACTGACTTCCTTCTTGCAGAAGAGAGTAGATCGTAGCTGAGCGCTCACTGCATTAGCTTTGCTACACCTCGCTTCCAGTTCTTTCACTATATTGCCATCCTGTGAGAATATGCATCCTAAGTACTTGAAACTGTCCACCTGTTCAAACTTTGTTCCTCCTATTTGGCACTCAATCAGTTTATATTTCTTTCCCACTGACATTACTTTCGTTTTGGAGATGCTAATCTTCATATGATAGTCCTTACATTTCTGATCTAACCCCGAAATATTACTTTGCAAACTTTCAAACGAATGTGCCATCACAACTAAGTCATCCGCATATGCTAGACTGCTTATTTTGTGTTCACATATCTTAATCTCACCCAGCCAGTCTATTGTTTTCAACGTATGATCCATAAATTATATGAACAACAGTGGAGACAGGTTGCAGCCTTGTCTTACCCCTGAAACTGCTCTGAACCATGAACTCAATTTACCGTCAACTCTAACTGCTGCGTGACTATCCATTTAAAGACCTTCAGTTGCTTGCAAAAGTTCGCCTCCTATTCCATAATCTCGTAGAACAGACAATAACTTTCTCCTAGGAACCCGATCATATGCCTTTTATAGATCTATAAAGCATAGATACAGTTCCCTGTTTCACTCATAACACTTCTCCATTATTTGCCGTAAGCTAAAGATCTGGTCCTGACAACCCCACACTGATTTTCATCCAATTCGTCCTCAACTAATACTCGCACTTTCCTTTCAACAATACCTGAGAAGATTTTACCCACAACACTGATTAAAGAGATACCTCTGTAGTTGTTACAATCTTTTCTGTTTCCATGTTTAAAGATTGGTGTGATTACTGTTTTTGTCCAGTCTGATGGAACCTGTCCCGACTCCCAGGCCATTTCAGTTATCCTGTGTAGCCATTTAAGACCCGACGTTCCACTGTATTTGATGAGTTCCGACTTAATTTCATCCACCCCAGCTGCTTTATTGCACTGCAATCTATTGACCATTTTCTCCACTTCCTCAAATGTGATTTTATTTCCATCCTAATTCCTATCACATTCTACCTCGAAATCTGAAACATTGCTGATCGTATTTTCACCTACATTGAGCAACTCTTCAAAATATTCCCTCCATCTGCCCAAGGCATCCACAGGATTCACCAGCAGTTTTCCTGACCTGTCCTAAATACTTGTCATTTCCTTCTTACCTCCCTTTCGAAGACTGCTAATTTCACTCCAGAATGGTTTTCCAGCAGCTTGACCCATAGTCTGCAACCTGTTTCCAAAGTCTTCCCAAGATTTCTTCTTGGATGGTGCAATTATCTGTTTGGCTTTTTTTCTTTCTTCAATATAACTTTCTCTGTCTACCTGAGTTCTAGTATGTAGCCATTTTTGGTACGCCTTCTTTCTCCTTTTACAGGCTGCCTTGACTGTGTCATTCCACCAAGCTGTTTGCTTCATCCTGCTTTTGCACACTACTGTTTCAAGACATTCTTTAGCCACTTCTAGTACTGTATCCCTGTACCTTGTCCATTCCTTTCCCTATGACTGTAATTGACTACATTCAACTAACTGGTACCTTTCAGAGATCGCTGTTATGTACTTAAGCCTGATTTCGTTATCCTGAAGTTTCTCCACTCGTATCCTCCTACATATGGACCTGACCTTCTGCACTTTCGGCCTCACAATCCCAATTTCACTGCAGATTAAATAATGATCAGTGTCATCAAAGAATCCCCTTAATACACGTGTGTCCCTCACAGCCTTCCTGAATTCCTGATCTGTTATTATATAGTCAACGACAGATCTGGTTCCCCTGCCTTCCCATGTATACCGGTGAATTTTCTTATGTTTAAAAAAGGAATTTGTGATTACTAAGCCCATACTGGCACAGTAATCCAAGAGTTGTTCCCCATTCCTGTTGGCTTCCATATCCTCTCCAAATTTACCCATAACCTTTTCATACACTTCTGTTCGATTTCCAATCCTGGCATTAAAATCACCCATGAGCAGAACACTGTCCTTGCCCTTTAACAACTACATCAGTGAGTGCCTCATAAAAACTATCCATATTATCTTGATCTGTCCCTTCACAATGCTAATATACTGACACAAACCTAATTTTCTTGCTAGACACTGTCAAATCTATCCACATCAGTCGTTCGTTTACATACCTTACTGCAACTACGCTGGGTTCCATTTCTTTCCTGATGTAAAGCCCTACACCCCATTGCTATTGCTGCTTTGACTCCTCACAGGTAGACCTTGTGTTCTCCCACTTCCTCTTTTTTCTCACCCCTTACCCTAATGTCACTAACAGCTAAAACGTCCAGCCCCATCTTAGTTGCAGCCTCTGCCAGCTCTACCTTCTTCCCAGGGTAGCCCCCATTGATATTAATAGCTCCCCATCTCATTACCATTTGTTTGCCTAGTCGTATCTTAGGAGTCCCTGGCTTGTCAGTTAGAGGTGAGACTCCGTCACCTCCAAAGGTCCGAGGCATTTTGCTCTGATTGTTGCCAGCATCATATTTAAAGTATCGGGGAAGCAGGTTGCTAGCCTTACTTGCCCCGAGTCCCATTGAGTTTTACCCCTAACGGTTGATGGACTAACTTGTGGATTTGGTAGTCTTTGCCGTATGAGCACAAAGGTGACCACGACTCAGAATATGTCCGAGATGCCCAGCCTGATTCCAAAGTAACTGGTATCCCGACTGTCGGGACCACTTACTTGGCCACTCATACGTTGCCCGCGGTTCATGAACTAGGACATGACTACAGGAACCCACACCATGAACCACCACCCAAATATTCTTTCATAAATATTGTATCGATTTGGCAAATTTTACTGTGGTCAGTATTTTGGTCTTGCCTCTGCTATTTGCAGCTGATTTCTTCAATTTTTCTCGATGCGTCCTGAGGCTAGCTATTTTCTTATTCTCTATGAAGCTTATTTCTTTGCAGCACTCAAGTAATCTGAGAAGTGTATCCGAAGGGGCTCCACAGTGATAGCTATCACGAAATATGTTACGACTTACTGGAATGTGTGGCTTGTCGAACTATGGGTAAGATGGAAGTGTCGGTAGCCTATGTCACTGTAGTGCCTCATAGCGTATATTTCGTGTGTACGAACCTGCTTGAAAGAAAGTACATCTAAAAAGTATTGCTATATTGTCCAACATAGGAGAAAAGTGACGATTTCTGTCTGTTATTTACCGTAGGCAGAAAAATGAAAGTGAATCCACAGGAAGCCTTGAAAAGAGCTACTGGAGGCGGTACAGCAAAGAAAACTGTGTTATGTGACTGGATGGAATTGTTTTTGCCAACTTATCTGACTTGGTTCGATTAACAACAGTAAAATTACAGGACGTGCTTGGATCAAGGAACAGTCGGAATTATAGTTGTAAATTGTTGTAGTTGCGCTGGAAAAGTCCCTGAGCTTCAAGCGCTAATAGAAAGCACAGAAGCTGATATCGTTATAGGTACAGAAAGCTGGCTAAAGCCTGAAATAAGTTCTGCAGAATTTTTACTTAGTCTCAGACGGTGTTCAGGAAAGATAGCTTAGGCAGAATTGGTGGTGGAGTGTTTGTGTCTGTCAGTAGTGGTTTATCTTGCAGTGAAGTCGAAGTAGATACTCCGTGCGAATTGGTATGGGTGGAGGTTATACTTAACAGCCGAATTAAGTTAATAATTGGCTCCTTCTACCGACCCCCAGACTCCGATGATACAGTTGCGGAATAGTTCAGAGAAAGTTTGAGTCTCGTAACAAATAAATACCCCACTCATACGGTTATAGTTGGTGGGGACTTCGTCCTACCCTCGGTATGTTGGCAAAAATACTTGTTCAAAACCGGTGGTAGGCAGAAAACGTCTTCCGAGATTGTCCTAAATGCTTTCTCCGAAAATTATTTCGAGCAGTTAGTCCACGAACCCACGCGAATTGTAAATGGTTGCGAAAACATACTTGACCTCTTAGCCACAATCAATCCAGAGCTGATAGAGAGCATCATGACTGATACAGGTCGTTGTAGCTAGGTTCAATACAGTTTCTTCCAAATCCATCAGAAACAAACGCAAAATAATTTTATTTAAAAAAGCGGATAATGTGTCACTAGAAGCCTTCCTAAAAGACAATTTCCAATCCTTCCGAACTGACTATGCGAATGTAGACGAGATGTGGCTCAAATTCAAAGGTATAGTAGCAACAGCAATTGAGAGATTCATACCTCATAAATTGGTAACAGATGGAACGAATCCCCCGTGGTACACAAAAACGGTCCGAACGCTGTTGCAGAGGCAACGGAAAAAGCATGTGAAGTTCAGAAGAACGCGAAATCCCGAAGATGGGCTAAAATTTACAGACGCGCGAAATTTTTCACCTACTTCGATGCGAGATGCCTTAAATAGGTTCCACAACAAAACATTGTCTCGAAATTTGGTAGAAAATCCGAAGAAATTCTGCTCGTATGTAAAGTACACAAGCGGCAAGACGCAGTCAATACCTTCGCTGCGCAGTGCCGATGGTACTGTTACCGACGACTGCGCCGCTAAAGCGGAGTTATTGAACGCAGTTTTCCGAAATTCCTTCACCAGGGAAGACGAATGGAATATTCCAGAATTTGAAACACGAACATCTGCTAGCATGAGTTTCTTAGAAGTAGATACCTTAGGGGTAGCGAAGCAACTGAAATCGCTTGATACGGGCAAGTCTTCAGGTCCAGATTGTATACCGATTAGGTTCCTTTCAGTTTACGCTGATACTATAGCTCCCTACTTAGCACTCATATACAACCGCTCGCTCACCGATAGATCTGTACCTACAGATTCGAAAATTTCGCAGGTCGCACCAGTGTTCAAGAAGGGTAGTAGGAGTAATCCATTTAACTACAGACCTATATCGTTGACGTCGGTTTGCAGTAGGGTTTTGGAGCATATACTGTATTCAAACATTATGAATCACCTCGAAGGGAACGATCTATTGACACGTAATCAGCATGGCTTCAGAAAACGTCGCTCTTGTGCAACGCAGCTAGCTCTTTATTCGCACGAAGTAATGGTAGCTATCGACAGGGGATCTCAAGTTAATTCCGTATTTCTAGATTTCCGGAAAGCATTAGACACCGCTCCTCACAAGCGACTTCTAATCAAGCTGCGGGCCTATGGGGTATCGTCTCAGTTGTGCTAGTGGATTCGTGATTTCCTGTCAGGAAGGTCGCAGTTCATAGTAATAGACGGCAAATCATCGAGTAAAACTGAAGTGATATCAGGTGTTCGCCAGGGAAGCGTCCTGGGACCTCTGCTGTTCCTGATCTATATAAATGACCTGGGTGAGAATCTGAGCAGTTCCCTTAGATTGTTCGCAGATGATGCTGTAATTTACCGTCTAGTAAGGTCATCCGAAGACCAGTATCAGTTGCAAAGCGATTTAGAAAAGATTGCTGTATGGTGTGGCAGGTGGCAGTTGACGCTAAATAACGAAAAGTGTGAGATGATCTACATCAGTTTTAAAAGAAATCCGTTGAAATTCGATTTCTCGATAAATAGTACAATTCTCAAGGCTGTCAATTCAACTAAGTACCTGGGTGTTAAAATTACGAACAACTTCAGTTGGAAGGACCACATAGATAATATTGTCGGGAAGGCGAGCCAAAGGTTGCGTTTCATTGGCAGGACACTTAGAAGATGCAATAAGTCCACTAAAGAGACAGCTTACACTACACTCGTTCGTCCTCTGTTAGAATATTGCTGCGCGGTGTGGGATCCTTACCAGGTGGGATTGACGGAGGACATCGAAAGGGTGCAAAAAAGGGCAGCTCGTTTTGTATTATCACGTTATAGGTGAGAGAGTGTGGCAGAAATGATACACAAGTTGAGATGGAAGTCATGACAGCAAAGACGTTTTTCGTCGCGGGGAGACCTTTTTACGAAATTTCAGTCACCAACTTTCTCTTCCGAATGCGAAAATATTTTGTTGAGCCCAACCTACATAGGTAGGAATGATAATCAAAATAAAATAAGAGAAATCAGAGCTCGAACAGAAAGGTTTAGGCGTTCGTTTTTCCCGCTCGCTGTTCGTGAGTGGAATAGTAGAGAGATAGTATGATTGTGGTTCGATGAACCCTCTGCCAAGCACTTAAATGTTAATTGCAGAGTAGTCATGTAGATGTAGATGTAGAAAAGTTAGCGGAGTGCAGGCTTTGTGAATAGGAACTCCTTTATGTGGGTAATACCAAACTAAATGGTGTTTAGATCCCCATTCGTGTGGGAAATCTAGTGATGTCCACAATATCGTTAATTATATCGTAAATGATATTCAGTTCTCTAATCTGCTACCAATGACAATTAATTCTTTTTAGCAAGGCGGCAGTAGACGTCACGGCGAAATAACCTGTTATTCTTAAGAATGCTGCCCTGTGCCTAAGCAATGGCAAATCGATTCAGAGCCACCCATCAAATACGAGATGGGTATGATCTCATGTGAGCGTGACTTAACGTTGGTCCAACTCGTAGTCAGTCCTGTGTATTTGGAGATCGTTCCCTTAACACTGAAATGAGCGTCAGAGGTGACGTTCTGGTGTAAAACGTCCCGAATCACATAGCTTACCGGCAGAGTGGCGCAGTGGTTAAGATACTGTTATAATGTATCTAAGAATCTGGATACCAAACACCATGCTGGCAGTGGACGAATATATTTTTTGTGACCTTCTTACGAGACTGTAGGCGAAGGCCGATACAGTACGTTTGAGATAAAAATGACACATTTTCTTTCCCGTCATTAATCTATTCCTGTAGCAACCTGTTCTTCCTGTTCTTTCTGTCTTCCACTTTGTATAGACGGGGATCAGAGATCCGCTAGTCCTATATAAAGTAGCAAGTAGCCATCTCGTTAGTCTGACATCACAATAATATCTGATCACCGAACTGTTACGCTGAGGAATCTTCACATACCCAAATGGAACTTGTTTTGATAACTTTGAGTAAGTAGCTAATCTAGTGATTTCATATTTCCAACTTAGAACTTCAAGACTGCAGATTGTGGCATCATTATGCCGTAACGGAACAGAACAGTTGTGTCTATTTCTGTGCTCTATTCGTTAAGTGATAAGGTTAAAGTATTAGCTTTAAGTTCCATGTAGAAGAAAATTAAACCCCAAAGGGGAGTAGGCCTCCTGATACGAAATAATAAACAATGTATAGACAAATGGTTTCTCTTCTGCCAGACAAATCCGACAGAACAGAAACCACACACACACACACACACACACACACACACACACACACACACACACACACAACTGTGGGACTTAGGGAATGCTATGATCAGTGAGGCTAATGGAAGAGACCGCTAGTTGTACGTAATAGGTTGAGCATTTGGATTGCGTTGGAAGCGTGTCAGAATGACAGAGACAATTAAGGCACCATTTCTAGAGAAGTGGAGCATCTAGATTCGAGTCATGGTCCGGTACAAATCTTCAGCGTTCCCTATTGCTTTATTTCGATGCCTGCAGGTGGTAGAAATTGTGATTTCTCGCAATATAATACAAATGTGTTATCTGTTCAAGAAATCTATCTAAAACCTCGAAAAGTCTCTGAACGTCTTTAACATTAATGCTTCTGGTACGGACAATTTATCCTATATATGTAGTTCTCCAGCGTTCATTGCTATTTTCGTCTGATTTAACTGTGTCCTCCACGAGTTTCTATCTTGTCCCTTCATCTCCACGTAACTACGAGGGTTGGAACTTAAATAGTGCCAACTCTTTATTCACAGCCGATACAAAAGAGTTACATGTTAGCACCGGTTACTATCCTTCAAAGTAGTCACCAGCGTTGTGTTCAACCCGTTTCCAGCGATGTGGAAGGTGTCGTATACCGTTAGCACAGCCTGTTCTCTTGATAGTGCGAACGGAGCGGTCTACTGCCTTTCGAATCTCTGGAACAGTTCTGAAGCAAAAGCCACGAAGTGGTTCCTTCATATTCAGAATCAAATCAAAGTCACAAGGACTTACGTCCGGGGAGTATGGTGGATGGTACAGTACTTCCGAGTCCCATCGACCGAACAGAGCAGCCACAGGTTGCAGTGTATTAGTAAAATGATGGGTGGGTTGCGCGGGATGTGTCGCCGCTTCTTTCGCAAAGCTGGTCGCAGGTGATGCTCCAAAAACGAACAGTAATGCTGTGCATTGACGGTCTTGCCGTATTCCTGTCTCGAAAACATAGTGACACGTTTACGTTAGACCGCTCGCTCAGAAGTGACAGTTTCCCTCGATTGTACGCACGCCAGTGACATGGGACGGATGAGTCCATTTCCTCTGAGGAAACGTAGATATGTCAACAACGTGTGCTATCAGCGACAATAGTAAATTTCATTGCAAATTGTCTCCACAGCAGTGTTGCCAGTACTTAACTTCCTACCTACGTATATATCCACCAACTGCTAGATACTGAAGCAGCTGTACCATTATAATATCACACATCTGCAAACCGGCTCCAACAGATATTTTTCCTCAACTGTTCTGTTTAGTATTACTTTATTTAGTTCTCTCTCTAACCACATGATTTTTTAAATTCTTCGATACCACCACATTTCAAGTGATTCCCGTTTCGTTACTCCAAGGTTTCCTATGGTCTACGATTCGCTTTCAAACAATGCTATGATTCGGACATAGGTGGACCTCTTCTTTTCCATCCCAGTGCACAGGTGTCCGAGAATGTCTGAAAACCTTGTAAGGTCATTGCATGACACGTTTTGCTGAGAAATAATTGTCAAGAAAACAAATTCACACCTTGCACCAATTCAGTATTAATTAATTAGCATTGAAGTTAGCCAATTAAACAGCTGAGCGAGAAAAATTCAAGCGGCCTGCTTGAGACCGTGTCGGAAAAATTGACCTTAGTTTGACTTCCTAAAGCCGAACGAGAGAGGAATAAAAAAAATTTACATGGTGCGGTAGCAAGGATCGAACGAGTCAACCCTGAGCTGTCTCATGCACTAATAACGAACTCGAGTCACCGCTGAGCTGTCTCATGCACTATCATCTACACTATGAGAACAACAGACACTAGGTACATCTGGCGGGCCGTTTGAAATTTGTTTCGCAGCGGACTCATTGGCTGACTTCGCTGCCAATGAACTCAGAAGCGTCTAAAATCAATGAGATTTTTTCTTAACAACTGTTGCTCAGCGTTACCTACCCAACAACACCCTTCAGGTTCTTCAGAATGTTTCTGACAACCCTGTGTGTTATTCGTTGACCTCCATTATTCCACAAAGAGTGTTTCCCTTATTCCAGTCTACTTCAGATCTCTTCCTCGCTTCAGTCACCGTCTCTAATCTTGCTTCTTAGACAGAAAGATTTTATTGCCCCTTCCACAACCACAACTGTTTGTGACACTTTAAGACAGCGTGCTCGTCCAGGACAACTGCCGCTCGTGGTATTTTCCGCACCGGCTGTGACGCCAGATTCCTTGCAGCGCATGCTGTATGTACAGACTCAAGTTAACCTGATACATGTTCTTCAGTTGGGGAGAAGTAAGAATATACCTGCTCCACGTTTAATTGTGTCTTTCAGTGACAGGTGGTTCAGGCTGTGTGTTCGAGGTGTATTTCGGCACAAATAATTGACTCATACTTCAATATAAAGCATTTCATTTTCGTTTCTGTCCATCACCGATATCTGAGTGCTCAGTGCGACAGAATGTTAGTCCTAAGGGCCCGGCTTCGATTCCCCGCTGAGTCGGAGATTTTTTCCGCTCGGCGACTGAGTATTGTATTGTCCTAATCATAATCATTTCATCGCCATCGACACGCAAGTCGCCGAAGTGGCGTAAAATGGAAAGACTTGCACCCGGCGAACGGTCTACCCGACGGGATGACCAAGTCAAAAGACATTTATTTATTATTTTAGTTTCTGATCTGGGAGTTCTTTTACGGGCGATATCTCTCTCATACAGAGTTATTTGGGTCAGATGGCTGCATAGCAACAGTACTGGAGTACTCAACTCCAGTGTTTCTGTCACTGTACCATAACACTGTGGAAGCACTTACCTTCTTGTGTTGACCTGTGGAGATGTATCCCTAATGACTGAATTAAAAGAAAAACAGTTAATATCTCTTCCGTAGGCATGTGAACTACGGTGTAACAGATTTTAATACATTTCTGAGTAATGGTCTCAAACATTAATGCAGAAAAATGTGTATTAGCACTTAGCCATTCATTAAAATTAGCAGAATGTCTGCTGAAGAGGTCTGTGTAGATGTGAAGAAATAACGCAAAACATGCTTCACAATAGCTGTGGATTGTAGAAATTATTACAATACTTAATGGACAATTAAATTTTCAGCAATTACAAGAGAGCATTGTTCTGTTTAATTTACTGAACATAATGTAACTCACAAATGTCTCTGCTCACCTAGAATGGTAGAATTTGTTAACTCCCTGTCAATTTCTGTATTTGACGCTTTAATCTGTGAATGAATATTCGTGTTCTTTTGCTCCTAGTTAACAATAACGGTTGCAGCAATACAAGATTTAACTTCCCATCTACTTGTGTACCAGGTCATCACGAATCCGGAGAATAGGGAAGGAGATCCTCTAAGAGAAAGTAACCCGGAAATCGTATCAATTTCTCTGGAGAGACCGCGGAAAAGCATACTGAGGATACCGGCAATGGGACTTTGACCTCCGTGACTCCAGAATTGGAGTCGCTTGTGGTAACGGCTCTGTCACCTCACTCTGTAATTTACAGATCAGAGCGATAATTAAAAAATGTTCAAATGTGTGTGAAATCTTATGCGACCTAACTCCTAAGGTCATCAGTCCCTAAGCTTACACACTACTTAACCTAAATTATCCTAAGGACAAACATACACACCCATGATCGAGGGAGGAGTCGAACCTCCACCGGACCAGCCACACAGTCCATGACTGCAGCTCCTTAGACTGAGCGATAATTACATATTATGTTGCTGTGGATGCATATTCAAGTGCTCAAAATAGATATTGGCGCATATTCATACCTGTCACAAAACTTATTATAATAGTTAGGAATTGACATATGAAGCTACTGAGAAACGAGAACAAGAGTAAATAGCCTTACATCTGAAACACTTGAACCAATTTTTGTGAGAGCCTGATCTGCCTCTGTTTATCTGCTTTCGATGTTGGCTGCCTCTTAATGGGAAATTCCTCCTGGCATACTTCCACCTCGTTCCTACGATGGAAAACTTGTAGGAATCCCACGGAACTCATAACTGCCGCATTGGAATTCCTGCCATTCTTACGGCGGCGTCTTTGCGTGCGCCGGTAGAACTGTGCGGTTATCGATCGCATCCTCAAAATTTTATGAACGTAAAATATTTTTCGTACATTCAGGTTTGACGCAGATCTTAATTCTTTGTATACGCTTCATAAGGCCACAAAACATGTAGGGAGGTATATAGAGATAATTATGGGTCAACTTGCCATGCACATTGTCTATATACGGATTTGTATCAGTAAAGATTCAATTATGAATAATTTAATTTATTTTTCCTTACATTGATCTCAGAAAAATGTGTATGTATGGTAATAGTTGCTGGGAAGCGGTAAGTTTGTATTTTAGTTTTAAGCATATATCAAGCTTCTGATCTAAATATTAAGGGAACTGAATGGTTCACATGATAACTTTTTATTTTTGGGATAGTTGAACTAAAGCAAAGCAATTCAGACGGATTCACTCGGTTGAAAATAGCAAGTCGATGCGGTGGGAGCTGTTTTATGCTATGGGACACTTTTGCTTGTCGTGGACCTGTGGTAGTAAACAAAGTCTCCATGACAGTTGTGCGCTACGTGAACATTACTGCAGATCACCTGTATCGTTACAAGTATAATATGTTACCCGACGGCTATCACATCTTCCACTATCATAATTGTCCGTGTCACAAAGACAGAGTCTTGTTACAGTTGTTTGAGGGCAACATAGTGGATCCACGTTGATGTCATAGTGGCCAAATTCACAAGATTTGGAACCCAATTGGGACGACATCGGGAGCCGGCTCCGCTCCCACAAATCACAGGACAGTAATTGACTGGAACAGAGTGAGCTGTGCCTAGACATCTGGTGCCTAGACATCAGGAAACCTACAAGTGACTTGTCCAATCCATGTCACGTACAGTCTCCACAGCACTAAATTCCTACGATGGACCAACATGCTATAAAACAGCTGGTCATAACGTTTGCGGTCATCAGTAGATCTGAAGTGCCAGCGGAAGTCTACAACTCCATGTTGGTAGATGCATAATTAAATACTGTAGCACTGCTATACGTAATAAATACTTAATATGCTTACGAAGATTCTGCGCAATTCCCGACCGTTGCTATGTAAAAATAATGTTGAACTCAAAATGTTAAGGCCTCGTGACTGTAGTAACATACTTTGCTAATTCCCGACTTAATCAGTGCGAAAGTGAGGACAACTGACATTCAAAATTGGTTGCCAGAAGCTGTTTAAGTCTGACCTGTGAATATACTCGATTCACGAAGGAATTTCGTCACATCATGCTGCAACGTTTCCGCCATATTTGCTGGTACCATCGCATAAATAAACCCGCGAGAATAGCCCTCTATTCTATGACAACCAACAGGACAGTACCCTGCCGAGGAGATGCTACATTTATAGAGCTAGGTTGTGTCTCTGTAGGAGAAACGCGTTGTTTGGACCGCCGAGTATGTAAACATCGCGAAGCCCATTGTAACAAGAGCTGTATGCAGAATCTGCAGTAGTATACCTAACCACGAAACCATGTGCTGCTGTGACTCGAGTTTCAAACAAAGCAAGTAGTACACTGTCACATTAATGTGAGCGTAAGTCTAATGGCTGAATGTGGTTGCCTAGGATAGATGCACACTTGTGTTGATCCATTGTGACGTCTAGAATCATTAGATAACCAAGGGAATACTTAGAAAACATTCCTCACACCAAAAGCCTCCTGAGACTTAGGAAGACGGGATGAGGGGCACACTTAGCATAGAAGGTCAAGGCGTCTACTATGTCACTCCTTAACACAACTACTGGCAAATCAATTATTAACAATTTATTCAAAAGAATATTTTATAAAACAGATTAGAGGCAATCAACACGTAGTCATTCTTAAAGCAATATGATAATATACAGTTACTACAATTTACTTAAAGATGTACCACGGAGATTTCAAGACTTAAGAGACCAATTACAATGTGAAGGTGATTTCAAGGGTGGCACAGATAGTTTTCTTTTTCACTTTTTCTTCTTTTTAAGGGAACAATCCACAATGTGGAAGTGTTTTACAACACACATCAGTTAGTTAAGAACCCAAATAACACAAGGAACGCAACGAGTTAAATAATGTTCAAATGTGTGTGAAATCTTATGGGACATAACTGCTAAGGTCATTAGCCCCTACGTTTACACACTACTTAACCTAAAATATCCTAAGGACAAACACACACACCCATGCCCGAAGGAGGACTCGAACCTCCGCCTGGACCAGCCACACAGTCCATGACGGCAGCCCCTCAACCGCTCGGCTAATCCCGCGCGGCACACAACAAGTTAATTAATACAACTTATTCCCAAGCAAATTAAAAAAAACCCTTTCTTTAAATATACATAAAATAGGTTTAATGACAACCAAACGGACAGTGACGCGAGGCTGACCTGGGCAAAAGGTGACTTACCTTAAAATGCCGGAAGCAGCGGACCAGCTATCCAAAACAACACCTAAACGCTGGGGCCCAACCGGGAGTCACTTCCCATTAGACGACACGTCACAGCTTCTGTACACCGAAGCAGAAGTGGGCACCGCTCCCACACAGCCCAACTCGCAGGAAACTGGAACACAAACAGACCGCAGAAAACATGGTAAACACCAAGCAAACATAGTTAATATAAGTTAAGAGATCAATATACAACATAAATGAAGAAGCAATAAATGCTTTCAATAAAAGTGAGTAAAATTTTTCAGCAATATCAATTCTGTAAGACGTTAAAACTAAGAATTGTACACAAATCCACTGCTGACTACACAGTATCAGACCTTTACACACTCATAGTTTGTCAAACAAAATTTTCACATATGATTAAGGCCGACGATGTATACAAGAAGAAATGGGAATAATTTCAAGATAATATCACGTTACACTGCACTTTAATTTCGTTGTGTAGATGTGCGATGTTGCTGCAGATTGTGTAAGCTTGGCATGCAGAGAATTACAACTACTCTATGACCTACTATCTTGAATACTTTACCGTTACTACATCTTTTGGGAACACTGATAGCCGGCCGTGGTGGTCTCGCGGTTCTAGGCCCGCAGTCCGGAACTGTGAGACTGCTACGGTCGCAGGTTCCAATCCTGCCTCGGGCATGGATGTGTGTGATGTCCTTAGGCTAGTTAGGTTTAAGTAGTTCTAAGTTCTAGGGGACTGATGACCACAGCAGTTGAGTCCCATGGAGCTCAGAGCCATTTTTGAACACTGATATTTTATAGGAGGAAGTGACTGCGTGTCTCCATGTGGTCACACACCTTGCCAGCTGCTCTTACTTCAGCACCACGTACATTACGGCAATGAACAAACAAATACACTCATTGGAACGAAGATCGTTCAACGAAACGAAGGCACCAACACCACTTACACTTAGGATGGAGAGCGTTGTTGGAGATGGTCTCGAAAATGGGTCTCTCTGAGAAAACAGGTACCGAAGCAATGCGAGAAGCAACGCCCGGAGTTGACAGCAGGCAAGTCCACTCAAAGTCACGCCCATCTTGCCAGGTAGACCGGCAGCGCCGCTGGTGACCGAGCACGCGTGTTTCCCTCCTTTGGCTTCGTGTGCACCTTATTCCGCCTCGTACCGAGTCCGGCCCCAACTCTCCGACCGCCGGCACCGCCGCCAGATCACAACAGGGGTAAAGATCGTAGGACAGCCGGGTAATCGATAGTCACGTGCCAATGAGCTGGTCTCCCAGAAGAGGCGTACCACAGCTCACCTCCCTCCTCCGGCACGGACCCTTCAGACAAATGTTCAGAGGATTTGATTTCAGACATCTCATGCCATACACGCGAACAGACATCTGTTCGACTGAGCATATAACTTGATTCATATGAAAAGGCCACCTGTCGCTACTGAGTGGAGCCTGTGTTGTGGTACTCACCTGCAAATTCCTGCCTTCGTCACCGATGAAATGGAGTGTGCGAGCCAGGAGCCTGCTGCGGAGTCCATATGCAGCACTGCTCGCTGGACGGTCGTTAAGATGACGTCGTTGGTAGGCCCTAACACATCTGGATGACCAGTTTCTCAGCAGCTGCAGGTCTGTGTGCCCTTGCATATACACGCAGCCGTCGTTCATACCTGTCATCTATGACCCGTGGTGCGTCGTGTTTGCTGTCGTTGTTTTTAGGATACCGCCGTTGTACTGTGATTGATATACTATAACCACGGCGGAACTCGAACAGTCTAGCAACTTCGCCTTATCGGAAGGGCTTCCATCCTGGGCCTGAAAGCCAATGATTTTGCTCCTCTGGACTTCAGATAAATCGCTCCGTTTCTGCGTTACGTCAACGACTGCACTATTTTCCGCGTCATTCTGAGGTGCCTCACGTATCCTCCATTGCTACTGTTGCTATCTGCCACGTGTGAGTGACGAAGTCGATGGTGACATTAATTTCGCTGCACTTTGAATAACGTTTCTGGTGCTGGGCGTAACACCTGACTTTTTTTCAGTACTGTCATTCAGTGCGACCTACAGATTAAAGTATGGAATGTCTGCAAGGAAAGGGCGAGATACTCCTTTCGGGTCGGCACATTCTAAGATAGATACGTCTACATCTTCTAATCGTGTCTGCTGCATCGTCGTATTTGCTAAAACTGGAAAATTACTCGTAGTTCCACTGTACTTGAAATAAGTGCCCAGGCGGAGTACTGCAGGCACCTATCTCATACCAGCAAGTCTTGTTGGCAAGGCGTATTCGTATTCATACGACTTACTTTGTATATGCGCCATCTCTTTTGCGGTTGTAGAGGACCTTTTCATTACTGCATTGCACATTCACAATAGCGAAATACTGCAGCCTGTCACGATTTTCATCAGCAGTCGTTAGCAAGTCATTGTGCCTTATGCTAGCAGTCCTTCGAACAGAAAATTGTCAGCCCGCTGTACTCGTAACGAAACCGACACAGCACTGCCGGACGTACTGGAATTTCGAAGCGGCGCAGAGCATTTTGTTACGCTGCGCCGTATGGAGCTGAGTGGTTTCCAATTCGCTGTACGATATAAGAAATTCTTGATCGAGTATCTCGTGGCATACGCAATGAGGAAATTTTAATAACGTGCTCTTCCCTGGAAATCAACTGCACCAACACGACTACACCTCCCTGTGAGCTTCTGTCCTCCGATATTACGCTTTATGCAACACCCGTGGATTTCGTTCATCGTAGAGGTGATGTATGGGTTGAAATTTCATCAGCCTGGTGTTACCTACCGATCTGAAGGCTAAAAATTACTTACAGATTATCACATTCGTGTGGTGCTGCGCGCCTCTGTTTCTCTTGTGTCACAGAAAGTCGACTGCGTTACACATTAACTCAGTGTGCTCTATGTTGTTCGCGCATGTACTCAATCATTCTATGCGGAGCGAATGGTTTCCTGTAATCCACTTGCTAGTTGTATCTCCGTAATATTTGTAATACAGCAGCAAAAAGTTTCCTGACTTTTATTTTGCCCTCAGAATGCCGCGATAATTGATAAGGCAAAACATTTTCCACATGGACTGTTTTTCAATGTGGGTTTTTCTTTTTTTCTATTTTTTACCACGGTCGTGATTTCGTTCCTGTTAGACCTCTCTCAAATGAGAGCTTAATATTACGTGCGTCATTCCATTTTGTTCGTCATGAGAGGAAACTGTTCGCAAGCATCGATGGAGCACGAATACTCTACAGTTCCCATGCTGCTAGTACTAACCGGAAAAACAAAAGTAAAGTACACCTTGAAGAATATTGAACTAAATAACGACCTGGGTATGTACCCCTTAGTAGGTGAATGTTCTTTGAAGTATCAGCATGTATACCGAACGTCAGTTACACGTCGTCTATCCATGAAGGCCTACAACTCCATTTATACTTTCTGTACAGTACTGTGCAGATTCTTCCGTTCTCGATCGTTTTCTAGCAAATGTCTTCGTTTCAGTGGCTTCATTGCATTCATATCCAATACTTCCAAAAATGTTAAACCCACAAAAGATATAATCGGATGTCAATATAAGTTCACAGAAGACAAGAACATCTGTATATAAAAGATTAGAGGTAAAATTCTCTATTAGAAGCAGAGCGGCCACGAGAGAGCTATACTGTTGTTCGGGTCCTGTCTTATCATCTTGCCTGTTCGTATGAGAGGCGTGAACAACGTCAGAGATTGAATTATCACTGTGAAGAAGAAAGATTCCGCGTAATTGTGTGACACAGCGTTGTCAGTACTTGACAGACTATAAAACGGGCGTTATCATAGGTCTCCACTTGGCCAGCTGATCTAATCCAGCGATAATCGCGTTTTCAGGCATGTGAATGTACAAAGGCCTGATTTTGGACTGCATTTGGAGGTGAGGGCAGGTATTCTCTGTGCCAAGTTTCCGGTTGACCATGTCTATCACAAGGCATCACCGCCTTATTGTCCGCAAAGCAGATCCTTCAGCACTTCCCAGCAGAGATTTCACTCTCTGATCTATTCTGTGTTAAACAGCGTGGCCGGAACCAGCAGCAGTGGAACTAGGTAATCATCGACCTACGCTTATGCTGTCGATAACACCAAAGCACAAACGGCTAAGCTGGGAGTAGTGTCGTGACAGGGAAGCATGGAGTGCTGAGGAATCTTGTCTCATTCCCTTCAGAGATGAATGGAGGTTCTGCGCTACCCCGGACGACCACTCTCAGTGAAGATGCGGCCATCGTCATCTTGGGAGAGGTCTCACTCTTCCACTGTTTTTGAGAGGCACAGCGATTTGTAAACGTTCAATTGAAACTGCTTGTCTGTGTCAGAAATTTTTTGTTTTCTCCCACGTCGCTCTTCACGAGTTTATACTTCCGTCTTCAGGTGGATAAAAGCGATATATTGTTACATGTGCACTAGCAGGATGAAGACATTTGTTTATTTTGGTTTCATTTTGTTTCAAAGTGTTTCACAGCTACTTGTTATCGTTATATTGCACTAGGATAATACATTTGATATGGTGATGGGGTTACATCCAACCTGTTCCATTAAACCTGTTCCAGTCTGTTAATGCCACGCCAGCCCGAGTGGCCGTGCGGTTCTAGGCGCTACAGTCTGGAGCCGACGACCGCTACGGTCGCAGGTTCGAATCCTGCCTCGGGCATGGATGTGTGTGATGTCCTTAGGTTAGTTAGGTTTAATTAGTTCTAAGTTCTAGGCGACTGATGACCTCACAAGTTAAGCCGCATAGTGCTCAGAGCCATTTGAACCTTTTTTTTTGTTACTGCCACGCAATACAAAAAGCGATAAAGACCATTTCTCCAACTAAGGTGTATACAAGACAAAATGCAACAAATGTACTGTACAGTGTGGAGGCAACCCAGGCAAAGCTTTCGAACTAAATTCAAAAAACACATTAATTTATGGTATGCATTCAGGACACAGGACATTTCTCTGATAACACAGAGGGCAATCCAATGATGCTTCACAAAATGGAAAAAGGCCACAGTCTTTACGAAAAGGTGGAAATTTCTTATTCACAACAGAAAACGTGGCCAGCGTACACAAAATAAAAAAGCTGAGGAAATGGCAGTAATCTGCGCTATGAGCTTTGCTGGTATAATGGGTAATGTGTTATAACTCTTTGTACCTTATATTTTTTGAGGCAGATACAAAAGAAAAGGAAAAAAGTTCCAAAGCACTACATTATAGATAAACAGTATGTTGATACTAAGTCTCCAAATTTGATAAATATATATGTGTACACACTTTATCTATTTTGTGTTATGTTACTATCATATTTTTTGCAATGTAATATTTGTAATAATATGTAAAGAAAAAATTATTTTATAATTATTATTTGTATATCTGAACCACTATAAACTAGCTATGAATGATATCTGAGGTAAAGTACCACATTTTCACATCTTTACGATCTTTAAGGTGTTTATATTAGTGGTTCGTGTTTCTGTGTGAAACATCAACTCAAAAATTTTCATTTAGGACGAACTACAGGGTTCTGTGCACTGGTACAGATTGTATGTAGCTCCATGGCCATATAAAATGTATGATCTTAGTGATTTATGATGATAACAAGTGTCTATTATACGCTTTTTAGCAAAATGAAATCAAAACAAACAATGATCTGCATACTGATACACATGTAACAAAATGCCGTTATGTAGCAGCTGAAGACGAGAGTATGAAGCTGGTGAAGAGTTCTCCGGCTTCCAGATGGGTGGCAGTGTCTTCAAATTTCACCAGAAGGTGAGGAGTATGTCACTCGTCGTAACGTCCCAGTCTGAAGACACCACAACCCAGCTGGAAGACCGAGAATTCTTCACCAGCTGTATACGCCGGAACAGCGTACATTCACGTTTAGGAGTATAATGCATCTAGATAGGAAAAAAGGTAACTGACACAGTTAAAGTGTTTTCTTTGAACGTTTGTTATGAAAAACAGTCACACTTCCCTTAAAAACCGGTCCAACATGGACGACATAAGGCACAGCGGTTTCACCCCTGGTGTCAAGAATTAGGGCGCCTTCTGGTTTGACATCATGTGATTACTGGTGGTGATTGAGTGAATTTGTCCTTGTCATCCGTGTTCTTCTTCTCCATATGCAAACTCTCACGTGACAGTATCGTGGTGCCATTTGTCAACAAGACATTGCTCGTTCACACTTGACATTCGTCTCTACAGTTTTCTTCATGTTTCGGTACTGACATGACCAGCAAGATCCCTAGAACCGTCCTCTATAGAACATCTTTGGGACCAACTCGGACCTCAACTGCGTCACAAAGCCAGTGTCAAACACACCAAACACCAGGGACAATTGTTCTGGGACAGCTTTCCTCATGAGAGGTTAAAACAATTTTATGACGCCCTCTCAACAGAATCAGTGCATGGAAACGGTTCAGAGGAAGTACATCATCATCTTTATAAGTTGGTATTTTGACTCGAGGTCATAATCACTGAGATAACATCAAAATGCTTTCATTTCGTTTTCCCAACTCTCCTTCTTACTTCTATTGTCACCCAGTGTATGTAACTTATGTCTTGTAACTGTTGATACAAGTTTTTATATAGAATAGAACTGAGTATGAGCTAGTTTGAAGTTTCTGTCAGGTATTCCTAGTGCTATGAATAATCCATTCCCTTATCTCTTCCTCTAGTAAAGTATTCGTTAATCACTTCCTGATTTTCAGGAATCAAATAATAAAAGTTAATTGTCTTGCCATTCATCTAATTATATAATTTCTTCACAATTCCCTATAAATGTTACAATTTTCTCATTACTTTTATCTTACTCTTTCTTGCCTTATTTTATAGGTACTTGATATTTGGACTGTATATTTTAGTGTAAATATATAGATTATTGACTTTATTCCATTTCTACCATCCTAGAGCTAGAATATAATTGTCAATCATTGACATAGATTCCACAACAGCCTCCCCTATCATCTATTTTAATTCAAAGGTAAGCCATATGGTTTCAGAGAAACACTGACTGTATCAACAAAAGAATACTGTACAATGTTTCCCTAGTCGAATTTTATACAACGTCTTTAACTCCAAAATTTATGCCTAAAAATAATAAATTACATTGTGATCAAGAGACAATAGAAATTACTTTTGTTCTGTACAGTTGGAAATGATGGGAAAAATTTTTCATTCATATATCAACTGTCGGTGTTGTTGTGGTCTTCAGTCCTGAGACTGGGTTGATGCAACTCTCGATGCTAATCTATCCTGTCCAAGCTCCTTCATCTCGCAGTTCCCACTGCAACCTACATCGTTCTGAATCTGCTTAGTGTATTCATCTCTTGGTCTCCCTCTACGATTTTTACCCTCCACACTCCCCTCCAATGCTAAATTTAGGATCCCTTGACGCCTCAGGACATTTCCTACCAACCGATTCCTTCTTTTAGTCAAGTTGTGCCACAAACTTCTCTTCTCCCCAATCCTATTCAATACCTCCTCATTAGTTACGTGAACTACTCACCCAAACTTAAAAAAAAAGCAAGAAATGGCTCTGAGCACTATGGGACTTAACATCTATGGTCACCAGTCCCCTAGAACTTAGAACTACTTAAACGTAACTAACCTAAGGACAACACGCTACACCCAGCCATCACGAGGCGGAGAAAATCCCGGACCTCGCCGGGAATCGAACCCGAGAACCCGGGCGCGGGAAGCGAGAACGCTACCACACGACCACGAGGTGCGGGCACCCAATCTTAAACATTCTTCTGTAGCACCACATTTCAAAAGCTTCTATTCTCTTCTTGTCCAAACTATTTATTGTCCATGTTTCACTTCCATACATGGTTACACCCCATACAAATACTTTCAGAGACGACTTCCTGACCCTTCCATCTATACTCGATGTTAACAAATTTCTCTTCTTCAGAAACGCTTTCCTCGCCATTTAAAGTCTACATTTTATATCCTCTCTACTTCGACCATCATCAATTATTTTGCTCCTCAAATAGCAAAACTCCTTTACTATTTTAAGTGTCTCATTTCCTAATCTAATTCCCTCAGCATCACCCAATAATTCGACTACATCCATTTCCTCGTTTTGCTTTTGTTGATGTTCATCTTATATCATCCTTTCAACTGCTCTTCCAAGTACTTTGCTGTTTCTGATAGAATTACAATGTCATCGGTGAACCTCAAAGTTTTTATTTCTTTTCCCTGGATTTTAATACCTACTCCAAATTTTTCTTTTGGTTCCTCTACTGCTTGCTCAATATACAGATTGAATAACATCGGGGAGAGGCTACAACTTTGTCTCACTACCTTCCCAACCACTGCTTCCCTTTCATGCCCCTCGACTCTTATGACTGCCATCTGGTTTCTGTACATATTGTAAATAGCCTTTCGCTCCCTGTATTGGACCCCTGCCACCTTTAGAATTTGAAAGAGAGTATTCCAGTCAACATTGTGAAAAGCTTTCTCTATGTCTACAAATGCTAGAAACGTAGGTTTGCCTTCCCTTAATCTTTCTTCTAAGGTAAGTCGTATGGTCAGTATGGTCTCACAGGTTCCAACATTTCTACGGAATCCAATCTGATCTTCCCCGAGGTCGGTTTCTACCAGTTTTCCATTCGTCTGTAAATAATTCACATTAGTATTTTTCATCTGTGACTCATTAAATTGATAGTTCGGTAAATTTCACATTTGTCAACACCTACTTTCTTTGGGATTGGAATTATTATATTCTTTTTGAAGTTTGAGGGTATTTTGCCTGTCTCGTACATCTTGTTCACCTGATGGTTGAGTTTTGTCTGGAATGGCTCTCCCAAGGCCGTCTGTAGTTCAAATGGAAAGTTGTGTACTCTCGGGGCCTTGTTTCGACTCAGGTCTTTCAGTGCTCTGTCAAACTGTTCACGCAGTATCTTATCTCCCATTTCATCTTCATCTACATCCTCATCCATTTCCATAATATCGTCCTCAAGAACATCGCCCATGTATAGACCCTCTATATACTCCTTCCACCTTTCTGCTTTCCCCTCTTTGCTTAGACTGGATTTGCATCTGAGCTGTTAATACTCATACAAGTGGTTCTCTTTTCTCCAAAGGTCTCTTTAATTTTCCTGTAGGCTGTATCTATCTTACCCCTAGTGAGATAAGCCTCTACATCCTTACATTTGTCCTCTAGCAATGCCTGCTTAGCCATTTTGCACTTCCTGTCGATCTCATTTTTGAGACGTTTATATTCCTTTTTGCCTGCTTCATTTACTGCATTTTTATATTTTCTCCTTTCATCAATTAAATTCAATATTTCTTCTGTTACCCAAGGATCTCTACTAGACCTCATCTTTTTACCTACTTGATCCTCTGCTGCATTCACTACTTCATCCCTCATAGCTACCCATTCTTCTTCTGGGTATTTCTTTCCCCCAATCCTGTCAATTGCTCCCTTATGCTTTCCCTGAAACTCTCTATAACCTCTGCTTCTTTTAGTTCATCCAGGTCCCATCTCCTTAAATTCCCACCTTTTTGCAGTTTCTTCAGTTTTAATCTACAGTTCATAACCAATAGATTGTGGTCAGAGTCCACATCTGCCCCTGGAAATGTCTTACAATTTAAAACCTGGTTCCTAAATTTTCTAACACAGCCCTTATCATCGACTACACACTACACTACTAGATTTATTCCAGAAGGCCACCAGAACTATTAACTAAACATACATTGGATTTAACGTAGGGATTACAAGGTACTGTAATAAATAATACAAAAATAAAACATATGGACCAGTACATAAATTCCGTAAAGTGTACTGAGACAGATTATACCCGCAAAAGGGGCGGGCTGAAGGCGCGTTACACTGAACTATTGGCCATCAGATCTCCTTTTAGAACTCACGTGTCTTACAAGAACCGAGGGGCCACAGACTGTGTTCCAGGAATCGACCTCTGAGACGAGGCGGCAACACGCACTTTCGCTGGCGATGAGATAGGCAGCCAAGAGTTGCATTCACTTCACAAAATGGTAACTCAGTCTAGTGACAGCCTAACTAATGACTAATGATACTCTTGCTAAAGCTACCTGTGGTCCGGTAAGCCAAATAAAACGATTGAACTATACGCCGAAGTCGGAACTGTTGGTCTGCACTACGTACCCAGAATATTGTGTTTAGAGCGTCCAGAACGATAAAGGAATCACTGCCACCGGAGTAGAAGAATCACCAACCGGCCTGCGCTCAAGAAAGCTGTCAAAACTGCACGCCTTACCGGACAGCAGTGGCGAGGCGAGGAAACATACACTGCCGTTACATACACTAACCCCGAGAGCAGGTAACTGGGGCGTTAGCGGCCACTAGGCATGAAAAATTACCGCTGGTTGAACGCCATAATTGTAATAAGAAGCCGAGGGAAGCTAATCAGTCGGCCTTTCCCAAGCACTCCAGTCGCTGCTCTTCACCTCGGCGGCACTACGAGCAGCAACACGAATCCAAGTCACTGGAGAATTGCGAGATACCACAATGGTGGAGATTTCTCTACTTGGATTGAAATTGACTCATTTTAAAACTTGCTGGATCCGGTTTACGGCAAGGTTGTGCAACCTCGCGGCCACAACCCTTCCATCCGGCAGTCCATGCGTGCTGCCAGCGGTCACGGTATGTTCTGGCACTGCGAGGACCTGGCTTCTCCTGAGTCCCCAACCGAACTGACCCACTCACACGACCCAGAAAGAAACGACGTCGCCCCAAAGAAAGGGCAACACTTACCACATATCGATAACCGTCGATGCTGCCACTAGCGGGCAGGCAACGCTTGCGAAACCTAGTGGCGCCAGTCAACACGCCAAGGCAAACAGCCGCAACCAAGACAACTACATGATACGCTCTGGCATCCAACAGAGGCCGCAAACTTACAAACAACACCAAAGCGAGCCGCAGCATTGCTCAGTAGAGTTGTATAATCATTTATATCGACATCGCCGTTCAGTTGTGTTACTCGTTTAAAATCCAGGTGTGCATCACAAGCCTTAAGAAAATGATTTGGTGGTTCTAAGTTCCACACATCCTGAGGAAAGACTTCGCTTCTCCCATTTTCTGTAGCTTAGCATGATCATAAAGTGATTAAGCAAGCAACTGACTGTTTTCACAATTACTCTGAAAAACAACAAAAAGAAAATATGGTATATCAGGTTCGAATGTGTCACATAACTTCATGGTATCTAACTCAAAATTCTTCTTACCATTCAATACAGTGACTTCCACTGTTTGCATTTCATGAAAAGATATCAGACTTTTTAATAATTTTCTTATTCTTATAGCTCGTAGTTTGGCTCATATTTAACAATAGGTACACTAATTTCCATAGATTATGGAACATTTCCGTCTGATTTTGGACAGCTACCTTATATTTCAATTCCAACTTATTTATAGATAGCACTTGTACTCAAAGTAAAAATTACAGTAAAAGTACCTTCCCATAAAATTTCTTTATAATCTGTAAAGATGTCTCTAAGTTTTTTTGTTGATAAAGCATCACATTTTTCTTACTCTTTACTCTTCCGTTAGTGAGTTATGCCCTCCCAGGCATATTTTGTCAGAAAGAGGTGAAGCCAAACAAAAAAACTGACGGTGAAATAAAAGTAGTTTACATTTTTGGCAGCATTTTATTTTCTTTCTTTGTAGTTGTAGAATCAAATAGCTTCGCTACATGTCTGGCATTTAATTTTTTAATTGATTTTGGATTATTTTTAAAGTAATCTGTTGCATCAGCTGTAGCAATCATTGAACATGATTAGGATAAAACCGCGAGTTTCGTATATTTAATTTCAGTATGTTTGTTAGAAACATTTACATTAAATTTACTTTTCTCTTTCAAATATCATGAGTAAAACTGGTAGCTTTAAATCTTACTTATTTAGCAAGGAGATAATTTTACTAAGAAATTTAAAAAAATAAATTATTACAGTAGCATACTTGAAGTTACTCAAATTTCATTTCCACCAGTTACAATTATTTCTAAATCATAATAGTATAAATATGTTTCTCATATATGTGATAATATGGCACATAATTTAGTCGTCCAACAAATTCAGCAGTTTTGAATGAAGCGCTAATATTAATTTGTTGATAAAAATGATCAGTGTGCTTTACAAACATTCTCTAAGCAAAATTAAAATTTATGTTAATTAATTCAAATGGAATAATTTTATAAGCATAGCTGGCAAACGTCTTTTTATTTCCAATAATTTGGTTCCAATGCTATCCTTTCTGTCCATGTGCCATTTTGCCTCATTGTCAACACTAATTCTTTTTAAAATTTCATCTGCATTAATGTGCATTAGTGTGGTTCCTGAAGAGGGGCAGCAGCCTTTTCAGTGGTTGCAGGGGCAACAGTCTGGATGATTGACTGATCTGGCCTTGTAACATTAATCAAAACGGCCTTGCTGTTGTGGTACTGCGAACGGCTGAACGCAAGGGGAAACTACAGCCCTAATTTTTCCCGAGGACATGCAGCTTTACTGTTCGGTTAATTGATGATGGCGTCCTCTTGGGTAAAATATTCCGGAGGTACAATAGTCCCCCATTCGGATCTCCAGGCGGGGACTACTCAGGAGGACGTCGTTATCAGGTGAAAGAAAACTGGCATTCTACAAATCGGAGGATGGAATGTCAGATCCCTTAATCGGGCAGGTAGGTTAGAAAGTTTAAAAAGGGAAATGGATAGGTTAAAGTTAGATATAGTGGGAATTAGTGAAGTTCGGTGGCGGGAGGAACAAGACTTCTGGTCAGGAGAATACAGGGTTATAAATACAAAATCAAATAGGGTTAATGCAGGAGTAGGTTTAATATTGAATAAAAAATAGGAGTGCGGGAAAGCTACTACAAACAGCATAGTGAACGCATTATAGTGGCTAAGATAGACACGAAGCCTATTACAGTAGCACAAGCTCTACAGATGACGAAGAAATGGAAGAAATGTATGATGAGATAAAAGAAATTATTCAGGTAGTAAGGGCAGACGAAAATTTAATAGTCATTTGTGACTGGAATTCGACAGTAGGAAGAGGGAGAGAAGGGACCATTGTAGGTGAATATGGATTGGGGCTAAGAAATGAACCACAGTCACTATGATATTTGATGACTTATCAAAATTCACGCCTAGGTGTCACAGGAGCCATCCGCGACTTTGATTTCACGGTAGGTTTCCAATACTTGGTCACAGTATTTCAGTAGATAGTTTGTGCATTCTGTTTCACAGCAGTCAGTACCAAAGTAGGTCTCGGCGGAGTTCAGTCGTTAGAATACTTGCTGCGAAAGGCAAAGATCCTGAATTTGAGAATCGGCCTGGCAAATAATTTTACTCTTCCAGGAAGTTTCATATCACGACACTCTACGCTGTTGGGTGCAAATTTCATCCTGGAAACTAGGCCACGTCTTCACATGTATTTCATCCAGAAGTGCTAGTCCTGAAAGTTTCAAAGAAAATCTTATGTGACATGGAAAGTAGGACGTGAGGTACTGCAGGAAATAAAGCTGTGAGGACGACTCATGAGTAGTACTTCGGTATCTCTGTCAGAAGAGCACCTATCCGCAAAAACCAAAGATTCTAAGATCAAGTCTTGGTCCGGAAAGCAGTTTTAAACTGTCAGGACAATTCCTACAGAGCACACTCTGCGCCAGGGCGATAAGTTCAGTAGATATCGAAATAACTAAGCTCCCAAAGGTATATGAAAGCTTATATGAACAAACAAAAAATAATGTAAATTACAAAGTTTTCAACAGCTTAATAGAGAGGATACAAAACTTGGCTCCATGGATTTAACTGAATATCTGCGATATTATACACTCCCAAGCTGAATTTAAGTTAAATGATTCCAATCACTTAATGACGATAACAGTAGCAATGCATATATATTGGTTAATATAGTTTGACTCATTTCTGGTCATCATTGCTGCTGTTCCTGGAGCAGAAGAGCGTCAAGCAGAATCATAAGTTGCAGATTTGGTTAGTGGTGAATGGGACGTCATTCGCAGACCAGTGAGCGAAGTTTGTTGGATAATCGGAGCGTTCCATTCATTCCAGATATACATGCCACTTGCTTCTCGGAAGTATGAAAAGGATAGCAGTGTCTACAGTGTTTATCTCCGCTGCGTCAACTTTAGCAATTGTCAATGATTACAAATAATGATACTTCTATGCCTATCTGTTTCAGGTAGGTATATGTAGTAGGACCTCACAGATGTAGCGTATGTTTCTGTTAACCAACTACGAGACCAGGGCTGCTTTTGTTGCAAGCCCCAGTCGGTGACAAAATGTAAAATGTTTTCTTTCCGGCATTTAACCAAACGTTTCGCCACTTCACATTCGGTGTTCCCACTTCGACATTTGTTGTACTGTTATAGCAACTATCTAATACCCTCACCATAGAAGGTAGTCGCCCGGGCTTCCCGCTAATGATGTTTAATATCCAGCATCTCACTGTCTGTGCTTAAGTGCTACCCTCGCAACCCGCTGTTCATTGGAACAAGTCGATGCAAGTGTGCAGGAGCCATGTCTGGTCTATAAGATGGGTAATTAAACCTTTCCATCGAAAACGCTGCAGGCGAGTTTTCGTTGTTGCTGCAGTGAGTTCCTGTAACACTGCCACACTTCGCTGTCATGCATGAAACATGTTATGCGGGCTGCATGAAATCAGGCTCAAACCCTCAGAAAATGACAGCACGCACTTCACTCTTGGCAGCACACACTATTGTTCGTGGCATTTTTATTTGCTCATTTTGCTCTCGGGACTGAAACATGCAATGTGATGCAATCTGTGAGCATATTGGAGATATTGTTCAACTCATCTGCACGAAGCTCCATCGGATTTTAACAGTGTTTTAATTTTGCGACAGATAAAATTTAAAATGAACGTTGTTCGGTGAGTAGGAAGTTACTGTACTTTCAGGCAGGTCGTGGTGGCCGATCGGTTCTAGGCGCTCCAGTCTGGAACCACGCGACCGCTACGGTCGCAGGTTCGAATTCTGCCTCGGGCAGGGATGTGTATGATGTCCTTAGATTAGTTAGGTTTAAGTAGTTCTAAGTTCTCGGTGACTGATGACCTCAGCTGTTAAGTCCCATAGTGCTCAGAGCCATTTTTTTGTACTTTCTGTTTGTACAATTACACTACGAAAGTCACCACTAGAAACGCCTGATCTTCTGTACTAAATGTAAGAAGAATTGTTACTCATGTACAGTTCTTATATTTATTATTATTGCTGTCTTATCAAGTGCTCAAAAGTTCTCGCTTAGCTTTGACACATGCTGTAAAACGATACCGATCACACATTGTTGGACAGGGTCTTCCGTTTTGACTTGCCACGGAACACGGCCTGTAGTTATCTTTGTGGAATGGACAACTTATACTGGTGCAACATGTCGCTGTTTAGATTCTTACAGAGTAAAAAGCAAAGTCGTTGCGCTTCTTTCCGTACTAGTAGGGTAGAAACAGTCAAAGAAGCTTGTGTGTCACGGAGAAGGTTGTGCTGTGAAATAATTGTTAAAGAAAATATTGGATACGTTGTCCCCTTTCCTTGTTGATTAGCATTGCAGTTAGCCAATCAGATCGTTGATGATAAGTCAGCCGTCAGCTGCACGAGATTAGTTTTGTCTGGTTCACTTTACCGGTTTCCACAGTTTCAAATGGTTCAAATGGCTCTGAGCATTATGGGACTTAACATCTGAGGTCATCAGTCCCCTAGAACGTAGAACTACTTAAACGTAACTAGCCTAAGGACATCACACACGTCGCCCGAGGCAGGATTCGAACCTGCGACCGTAGCAGTCGCGCGGTTCCAGACTATAGCGCCTAGAACCGCACGCTCACCCAGGCCGGCCTCGACAGTTTAAACCGTCATCTTGAGAAGTGAAGTTGGCTCAAGTCATTGGTAAGCCGACATCAAATAAGAAACCGACGCAGTGTCCGTTGCTATAGGATCAATGAAACAGAGTGACATCGCTGAAAGTGTATGATACGGGCGACGAGTAGCCAAAAATCCAGTATGAAACCTCATCTTTTATATGGTACATGAGGCAAAACTTTGTTTTCCTAAAACTGGACAAGAGAGCGATACAAAAATTGGCCATCGGACGGTAGTAAAACTCAAACCCGAGCCAGAAACTGAGCACTCTCGACGGTATAAGAACAGCTGACACTATCTGTTTCCTTTTTTTTCTTGATGCAATAATTTACCAACAGCCGTATGATTTGTAGAAGTTTATTTTATTTTATGAACTTGTATGTGCTACCAGTTTCCGCATTACACTGATGCCATCTTCAGGCCCCACTCGTCATAGTCGTAAAATCGCTATACACCGAAGGAGCCATACAACTGGATCCGTGAATCAATTGTCCTGCAACTACTCTTGGCGGCCAGGCGACACAGACAGATACTTTTTCGAGACATGTATGGATAATGAAACAAGAAAAAATGTATCTGGAGAACCACATAGCCTTCCCCCATATTAGGAAGCAAATACGGACAAGAAAAGACCTTCAACCAAAAACTGAATATATATTTAAGACCACAATGTAATTTTAATAGTATTTGGCCATAAGAGCTCTAGCAAAATGACACCACACCTAGAGATAGTTTAATTCCTAAGGAAATTTTGGAGAGCATAATTCAGTGGTTTTCGTTAGTGTAAAGTAAACACAAACTTTCCAACAATTATATTCGAGACGGCAGAAATATCTCATGTTTAATAAAGAAAGAGCCTGAATGTTGTGTACATATAGTCAATATATCATTTGTGTATTGCCCTACATAGTGTGATTTAATTAATAGTTTTATGATTTCAAGTTACACCTAACATTTGTATCAGAAATCTAGAAATGGTCAATACCTGTCCCTTTCTGAATGCCATATTAAACTCTTTATCTGTTATATTAATAAACGAACATTATTATTGATTTCGTTACTGACTTTAAATGGGGTCGCAATGTCCGTTACAGCGGTCTGGGTATCGTTCCATTCAAATTAACTGTAAGATGGGCAGTTCTGCTCACATAGAGGACGTGTGGCATTAACAACTGTTGACTGATAATACTTAATTGTTTGCTTTATAAGATAGATTTTAGTGAGCTAACAGAAAATACACTGATAAGCAAAAACATTATGACCACTTGCTTAACAACTTGTTTGTCGTCTTTGGAACGAAATACATCACTGGTTCTGCTTATCAGAGATCCGGCAGTACGTTGGTAGGTTTCCGGTGGTACGTGGATTACATGTCATCGCAGAGATCATGTAAATCGCCTAAATAAGGGGCCACTTACATGCGTACGTAGTTGATGACGCCCGATAGCGACCCATATATGATTTATATCATTCGAATTTGTTCGCTGAAACACCAACGCGAGTGCACTATAAATGCTCCTCAAACCGTTGTTTCACGGTTCTGGCTCAAAGACAAAGTCAATTGTACTACTGAAAGATGACATCGCCGTCGGGGAAGATATCAGGCATCAAGGGATACAGGTGGTCCGCAGCTGTCAGTGTGCCTCCGACTAATTATACAGGTCCCATGCAAGTGAAGAAAAAGGTCTCCCATAGCATACTATTGTCCCCACCAGCCTGCGTCCATGGAACCTTCCAAGCCGCCGATCACCTAGATGATAACTTTAGTGGAGACCACCATCTACGTAGTGTAGCAAAAATATGATTCACTCGAAGGGCCGAGACATTGCTATTCATCGACAGTCGAATGCCAATAGTTCCGTGCCCACTGCAATCGTAATTGACGATGTAGTTGGATCAACATGTAAACACGGTGGGGTGGTCTGCTGTGAAGCTCCATGTTCAAGAATGTACGATGTCCAGTAGGCTCCGTAACACTTGTGAGCGCACAAGTATTGTGCTCCTTCGGCAGAGATGCCAACAGTCACCCTCTGTCTTTGTTTACAGAGCAGACAAGCCTCTGTGAAGAGTCGTGAAGGTACAATAATTTAGAGCTTAATAGTAGTTTCACTGTACTTCTACCTCTTTCCGTAGATGCTCACGACGTTAGCATATTAACATTCGACCAGCTCCGCCATTTGCGTGATACTCGTTCAGAGGCTCTGCGTAATAATAATCTGCCGTTGGTCATACTCGCTTATCTCAATGGATTTTCGTATTTGCAGTATATAGCTTCGCTAGGGTGGTCCGCCGTCTGTGTCTGCTCCGTTTACATAGTTTAGTTACGCGCCATGTGCCCGCGACGCCACCATGCGGCATCCATCATGGCGGTGGTCTTAATGTTTTGGCTGTTCATTGTATTGAGAATGTTGCATTTACAGGATGAACAAGTTGCTCTTATGACGCCTTAGAATAGAAATAAATCTTATAAATACCTTCATAGTGTACTGATGTGATAGTGCATGTGCTACAACCGCAGTGCGGTCTTGGAGGTTGTGTGTTGTGTGATGGTTGGTAGCCCTGCAGGGTGCTTCCCGAGTCCCCCCGCTGGCTGCTGGCGAGAGGTCGCTTCGAGGAGGCGGAGACCATACTGAAGAAGATCGCGCGCGTCAACGGCAAGTCGTTGCCGGCCAACTACATGGTGCAGCTCAAGGTGGGTCTCTCGTCTCACGCATACAGAACAATAAGTACAGAATTGTAAGCGTCAACTGATAATCGTCATTCATACGTAAGTCAAATAGTCGTATGATGCCAGGAGCCAAAATCTTACACAGTCAGATTCTAGCTAGAAGGAAAACCATGAATGATTTTACTTTGTTTCTCTGGCAGTGAATTATAAATATTTCTTTCGTTACAAGGGATGTGTTACTTTATCACTCTAAAGGGTACAAAAGATATGTTAGACCTCTTCATTCCAATAATGGTCAGTCTCCTTGCACGTGAATTATTTTTTTATTTTATTTTGATGTTTGTCTCATATTTTTACTACAGTTTGGAAAACAGTACTGTCACCTCTTCAGCTACGGGTGAGTTCAAGCGGCTAACGAGCCGTACTCATTTTCATTGGGTGTACTAACAGGATTGCAGTGTCATGTGCCTGCCTGTGCCAGTGTTTAGGCTGCTATTGTGTAGCAGTACAGGTGAGAAGCTGCGCGACCTGGAAACTCTACCCACATATCACTTCACCAACTTCAAACTGACCATAACTCACGATTCTTCACGAAGTTATTTATTATGAATATTCAGTCCCTTTTTTGGGTCATCAGCCTTCTGACTGGCTTGATGCTGCCCGCAATGAATCCTTCAGTAATCATCATGACTCAAATGTTAAACGAAATACCAAGTAATGTGCTGCAATAGCGAGAACTCTGGACTCTCATTTGGGAGGATGACGGTTCCAATCCGCGTCAGACCGTCCTGATTTAGAATTTCCGTCAGTTCCCTGATTCACTTAAGGTTAATTCCTAATGGTTCCTTTCAAATGCTTCAATCGATTTCCTGCAGCATCCTTTCTTAATCCCACCTTGTGTCCCGTCTATAATGACTTTGCTCTCGACAGGACGTTAAACACTAATCTTCCTTCATTGAAATAACAATGCTTACGACGTTTTACTTTCCAAAATCAACTTTTTTTCTGTGATTCTAGGCCATATCCCGGCTGCCGTCCTTGACCACTAGCCATGCATTACCCCACTGTTGTCGTGTAACTTTCAGGAGCTTCTGGAACATCCACAATGTCGCAGACACTGAACATGAGCTGCTAGCATCGATCTTTAGTAACGGCATCAATGATGATACCCTTATATATCTACATGGATACTCTGCAAATCACATTTAAGTGCCTCTCAGAGGATTCATAGAACCACCTTCACAATTCTCTATTATTCCAATTTCGTATAGTGCACGGAAGGAACGAAAACCTCTCTATCGGTACGACCTTAGATTTCCCTTATTTTACCGTCGTGATCGTTTCTCCTGATGTATATCGGTGTCAACGAAATATTTTCGCATTCGAAGGAGAAAGCTGGTGATCGGAATTTCGTGAGAAGGATCCGTCGCAACGAAAAATGCCTTTTTTTTTTATGATGTCCAGCCCAAAGCCTGTATCATTTCAGTGACACTCTCTCTCATATTTGGCAGTAATACAAAACGTTCTGCCTTTCTTTGAACATTTTCGATGTACCTCGTTAGTCCCATCTGGTAAAGATCTCACACCGCGCAGCAGTATTCTAAAAGAGGACGGACAAGCATAGTGTAGGCAGTCTATTTAGTAGATCTGTTACATTTCCAAAGTGACCTGCCAATAAATCGCAATCTTTGGTCAGCCTTCCCCACAACATTTTCTGTGTGTCCCTTCCAATTTAAGTTGTTCGTAACTGTAATACCTAAATACTTAAATGAATTTACGGCTTTTAGATTAGACTGATTTATGGTGTAACCGAAGTTTAACGAACTCCCTTTAGCACTCATGTGGATCACCTCCCACATTTCATTATTTAGGGTCAACTGCCAATTTTCGCGCAATTCAGATATATTTTCTAAGTCTTTTGCAATTTGATTTGATCTTCTTATGACTTTATTAGTCGATAAACGACAGCGTCATGTGCATATAACCTATGACGACTGCTCAGATTGTCTCCCAAATCGTTGATATAGATAAGGGAGAGCAAATGTCTTACAGTATTACTAAGGGATCGCCAGAAATCACTTCTGTTTTACTCGATGAATTTCCGTCAATTACTACGAAATGTGACCTCTCTGACAGGAATTCACAAATCCAGTGTAATAACTGAGACGATATTCCATAAACAAGCAATTTCACTTCATGTCGCTTGTGTGGTGCAGAAATACGGAATCCATCTGAAATCCCTTGTCAATAACACTCAACACTCCAAGGTGGTAAAGAGCTAGTTGTGTTTCACAACCTCAGTCTAAATAAGTATCTTAGGTTAAGTCTTAGGAAATACCTACATATGCTCTGTACTGCTCAAGTCATATCAGTATGATGTGTGAAAGTCCCATCCAGACGACACCTTACCAGTTTTAGTTCATCGTAATGGGTTCTGACTTTTCACCAACTAATAATATCTCTTACTTTGCAAGCTAAACCGGTACACATTATCCTTAGTTTTAGTTCAGTTTCTGCTGCCAGCCCACTGCAACCACTATTTCATCTTACTTGAGGTAACTGCAACAACCGTATCTAGTAGCAGCAGTTGAATACTACGTAAGACCTCAAGGGCATTGTTCAGTATAATTTTGACGTTCGAATTGAACGGGGCCGGTAGCACTTCGAAGTATTGAAAACTCGGACTATCAAAATTTACGTGAGGAGAAAGAATATAGGCGTCTAACTATTAACATAGCCTTCAAAGTTTAGTTTGTGGGCATCCACGGCCTCAAGATCCTTAATAAACGTATGGACCGTAGTACGCGGTAATGCAATGTTATTTAATTGTGAAGTTAGCTAATTTCGACTAAGCATCATTGTCCAATACCTGTAAAACCATCATGGAAAAGTAGTGCACTGTCTTCATATATCTCCATGTATAAATGACTCTTTCTTTATCCAAATACCTTGGTATTTAATTACACAATACTACGTAGTACTAGACATTGGATTCTGTAATTAAATACCAACCGAATTGGATGAAGAAAGTGTTATTTATACATATCAATGCATGCAGAAAATGTAGTGTTTCTCCATGTTGGATTTACTGGTGGCTGACAAGAAGCTTGGTCGAAATTAGCTAATCGCATTACATCCTACCACGGACCATATTTATTTTATTATCAACAAAGCGTTTACATAGGAATTTACATGGCCAAAGTAAAGATTTTAACTTGAGTGTGGTAACAATTTCATTCGTCAAATAGTGATGGAGTGTCTTGTTTGGTGAAGCTGCAACGTTCCCGCGTGGCAGTATCACGCTAGCGTCTGAATAGCACGATGTCGGTTGATCTCTAGGTAGGCTATTGTTCCATGTCGTGCATGGCTGCCTCCAGTACACTGTAGGGCTCGGTGTAACTCATCGTCGAGACAATGTCGGCCTCATAATCCGCAGCACTTCGAGCCAGTATCTTGGCACAGTGGTTAGCACAATACATTCAAATTCTGGAGAACTTGCGTCTGGCCATTCAGATTTACGTTTTCCTTGGTTTTCCTAACTTGTTCCAGGCAGATGCCGGGATGGTTAATTTGAAAGGCCACGGTTGATTTTCTTCCCCGTCTTTGTCTCAATCAGAGCCAATGCTCCGAATTTAATGACCTCTATGTCAACGGGACGTTAAACCCAAACTTCCTTCCTCAACTCTCTCTATTTTTGGGTGTTCATCTGAATTTAATTACTCACTTACTTCGAAATGTTCTACTTCTTCACAGCCTGGCAATCTTCTAATTAGACCACACAACGGGTGCTCGTCTTCATCGTCAGAAGCATCTGTTTCTGCGTTACGTCTTCTTTTCTGTAAAAACTTTCTCCATGATTTCGAATTTGTGTCTAGCTATATATAGTTCCAAGACCCGTTCTAGTAAAGAATGTCCTTGGCGGTCACTTCCATTAAAGCTTCTACTTTGCTTTCATTGTCTCCCATATGCCAGAGTTTTTGTATCATTTGTCGACGATACCTTTTCTTCAGGCATTCCGGAACGTCCTGGTCCATTGGATGAATCAAACCAGTAACGTTTGACGGTAGAGACAAACCTTGGATCTTGCCGCACTGCCGTTACGTATACTTCGAAATGAGGGCGCGTTCATCTATTGTCAAAATAGCTATCCGCGGCAGTCCATCTTCTTTTAAAAAACCTGTTCCACTCCGGGGAAATGGGTTCAAAAACCAATCTTGAATATTTCCTGATTTATCATGACGTTTTTTTGATTCGTATGGGAATAACCAGAAGAACTAAGATGATTACATTCTTAATGATTTTGACTTAGTAGACTTCTCAATCACAACCAGCTTTAGCTTGTGGTTTCCTTTTGCATCTGAAGCTGCCGTAACTGTGGGTCAAGCTATGGTATTTTGTGCCCAGGACCACCCTTTTATTTCAGAGACCCAAGTGTTCCTTTCGGCAACATTTTTAAACTCAAGTTAGCTACACAGCTGTTGTAAATTTTGTGCTGTACAAATTTTCTTCCATTACGGTTTTTGAAACTTAACAATTCATTTGGGATCGTCGTCATATGCTCATGAACAAAAAAACCTCAGTGAGTTGAGAGGGCGAAATCATGTACGAATGGTGCTCGCAGGCAGTCTACACTGTTGACTTGGGCCTCAAATCAGTCGACAGAGGGAGAGTAGTAAGTACATTTAAGTTCATTATGCAGCTGCAGTTCAAGGCTGGTGCATTTACATCAGAGCGACATTTTTAAAGGAAGAGTTTGTGATCTAGCAAACTTCTGCCCGCCATCCGCTCGACAATGAGACCTTCATATGGACTGTGCCGACGTTAGGTTTACAGGCGTTTGTGCCTTTGCATCGAATATTTTCATCTATCTTGTCCTACATGCAGATTATGCATCAAAACCTTCTCAAAGCATTGTGAAGAGAGAAGATCGCTCACACACAGGCTCCTAGTATCAGATGGTGGCGAGTAAACCAACAGGGTATTGCGGGTCGTGAATCTACATTGCATATTCCATTCTTCGTGTGAAACACCGGGCACTGTTTCAAGAACCAAGCTAGGGATTAGTAGTTCTTGTTAGCACTTAGACTGCACAGAAACACTGTGCTGAGGTGTTGCGACGAACATAGGCTTCGCTGCCAGATTGGACTTAGGTCAGATAGCCTCTGCGTGCATTATCATGTGATAGAGGTATGTTTCTGTTACTGTTTCAGGCAGACATTTGATTGTACACCGTTTGTAGATGTTAATGTTCCAGTTTCAAACACTGTAGAAAGAGAACCATTGCTCAAAATGACGTCAGATTGTAACAGTAAATTATTGTCGTAGCCGGAAACGTTGTGGCACAAAATATTGCGAAAATCTATTGGACGGCGCTGTAAGCGTCAGTATATGTACACCAACAGACGCTGCTCCCCAGCTTGTGTCCGAGACGCCCAGCGTGACTGTTCATGAAGGATAGCGTGCTGCTGCTAAAGTTCTTTTACAAGATCGCTGACTGTGCGTCAGTAGCCTTGCAGAGGGTATTTCAGCAAACGTCCTGGACACTTAGGAGTATGAAGAAAGGCATGGCCCGATGTCTTCTAAGGGGATGAAAAAAATGATTACAAAATTCGAAAAGACAGGTTCTTCAGAAGTGCAACGTGTCACAGGGACGAAAGCAGTTGATCCGATGTCTGTCGAAAACGTAGCCAAATCCTTACCAGAAGGGTCGAGTGACAGCGTGCAAACATGCAATGCACGGCGACTTCCTCGAAAGTTGGCCATACCTCCACACACGGTGCATAAAATCGCGCATTGCTACACCTGCAAAATAGCCAACGTTAATTACTTCCTTCTAAACTTCTCTCTGGAATATCTTGCTCAAACAGAAGTGGAAAGCAAGGGGCCACGGACTCTTCTCTGTACAAACAAAGACCATTTCCATCTACAAGGACATGTGAAAACAGAGAACTGCAGAATATGTCCTACGAAAAATTCTCAAACTGGTCAAATGGCCCAATTCATTTTGTGAAGATGATCCTGTGATGCGGGTTGACGGCATCGTTCATCGTATAGCTCAATTTTTTCGAGGAGACGAGATCTGCAGGTCACGTAATCTGTATCGTCTAGGCAAACACCTTAAGAGCCTTTGCATATCGGCGTCACCCTTTCTAGAACGTGATGTATGGGTAGGATCAGTTGTATGTAAGATGGAGGTCTTCCGCACACTCCACAGTCAACGAATTTCGGAAATGCTGGAATTATCACCCGTCCTTTCTCTATAGCCGGGCCTTCCACATCACCTGATACTAATCCGCCTGATTTCTGTATGAAAGGTGTCCTGTTTAGTCTCCAGTTACGAATGTACCTGAACTGAAGGCGCAATGCTTTCTGTACGTGACTCCCGAGACATTCCGATCTGTTGTGGAACATGCTGTTTCTAGACTTCAAATTCTGCCAGGAAACAGTGGAAAGTGACAATTGCAAAGCAATTTAGTTTTACTATCTTTGCGAGTTTTGGCCGTAGGACAGTTACAAACAGAAGCCATTTGGATTTTTAGCCTGTTTTTGCTCCAGGATAATTAAAACCTATGTTATTTTGCTTTTTATGCTTCTTTGGCGTCAGAATGTTTATAAAACAGTTTTTTTTCCAATAAGGTGTCGTACAACATTGCCGTGGTGGATGGTCTTACCTAACTAACAGGGCCACAACTGTTGACTCCTGATTTTTTGCAGTCTTGCAAATTGAACAGTGCTGATGACGTAACGAGCAACTCCTGCCATACCTGTCATATTGCGAGTCATCTGCCATTCATAGCCGAACCCGTTAAAGTTAAGTTGCTTACAGTGATAGCTACTGGTAAGGACTTCGTACAATTCCATGGTATATCCCCCTGTGTCAATAATATTGGATTAAAATCTGAACTCATTCTGAACAGTGGTTCCCTTTCAACAGCGGTTTGAAACTGGAACTTCAGTTATGACCACCCTTTGCATTTGGAAAAAATCGTACAGTTTGTAATGTGGCAAATGGTCGGAAACTACCGTACTGTACATCTTTTTTTTTATCTTGCAAGCATCTATCCATGTGAAGATGATATGTTGTTAGCGAGTTTACCAAATATTACAATTACTTGGTGGATGTACTTCAATCTCTGCCTTCTTCTACAGCTTTTACCTTCTACTGCTAACTCTAGTATCGTGGAAAATATTCCCTGATGTCTTAACAGGTGTGCTATAATCCTGTCCCTTCTCCTTTTCAGTGTCTCCCACATATCCCATTCCTCTCCGGTTCTGCGCTGAATCTCCTCTTTCTCACCTTACCAGTCGACACAAATTTAACATTCGTCTACATCACCACATCTCAGATGCTTGGATTCTCTTTTGTCCCGGTTTTCCCAAAGTCCATGTCACACTGCAAGAATGCTGTACTCCAAAAGAACATTTTGAGAAATTTCTTCCTCATATTAAAGCCTTTGTTTGGTACTTACAGGCGTCTCATCGACAGGAATGCCCTTTTCGCCGGTGCTAGTCTGCTTTTTTAGTCCTCCGGCTCCGTCCGTCACTGATTATTTTGATGTCTAGGTAGCAAAATTCCTTAACTTTATCTGTTTCGCGACCAGGAATCATGATGTTAAGTTTCGCTGTTCTCATTTCTGCTACTTCTCATTACTTTCGTTTTCCTCCGATTCAGTCTCAATCCATGACCTATACTGATAAAATTCATCATTCCATTTAGCGGATCGTGTAATTTTTCTATACTTTCACTCAGGATAGTAATGTCACCAGCAAATCTTATCTTTAATATAGTTTCACCTTGAATATTAATTACATTTCTGAAACTTTCTTTCATTCCCATTGTGGCTTCTTCGATGTTCAGATTGAACAGTAGGGGCGAAAGACTACATCGCCGTCTTACACCCTTTGCACTCCGAGCACTTCGTTCTTGGTCGTCCACTCTTATTATTCCTTCTTGGCTATAGCACATAGAGTATATTACCTGCTTCTCCATATAAATCACCCATATTTATCTCAGAAAATCAACATCTTTCACCATTTTACATTGTAGAGCGCGTTTATCAGTTTGGCAAGTACTATGAACTTGTGGTAACTATTTCCTAGTTTTGCTTCCATTAGCCACTGGCTCATCAGAATTGCTTCTACTGAGCCTTTACCTTTTCTAAAGCCAAACTGATCGTTATCTAACACATTCTCAATTTTCTTTTCCATTCTGCTGTATATTATTCTTGTAAGACTCTTGGATGTATGAGCTGTAAAGCAGATTTTGCGATGATTTTCCCACTTGTAGGCTCTTGCAGTATTGTGAATTATGCGAGTGATATTTTTCCGAAAGGCAGGTGGTATGAAGCCAGACTCATACATTCTACACATCGACGTGAACACTCAATTTGTTGCCACTTACCCCAATGATTTTAGAATTTTTGGTGGAAAGTTATCTATCCCTTCTGTCTCCTTCGATCTTAAGGGCTCGAAAGACTTTTTTTTTTATTCTGATACGAGTACTAGATCCCTTACCTCTTCTAAGTGGTCTCCTGTTTCTTCTTCTATCACATCAGACATATGTACCCCCTTCACAGAGGCGCCACCAATCAGCTCTCTCCTTTGCATTTAACAGTGGAGTTCACGTTGTGCTCTTATTGTTATCACCCTTTCCTTTAATTTCACTCAAGGTTGTTTTGACTTTCTATATGCTGAGTCAGTCCTTCAGACAATAATTTCTTTTTCGATTTCTTTATATTATTCTTGCAACCATTTCATCTTTGCTTCTCGGCACTTCAAATTTATTTTACTGCTCAGCGACCAGAATTTCTGTGTTACTGAATTTCTCTGAACATTTTGCACATTCTTAAACTTTTTTGTACCTATGTTTTTGTTGACAGCTTCTGTGATTGCCGTGTTTAGAGACGTCCATTCCTTTTCAAATGTACTGTGTACTGAGCTATTCGTTATTGTTGCATCAATAGCCTCAGATAACTTAAAGCGTGTGTCATCATTGTTTGTAGTTCTGTATCCCACATCTTTGCATAACTATTTGTCGTGACTAATCTTTTGATTTCAGCCTACTCTTCAACACCAATGAATGACCTGAAGCTATGCCTTACAATTCAGTATCTGATTTCGTAATCTCTGTCTAACCATGATGTAATCTAACCGAAAATTTCCCGTGTCACCCGGTGTTTTCCAGTATACCTCCTACTCTTGTGATTCTTGAACAGAATATTCGCTATTACTAACTGATATTTATAACAGAACTCAATTAGTCTTTCCCCTTTCTCATTCCTTGTCCCAAGTCCATATTGTCCTATTAGATTTCCTTTTACTCCTTCCTCCACAATTGAATTCCAGTCCTCCATGATTATAAGATTTTCAGCTCCCTTTACGTATTGTATTGCCATTTCGATATAGTCATATACTTTCTCTATCTCTTCATCTACAGCTTTCGACGTCGGCCTGTATGCTTGAACCATTTTAGTCGGTGTTGGTTTCTTTTCGATTCTGCTAGGAAAGACCCTATCACTATACTGTTCATAGTAACACACTGTCTGCCCTACCTTGCTATTCATAACGAATCCTGCTCCCGTTATACCATTTACTGCTGCTGTAGATATTACCCTATATTACCCTACACTCATCTGACCAGAGAGCCTTGCCTTCATTCCATTTCACTTCATTGCAAGTTAATAACTCTCAGATTACTTTCATTGATCTCTAATACAAGCAAAACGAGAAAATGTCTACTGTTTTCTGCGTCACACTCTCACCAGAGTAAATTCCTTCTATATTTGCCCCAACAGCCACGGAAAAACGAATGTAAACAAAGGAATATCGAACACAAGGCACTCCCTGGAAAATATTAGTACCCATATTAACTTCAGCGCTCCGTGCGCATGACATTTCCCTAACGACAAAGTACAATGCCCCACAATGGAATCAGAAATCTTGAGTGCATTAATACTAGTTCTGCTTATATTCTCGTTCAGTGACTCTTGGGGTAACAAAATTACAAATGGGAAAAACACATCTACCTAACAATTTAATATTTGCAATAGAAAAGACTAAAATGAGATAAACGTTCGTTTTAAAAATTCTTAACTCATTACCAATGTTCTAAATTCTTCGCTATTTGAGTGAAAATCTTCATAACGCATTGTATGTTTAAATCTAGTTACATATATGTGGGGTTTGAAGAATCAGTGGGATAAACAAACTTCTCTTGAACTGACCTTCAAAAACTTAACAACCAATATGATCAAACATTACCATTACCGCACAGAATAACCTCAATAAATTAAAATAAATTTCCACTGCTACTGAACGTAAATCCGGTGATTATTGGCTGTAGCCTTCACAAGGAAAAATCCGATGCCCAACAACACATATTGAGATGCAATGTAGCACAAGATAAACAAAGACCCAGATCTTATTAATTCAGTATAAAAATATTATGCAAACTCAGATCGGAACCAAATTACGTGACCATTTTAATCATAATTACTTTGTTATTGTTAACTGGATTACTGTCTATACCTCCCCATTGGCTCCATTTGGGAATTTCAGTACATTTTTTTCTTATTTCTTTATGCAGCTGCAGCAGAAAGTCGTATAACCCTAGCTTACTTATTTGTTAGATAGTTTAATTAATTTCTTTGCGTGTTTTTGGGTACTTGCATTGTTTAATTCATGTATTTCGGGCGTATTATAGTATTTGAGGGTTGTAGCATCGCGCCTTAGTACCTGAATAGTGTAAATTCGCGTAGTCGTCTTTCTTCTGTTTTTGTTTTGAACAGCCAGTGTCGGTTGGTCACAGCCATTGTGCTCCCTGCCACCGTTGGATAAGCAGCTGCAGCAGCAAGTCGTATAACCCTAGCTTACTTATTTGTTAGATAGTTTAATTAATTTCTTTGCGTGTTTTTGGGTACTTGCATTGTTTAATTCATATATTTCGGGCGTATTATAGTATTTGACAGTCGTAGCATCGCGATTTAGTGTTTACTTGCTAGATTCTTATTTAAATTGCGTGTGAGTTTCGTGTAGGAGGTGCAATTTCTAGTTTTAGTTACTGTAATCGTAAATTCAGCAGATTGTAGCGCAGTCGTTAGGCATTTGTACAGGTTAGTTGATACATTCTTTGCGTGTTTCGCTTGCGTTATCTAGGCACGGACTCGTGTTTCAGTAACTGTTGTTCAACATCGATTAGAATGGACAGGGACTGCGATTGCTGTGTTCGGATGAGGGCTGACTTGGCATCCCTTCGCTCACAGCTGCAATCGGCGCTGACTTCGGTCGCGCAGCTTGAGGCTGTTGCCAATGGGCACCACTGTAAGGGAGCCGGACTTGGGTATCACGGGGATGTCAACCTCGTCCCGTCTGTCCCCAGATCGGTCTGCCGCTGTGGTTGCTCCGGTTGCTGCCCGCAGTGGGGCTGAGCCCTCGCCTGTGGTTGATTGGGATGTCGTTCCAAGGCGTGACAGACAGCGAAAGGCGTCTCCGGAGGCTGATCAGAAAGCCTCCCCGGTGCGTCTGACAAACCGGTTTCAGGCACTGTCTCTGGCTGAGCCAGATGCAGCTCCCTGCCCTGTTTCAGATGATCATTCTCAGCCTTCAAGGTCCGGGCAATCGCAGAGGGTGGGCTTACTGGTAGTTGGGAGCTCCAATGTTAGGCGTGTAATGGGGCCCCTTAGGGATACGGCGGCTAAGGAGCGGAAGAAATCCAGTGTGCACTCCGTGTGCATTCCGGGAGGAGTCATTCCTGATGTGGAAAGGGTCCTTCCGGATGCCATGAAGAGCACAGGGTGCAGCCAGCTGCAGGTGGTGGCACATGTCGGCACTAATGACGTGTGTCGTTTTGGATCCGAGGAAATTATCTCTGGATTCCAGCGGCTATCTGATTTGGTGAAGGCTGCCGGTCTTGCTTACGAGATGAAGGCAGAGCTCACCATCTGCAGCATCGTTGACAGAACCGACTGCGGACCTTTGGTGCAGAGCCGGGTGGAGGGTCTGAATCAGAGGCTCAGACTGTTTTGCGACCGTACTGGCTGCAGATTCCTTGACTTGCGCCATAGGGTGGTGGGGTTTCGGGTTCCGCTGAATAGGTCAGGAGTTCACTACACTCAGCTGGCGGATACACGGGTAGCGGAGGCTGTGTGGCGTGGACTGGGCGGTTTTTTAGGTTAGAAGGCCTCGGGAAAGTGCGGGATGGGCTGCAATGTAAAAGGGTGCTTGGCAATTACAGGACGTGCTTGGACCAACGAACAGTCGGAATTATATTTGTAAATTGTTGTAGTTGCGCTGGAAAAGTCCCTGAGCTTCAAGCGCTAATAGAAAGCACAGAAGCTGATATCGTTATAGGTACAGAAAGCTGGCTAAGGCCTGAAATAAGTTTTGCAGAAATTTTTACGAAGTCTCAGACGGTGTTCAGGAAAGGTAGATTAGGCAGAATTGGTGGTGGAGTGTTTGCGTCTGTCAGTAGTGGTTTATCTTGTAGTGAAGTCGAAGTAGATACTCCGTGCGAATTGGTATGGGTGGAGGTTATACTTAACAGCCGAATTAAGTTAATAATTGGCTCCTTCTACCGACCCCCAGACTCCGATGATACAGTTGCGGAACAGTTCAGAGAAAGTTTGAGTCTCGTAACAAACAAATACCCCACTCATACGGTTATAGTTGGTGGGGACTTCAACCTACCCTCGGTATGTTGGCAAAAATACTTGTTCAAAACCGGTGGTAGGCAGAAAACGTCTTCCGAGATTGTCCTAAATGCTTTCTCCGAAAATTATTTCGAGCAGTTAGTCCACGAACCCACGCGAATTGTAAATGGTTGCGAAAACACACTTGACCTCTTAGCCACAAACAATCCGGAGCTGACAGAGAGCATCATGACTGATACAGGGATTAGTGATCACAAGGTCGTTGTAGCTAGGCTCAATACCATTTCTTCCAAATCCATCAGAAACAAACGCAAAATAATTTTATTTAAAAAAGCGGATAATGTGTCACTAGAAGCCTTCCTAAAAGACAATTTCCAATCCTTCCGAACTGACTATGCGAATGTAGACGAGATGTGGCTCAAATTCAAAGGTATAGTAGCAACAGCAATTGAGAGATTCATACCTCATAAATTGGTAACAGATGGAACGAATCCCCCGTGGTACACAAAAACGGTCCGAACGCTGTTGCAGAGGCAACGGAAAAAGCATGTGAAGTTCAGAAGAACGCGAAATCCCGAAGATGGGCTAAAATTTACAGACGCCCGAAATTTTTCACGTACTTCGATGCGAGATGCCTTAAATAGGTTCCACAACAAAACATTGTCTCGAAATTTGGTAGAAAATCCGAAGAAATTCTGGTCGTATGTAAAGTACACAAGCGGCAAGACGCAGTCAATACCTTCGCTGCGCAGTGCCGATGGTACTGTAATCGACGACTGTGCCGCTAAAGCGGAGTTATTGAACGTAGTTTTCCGATATTCCTTCACCAGGGAAGACGAATGGAATATTCTAGAATTTGAAACACGTACATCTGCTAGCATGAGTTTCTTAGAAGTAGATACCTTAGGGGTTGCGAAGCAACTCAAATCGCTTGATACGGGCAAGTCTTCAGGTCCAGATTGTATACCGATTAGGTTCCTTTCAGATTACGCTGATACTATAGCTCCCTACTTAGCACTCATATACAACCGCTCGCTCACCGATAGATCTGTACCTACAGATTGGAAAATTGCGCAGGTCGCACCAGTGTCCAAGAAGGGTAGTAGGAGTAATCCATTTAACTACAGACCTATATAATTGACGTCGGTTTGCAGTAGGAATTTGGAGCATATACTGTATTCAAACATTATGAATCACCTCGAAGGGAACGATCTATTGACACGTAATCAGCATGGCTTCAGAAAACATCGCTCTTGTGCAACGCAGCTAGCTCTTTATTCGCACGAAGTAATGGCCGCTATCGACAGGGGATCTCAAGTTGATTCCATATTTCTAGATTTACGGAAAGCTTTTGACACCGTTCCTCACAAGCGACTTCTAATCAAGCTGCGGAGCTATGGGGTATCGTCTCAGTTGTGCGACTGGATTCGTGATTTCCTGTCAGGAAGGTCGCAGTTCGTAGTAATAGACGGCAAATCATCGAGTAAAACTGAAGTGATATCAGGTGTTCCTCAGGGAAGCGTCCTGGGACCTTTGCTGTTCCTGATCTATATAAATTACCTGGGTGACAATCTGAGCAGTTCCCTTAGATTGTTCGCAGATGATGCTGTAATTTACCGTCTAGTAAGTTCATCCGAAGACCAGTATCAGTTGCAAAGCGATTTAGAAAAGATTGCTGTATCGTCTGGCAGGTCGCAGTTGACGCTAAATGACGAAAAGTGTGAGATGATCCACATGAGTTCCAAAAGGAATCCGTTGGAATTCGATTACTCGATAAATAGTACAATTCTAAAGTCTGTCAATTCACCTAAGTACCTGGGTGTTAAAATTACGAACAACTTCAGTTGGAAGGACCACATAGATAATATTGTTGGGAAGGCGAGCCAAAGGTTGCGTTTCATTGGCAGGACACTTAGAAGATGCAACAAGTCCACTAAAGAGACAGCTTACACTACACTCGTTCATCCTCTGTTAGAATATTGCTGCGCGGTGTGGGATCCTTACCAGGTGGGATTGACGGAGGACATCGAAAGGGTGCAAAAAAGGGCAGCTCGTTTTGTATTATCACGTTAGAGGGGGGAGAGTGTGGCAGATATGATACACGAGTTGGGATGGAAGTCATTACAGCATAGACGTTTTTCGTCGCGGCGAGACCTTTTTACGAAATTTCAGTCACCAACTTTCTCTTCCGAATGCGAAAATATTTTGTTGAGCCCAACCTACATAGGTAGGAATGATCATCAAAATAAAATAAGAGAAATCAGAGCTCGAACAGAAAGGTTTAGGTGTTCGTTTTTCCCGCTCGCTGTTCGTGAGTGGAATAGTAACACTTAAATGTGAATTGCAGAGTAGTCATGTAGATGTAGATGTAGATGTAGATGCCGATTGACCATCCGCCTGCCGAGCGCTGTTGATATGCGGGATACACTCAGCCCTTGTGAGGCCAACTGAGGAGCTCCTTGATTTAGAAGTAGCGGCTGCGGTATCGGAAACTGACTTACGGCCGGGAGAGCGGTGTGGTGACCAGACGCACCTCCATTTCCGCATCGAGTGACGCACATGAGCTGAGGCTGACACGGCGGCCGATCTGTACCGTTGGAACTTCATGGTTTGTTTGGGAGGGGTTTAGTTTAGTATTATGCCGACGGAGATGTTGTTTGGCAATTTAGCCTTCATAATCTTAAATAAATCTTTATAGGGCTCAGTGTTACCCCAGTACTTTATTTGATTGAGGTATTTTTATAACAGTTAATTACACAGACGTAGCGACAACTGCATGGTCCAACATTATCAGAGTGGCTACTGTATTAACAAATACGTTTATTTCCTTTGCATGCACAATGTGGGACAGACTGCTGGATAGTATCCTTTATCTGATACGTGGCAAGTAAGGTCAGATGGACAGATTACCAAATATGTGTTTTTGTTATGGTGCATTTATTAACTCATCACAGTATAACGCACTGCACGACATTCTCTGATGGCATCACTGTCAGAAAGGTATTTGAAGTGTCCCCTAGAGGCCCCTAAGCCATTATAACACAATGTGCCATCATGCGGCCCAGTGGCATCAAGGGGAACATAAAAACGTCGTTCCAATGATTGCACGCTTAAGTCACCTCTTTCAGATGCCCCTGCAACAGTATCTAAAGGGTTGGAGTCCGACGACTGGATCACCTGGTGTCATCTATCGGCCGGGGTAGATGATGTCGAGATAGCTTCTCAAGAAAACGTGTATGTGACCTGGAAACACGGAAGTTTAGTAGGCATATTTTCCAGCAGAGGATGTAGGGTTAACAGTCGGAATCCCAGATAAGAGTCATCTGTGAGGCATTGTGAAACGATAACCGGTCCGTCGAGGTGGTCGCCAATAATGTCAGACCACACAACGAAATTTAACCGGTGCTGATGCCTCGTTGCCATCTGCAGATGAGGGTTGTGAAGCCTTACGATACCGCTCCGGCAATGATAGCTTCATCCATTCATAGGATCCTTGAGACATATAGGTGTAGGCCTACCATTGTGACCTGTACAACGACGAATACGGGGAATGTCAGCAAACAAATTATGAATAACCATGAAGAAAACTATTTACTCACAAGTAGTCAGACAGATTCAGAAAATTTCGTTCTTGTGAAATACAGCTAACTCTTAATTATCGCAGGGTAATAATTGCTATCAACAGAGGAGGTAAAACGTATTCTATATTTTTAGGTTTTCAGAAAGCTTCCGATACCGTTCCTCACAAGCGACTTTTAACCAGACAGAGGGCTTATGGAGTATCGCTTCAGTTGTGCGACTGGATTCGTGAGTTCCTGCCAAAAAGGTCAGTGTTCCTGGAGAGGGAAAATGGTCGAGTGGAACAACAGTGATATCTGGCTGGCGTTCCCCAAGGAAGTGTAGTGGCCCATCTTCCCTACATTTGATCTACATAATCGACATATGAGACGATCTGAGAAACTCTCTTAGACTGTTTCCTGATGATGCTGTGATTAACCGCCTTGTAAAGTCATCAGATGATCAAATCCAATTGTAAAATGATCTATACAAGGTATGTGTATGGTGGGAAAAGTGTAAATTGAAATAATGAAAAGTGTGATGTCATCCATAAAATTACTAAAGGGAATCCGAAAAATTTCGGTTACACGATAAATCACACGAGTTAAAGGGTGTAAATTCAAATAAATATTTAGGGACTGCTATTACGAGCAACTTAATTTATAAGCATCACCTACACAAAGTTTGCGGAAACCAAAGCAAAAACTGCGATTCATTGGCAGAACAGTTAGAAACTGCAACAAGCCTACGAAAGAGACTACTTACACCATGCTTGTCCGAAATCTCGGGCAATATTGCTGTGCTGTGTACAATCCGCATCGGATGGGACTAACGGGGAACATCGAAAAAGTTCAAAGAATGGCAGCCTGTTTGATATTACTGCGAAATGTGGGAGAGTGTATCACGGACATGATATATTAGTTGGGTTGTCGATTGTTAAAACCAAGTCGGTTTTCGTTGCGGCAGGGTCTTCTCGTGAAATTTCAATCAGCAACTTTCTCCTCCGATAGCGAGAAAACAGTGTTGGCACCAACATACACAGGGATACAAGATCACCTTAACGACATAAGAGAAGTCAGAGGCGGCAAAGAAAGATTTTCGAGCTTGTTTTTCCCACACGCCGTTAGAGACTGAAATGACAGAGAAATAGCTTCAATGTGGTTCGATGTTCCCTCTACCAAGCATTTAATCGTGAAGTGCAGCGTAAAACATAAATGAAAAATTTGATGAACCCGTCGCCGCAGAGGTAAGTCTGTGGGTGGTAAAGCCTCCATGTGTCGTAAGTGATATAGGTAGTGGAAATTGTCATGCAGAATGTTCCACACGGTCGTCTGGCTTATCCAGTGCTAAAAAACCATGAAATACTGTTTCATACAGCTTATGATGCGGTTGTTGTCTACTGGGATTCTTATCCCTGTACGGTCATGTAGTCCTAATGAAGTCGGCTAAATTAAGAGCCAACATAAATGTTGCGTTCCCTAACAAAATTCTTTCGAAGGCCTGAGACTTCCCAAAAAATCGGCAAGCAGAGGGACGACACCACGTGACAGTGCCCTCGATAGCGTCTGGTCCATGGTAAGCAAGGAAACTCAGGAATTTTTAAACTGCCATGCCTTTTCACAATGGGCGTATATGACGCTGTACAAATTCCTTGGCTGACGACGTAAATAACTCTTGCATCCCTTCTCCTACAGTAGTTAGAGGTACCTAACACATCAAGCAAGGTAGGAATTTTCTTCATCTCTATGGTTTAAACCACTGTCGTGCACACCAGATCCGAGCAATTCTTGGGACCAGCGTTGTCCCAGGTATGTGCTTCCACATGCTTCTTTCTCCAATAGTTGCACGCAGTTCCCAAGCCCCAGACGTCCATTGCAAGATTTACTGTTAAAAGACTGAACTGCCTGCCTGCTCTTAATTCAAGAAAATATGATTCGAAGGAGAGCCACCACAATGACTCTACGCGCCATTAACAACGAAACATGCCTCTGAGAAAAGGAATACTCAGCACCGAATTATTTCATATAAATGTTACAGAGGAGACTCATGACATAACTTTTAGGTGCGAAAAAGAAACAATTAAGTTTTCAAACGAAGAAGCAGTGATGAAGTATATTATGATGCGGAAAAAATAACACAGACACTCAGCGAAAGAGCGTACGTTTTGGACATTTGTACAGGTCGAATAATAAAACTGACCTACACGTATTTTTGGAAAAACAGATTAACAATAATGTCCGAGAAGTTAGCCAAGGCCTAGAAACCCACAAAATGAGAGAATAAAAAGCAGCTGAAAGAGATTATTACAGAAGCAAAGGGTTAAATTTAGAGTTATTCGGAGGCAGCAGCAGTAAGAGAAAAGTGTGAAGCGGTCTGAAGAAAGGCAAACCGGTGGTGCAAATATGAAACAAAATTGGAGGTAAAGAAACGAGTAAGTGAGAAGAAACTGAAATTGACTCACTGACTCTAGTTGGACGAAACACAAGGAAAAATTTTGAACACGTATATGTAAATCAGATCCATCTACGGAATTACTTCCTTCCGTCCTTTCTTGTATTCCTGGAGTTTCAGCTGAGGATTAGCACGCCAGTATAAGCTCTGTATAATTACGCAAGTCCGCATTTAGGGTCAATGTCTGTTGAGCCGTTGCGCTGGATTATTGCTGCTACCACACCGCAGCACAGCGGTTGCACCGCGGGAAGTTATCCACTGGAGAAATTTATCAGCTCCACCAACAGCTGTATCCTGTAGCATTCCCACAGCCCTACGAAACTCCAGTCATAGCAAGCGTTTAGTGTGTTTGGTCATGTTCACTTGAGTTATGTCCTTCTGTAATCCCTTCAACATTTGAAAACTACCTACGAACATACAAAGAAATTAATTGTAACATGGGCCACAATGAAATGTTTTTCTAAGCATTGACGTTCCTTACTCAATAATTTAGTTTTTCAATACTCAGCGTGCGCAACAAATTTACGTAACATAAAGAACACAAACCCATAACATTAATTACGAGCAGTTTTAAGTTTTTTCCTTGCACTGTTACATTATCGTTATTATCATGGCTCTGATTTATATGCACTTTGAAGTACGAATATCTGTAAACACCTATGCACTTAAGATCAGGTTAATATTCCCAAAAAACTTAAAAATATGCATAAAAAATAAAATACATTATTTTAACTCAGATGGATTTATTTGTGTTGATAAAGCAATGAAATTATTCTTAGGCATTAGCGAAATCGATGTTTTCACTCTAACAATTTATTTCAGTATTAGTTGTTTCTATTGCAACAACCATTTCAATATTTTTCATAGTTTGTCGGAAGATAAGATTTTCTTCTCTCACTTAAAAGGTTTTTGTATGAAGAGGAAGACCTTCCATCTTCACACGAAGTCACAGGATATTTTGCCGATACTGGCTGTGTCATTTACGGAACAAGCATTAAATTGTTTTCCATATTGTTCTTGTAGAACTTCATTCACGTCGCGAAGAAACATTAAACTTGGAACTCCTCACTTCAGTTTTCTCTACTTTGTGACGAACAGACTTTGCTTTTTCTCGTCGTACATCTCCGGTGACACCTTTTTCTTATGTCTGCAAGGGAGAAGATAGAGGCATCCGTTTCTCTGCCAAACATGTGATAGTGGCTGTGAGTTCACTAAAATAGGTCCTAATTGGCATTAATTTACTCGAAGACTCCTGTCATTCAGTTTTGTGCATCACATCGAGTGCTTCTTTCTCATCTTCTAAATGATCATTTCAATCCTTTTTCCCTACCTCGTGAGGATCGGTTGGGGGTAAATACGTATCTTGCATCAAGTCCGCAAATAATTTCGCTCTTCATGGCGCCTCCAGAAGCATTTTCCTCACAGAGGAAATTAAGGCATTTACTTCCAGAAATTTGCTCCAATTTCCTCTGCCAGGAGGTGAAGAACATTTGCTAAACTAGTTATACGAATTTCCTTAGGATAAAACACCAGAAAATCTTTAGCAGGCTTCATCATGCACGCTGGTGCGTCTCTGTTACCAAGAAATTTTCCAAATTTTTTTCTTAGCCGGCTACAAAACGAGTACTGCATCATGAACTATCCTAGCAACTGTTGAATGGTTTGTTTCTTCCAGAATCCTGGAGTCAATGAGATGGTGTGTTACTGGCTCACATTCCGCTATTTTACCCACGACGAATTTGGCAATAAACCTCCCACACGAATCGTCGGTTGTTTTATCTACAGATAACTGCAAGTCTGAGTCGGCGGTATCGCCTCTTATTTCATGTTTTTACGTGAAAAGAATTACTGTATCTAAAATTAGGAAAGTTAAGGTGTGTAATTTGGGTTCTCTCTTTTCTTTGGGTAAGGGGGCGGGGAAACAAGTTTATTAATTTCATATAAAATATGTTTCTTTACAGTAAACTAAATTAAATGAAACTCCTTGATACTACAGACCAAACATAAATTTCTATTTGCATTTGAAACTACTTTTTTACACACTTTCAAGATTTAAAAACTGACAAATTTTTATAGAGCCAAAAATTTTGGAGTAGGGGGGGAGGGGAGCGGGTTGCCTCACTAACTAATTTCACTAAATAAATTTTTAAACTTATATTTTAATAAGCTTTGCCAAAGTAGTTTCTCCTTAATCTTGATTTATCAGGAACGTTCGGAATTTTACGCTAAGTTATTCAAGTTTGTTTCTATCTCGGAGACATTTTTATTAAAAGTATTTATGTGAATAACTGTTTGTAAACACTGTATTACTTGGATGCTTTATGTTGTAGGGCACCTGTAACAAATAATGCCAGTTTATTTTAGTTAAATGAAACGACATTCATTTACACGAAAATACGAAAATAAAAAACTTACTTGTTTTTCACACTCTTGGAACAGTACTACTCGTATAATTGCAACCGTTGTTATAGCAGAATTTCCATCAATCCAGTGTCGAAGTTCTTGTGCTGCTTCTCCCTGCTCTTGCAGCTCACAATTCAGAAATTACGAGTAACAACGCATTTGGTACAAATATAAAAGTTAACCGAACAATGACACTTTGCACTTCTTGGAAATGTTGTCGTTACGGCAGAACACTTTCTTTGTGACATAGTACAAACTAAACCGAGTTTTACGATAAGAAGTTCACGTCTAACTTTAAAGATTTTCCGTATCATTAATGAACGCTATTTAGTTAATTTTAAGCTGCTGAGTGGCATATTTGTTATAACTATATCAGGAGCCCATTTTGACTGATAGCTATATTCTGCTCATTCTTTAGCGCACTTTTAAGAATTTAGAGACATAATCGGTAACAGTATCTATACAAGCAGAGCAATAAGAGAGAAATCTGCCCACGCCTTACTCTCTCGTTTTTAAAGTGCCCTGATGAAATATTTAGATATCAATAAACAATTCTGGAAAAATAAAACATTTGTATAAACTCACAAAATAGTTAAATATGTTCTAACCTCTCATATATGCCTTTACTTGCACTGTCATTCAGATATGCCAAGTCCGAGTTCTAGTGACGACTGTGTCACTTATTGCTGAAGTGTTCCTTGAACGATGGGACATGATTAAATATCAATGGAGTTCAGCTTACCAAAGGAGTTGGAAAAACGATCGCGTCAGCCAGCAGCGGCTGCGCGAGGTCAGCAAGGTCAAGCGATAAGAGTGATTACATAACAAAACTGTTGCCTCCTTGAGCCCCCCGGTTCGTGATGTACCCGTGTCCGGTTAATGGGTGACGCTACAGATCAGTCTGCATAAAGATGAATTTATTTATGAAAATACAAAGTACAGTCACCAACAAACTTAACATACTTACATACTTCTTTACCTTTAACCCAACTGAATACAGACTCATTTACAGATAATTTCCTCTTATTACTAGTATACAGAAACAATTCAGAAGGCGACATATAAGCAGATTTACCAAAGTCTTTATTAGCAAGTTCAGCCATATGGTAGGTGCGATAGGCAATAATGTCTCTGTCAACGAAACTTTCAAGTCCAGGTACGTTAGGAAGTCCAGTACCTCCACGTACAATGACTACAGTGAGCCAACCATTACCGTGTGAGAAAGTATCATTGATGTCAATACTAAAATTGTCTGCAACCACAAAAAACACAAGGTCCGTAGTTGCCTGCTACCTTCGAAAGAAGGTAGATGCGGTCCCTAGCGCAACTTTAACATCTTCGAAACGCAGTGCGGACGTGAGAGCCTTGGTACACCCTGTTAAACAAACGGAAAAATGGAGGCGTTACAATTGGAGAGCGATCCACCTTCACCAACATGCATAAGCAATTCACATATATATATATATATATATATATATATATATATATATATATATATATATATATGAATTACAAGAAACTAATAATAAAAAAAAATTTGCATGGCACGATATTCGATCCGGCGACCTTCGGATTACAAACCCGAGCGCTATACGCTACGCCACGACGCTGTAGAAAATTATTAATCGTAGAGAGTATTTCACCACAACGGTTTCTTTTAACCATCGATTTTCTCGACAACGGCTGAGAAGTGCATCATGGTGCTTTGCCACATTACATCTCTGGCCATAAGCTTTTATTATGCGCAGTATGAATCGAATCTGAATTTCACAATTGACGGCCTCCCCTTGTTAGTTGTCCTTTCATTAATGTATAGTTGCATCGTCTTTTTGTGTACTCATCACACGTGATATGTGCTTGCTTATTGTTTCTGCTTTCCTTACTTTGTGTTCGTGGTGTATATAGATGTACGACTCAAATATTGAAGCCACAATTTGAACTGACGTCTGTTTCTGAGGTGGGAACGAGCGACCTTCCTTCTATGAGACTATGATGGTAGCCTGATTCCGTTTCAGATGGTCAAAGTGTCCGTTCTAACTTTCATACGTAGCACACTATAACATTGGGAATGCTATTACTGAACATTCTCAATTATTTTCATCAGTCTGTAAGAAAACGCTGTAGGTGGTCATAACTGGATATCTAAGTCATTGGAAACCGTATGCACGATGGGTACGTTTCGATGCTTACATCGTCAGTACCAAGAAAAGTAGGGAATTGGAATATGTATGGGGCGATCAAAATGTTTCCGTTGGAAAGCCCTGCAGTCCGGAACCGGTACGCAGATCAGACAAGATCGCGAAGAGCATCACGGTAACCATCCCACCGAAGCGCCATGTTCAAGATGCCGATTAGTAAATCATCCTGTCCGGCAGCATGAAGAACTCCAATGTCCTGCTCCAAATCCTCGTCCAACAGGAATCGTCGACCCTTCAAGGGCTATTTTAAGGAACCAAAGATGTGAGAGTCGCATGGAGTACTCGAACGTCTCTTACTTGAGTTCGCGTGATCAGATCTGTGGTGCAGCTGCTCGAGTATCTACCACTTGAGTCGGAGCAACTTCTACGTTACGACCTTTGCGATGTGGAAAACTGACTTATCATGAAGGGGCAGTACTAATAGTCGTAGGTTTCGATAGACATGCTACCCCATAGGCACCTTTCCTTCTCAGAACATTGGTCCTGCTTGGAGGCATTTGGTAATAACGTCGTCATGGTTCACGATTGCACACTCACCACACGCACGTCGTAAAGACATGAATGCCACACTAATCCCTTGACTATATCTCAGAGTAGGAATACCCGCATCAGAACTGCAGTACGTGGCATTTACACTGCAGCAACGCCCTCGAACGCAAACGTCCCTTATAACTGTACGGAACATAAATGATTCGAAAAACATCGATGATTAATCAATAAATTTCAAATGAAGCGATAGAGACCGTATATAAGGATATCGAAATGTTAATACAATACCTATGGAGCGATGAAAATGCAATAGTGATAGGCGTCAGGATTGCAGTTGTAAAGGAAAGGATGGAAGGAATGTTTACAGTAGGATATGGGCTTGGGACATGTAATATGAGAGGGGAAAGACTAACTGAGTTTAGTAACAAATATCAGCTTCTAGTAGCGAATTCACAACAAGAGCAAGTATACATGAAAAAGACCGGGTGATATGGGAAGATTTCAGTAAGATTACATCATGGTCAGATTCTGAAATCAAATACACAAGATTCAGATCACAATGTCGTAGTGATGAAGAGCAGGATGAAGTATAAGAGATTAGTCAGAAGCATTACCCAAATAAGCGCTAAGGAATCATGAGGAATGCTTTAAGTTCTCTAAGGACAAGGAATAGCTCCGTAGGTAGAACACTAAAGAGGAATGGACATGTCTAAAAAGGGCAATCAAAGAAGTTGGAAAGAAAAATATAGGTACAAAGACAGTAGTTGCGAAGAAACCATTAACAGAAGAAATACTACAGTTAGTCGATGAGAGAAGAAACTACAAAATTGTTCAGGGAAATTCAGGAGCCAGCCGCGTTGGCCGAGCGGTTCTAGGCGCTTCAGTCTGGGACCGATCGACCGCTACGGTCACAGGTTCGAATCCTGCCTCGGGCATGGATGTGTGTGATGTCCTTAGGTTAGGTAGGTTTAATTAGTTCTAAGTTCTAGAGGACTGATGATTTCAAAAGTTAAGTCCCATAGTGCTCAGAGCCATTTGAAATTCGGGAAAACAGAAATGCTGGTTGCTGTGGAATGAAATAAATAGGATGAGCAGGGAAGCCAAGACGAAACTTATGCATGAAAAATGAGAATAAATATAAAAACAAATGACTGTCGGAAAGACGGAACCAGCATATAGAAAGCCAAAACAACCTTCGATGAAATTAAATGCAAAGGGTGGTAACATTAAGACTGTAGCAGGAATTCCACTCTTGAATGCAGACGCTTGAGCGGATAGGTGGAGAGAGTATATTGAAGGACTCTAATGAGGGTCAAGAGATGTCTGATTTGATAGGAAGAAAAACAGGGGTTGATTTACAAGAGACAGGGGATTCAGAAATAGAATCAGAATTTAAGAGAGCTTCGGAGGACTTAAAATCAAATGAGAGAGAAAGAATGGATAACATGCCATCAGAATTTCTAAAACCTTTGGGGGAAGTGGCAACAGAAGGATTATTCACGTTGAAGCGCAGAATGTAAGAGTCTGGCGATATAATTCCGAAAGCTCCGAGAGCCGACAAGTGCGAGAATTATCATACAATCAGCTTTACAGCTAAAACGTCGAAGTTTGCTTACAGGAATAATTTACACACGAATGGAAAAGAAAACTGAGGATAATCTAGTTGACGATCAGTTTGGGTTTAGGAAAGGTAAAGGCACCAGAGAGGCAATTCCTACGTTGCAGTTGTCAATGTAAGGAAGAGTAAAGAAAAATCAAGACACATTCGTTGGATCTATTGACCTGGAAAAAGCGTTCAACAATGTAAAATTTCGCAAGACGTTCGAAATTTTGAAAAAAAATTGGGATAAGCTATACAATATGTACAGATGCTCATATTAAAAGGGTGTAAGACAGCGAGGTTGTCTTTCGTCCCTATTATTCTATGTGTACATCGAAGAAGGAATGATGGAAATAAAAGAAAGGTTCAGGACTGGAATTAAAATTCAAGGTGAAAGGATGTAAATGATTTTAGCTGATGATATTGTAACGTGAAGACGAATTACATGATCTGCTCAATGGAATGAACATTCTAATTAGTATTTAATATGGGCTGAGAATAAATCGAAAAACACGAAAGTAAACAGAGGTAGCAAAAGTGGGAACAGCGAGAAACTTAACATCAGGATGGATAGTCACGATATAGAAGAAGTTAAGGAATCCTGCTACCTGGGCAGCAAAAAAAAAAAAAATCAGTGACAGACAGTGCAAGGAGGACATCAAAAGCACTGTAGCAATGGCAAAAAGGGCAGTCCGGGCCTAGAAAAGTCTCCTAGTATCAAACATAAGCCTTCATTTAAGGAAGAAGTTACTCATAATGTTCGCTTGGAGCACAGAATTGTATAGTTGTGAAAAAGAGACTGTGAGAATACAGTAACAGAAGAGAATCGAAGCATTCGAGATGCGATCCTACAGACAAATCTCCAAATTTAGGTGGATTGATAAGGTAAATAATGAGGAGATTCTGCCCAGAATCGGAGAGGTAAGGACATCACTGACAAGGAGGAAGGACAGGGTGATAGGACCTGTTGGGAATAACTTCCTTGGTCCTAGAGGTGGGTGTAAAGGGTAGAAACTGTCGAGGAAGACAGATATTAAAATACAGCCTGCCAACAATTGAGGACGTAGGCTACTCTGAGATGGAAAGGTGGGCGCACAAGAGTAATTCATGGCGGGCCGCATCAAACCAGTGTGAACACTGATGATCTAAAGAAACATCAACTGTTTTCACTTTAATACTGATGGACTGAGAATAATTCCTCCACAAATGACAGCAGGAAAATCCCTCTGAGCTCTCTAATAGCTCGAAGAAACAAGGAGAACTTAGTGTAACAAGTTGGTGCAGGAGACTCCCGTATAGTTGAACTGCAATGTGCTAAAGGTCCCACTTTTATATAAGTAAATGGGTATAAATAAAGAAACAGTTGTAGAGTACATTAATCAAACATCTCACAAATATGTTGTAAACAGCTTTAAAACTTTATGCAGAAGTTAAATTGTTGTAGATGTGGTGGTCTTTATCCGAGGACTAGTTTGATGCAGCTCTCAGTGCTACTCTACCCTCCGCTCATCTAATCTTCAGCATTTCATTGTAGTTCCACATTTCAAAAACTGCTATTCTCTTCGTGTCGAAATTGTTTATTGTCCGTATTTCACTTCCATAGATGGCTACGCTCCATACAAATACCTGCAAAAAAGACTTTCTGACACTAATATCTACATTACACGTTACTAACTTCTCTTCTTCAAGAACGCTTTATTGTTCATAGTCAGTCTACATATTACATCCTCTATACTTCGGTCAGCATTAGTTATATTCGTATCCAGATAGCAAAAGTCATCTACTACTTTAAGAGCCCCGTTTCCTAATCTAATTCCTTCAGCATCACTTGATTTCATTTTACTACGTTCGATTACCCTTGTTGTTTTTTATTGATGTTCATCTTTCATCCTTTCAACATTCTGTCCACTCCGTTCAACTTCTCTTTGAAATCCATTGCTGTCTAAACGAGAACTAGAATATCATCTGTAAAACATTGAAGATTTTATTTCTTCGGTAGCCAGTAATTCCTTCTGCTAATTTTTATTTGGTTACCTTGACTACTTCTTCAATATACGGATTGAATAACATCGGGGATAGGCTGCGAACATTTATCACTCCCTTCTCAACCACTCCTTACCTTTCACGCTCCTGTTTTCTATAGAAGCCATTAATAGACATTCACTTCCTGTATCTTACTCCTGCTTCCTTTAGAATTTCGAAGAGGGTATTTAAGTCGACACTACCCAGGCTATGTCTACAAATGCTATAAATGTAGTTTTTACTTCTCTTATCCTAAGATACGTCGCAGGGTCTGTATTGACACACGGTTGCTACGTTTCTCCGAAATTTCATTCTTCTGTAAAGAATTCGCGTTATTCCCCCATGTCTTAACAGATGTCCTATCATCCTGTCCCTTCTTCTTATCAGCGTTTCCCACATGTTCATTTCCTCTCAGACTCTGCGCTGAACCTATTCATTCCTTACATTATCAGTCCACCTAATTTTCAGCATTCATCTGTAGCACCACATCTCAAATGCTTCGATTTTCTTTTGTTCCGGTTTTCCCACAGTCCATGTTTCACAACCAGACGCACCTTCTCAGAAATTTCTTCCTCAAATTACTGCCGATATTAGATATTGCCCAGGAATGCCCTATTTGCCAGTGCTAGTCTGTCGTCGATGTTCTTCTTGCTCCGTCCGTCACTGGTTATTTTACTGCCTAGGTAGCAGAACTTCATCTACTTCGTGACCATCAATCGTGATGTTAAGTTTCTTGCTGTTCGCATTTCTACTACCTCTCATTACCTTCGTCTTACACCCTTTTTAATACGAGTACTTCGTTCTCGGTCATCCGCTCTTCTTATTCCCTCTTGGCTGTTTTAAATATTGTATATGACTCGTGTCTGTCTATAGCGTTCTCCCACTATTCTCAGAATTACGAAAATCTAGCACCATTTTACACTGTCGAACGCTTTTACCCGGTCGACAGATCCTGTGAATGTGTCATGACTTTTCTTTACTCTTGCTTTCATTATTAACAGCAACGTCAGATTTGCCTCTCTCATGTCTTCATCTTTCCTAAAGCAAAACTGATCGTCATCTAGCGCATCCACAATTTTCTTTTCCAGTCTTCTGTATATTATTCTCATAAGCAACTGGGATTCATGAAAGTTTTAGTTGATTGTGCGATAATTCTCGCACAAGTCAGCTCTTGCAGTCTTCGGAATTGTGTGGATGATGCCTTTGCGAATGTCAGATGGTATGTCGCCAGACACATACATGCTACACACCAACGTAAATAGTCGTATTGTTGCCATCTCCCCCAATGATTTTAGCAATTCTGACGGAATATTATGTATCCCTTCTGCCTTATTTGATCTTAAGTCCTCCAAAGCTCTTATAAATTCTGATTCTAATATGGATCCCCTATCTCTTCTAAATCTATTCCAGTTTCTTCTTCTATCACATCAGACAAATTTTCCCCCTCTTAGAGGTAGTCAATGTGTTCTTTCCACCTATTGGCTCTTCCTCATTGCATTTAACAGTGAAATTCCCGTTACACTCTTAATGTTATAACCCTTGCTTTTAATGTCTTTAAAGTTTGTTTTGACTTTCCTCCGTGCTGAGTCTGTCCTTCCAACAATCATTTCTTTTACAATGTCTTCACATTTTCCTGCAGCCCCTTTTTCTTAGCTTCCCTGCACTTCCCATTTATTTCACTCGTCAGTGACTTGTACTTCTGTGTTCCTGAGTTTCTCGGAACATTTTTGGACTACCTCCTTTCATCGATCAGTTGAAGTATTTCTTCTGTTACCCATTGTTTCTTCACAGTTACCCTCTTTGTACCTCTGTTTTCTTTCCCAGCTTCTTTGATGGCCCTTTTCAGGGATGTCCATTCATCTTCAATTGTAATGTCTACCAAGATAATCGTTATTGCTGTAACTATAGCCTTAGAGAATTTAAACGGTATCTCGTCATTCCTTGGTACTTGTGTATTCCACTTCTTTGAGTACTCATACTGACTAATGTCTTAAACTTCAGCCTTCTCTTCGTCACTACTATATTGTGTTCTGAGTCTATATCTGCTCCTGGGTACGCCTTACAATCCAGTGTCTGATTTAGGAATCTCTGTCTGACCATGATGTAAGCTAACTGACATCTTCTCTTATCACCCGGCCTGTTCCAAATATACCCCCCCCCCTTTTGATTCTTGAACAGAGTATTCGCTATTACTAACCGAAGCTTGTTACAGAACTTAATTAGTCTTTTTCCTCTCTTATTCCTTGCCCCAAGACCAATTGTCCTGTAGACTTTTCTTCTACTTCTTCCCCTACAACTGCATTCCATTGCCCCATAACTACAAGATTTTCATACCACTTTACATCCAGTATTACCATTTCAGTATCCTCATAAACTTTCTCTGTCTCTTCATATTCATCTTGCGACGTTGGTATTTATACCTGAACTATCGTTGTCGGTCACTGTCGCTTCTGATAAGAACAACCCTGTCACTGAAGTGTTCAAGGTAACATCCTGCGCTACCTTCCTATTCATAACGAAGCTTACTCCCGTTATAGCAGTTTCTGCTGCTGTTGATATTACCCTCTACTCATCCGACCAGAAATCTTTGTCTTCTTTCCATTTCACTTCACTGAACCCTACTACATCTAGATTGAGCCTTTGCCTCTCTCTTTTCACATTTTCTAGTTTCCCGACCATGTTCAAGCTTGTGACTTCCATGCCCCAACTCGTAGTAGGTTATCCTTTCGTTGATTATTCAATCCTTTTCTCAAGATAACCCCACTTTTGACAGTCCCCTCCCAGAGATTCGAATGACGCTATTCCGGAATCTTTTGGAAATGGAGAGATCATCATGACACATCAATTACAGGTCACATATCCTATGGATGCACGTTAAGTGTCTTAAATGCAGTGGTTTCCATTGCCTCTCTCATGTGTTTACCTTTCCTACAGATTTCTGCATCCTCATGCAGTTGATCAGTGCTGATTCGTCCTCCTTTAGGGGCAGTTTCCCACCCCTATTACAAGAAAGTACCTTGCACCTCTGTCCGGTCCTCCGCCCTCTTTGGCAAGGCCGTTGGGCAGAATGAGGGTAATTCTTATGACGAAAATCTTTGGTCTTTCTCTTAGATTTTTATCCCCCCCCCCCCACCCACACTTATTAAATTGTTGATTAGTTGATGTCTCAGAAAGTGTTCTGTCAACTGAGTCTTTATTTGCAACCTTTTAGCCACAAATTTCTTGTTTCCCCAATTTTTATTCAGTACCATCTCATTAAGTTACGTAATTTACTTATCCTATCTTCAACATTCTTCTTTACCACCTACTTTGGAAACGTTGAACTCTCATATACGAACTGTGAATCAACCATGTTTCACTTACGTACATTGCTACATACCAGACAAATATCTTCAGAAAAACTTCCTATATTGTCTATATGCAATGTCAACAAATTTCTCTTTTTTAGGAACTTTAACTTTGCTACTGCCAATGTACATTTTATAGCCTCTGTACTTCGTCGATCATCAGATATTTTCTTCCGAAATTGCAAAACTCATCTGGTATCTTTACGTGTCTCGTTTCCTAATCCAATTTTGTCAATGTCACCTCATTTAATTCACTACATTCCACTATTCTTGTATTACTTTCGCTGCTTTTATCTTATGTATTCCTGTCAACACATTCATCAGCGAATCTGAAAGCTCTTGTTTTTCTCACTGAACTTTATTTATCCCCTAATCCAAGTTTTTCTTTTGCTTGGTTTACTGCTTACTCAATGTGCGGATTAAATAACATCGGGGCAGGCTACAACTACGTTACTGGGCACAAAACATTACTTCACATATGTTGGTTTGTGACTGAATTCATTGCAATACATACAAAAGGAATCATCTTCTAGAAGTGTTTCTCTACTGTATTCAGTTCAGAATATTATAAATTGTGTTGGTATTCTCCCGCATTCAACCTTTTCTTATGTGCATTGCGGGGACAATACGCAAACAACGAAAACACCCGCATACCGAACATCACCTCGTGTGTACGTCACCATTGCCACTACACAAGATGGCACGTAACGTTTCCCAAACATTCGCCCGTTCCGAACCACACATTTAGATTCATTGTATACCTTGCTTCATCACCAGTCAATTCCAGTTAACCACTGTCCTACACTGCCTGTGTTTACATCGCCTTAAGCGTTGCCTAGCACTGACTACGGTACTGTGTGGCTCATGAGCAGCTGCGCTCGCTAAGGACAGCTACTGTGCTTTCTGGACTTTTGGTAGGGCTTTTGAACTCAGATGCAATTTCTTCGCCTGATTTCATGCGATTTGTTATAGGCACCTCCGTGAGAGCAGACGGACACATTTCGTCAGTTCATGAGGACTGATTGGGCTTGGTTTAGCTACGGTTGTTCACTATCGTTTCCGCTTCACAATCACTCCAACTGGCGACTTGGACAGCTGTAGAATGAGTGAAACCTCCGTGATTTTTTTTACTAGAGTGACGTGCAGTGACTCGAATTTCGAAGTCTCATGAAAACCACTGACAGACGAAGTATGCTGTTGCTGAATCTTAATTCACAACCCACTACTCACCACCACCTTTTTACCCACAGGTCCATCTCCCTTGACATCTAGTGGTAAATTTTACAGCCGCCGGGATAATTTTCACCTGACAGTGTACACTGATAAAGTTTTCTCCAGCTTTCCGCCTCGTCAAGTAGTTGAAACCCCTCGAGCTTTCTGTCGAGTAGTCTCGGACGATCGTTGTGTTCTTAGTGTGGTTGCTGCTGCTGTCTGAAAGTGGAAGAGGATTGGGGGGGGGGGGGGTGGCCATGTAGTCTGGTTACCTCCATATCGTAAAGTCAGCTGCTATGTTCTTCAGTTTTGGCACTCTACACCATGGTAGTAACATTGTTAACGGTTTCGCCAAACCTGCACCAGCGATGTCGGGAAAGGTGGAGGAGGGGCGGGGGGGGGGGGGGGGGGGGGGGAAGCGCGTAGACCTACTTCTTGTCGATCAGCATTTGGAGTAGGCCGAGGAGAACTCACCCAAAGCTGCTGGCTTCTTAACCACTTGACGAGACTGGAAGACAAAACACTTTTCTGAAGAGATTTGTAAAAAGTGCATTGTTGTTACATTCCGGCATGTAGCGATTTACTTTGAGGTGTAGATGCCGACAGCGAGTTACACCTGTATCATCTATAGTTCTATTTTCCTCCGTGGGTGAGAGGTTTGAGTACTCACAGCAACAAATCCGCGAGCCTTCTAAAGTTAGCAAGGAAGTACTTCATAAAAATAGAATATACGAGATATTGATTCGTTCTTAAAGACGTCATTTAAGAGTCCACTGGATCGAAAAGAGGATTATGTAAGTGTATTTGTCGAGGAAAGAGATACTACGACATATAAAAAAATCATGGAACCTAAATATGTGTCGATGGACGACATTACTGAGTCATGCTTGCCTACGGAAATTACTTTTTCTTAACCACAGTAATAACTTCCTCTTTATATCTCGAACTGCGAGAAATGATACAAGACGAATGGCAGGACTGATCAGCTCCTAGTTGCGAAATGCGACAGTCTGTCGGTAGTACCGATAAAACATAGCCTCCTAATTTGACCGCACCTACACATTATCTTAGATACGATAAAAGAGTGGAGTAGAAACGTGAAGCAGCTGCGGGAATCCTTCTTTAACGCTCACTAATCTCCTCTTGCATAACGGACTACACCATAGCAACAGGAGCGAAGAGAGTAGAACTTACCGTACGGATCTAGACTGTGAAAGAGTCGTAGAACATAGGAGCGTTTTCCGACCCGAGGAACAATATTTGAGTCCGCTACGTTTGCGGGCAGTCAATGAGATGTCATACATTTGCATTTCTGACGGGAGGACCCCGACAAAGGATGGCATGTACGACGGCTAGCGTCCTGCGTTTGCAGCGCGAGGCTGATCAGAGATTCACCGGCCTCGCCGCGATGTCCGATTTCCCGAGCTATAGTCACGGCCAGAGATTTAGGACCGCCGTGGCCAGCAGGAAAGCCGCGCTTTGTATTCGCAGGAACGCCGCCGGTGGCTGATTGCACCGGGCCCTGAGCCACGGGTGGCCATTCGGGGCCACCGCAGGCGCTACTCGCAGCTGCTTTATTAAATTTCCGAGAAACTAGGTTCCGCTGTGAAGCGAGTCTCACACACTCTCCGCTTACTCAATGCCCGCTTATTTCACACAGGCTCGTGAGATATGAATGGAAAACATTTGGCTAATATATGCAGGCCAATGCATTCAGCAAGTAATTCTGAAAACATTTTTCTGAGATAGTGTACACATCGCTGATCTATAAAATTCCCCAGCAAGGTAATAAATTCAGAAAGAAAGGTCTATGTACGTTAACTCTTACTCAAAATAATATCAGTTTAACTCGATACATAGCTCATCATGAGTTTTGAGTCTCTTCGTGACCTGTAAAGTCTGCTAAAGCAGATAGTGGAACGCTGACACGGCTAAAGAGGCCGGTAAATTTCCTTTTAGCATCCGTTTGAACAATTCCTGGTAGAATTCTTTAAGTATTATTGCTCCTGAAGGCTCCAATAGTAGACACAACAACGGTATTTATGAATTACATTGAACCAAAAATAGTGACCAATAACAAGATAAACATCGGAAGCTGCACCTAAATGAACACATGCTTAGGGGTGTGGCCAGACGTGCTATTCGAGTATATATGTTATCTGCTCAACTCTCTTGACGGGACAGCTTATTATCGATATACAGTTATCAAGTATATCTGCATCGTACACTTACAGCTACATATTAAGCAGGAAGCGAATCACAAAATCATTTATTACCAGCAGTGGCTCTGTCTAAGGGTAATGGGATCCAGGCCAATAGACAGAACAGCGACGCAAATAGACAAAGGTTTTCGTAAGTTTACGTATGGAAACTACAAGAGTACAGAATATACACCACCTCAAATCGTTATGATAAAATACACTACTCCAGCAGCCTACTAATAAGCAAAACCTCTGATACGCCCGATAAACCCGCTGGGCAGAACAGGTAACAGGATTGTTAAAAGGTCCAAAAGCTGAGGTCAGTTTCTCCATCTAATTGACATTTATTGTAACTTAATAACCTTTTACAAACAAAGCGGCACATAGCCGGACCTCTACCGAATGCATCTCTTTCACGGCTGAAGGCCTCAAAACAAGAAATCTTAACAAATCAGCAACATAAAAATCCAATTAAGACAGCAATAAAATAATTTAAAATGGACCAGCAAGCATATGGAAAGTGGAACACAAATGGCTGAGGGTCACAATTAAATTTCAAAATTTAGAAAATATATTACCTTCGACTCTTAAAGGCAGAAGGCCAGAATGTTTAACAACAGGAAACCTTCAAAATCAACAAACCATAATGCAATTAAAGAGGTAAATCGAATAAATTAAAAAAGCGTATCACTGCTACGTGTAACGCCTTAAGGCTAAGCAGATAGAACATAGATATGCAAGGTGCCATACAAATGACTGAGGGCCGCAATTAAATTTCCAAATTTTACAATATATTACAACAATCTTTTAAAGACAGAAGGCCGCAATGTTTAAGCTTAAAAGACAAATTTAAGAACTAATTTGCAAAATTTTAAGAAAAAAGAAAAAATATCCATAAGCCTTAAATTTTATGTAGCTGAAAACAGGTAATTAAACACCGGTGACACTCAGAAGCCTCCAGGGAGGTCAGTCTGCAATCGTTCACTCAGGCGAGACAGGTGGTGAACCCAACTACACTTGATCCATCGGAACCCAACCAGGGGACAGCCACGGACCGACCGACACCACGACTTGCTTCCCATCAATCAGGGCATGAGAACTCAAACAGAAAAGGTTACAAACGTGGTAATCCATAATGGAGCATGAATTAGCTGTCAGAATTACACACCATGTTGGACAGCAACAACAGGTGAGGACATGACGCTGCCTGAAATAACGTTAGTGGCGAGGGCGAGGGCAGGTAAGCAGAACACTAACGGCCACAAGGCATGAAATTCCGCTGGTCCGCAGCAACTGACCGACTCCTCCGAATGCCGACAACATCTAAAATAGACATCAGTGGAAAAACACGAACTACACACAATATGACAAACACTTGCACGAAGACCTGAACGATAAGCAGCAGTAACTAAACACGCACGAAGACAAGTCGTTAGTCGATGCACAAACACGTAGCCGACTCATGAACGATCGGTGAGCCAAAATGCGTCTTCTGGTAGGACGACCGACCGACGAGCCACCAAGATGGTGGCCCGGCTAAAGTGATGCGTGGCGGCAATGGCAGGGCGAGCCATGTCGACACAGACCTCACTACCACTCCAACCCGACTGCACTGGTGCCCCATTGCAACTCCCGTCTGCCCGGTCTTAACTGCGCTCCAGACGCGTTCCTACTGACTGGCAGACCCGAACTCGCAACCCGGGCAAGCAACCCGAACTTCGACCAACTTACGACAGACAACGACAGGGTAGTAATAGTAGTCCAGCAAAGATACTACGAGAGAGGATGTATCGATACACGCTACTAACGCCGCTCACGGGTAGGCAAAGCAGCAACTCAGTGACAGTAGTGATTTAAATCAACGTAGTGAGGTGGAAGTACGTTAAAACCAGGGTGTAAAATACATGATGGCGGGGACACGAGCCACTCACCGCTCAACCCCAGCAAGGAAACCTTCCAAAAAGAACCCAACAGCAGAGTACTAAGGAGCCTAATGTAATGGGGTTGAATCCCGTCACCTTCCTCCACGTTTAAACAGTCTTACGTATCACATCTTCTCGTGTAGTGGGTAATCACCAAAGTGTGTACTGTATGAAAGCTTATGCCCCTCCCTCACAGCCAGTAAACGGCACGCAGCTTTCCCCCCCCCCCCCCCTGTTTTTCTCATACGTTTACCGCCCCCGCCCCCCCCTCCCCCCGACCATGCACTAAACCTTTGCCGGCTCATCCTTTTCTCCTCTCTATTCACACTCATTGGTTATTAATGCGTATCGCACATGCCCTGCAACAGTGACACCAACAACTGCTACCGAATTCTGGTATACTGCCATGTTAATGCTACCACAACTCAACCTTCGTGCGTCCACACAGTCACTATATCGTCTCCCTAAGCATTAATAACATCTGTGTTCGATTAGTTTGCGTGAGAGACGGAAATCCACTGAAAGCGAGGGTCTCCAGAGCGACATAGACGGATTACAGTAAACCACTTTATTATTACGAAGGGTGTTCAATAAGTAACGCAACATGCTTCTTTTTCTGGAAACATTTGATTGTTCCCATACCTTTGGCTGTGAAGCCCTATTTTTAACGTTATCTTCGTTCAGGACAACTGCCTTAAGCCATCTTATTGGGAGAGCCTATATGCCCTCATGACACCACTCCACTGGTGGTCGTGGAATCCAACTTCTTGCAGCGCCAGTAACCTCCTCAATATCCATTTACTGCTTCACATGGAGTGCATCCTTCATTGGACCAAAAAGAGGATCAATCGTTGCTCTTTATGATGGTCTGTTAGGCGGGGCGGAATCCAGTTGGCTCAGACCTCTGAATACCCCAGATGGTGGACGAGTTTTTCGGCGCTACCAACAGAATCTTCCAGTAATACAGCAACGTCTTTGATTGTGATCTGTCGATGACCTCAAATGAGAGTGTCCTCACCTTCTAATATTGCAGGAGTCACAGCTGCGAGCAGCCTGCCGGTACGCAGGAGATCGGACAGGTTTGCGCGACGTTTTCGCGATGAAGACAAACGCCTTGCCCAAAGACTCACAGTGCTGCTTTTCGCTGTCACGTCTCAGTAGACATTCTAGTAGTGCCTACGAATATCTGCAGTGCTCAGCTTTTCCCTCAAAAGAAACTGAATGACAGCTCCCTTCTTGGAACGCTCCTCCGTTAGAGACACCACGTAAGTGGGAATATGCCGAGATGTACCATGACAAATGCCGCACTGTTTCAGTCTAAATGTGGTCGAGAAAAGAATGTGTAGCGTTACTAATTGAACAATCCCCGTAAATGAAGCTGGAAAAGACGCCCTCCTCCGATGGGCGCACCCTTACATCAACCCACAGAGTCTCAATACTCGGTGCAGGAGAGGCGTAGTGCCAGATGGACATGTGTGCAGCTGAGGCAGGTCTCTGATGAACTGCGGCGGCGACCAGCTGATAACAGCGCTGGCTAGAGCGACAGCGGCTGCTACAGCCGACGCCGAAGTGCTGGGCTCTCACCTCGCTCACAGGATTCCAGGGAAAGCACGGTTGCGTCGAGCATCGGACCCCAAGGAACCTGCTCCTATCAGGTCATGGAGCTCTATCTGTCACAGGGAGGAGTCATTTCGCTCTCTCACACAGATGTCCCGCACAGCCGACTGATGCAATACTGTGCCGTTGCGTAGATGCGGGAGTCTCGTCATACATTTAAGTAACGCCCAAGACGACGGTTATTACTAAATTAACCGACTTCCGATTATACCGGTTGTTTCGTCTCCATTTTAAACTAACTGTTAAAACTGTTCAAGATAACCGTTTTGGGAAATAACCGAGTTCCGGGTTTGTATTGCTATTATTTCCAGTAATCAGCGTAGACATCAAAGCTTTATTTATACATACCAAGACTCTCTTAGTCTTCTGCATTAAACGTTTCAGGATGTCTGCAATCAAAATATCAAATAAAATGCTTAAATAAAACAAAATTTACTTGTTCGACCATTTACTCTTTTCTCAGAAAGTAAAGCGTGGTTGAATAATACTAAAAAATCACCAGTATTCTTCCTATTGTACCAATTTTTTTTGAAAATCTGCTCGAAAATCATATTCCAATCGTGGATCATACAACTATTTTGGCCTCACGAATGGTCAGTGCTTAAGGATGAAAAATGTGGATGGTCTTACTCTTATTTTACGTATTTATTTGTTCGTTTTGAAAAGGCTGCAAGCAGATAAGGCAAAGTATATAGAGTAACGTGCAGATCATCTACTTCCTGTTTTAATTATAAACTGTAAATGAACTGTCAAACTTTTAATCTGTCGCTGTTGCCATAATTTACTTTCTCTTTTATTATTTCACAGAAATAACGTATACTTAATAAGCTGTTGTCTTGCACTCTGAACATGGATACGCATTGTCTAATAGGCCACTTCACGTGGCACATAATTATTGCCTTTGCAGTGCTGTACCGATCTACATATCATGAGTTTGTTGCTCGTTCCTGACTCCATTGTTTCTGAAATAGCATCGATCAATAAATATTACACGTTTTAAAGAAAAACTTTATTTAAAAGCAAAAAATTTTAACACTGTGTTATGGCAAATTGATATACCGGTTTTTACCTGTCATTAACAAACTACAAGGAAAACCTCTTATAATCGAGAACAAGCGGTACTGAAAAACACCGGTGACCCAGAAACGAAATACCGGTATCGGTTTTAAGTGGTCGGTTTTCCCACCCCTACGTCATAGGCGTAGGAGTATCATTTGCTGCGTACCTTTGGAGGGCGGTAAGCTATCACTGTGCCTTGAAATTCCTCTGCGTAGTGGTACTCTATCCGTATTGTGATTCTATGATAAAAGTGTTCGTGTCTGGCCTGAGAGCTATATTGTATGTAGGATTCTCTATTCTTTATAAGGTGTTTTCAAAGAAAGAGAGGTAAACAGGATAAGAAGGCAAAGAAGTTATTACTTACTTCTCCACCCTTCGTCAGTTGCCCTGCATCCCATTCGCAAAGTTTCACAATCATGACAGTCTTCTTCCTCACCATTCAGTTACTCCCCCTCGCTACGTTAATCTCGGCCATCCGATTGCTTTCAGCCATCGTCCTTGTTCCATTGGCCCTACAAGGCCACTCTATTGGAGTGCTGTACTCCCAGTTCCTTGCACTACTGGTTGTTCCATATCCTTTTTCTTCTACAGTTTCATTTATTCTCCGCTCTGTCCTACATGTCCTGGCTGCCCCCCTTATTCCGTTCATCCCTATTACATGTCTGCTTCTCTGCCGCTGCCGAAGGTCCATCCGTCTGCATAGGGTTGTTCTTAATTTCGTCTATTACATTCATAATGCGAGCAGGTAATGCCTCACGTGTATTTGTTTTGTCATAATAAAATATGTGTTCCACACATCCTCATATACAAAAACGCATTGGTGTTAAATCTGGCGAACTGGGTGGACACAGACATGTAGCACCAGGATCAATCCATTACTGGGGAGGATGTTGTTTTAAATTTGTAGTAACGGCGTTGGTGAAATGTGAAGTCACGCCATCATGTAACAAATACACTCCTGGAAATTGAAATAAGAACATCGTGAATTCATTGTCCCAGGAAGGGGAAACTTTATTGACACATTCCTGGGGTCAGATACATCACATGATCACACTGACAGAACCACAGGCACATAGACAAAGGCAACAGAGCATGCACAATGTCGACACTAGTACAGTGTATATCCACCTTTCGCAGCAATGCAGGCTGCTATTCTCCCATGGAGACGATCGTAGAGATGCTGGATGTAGTCCTGTGGAACGGCTTGATAAGCAATTTCCACCTGGCGCCTCAGTAGGACCAGAGTTCGAGCTGGACGTGCAGACCACGTGAGACGACGCTTCATCCAGTCCCAAACATGCTCAATGGGGGACAGATCCGGAGATCTTGCTGGCCAGGGTAGTTGACTTACACCATCTAGAGCACGTTGGGTGGCACGGGATACATGCGGACGTGCATTGACCTGTTGGAACAGCAAGTTCCCTCGCCGGTCAGGGAATGGTAGAACGATGGGTTCGATGACGGTTTGGATGTACCGTGCACTATTCAGTGTCCCCTCGACGATCACCAGAGGTGTACGGCCAGTGTAGGAGATCGCTCCCCACACCATGATGCCCGGTGTTGGCCCTGTGTGCCTCGGTCGTATGCAGTCCTGAGTGTGGCGCTCACCTGCACGGCGCCAAACACGCATACGACCATCATTGGCTCCAAGGCAGAAGCGGCTCTCATCGATGAAGACGACACGTCTCCATTCGTCCCTCCATTCACCCCTGTCGCGACACCACTGGAGGTTGGCTGCAAGATGTTGGGGCGTGAGCGGAAGACGGCCTAACGGTGTGCGGGACCGTAGCCCAGCTTCATGGAGACGGTTGCGAATGGTCCTCGCCGATACCCCAGGAGCAACAGTGTCCCTAATTTGCTGGGAAGTGGCGGTGCGGTCCCCTACGGCACTGCGTAGGATCCTACGGTCTTGGCGTGCATCCGTGCGTCGCTGCGGTCCTGTCCCAGGTCGACGGGCACGTGCACCTTCCGCCGACCACTGGCGACAACATCGATGTACTGTGGAGACCTCACGCCCCACGTGCTGAGCAATTCGGCGGTACATCCACCCTCGCTCAAAGTCCGTCAACTGCACATACGGTTCACGTCCACGCAGTCGCGGCATGCTACGAGTGTTAAAGACTGCGATGGAGCTCCGTATGCCACGGCAAACTGGCTGACACTGACGGCGGCGGTGCACAAACGCTGCGCAGCTAGCGCCATTCGACGGCCAACACCGCGGTTCCTGGTGTGTCCGCTGTGCCGTGCGTGTGATCATTGCTTGTACAGCCCTCTCGCAGTGTCCGGAGAAAGTATGGTGGGTCTGACACACCGGTGTCAATGTGTTCTTTTTTCCATTTCCAGGAGTGTACATTTCTCCCGTAGCAAGTGGAACAACTTTGAGCAAGCGGGTCATTTCTTCTTGAAGGAATTGTAAGTACGTCTCACCAGCTAGACGTCCTGGGAATATGAGTGGCCCAGTAAAGTATGTGCTCATTACACTACACCACACATTTATGCTAAATCGCTGCTGGCAATGGCGTTGCACTCTCAAATGTGGCTTACTTCAGACCATCCGTGCTCCTTATGTACATTGTTTATTCCAACTCGAGTAAACTGTGTCTCATGAGTAAATGAAACCTATTTTATAACTCCTCATTAATATTTAGCAAGTTGCACAACTCCAATTGAAAGGCAGAATCTCTCGGATGTAAATGATGCACTTTTTGTTGATGGTAAGGATACAGATATTTGTACTTCACTGTACGCCATACCTTACTAAAATGCCTTATCGTTGACAGAGTCGTAATTTTCTGGTATCCGGCCTTGTTGAACAGCATCCGTAATATCCTCAACATCGTCTTCACATATCGAGCGCTCGTATTGATTATGAACGCTGGGTAGAGAACCTGTCTCTCATAACGTTCGGAACACTCCACTAATGGTTCACGGTTCGTGCATTCGGAATCCTCGAAGTTGGATAAGGTACGCAATATTCGTTAACTGCACCCGTATCATTACCATCAGATTTACCATAAATAAACAACATATCGGCGTATTTCTCTGTCGTAAGTTTGAAAGCCATTCATATTTCTTAAATAATCTACACCTATAACTACTATATGCTTTCATTTAGATACACTGTTATTATTATGTCCGATTACTGAACAATAAAGGAAACCAATCAACTTCAGGGTTAGAAACGACTGAAACAGCTCACTAACGGTTGCCATCAATGACTTAAACTTTCTACATTCTTAATGGAAAGTAGAGAAATTTACTTGTACCATAATCTTTGCTTCTCTGGATATTCTGGAAAAATACTGCAGGTGCATGTCGGGGACAAGTTTTGTTAGATTCACCAGACCAATAACAAAAAAATAAATGGAAATCGTGCTTTATTTCAACCTCATACAGTTTTGCGATGGCTTCATATAAGCGAAGTTGCTAAATTTGGGGCAAAATCTTTTTTAGCCGTAACTCCGTAACAAAACATTCGCAGACATTTGTTTTTATGAGCTTCTTTCTTTAGTTCTACTTGTAGAATATCATCTTAAAATATTTGCACATCTTCGTGATTCATCCTGTATTTGATATCCTCTCTATTTTGTGCTGTCAGTAATTGATCATCGGCAAATAATAACGAGTATATAGTAGTGTGCTGGAAAGGGACTTTCCTACCTCCTCAAGGCTGATTGCACCCTCCAATAGATACTTCAGTCTCTGTGACGTACTGCAACCCTGTCGAAGTCCTTTCGATGTTAAGAACCCGTCACTTAACTTTTATCCTGTTTTGACTACTGCATGACACTGGTGGCACATTCTTCGAATTAGAGATCTGTTGTGCTTCAGCACCTATGTAATCCATCACTTCCCATAGTCCACTGGTGGGTACAGAATCATACGCTTTTCATAAATCCACAAATATTAGGTGTACTTCTCACCCTTAGAACGTGCATTCTCACTTATCTGTCTTAGGTATCCATACAAGATCGTGCAACTGTAAAACCTCCTTTTCATCTCACATCTTATCTTCAATCTCTTCCTCTAACTTGTTTTCCAGTAAAGCACTAAATAGCCTGCTGATAGGAGCCATAACACTTACACCAGTATAATTATTTGGGTGCTTCTTGTTCCCTATTTTATAGATACAAGATATGTATGATACACAGCACTCTCTCTGTATTTCCTCTCTCTCCACAATCTGACTGAACAATTTTCATACAAGTTTCATTACTTCAGGCCGGAATTGCTAGCCGTTTTGTTTTTCCTTATCGTCCTGCATGCCTCTGCCGATCTCCTTTATCCAAGCGAATGCTGTCTCTCATTCCTCTTCCTTGCACCTTAAAGTTAATATTAATATCTCAGCACACTTTCCATATACCTTGTACCTATACGAGTCCTCTTCACTCCCAGAGTTTACCCACATATAGTATAATTTCTTTGTTTCCTCAGCCAACTCCACCATCTCCGAGGCCATTCATTCAGTTTTTACTCTTTTCTCCCTTTCGCTTCCTACAGTCTTCGCTGCTTCCTTAATTGACTGATTCAGTAACCTGTATAGCTCATTAGCACTCCAGTCCTCCTTATTGCATCCAAAATTATACTTAATCTTTTCTGATAAAAACCTTTCACACTTTTTTCTTCTACAAAATTTATCCTACATTTTGGTACCTCAGTAGTTCTAGTTGCTAAATCCTCCTATTTCTCCAGTCGTTACATCTTTGTTTTAATCGGAATATCAGTTTTGGAAGTAGCAATACAGTGATTGGAGCTACACTGCATTCCTCTTTCTACCCTTACATCTTTCACTGAATACTCAGTGCCTCTGCACTATTACGCAGTCTATAATTGATTTCAGGTTCCTTGACGGAATGGTCCCGGTGTGCTTATGTACTTCTTTTTAGAAATTATAATTACAGTATTAATCTCTTGCGAGCCAAAGAGGACCATAGGTCCCTTGTGACTTTTCTAAGTAAAAATAAATAATGTGTCGAGCTGAACATTGTGGGCTATAACAGTACTCGACACAACTGATGTTCTATCTTTGGCTTCATGTTTGTCTGTACTATAATTCCGAACATTGCGCTCCCTGATAGGAATGAGTTTCTAAAAGTATCTCAAACTATATAACTTTATCTGAGTTAACATTTACCAAATTACTCAGAAAGTTTAAGACTGTATGTTAAATAACCTGTGCAGTACCTGGATAGTGCTAAATTGAGCGGCGTCACAATACATGTTTTGCAATTCCAGCACACAAAGCTAACAGAATAAAATTTCTTTGTGAAAGTGCAAAAGTAATTTTGAAAGAATAAATAAACGAAAATGTTTCTAAAATTGCCCTGTGATTTTTCGTAGGCAACTAATTAAATAGCATTCTAAAGCCTAGAAGAGACACGCCAATGTAATACTGCAGTATTAGAATGGGACAGATTGCCAAGAAACGAAATTTAAACTTAACTTTACCTAATTCGAGCATGATATCAATTTTTTAATGTAACAACTGCCTATGAATGATCTTATAGTCATGACTGTAATGTAAAACTGGCCATAACAAATTTTCATGTGTTAACTGTGATAATGGAAACTCGATTCGACTCGATAATGACGAATATGCCATGATATTTATTATTGAAATGTGAAGGAATGGTAAATCTATAACCTTTGAGTGCAGTTTATGTAAACAGATATCGTTTCTTACGTCCGAGCAATGAAACTAGCTACCCCGAAACAGTAAATAAAAACTCCACTAAAACATACAGTTTTCCCAACGCATCCTAAATTACACGCAAGCAAGCAAGGCGGCAACATCAACAGCAAATCTTTGTACTTCTCAAATTAATCTCTGCCGAATTATATTTCGCTAATCAAACATCTTCTGTATCTTTATGCTTTGCAAACTATTTCCAGGCCTCTGAGTAGTATGACCAACACGTGACTCACTGACTCACTTGTCACCGAATGCTTATTGCAACGACAATGCTACCGGCAGAACTTCTTGGCGTTTTTTACTACCGTTTTAAAAAGTGTCGAAAGTACAAAATGAAGTATGACACACGGAATTAAAATATAGAGCTCAAATTACGTTTCTTAAATATCAAAATAAACTAGCAACTTATACCCTCATACCAAAATACTCACAAAATATCCCGGAGAAACTTCCGAAGCTTCGCTGCTGGAGTTTGGGTGCGCTGTGTAGGGACTGGGTGATTGAAGGTTTAGTCAATGCCTCCTTGAATTGGTTTTTCAGGTGAACAGTTTTTGGCTGTTTTTCGGATTGGGCAAGAATAATTAATAAAGGTATTAAGTGCGAGAATTTGTAGTACGTTATTACGTCAAAAGTATCTGGAATACCTATTAGTGAATTTTCACTTTCAGCGTGGTGTGTGAATGTTTGTGGAAGGCTGAAAGTCCATCTTCCCCAAGAGCCGATGCCAGAGGAGGTAGTGTTGTTGAAAGTTGTGGTCTGGAGTGAAGTCCAATTTCTAACTCATTCCAGTGGTGTGCCTTTGGCTTCAGGTCGTGGCAGTGTGCAGGCCACTACGTTTCAGGAATAATACATTTCACCTCCTCCGTACTTCAGTACTAGCATACATGGCGGCAGGGAATGTTCTCCTGTCATTTGCCAAACCCAACCCTTTCCATCCGATGCACACGCGGCAAAACGTTATACATCAAAGAATTCGTATCTAGTCATCCAAATGCCATTAGCGTCACTCTTTAAACCATATCAATCATCGCTCAGCATTGGCTGGAGAGATGAGGGCCTTGTGAGGAGCTGCTCGTACATTACACCGCGTTCCTTTCATATCCCTAAGCACACTCTGCTACCAGGACTGCTGATGTCACTTTTGTACTAACAAGTGACTCATACTACTGTTTACACTCAACAGTTTGCAACGATTCTGTGCAATGCTAGACGATCCCTGCCCATCCGGCCTTAGTTTAGCTGTGTGTATTCTTTCGCGTTTCCACCTCATAACAGATCGACAGGATTCGACTTGGGGAGCATTAGAAATACGTGGATTTGTTATTCACGTGACAATGACTACTCATCGTTCGAAGCCACTGAACTGTCCTGGCCGGACCACACTGCTGCTATTGCTTCTCGTATGACTACAATATACTCCCGGTCTACTTTTATACCTAGAGACCCGCCCCTCGCGACAAGTAATTGCCAGTTCCGAAATAGGTGGGGTAGTTCTGATTCTTTTGCTCACTATCAGCAGAGGGGTGCTTTTCGGAGTCCATCTGGAGAAAAAACAAGCCGCCTGGAAGTTCAAAGGAGTCACGTTGCCCCTTCGTAGAGCCAGACAGCGGGGGTGTAGCGTTAGCGAGATGAGAGGCTGGTGTAGACCGGAGACTGGGCCGGACAGCAGACTGAAGGCGGCCTGTTGTTGCAGCGCAGGTTCCAGGTGGAGCAGCACGTACAGCACCGCGAGAAGCAGCGCCGCTACGGCATCACCGATCTGGTGCGGACGCCCAACATGCGCCGCAAGACGCTCATCATCACCTTCATCTGGTGAGTCCGCCGCTCTGTTCCTCTGCGTAGAGACTGCTGCACATCGCTGGGTATCACTACTCACCAGTATACCAACAGTACAATAAACGATTGGCACCTGGGAAATATTCTGTGATGCCTTCAATCAGCAAATACACTCCTGGAAATTGAAATAAGAACACCGTGAATTCATTGTCCCAGGAAGGGGAAACTTTATTGACACATTCCTGGGGTCAGATATATCACATGAGCACACTGACAGAACCACAGGCACATAGACACACGCAACAGAGCATGCACAATGTCGGCACTAGTACAGTGTATATCCACCTTTCGCTGCAATGCAGGCTGCTATTCTCCCATGGAGACGATCATAGAGATGCTGGATGTAGTCCTGTGGAACGGCTTGCCATGCCATTTCCACCTGGCGCCTCAGTTGGGCCAGCGTTCGTGCTGTACGTGCAGACCGCGTGAGACATCGCTTCATCCAGTCCCAAACATGCTCAATGGGGGACAGATCCGGAGATCTTGCTGGCCATGGTAGTTGACTTACACCTTCTAGAGAACGTTGGGTGGCACGGGATACATGCGGACGTGCATTGTCCTGTTGGAACAGCAAGTTCCCTTGCCGGTCTAGGAATGGTAAAACGATGGGTTCGATAACGGTTTGGATGTACCGTGCACTATTCAATGTCCCCTCGACGAGCACCAGAGGTGTACGGCCAGTGTAGGAGATCGCTCCCCAGACCACGAAGCCGGGTGTTGGCCCTGTGTGTCTTGATCGTATGCAGTCCTGATTGTGGCGCTCACCTGCACGGCGCCAAACACACATACGACCATCATTGGCACCAAGGCAGAAGCGACTCTCATCGCTGAAGACGACACGTCTCCATTCGTCCCTCCATTCACGCCTGTCGCGACACCACTGGAGGCGGGCTGCACGATGTTGGGGCGTGAGCAGAAGACGGCCTAACGGTGTGCGGGACCGTAGCCCAGCTTCATGGAGACGGTTGCGAATGGTCCTCGCCGATACCCCAGGAGCAACAGTGTCCATAATTTGCTGGGAAGTGGCGGTGCGGTCCCCTACGGCACTGCGTAGGATCCTACGGTCTTGGCGTGCATCCGTGCGTCGCTGCGGTCCGGTCGCAGGTCGACGGGCACGTGCACCTGCCGCCGACCACTGGCGACAACATCGATGTACTGTGGAGACCTCACGCCCCACATGTTGAGCAATTCGGCGGTACGTCCACCCGGCCTCCCGCATGCCCACTATACGCCCTCGCTCAAAGTCCGTCAACTGCACATACGGTTCACGTCCATGCTGTCACGGCATGCTACCTGTGTTAAAGACTGCGATGGAGCTCCATATGCCACGGCAAACTGGCTGACACTGACGGCGGCGGTGCACAAATGCTGCGCAGCTAGCGCCATTCGACTGCCAACACCGCGGTTCCTGGTGTGTCCGCTGTGCCGTGCGTGTGATCATTGCTTGTACAGCCCTCTCGCAGTGTCCGGAGCAAGTATGGTGGGTCTGACACACCGGTGTCAATGTGTTCTTTTTTCCATTTCCAGGAGTGTAGGCTGATATGTTTTACAATGTGATGAATACAATAAAAATATTTCATAATTAATGAAACAGGATCTGCTTATTCGCACTTAAATTGGTTACATTAAGTGTTACCGGACACTAAACTAACATTCTTTGTTGCTACTAGCGACTTCATACGTAACACATAACAATCTACCAACAGCAACAATGTTAAACAATTCAAACGTAGTACTAGAATATAAGGTAAATCCTCTGGGCTTACTGAGATAACGAAAGTTAAAAATTCTCAAGCAGAGAGCAATTTCTTTTCTCTCCGGCCTGATCGCAATTGTCTGTCTTCCTGCCGAAAGATTCACGTTACCGATATACAGGGTGAATCACCTAAAACTTGCACCGGATACATTCCAGAAATGGAAAGTACTGTTGATGTGCGGTTATCACAGGATGGATTGGTAGTCATGGGGTAGTATTATTAGCCAATCAACAGTTGTAATATCTGAATATTGCTTTGTTTCAAAACACACCCTCTTTAAAAGGAACGATGACTATTGACATTTCCAAACTAAAAGGTTAATTTAGAACGCCAGTGGTGTTTTTTGCGAGATTCTAGTGCGAGTCATTTACAAGATACAGTATCTTGAAAAGTTCCCACATCGACATTTGTACAATACCTTTAATAGTGGTCGTGATCAATGGACTACCCTATATATTAGTGGTTCAGCTGCTCCTATCACTGGGTTTTATGCAACCCGCAATAACTATTAAATCCATATACGTGATCTGAATATTCTCTCGCTCGCTACATAGAAATTATTAGGTCTAAAGGAAAGCATTTACTGGAGTTTGATACGAAACTATTTTGTACTTAAATTGGATATGTTTTCGCTGGACGCCACAATTTTCGTGTTATTCAAGGAAAACACGTTTGAAGGTCCCTTTCGTAGGTTTTTCTTGAATAATTCGAAAACAACGACCTGTTGTGATAACGTATCCCAGTATAAAATTTAACTACATTAAATGTCCTACAAAAAGGCCTGTTCACCATTTTCTGTAGGACTAATAGTCGGCGTGCAACTAGAAATAGCATCTTAAATCTTCCGCGTGGGTCCCGAAGGCACTGGGGGTTGCATAAAACCCAGAGCTTATTCACCATCTATATTGCTTTATAAAATTCAGATTAGTGTCGGTTGACACTCACATAGAATAGTGATACAAAAGAAAGTATGGAAAATTAAACGTAAACTGTGGTATCTAAATATCCATCAAGTATACCAAGTATGGTATACTGTGAGTGAATATCAATTAGCATATGTGCATCACAAATGGTGCTGCTAATACTGCTCGCCGTTAACAACGTTGTCGCCGATGCGCCACAGGTTCACCAACACGAGCGTGTACGTGGGCCTGTCTTACTACGCGCCTGCGCTGGGCGGCGACGAGTTCCTCAACTTCTTCCTGGCCGGCGTGGTGGAGCTGCCGACCTACCTGTTCCTGTGGCCGGCGATGGAGCTGTGGGGCCGCCGCTGGACGCTGTGCCTCAGCATGGCGGTGGGCGGCGCCGCCTGCCTCGCCACCGTCCTCGTTCAGAGCAGTGAGTGTCCGCCTCGTAGTTCAAATGGTTCAAATGACTCTGAGCACTGTGGAACTTAACATCTGAGATCATCAGCCCCTAGACTTAGAACTACTTAAACCTAACTAACCTAACGACATCACACACATCCATGCCCGAGACAGGATTCGAACCTGCGACCGTAGCGGTCGCACGGTTCCAGACTAAAGCACCTAGAACCGCTCGGCCACAGTGGCCGGCCCACCTCGTAGACGCTGGCTTACAATCGCGTTTCTGGTTGCGGATATAACGAAAGAAGAAGTGGCCGTGGGATTAATTGAACTCTCTACTCCTGATTCCCCGACTGCTTTGGAGCACTGTGTCTCACCTGCTAATTTGCTATCGTCTCCCCCGTTGTGGCACAGAACCCGTTACATCCAGCAGGTCCTACTGGTAGCTAAACAGAATTTCCTTTACCCTACAATAAGGGAATACTACAGAGCAGAACACGAGGAGATTTAATGAAAAATTCGAATATGTTCATTAGAAACACAAGAAATGCGAAGTAATTTGTTATATTATACGAGGGGCGTTCATCAACTAATGCAACGCATTGATTGCAACACATTTTTATTTCTGGAAACAGGTTGGATTTATTCAGGATTCCAGTACACTACTTTGGCTACAACAGCCTATGTTTCACACAATCTCCATTCAGTATGACGGCTTTACACCGCTTTGCTGTGAGGGCCTCTATGTCCAAATGGCAGCACTCTAGTGTTCGACGTCAGAGCCATCTTCATGCTATATCAGTAACATTCCCATTATGAGAGAGTTAATGGAGTGCCGCAGCTCTATGGACTGACGTTCCGTTTCCAGTTATAAGTGATGAACTCATTGTTTCATCATCTGTGTCGATGCTCAAAAAAATATTGTTACGATAAACCTCATATCGTGCATGCAAATACGCACAGACGGTCCTTCGTTGCTCCTGTTAGGCGGCTAGGAAGCCAATGGGCACACACCTTTCTGTCCACCAGCTGTTGGACGAGTGCGTCGTCACTACCAACAGCGAAGTCCAATTGATCCGCGAGGTCTTTCATTCTGATCCGCCGATCACCTCGAAAGAGACTGTATGCACGTTCCAGCATTGCAGGAATCACAGCTCTGTACAGGCGGCGGACATCAGCACGATCAGACAGGTTTGCGCCACGATTTGGCGATGATGACAGACGCCTCACCCAACGGCTCGATGTGTTTTCGTTTACTGCCAGGGCCCCGTAAAAATTCAGCCAATGCCTATGAATATGTTGGATGCCCTGATTTTCCGCAAAATTAAACTCAATGACAGCTCTCTGGTGGGAACTCATCTTCGCTACAGACGCCATTTTGAAAGCTAAGTATAGCGTTGCCACCTATCGGAGTTCCATGAAACTATCACGAATATTCCCACGACAGATTTCGCATTTTTTCAGGTGAAATTGACCAAGAAAAGTATATTGCATTACTTATGGATATCCGTTATCTTAGCGGCTACTTCACACATAATATAAAGCAACAATTTGACTAAACCAACATCTTGTGGAAGTCAGGCAGTTTAGTGTAAATAGCAAATAACGACACAAGGAGTGGCCGTGGGATTAATTGAACTCTACTCCTGATTCCAAGACTGGGATGGAGTACTGGGTTTAGGTTATAAATAACATAACCATTCCCTTTTTAGAGTCAGAGAAACCAAACTAAGAGTTTATTTCGACATAAATAATAGTCAAGACACGTGCTTTGATTCAAATGCAGCCAGTGGTGACTCAGATGCAAGTACCGCGGAAGCATGCATCATGCTTATCGATAGAGACGCTGACGGTAGAGCTACTGAAAAATCACAACGGAAATAAATCCGAACCGTATTAATGAGCAAAGTTAGTACTAACACGGGCTTCTATGGTAGAAGCAGCTGCCAAGTGCAAGAACAGCCTTTACATACATGAAAATGGCAACAACGCCGACGCTAGTGCTAATCACGTAGTGGCTCCGACTAGGAACTGATACTGACTTTGCGGCGAAGGTCCCTCTCGTCAGTTCTGCAATGAGGATACAGCCACAAGGTAGTAGTCCACCCACATAAAGAGGGACGCGTAATGATTTAAATTTGACATTTCAAAAATCGTTCACGCTGGAGAATCATGCATTCCGCCATTTGACCATCGAAGAGACCCCTGTATGCACGATATTTTAATAAACATCTCTGGCATACAGGAACTACTGGAAGAATTGAAAATAAATAAGTCTCCACGTCCGGGTAGAATGTCGATTCAATTTTACGAAGAGTACTCTACGGCACGGGCCTTTGCGTTAGCTAGCATTTATCGTGAATTTCTAGCCAAGCGCAGGGTTCAAGCAACCGGAAAAAGGCGCACTTGACCCCTGTGTACAAGAATGGGGAAAGGACAGACTGCAGAATTAGAGACCAATAACCCTAACATTGGTTTTGTGCAGAATACTTGAACACAGTCTCAGTCCGAATTAATAAATTTGCTTGGGAGAATCAGCATGGTTTTAAAAAGCATCTCTCGTGCGACACTCAGCTTGCCTTTTCTCACAAGATAAATTGCGAACTATAAATGAAGGGCAACAGGAAGATACTATATTTTTTTTAAGTTTACGCAAAATGTTTGACACAGGGCCCCAATGCGGAATTTTAACGGAGATACGAGCACATAGAATAGGTTCTCAGATAGGTGAGTGGGTCAAGGACTTCTACAATAATAGAACTAATTAGTGTCGTAGACGGAAGTGTTCGTCAGGGAAGAGTGTCGTCAGGAGTGCCCAAGGGAAGCGTGACACGAGCGCTATTATTTTCTGTACACAGGAATGATCTGGTGGACAGGGCGGACCGCAGTCTGCGGTTGTTTTCCGTTGATGCTGTGGTGTACGGAAAGGTGTCGAAGTTGAGTGGCTGTAACAGGATACAAAATAGTAAAATTTCTAGTTGATGTGATGAATGGCAACTTGCTGTAATTGCAGAAAAACGCAAGTTGATGCGGATGAGCAGGAAAAGCAAAACAGTACTTTTCGGATTCAGCATTAGCAGTGTCACGCTTGACAGTCAAGTAGTTTAGATATCTGGACGTAACACTGCAAAGCGATATAAAATGGAATTACCATGTGAGGACTGTGATAGGGAAGGCGACTGTCGAGTTCGGTTTTTTGGGGAATGTTTGAAATCTGTGGTTGCTCTGCTGAGGAGGTCGCACGTAGGACACCAGTACGACCTGTTAATGAGTATTGCTCGTGTGTTTGGGATCCGTACAGGTCGGATTCCAGGAAGACATCGAAGCAATACAGAATCGGACTGCTAGATTTGTTACCGATAGGTTCGAATAAACGTAAGCATTACGGAGTTGCTACGGGACCACAAATACGAATGCCTGGAGAGAAGATGGCGATTTCTTCGAGGAACTCTAATCAGAAAATTTAGAGTACCTTTCATTTGAAGCTGAGTGCAGAACGACTCTACTGTCGCCAACATATGTTTCAGGTAAGGATCATGAAAATAAGATACAAGAAGTTAGAGTTCATACGGAGACATATAAACAGTTGTCTCTCCCTCGCTGTATTTGCGAGTGGAACAGGAAAGAAAATGACTAGTAGTAGTATAGGTTACCCTTGGGGACGCAACCTTCGGCAGGTTGCGGCGTATGGATGTAGATGAAGAGGTAGATGTTCTGTCCAGGGATAGCATGGTCTCTCACGATCAGCTGAGACGTTGGAGGGAGTGATGTGCAGTCAGTTTTGCGAAGGATGGGACGATTTGATATCCTTAAGCCTTTCAAAGCCGTGGCTTCAAATTTGATGTAACGGTTCGGCAACCTATGTAAGTTACATTTCAACAACTTGTAAATTATTAAATATAGATAATCTTGGGACCGGAAAATTACTCCGCCAATGTCGAGCCAATGATTCTTGACTCAAACAGGCCCGCGGTGGTGTCTATTAGCTACGGAATATTGGTGAACGTCTAATGGTTTAACGTCATATATCGATCAATGAATTTCATCGACATTTGAATTAATAATTTCAGCAAAATCTCGGTTACATCATGTGTTGCGTAATTGTTACATACAGTCCTAATCTGCCGTCAGTATTAAAATTTGATTTAATCGCACTCTCTTTGTCAGGAGGGTGGATAGCATTGCAGTCGTTACTTCTGCACCGCTTGTTACAGTTAAGTCTCTGCTGTATAGTATCTCCTAACAGAACACTATAGCGGGCGGTTGCGTGGGTGGAAGAATGACTGTTCCGGAAGCACTGAACCACGAAACTGTGATGATTTTTACTCTCTCACTCGCGTCACCGGAAGGCCTCTCTCTACTCTCGTCCTATTACGCTAGGTGTAATGTGGGCACCGTTATAAACATTATGCCTAATCATCTAACATCTCATGATTGCACTTGTGAATGCCTAACACTTGACGTTTATCATCACATACGGCCCATAATTACTCGCAACGTGGCTGAAGATAAGGAGGCATTTAATAATTAATATAGAATTCTCTTTCGGAAAGAAGGTTGGTTGTTTTCAGAATTCCAGTACCTCGCAAAATTCCTCACCCTTCTTTCTGCGAAACGCTGTTTTTCAGCATAATCTCCTTTTAATGCGATGGCCTCACGCTACCTTACTGTGAGGTTGGCTGAAACCAGACGTAAACAGTAATGAAATCCTAAACTCTGATTGGAATGTATACCGCAGAGATAGGCTGGACAGTGAAGGGGGAGGCGTGTTTATAGCGATAAGAAGTGCAATAGTATCGAAGGAAATTGACGGAGATTCGAATTGTGAAATGATTTGGGTGAAGGTCACGGTTAAAGCAGACTCAGACATGGTAATTGGATGTCTCTATAGGCCCCCGGGCTCAGCAGCTGTTGTGGCTCAGCACCTGAAGAATAATTTGGAAAATATTTCGAGTAGATTTCCCCACCATGTTATAGTTCTGGGTGGAGATTTTAATTTGCCGGATATAGACTGGGAGACTCAAACGTTCATAACGGGTGGCAGGGACAAAGAATCCAGTGAAATATTTTTAAGTGCTTTATCTGAAAACTACCTTGAGCAGTTAAACAGAAAACCGACTCGTGGCGATAATATATTAGACCTTCTGGTGACAAACAGACCCGAACTATTTGAATCAGTTAATGCAGAACAGGGAATCAGCGACCATAAAGCGGTTACTGCGTCGATGATTTCAGCCGTAAATAGAAATATTAAAAAAGGTAGGAAGATTTTTCTGTTTAGCAAAAGTGACAAAAAGCAGATTACAGAGTACCTGACGGCTCAACACAAAAGTTTTGTCTCAAGTGCAGATAGTGTTGAGGATCAGTGGACAAAGTTCAAAACCATGGTACAATATGCGTTAGATGAGTATGTGCCAAGCAAGATCGTAAGAGATGGAAAAGAGCCACCGTGGTACAACAACCGAGTTAGAAAACTGCTGCGGAAGCAAAGGGAACTTCACAGCAAACATAAACATAGCCAAAGCCTTGCAGACAAACAAAAATTACGCGAAGCGAAATGTAGTGTGAGGAGGGCTATGCGAGAGGCTTTCAATGAATTCGAAAGTAACGTTCTATGTACTGACTTGGCAGAAAATCCTAAGAAATTTTGGTCCTATGTCAAAGCGGTAGGTGGATCAAAACAAAATGTCCAGACACTCTGTGACCAAAATGGTACTGAAACAGAGGATGACAGACTAAAGGCCGAATTACTAAATGTCTTCTTCCAAAGCTGTTTCACAGAGGAAGACTGCACTGTGCTTCCTTCTCTAGATTGTCGCACAGTTGACAAAATGGTAGATATCGAAGTAGACGACAGAGGGATAGAGAAACGATTAAAATCGCTCAAAAGAGGAAAGGCCGCTGGTCCTGATGGGATACCAGTTCGATTTTACACAGAGTACGCGAAGGAACTTGCCCCCCTTCTTGCAGCGGTGTACCGTAGGTCTCTAGAAGAGCGAAGCGTTCCAAAGGATTGGAAAAGGGCACAGGTCATCCCCGTTCTCAAGAAGGGACGTCGAACTGATGTGCAGAACTATAGACCTATATCTCTAACGTCGATCAGTTGTAGAATTTTGGAACACGAATTATGTTCGAGTATAATGTCTTTTCTGGAAACTAGAAATCTACTCTGTAGGGATCAGCATGGGTTTCGAAAAAGACGATCGTGTGAAACCCAGCTCGCGCTATTCGTCCACGAGACTCAGAGGGCCTTAGACACGGGTTCACAGGTAGATGCCGTGTTTCTTGACTTCCGCAAGGCGTTTGACACAGTTCCCCATAGTCGTTTAATGAACAAAGTAAGAGCATACGGACTATCAGATCAATTGTGTGATTGGATTGAGGAGTTCCTAGATAACAGAACGCAGCACGTCATTCTCAATGGAGAGAAGTCTTCCGAAGTAAGAGTGATTTCAGGTGTGCCGCAGGGGAGTGTCATAGGACCGTTGCTATTCACAATATACATAAATGACCTGGTGGATGACATCGGAAGTTCACTGAGGCTTTTTGCAGATGATGCTGTGGTGTATCGAGAGGTTGCAACAATGGAAAATTGTACTGAAATGCAGGAGGATCTGCAGCGAATTGACGCATGGTGCACGGAATGGCAATTGAATCTCAATGTAGCGAAGTGTAATGTGATGCGAATACATAGAAAGATAGGTCCCTTATCATTTAGCTACAAAATAGCAGGTCAGCAACTGGAAGCAGTTAATTCCATAAATTTTCTGGGAGTACGCATTAGGAGTGATTTAAAATGGAATGATCATATAAAGTTGATCGTCGGTAAAGCAGATGCCAGACTGAGATTCATTGGAAGAATCCTAAGGAAATGCAATCCGACAACAAAGGAAGTAGGTTACAGTACGCTTGTTCGCCCAATGCTTGAATACTGCTCAGCAGTGTGGGATCCGCACCAGGTGGGGTTGATGGAGGAGATAGAGAGGATCCAACGGAGAGCAGCGCGCTTCGTTACAGGATCATTTAGTAATTGCGAAAGCGTTACGGAGATGATAGATAAACTCCAGTGGAAGACTCTGCAGGAGAGACGCTCAGTAGCTCGGTACGGGCTTTTGTTGAAGTTTCGAGAACATACCTTCACCGAAGAGTCAAGCAGTATATTGCTCCCTCCTACGTATATCTCGCGAAGAGACCATGAGGATAAAATCAGAGAGATTAGAGCCCACACAGAAGCATACCGACAGTCCTTCTTTCCACGTACAATACGAGACTGGAATAGAAGGGAGAACCGATAGAGGTACTCAGGGTACCCTCCGCCACACACCGTCAGGTGGCTTGCGGAGTACGGATGTAGATGTAGATGTAGAGGTCTGTATGCCCTCACGCTACCACACTACTGGTCGACGTCGGGACCAACATCTTACTGCATCAGTAACCTTCGCCATCACCCACTTACTGGTTCCCGCCGAGTGCATCATTGAGTGGGCCAAACGGATGGAAGTCCAACGGTGCGAGATTCGAGTTTTAGGATGGATTGCGAAGAAGAGCCCAATGAAGTTTTGTGAGCTCCTCTTTGGTGCGCATATATGTGTGAGGCCTTGCATTGACATGGAGAGGGAGAAGTTTATTTCCACCTTTCAGGCGGATAACACGTTCAAGTCGTTTCCCTACTTTCCTGAGGGTAGCAAAGTACACTTCATAGTAGATCGTTGCGCCATGGGAGAGGAAATCAAGCAGAATAACCCATTCAGAGTCCTAAAAGGGGTTCGCCATTACTTTACCGACTGAAGTTTCAGCTTCCTTCAGATGATAAGTGGTATGGCGCCATTCCATGGGCTGTTGTTTTCCTTACTGTTTGACGTGAGGAACCCATGTTTCATAGCCTGTGAGGAAGATCGACAAAACATTACCATGATTAACCTCGTAAGGCGGATACAGTTCCACAAAGAGGGTCTTTCGTTTCTCTTTATGGTCTTCTGGTAGGCGGCTTGGAACACAGCGGGCACATACTTTAGAGTGCCCCAACCAGCGGACGAGTCTGTCACTACTGCCAACAGAGACGCCCAGCTGAACAGCGAGTTGTTTGAGTGTGAAACTCAATCATCTGCAATGAGAGTGTATGCACGTTCCAACACTGCAAGATTCACATCTGTGTGCGACCGGCCGGCGTAAGAGAGTTCTAACAGATTTGCGCAGCCTTGTTGCTATAAGGACGGAAGTCTCACCCAACGACGTACCGTGCTTTTGTTCACTGCAAGGTCTCCGCAGACATTCTGCAAAAGCCTACGAAAACCTGCGGTTCTCTGATTTCCCGACAAAAATAACTCAATGACAATTCTGCTCGGAATGCAAATCCGTTTCAGGCGCCATTCTAAAGGCTACGTATGGCAAGTCACTTATCGAAGCTTCATGAAACTGTAGTGGCTGAAGCGGGAGTATTCCATCATGTTCCACAACAATTAACCAATTTTCTTTCAACCGAAATTGGCTGAGCTAGTAGCGGACTCAATTTAGTGGTGGGAAATTCAGAGTGTTTTGCTAATAAGCTGCGTCGAATTACGAACTCCACTAGTGCATGAAGTAACGAGAAAGTCATAGCCCTATGCGACAAAAAAAGGACCAGAGGATTTTTTTCTGGCATAAAGACGGCCAGTAGATATGAATTTACCAAAATGTGCATTACGAACAAGTATTTCCACTAATGTCTTCAGAAGCTCAGAGAAAACGATGCAAGATTTCATTTTACACCAAACAACGAGCATATATTCGCACTACGTTGTGTTATATACCATATTCAGTAGCACAATCACCAAGAATTTTGCTAGATACGACCACTAAATATAGGGCGTAAATAGTGTGGCTTGGTTGCTCACATTCACCAGAAACATACTGAAAGCGTTGCAGAACTTTGACGGTAATTTCTCCTTGCTACGTTGTCAAATTGTAAACAAATGCAAGTCGAAGGAAAAAAAATACAGCTACTGGAGACGATTTAACCAAACGTACAGAAGCTACAACGGAACTGTGGTAATGACTGCAACCCAAAAAGTGAGAAACAAGCTGTAATCGTGTGCAAAGTATATTCCTATAGTTTCCGAACTGGAGACTGCAGAATGACTATGTCACTGTATACACAGATGTTTACAGAACTCGATCTCTGTTATTATGATGAAGCACTATGAAACGTAATATGTATTTGTAGAAAATTCTGTAAAGAAGTACTCTAAATTCTAAACTTCATTCAGAAGTTCTGCAGTCCGATCACCAGCCACCTCTGAAGTGTTTACTCTGTCATTTAATCTGTCATTTATTGCTTCTTTCATCTCGGTTTCAAAACTCTCAAGGCACGCTGCGTTATGGGACTCATGTCCACTAGCAAGGGACGTCGGGTCGAAAGGCAGGAAGATGCACGTCTGCCACTTCCACCAGTATCATGAATAATATCGCACTCTGCTCTCCCAAACAACATTTGGCAACATTCGGGGTAAAGACAGTCCTGCGACTAAATGAGGAAATGGAGTTATCTTGTTTTTTACAGGAGGAGAATCAATAGCTTTTATTTTAAATTCATGTTTTATATGACTAAAACGATTCATTTTACTATAGCTCACCTAAATAAATACTTCTTTATTTTATACATATGTTTGTGTGTGTTGTGGTTCTTAATAATTTTTTATGCATTTCACAGTTCCTGCTACTTTAAGTACCGTTACAATGATTAAGACCTTCTAAAAGTTTCATCTTTTTGAAACAAACTGTAGCTAATCACAAAGTCAGTATTTTACATAATTTCTCTTAAACTGATTTTTTTGGTTATGTTCTGCGTTGATTGTTACTGATATAAATTGAAACAACAAGTTTACTCTGACCAGCCTCCATTTGTTTGTATGCACAGCGTAATACAGAGTTTCAAACCTCCACCATCATGTGGATTTATGTAGATCAATACGACTAGTATTTGTTGTTTCACGACTTTCCGGTAACCTACGGCAATTTCTGCATTGCGACAGTTTCTGTTTTGTCTTGTGACATCACATACCCCATCAAACATTATAAGTACTTGTGTGACGTAATACGATGGGAAAAGGCACCTGTGACCACGGGAGACAGTGCCGCAAAGTCGTAATACATCATATACAACACATACTAATCCACATAAATCCACTTGATGGTGGAGATTTAAGCCTTTGCTGTCAAAATAAATAAATTGTGCATAGTAACAGTCAACTGGTTTTTTTAGTCGGTAGTTCACTAACATGAATACCGACAGTCTATTTTCAAGCATTCATAAAATAGAAGCAGTACGTTGATAATTTCCTAGTTCCATGCATTTCAGATATCCCTAATGCAGAGCATATTTTTTTGTATCCAAATGTATCAAAAACTGCCGATCAAAACATGACTCAGTCAGCACCAACGTACCTCAAGTTGTGGCGCATCCTGTCCAAGGGAGGAAGGTCGGACTTAAAATGACATGAAACCTGTGCCCTCCGAAAATCTACTGCACGATCGGCACAGCCATTTTTCTGAAGAACTGCAGGCCTAGTATTTAATAAAGACCAAACTGTCAAGATCTCAGAAACATCAATTGTTCTGTCCACGGATTTCTGAACTGATCACAGATCTCAGGAATGTCTACGCGATGATATCACAGAGCGTAATTACTGCTGCTACCGACTTCTCTATGTCACATTTGTCGAACATGATTTTTCCTGAACATAATCACTGACGAACTAGACAAGTGGAGAGATTCATCGTACTGAGTAATCGTTTCCTTTATTCCACAACAAGACAGCATTCGAAACTGAGAGACAGGAAACACAGCTTTGATACTGCTATGTGTAACGATCTTTTTACGAGTATATAATAAGTCCTGCCTCCACATCTCTCTATCCTGCGTCATAGCCAGGCTTTTTCTTTTCACTTATGACAGTACTGGTCCTGCACGTCTCGTTAACCATATTGTAATTTTATGAGTTTCGGACGAAGACGACAGCAAATTAACCACTTTAATTTCAATGATTGATTGCGGAGTGTTATCCATAGATTACTGATTCCTGGCCCTAAACACCAGATCTAGATGTGATTACAGATATAAGGAAATGAAGCCGAGATATTACGTCGGCGTATCTTCGTTTCTCTTTTTTTGACATTGAAGGTAGTTACTGCTGGCCAAAATCAGTAATCTACTTATGCTTACATACAACCTGTAAACAGAAATAGTAGATGCTCTCCGTCTTTGGCTTGTCAGTACCTTCGGGAAACAGTAGGAATAAGTAGTAATGTGAAACAACGGAGTATACTCTGATAGAAGTCAAAATATCACCTCATGACCCCATAAAAACTTTTACATTTTTCTGTGGCGATGATTGTAAGTGACCGATATGAGATTATTATTACAGTATTAGCTTGTGGTAGTGCTGTGGAAGGTGTCACTCATCATTACACTTATAAGTTCGAGTCACCTACTCGACAAAACGGCCCATTTTTCTGCTTAAAACTGATTCTGTGTGTGGATAGCCATATGATGTCACCACAACCTATGTTTAGAAAATGCAAGCAGAATTTTGTGAGATTCTCTTCATCACATACTGTGCTGAAAGTGATCCATATTGTGATACAGTTCAAAAAATTGTTCAAATTGCTCTGAGCACTATGGGAGTCCTCTAGAACATATAACTACTTAAACGTAACTAACCTATGGACATCACACACATCCGTGGGTGAGGCAGAATTCGAACCTGTGATCGTAGCGGTCGCGCGATTCCAGAAGGTTGCCGCTAGAACCGCTCGGCCACCCCGGCCTGCGTGATAGAGTTAATAGTGTTATTCAACCGTTCTTATTCTGCGTACTTCGGAATTTTTTTTTTACCTTGCGGAAGGTTTCTGGACAGATGTCAGCACATTTGCGGTCTTATCGCACATTCTGGGATCCCCACAGCCTCTCCAGTACAACTTCTTTGCAGTATAACTCATGATTTACTTTCTTCTCTTTTAAGTAATCACGTTGCGAATTGGTCTCCATCCTATTGTTTCTGTCAGTTTTAACTGTTATTTCTACATGACTCTACTTACTCGAATATTGTCTTCGCTAAGCAGAATGCGTCAGGGTGCTCCATGTTTCGATAATTAATCATATCCGTGTCAGCACAGCAGTCCTCAAGGGAAATTATCGCCCGTACAAACAGAAGCAGTGTTGCCTGTTGAATGTTAAATCAGCTACAATGCAGAGTTTCTAATGCATCTAAATATGACTTCTGTGAAAATTCTGCAGTTTGACAAGACTGGGGCGTTTCTTTTTTGTGGATATGCTCACATAATTTTAAAATTAAGTGATTCGATTTGTGTACGAATGGTTATGTCCGTATGTATATATGATTGTATATTATATATGCTTGCATATCAAATCAATTTTGATTCCACTAATTGTTAGAAGCCAACGCTGATAATAAGTAAAGGATAACTAATGCTCCTGTGATTAAGATATATTGTATTTAGAGAGCAGGTCATAACAGATATTTACAGATTACAGTAAACGTCAAGTCGTTTTGTAAATATTTTTGTGACTCCTATACAGTGATAAAAGGATTTGTGAACAATACAAAAAATTTTAATGTGCTAAAACCAACAAGAGCGTGATCACTTGGAAAAAATTAATCGTTGTTTGCAGTGTAATCTATGACTGAAAACATTGCTCAGGAACTCTCTCGTCCTCCTGTTGTTGTCTGCAGTTCAGAAAATATTTTGGCACATCCATTTATGGTATTCTAGCCTGTGCACCCGGCCGGGGTGGCCAAGCGGTTCTAGGCGTTACGGTCTGTAACCGCGTGACCGCTACTGTCGCAGGTTCTAATCCTACCTCGAGCATGGGTGTGTGTGATGACCTTAGCTTAGTTAGGTTTAAGTAGTTCTAAGTTCTAGGGGTCTGATGACCTCAGAAGATAGGTCCCATAGTACTCAGAGCCATTTATTGTATGTTCCTTACCAAATCACAGAGTAATCAAAGAAAAATATTTAAATTCACACTACCGAATGAGGAAGCCATTTCCTAATTTATCTTATTCATCTTGATGAATGATATCAGGTGATTACATCATAGAAGACTGTAAAAGCTTCCCAATTTTAATTATTCTCTTCCCTTAGTTTTGAAACAATGTTTCAGGATATTTGATTAACTAACATTTGTATCAACATTTCACGATTACAGTCAGGAAAAGAAGATTAATTTCCGACTCTGTGTTTCAGTATATAACAAGGTGTAATTACATGATTTAGTTTTCGTTAGCTGATCTATAGGACGAGGTTTAGTTTGCGTCGTTGGACATTGTTGATGCATGTTGGCTGAATTTATATTCCGAGTATGTGATGTAAATAACGAGTGATTTATTCTGTGTTCCTGCGTTCTTCAAATAAAATTTATAGTCATGGTATTGTTTTTACAATAATTCGATCACTACTCTTCCTAATTTTTAAAGAATATAACTATTGTGGTTGGTTCTTTGTGAATGACACAGAGTCACCCTGCTAGAGGTATACGTTCCATGGCGAAATGAACCCCTCCACTTTGCAGTATGTGGAACACGCAGTTGACTCGTGAAAGATACTGCTCGTAATCACTGTGCCCACTTCACGAGGTGCAGGGGTGTGCAAGCCGGCTCCGGAAGTATCGGTTGTGACATCATAATTAACTATAACGTCAGTTATATACGAGAACGCTTTCCAAAGCATTTCGTTCAAAACACGTTACTGTTTGCCTTCTACGCAGTTTTGCATCTTTTGCAGTGACATGGCAAATAGTCCCTTAACAAGCCTCAGTTGGAAACCATAAGACGTCATACACATACCGAAGAGGAAGGGCGTGGTTATTGTTATCTGTTCGGAATGCCATTACGGCCTTATCGGGAGTAAAATAGCGACAAAGTCGGTAGATTACACAATCATATTAAAGGGAACGTGACAGTGGACGAAAAATAGCAGTACCATCAGTACAGTGATAAACGCCCGTACCAACACATATTTCACGGATGTTATAGTAACAGGCTTAAAATTCATTCATGAGCGATTTAAGTTACACCTTCATCGGACTGGGAGGAAGGATTCGTCTTACCGTAAGTGTTGATAACAGAAGGAAATTAATGTGGCGGTGCTCACCCTCCAACTACAGAAACCCCCAACAGGCCAAATTTTTTTATAGAAATCGAATTAGGAGTCTTCACCAAGTCACAAGACACCTCTAGGTGGCTAACAGCAGGGTGTGTACTCTTATTTTCAAGAGTCGTTTCTGGAGAAGGTGTGGATAGGAAACGGTGCACTTTCTGTGGAAGAAGAGGCAGTATAAAACCTAAAAAAAATTTCTGCAGTGATATAGCGTATATTTACACGTAAGCATTGCCAGATTCGTAAGTACTGTATTGGAGTACGCGTATATCGCTTAGTACGCTGAAAACACTGGACAATTGTGTGACTCTACCTAGAATGTATTTCCTGCTACTCTAAGACTTCTACTAACTGTGAAGTAACAGTGTTATTGTAGCAGACTAAAGCTTTACTCCAACTAGGCAAATTACTATTGGACATGATTTTTCTGTAGGATACCTTCGATCCTTGGAGTAACTCACCCATCGAGTTACTCCACGTCACAAAGCAAGTTGACATTTTCTCACATAGACAAGCGATTTCCAGGACGGAAAGCACTGACAAGTGATAGAAAAAAAAAACTTGGTATCAGAGATTTGTGTCGCACTTTCACACAAAAGCCGTTATTACTGTTCGGGCACTCTTCACTTTCAAAATACATTCAGTGGTTACGTGTACGCAGCGAATGGTACAATCTGTTTCTGCGCTTAGAGACTGGCGACTGTCTTTTTCGCAGATCCGTCACTGACTCTGGGGTTGTACTGCGTGGGCAAGATGGGCATCTCGTCGTCGTACGTGGTGCTGCCGCTGCTCGCCTCCGAGCTGTACCCCACGGTGGTACGCGGCATCGGCATGAGCACATCGTCCGTCTTCGGCATGCTGGGTCCCATCTTCATACCGCTGCTCAACTACATGGTGAGGAGTCTGCGCCGGGCGTGCGTGCACCCCGCCGCCCTTCAACATTCTGCTTGACGCCAACGCGACTACCTGTGTACAGCATGCGTGGATCGAGGTTTCGGTTGCACGGACTGGAAGGAAGGCGGAGTGGGCGAGTGCCAGTGAGGGTGGAGGGGTGGGAGCAGTTTCACTCTTGCTGTCAAACTCCCAAAACATCTAGCCAACAGCCAAACCCCCCCCCCCCCCCCACCACCACCACCACCAGTCCCTGCCTTTTTAACATCCCACTTATGCCTACAAGGTTAACGATAACAACATTGAAATACGCAAAATGCTCCAGTTTATTAAAATATGATTCAATTAGAATGACACACAATCCTTATAAGAAATATAATCTGGTGAAGGAGATAAGCGATCTTAACCATTTTTTTTAAGTTTACAAACTTTTTATCTTTACATTTCATTACTACTTTTCATTGATACAAGGTACGGTCAGTAAATAATGCAATTTCTACTGAAATTTCACAGAACTTTTTGTGGTACATCGTGGAATATTTCCGCTTCAGCCCCCATAGTTTAATGAAGTTTCGAAAGGGGGCGGCGTTATACGTAGTCTCCAAAGTATCTGTAATGGAGGTGGGTTTCAAGCAGAGAGCTGACACTGACTTTCTTTTGGTGTGAAACCAGATCATCGTAAGGATATAGAGATGCTTTGAGAAAGCATGCGGAGACCACGCAGTGAACAAACACTAGATGAGTCTTTGGGCGAGGCGTCTGTCAACATCGTAACAAGAACACACTAAACTGGGCGATTCCCCGCGTGGGAGCCGCCGTTACACACCTCTTACTCATAGAGTCATAGAACTTGGGTACACTCTCTTCGAGGCGACCAATGGACCACAATCAGACAGAAGATTTCCATAAGCTAAATTGACATGGACCTACACCAGGAACATAGATATTTCAAGGCAATGAACGTTAAATAGTGACGAAATACCACTCGTGGTAAAAATGGTGTCTACGTTCACGACATTTTCTGACGCCATTTCTTGATAACACGTAAAGAAAAGGAAAATATAAATTAAATATTAATATGTAAAGAAATTGGGATATGTAAATAACGAAAGCATACTACAATCATTAATGAACCAAAATTGAACACACTGCTTGTTATAGCAGCGAAGTTATAGAGGGCAATTCAGAATCCACGCTGATAAACAAACATCTTATTTCGATAAAATTAAAGGCACTTCGCCCGTTTAAAAACATAAATTACTTTAAAACAGGATTATATGAAAAATTTAAAGGTAAAGGAACATACCAGGCTTACTGGGAAGTGTTCCTGAGTAAAAGGTTAAGACGTCCTTGTGGCTAAATGGACTCGACTCGTCAATATCCAGAATGTGAAATGTAATATTATGCACAATTTTTCACTGTGTCATGCTATTTGAACACTAATTTCTGTCTACGTTTGTCCGCGCCAGTGAAAAATTGCTGGAAGTACTGACAGGTTCCACATAAGTACATACAGCTACAATTAAAATTACACAATGAAATTATTATTACTATGGTAACAAATGCAAATTGTAAAAAAGTATTATATTAATATAAATTCTATTGTGAAACTTCCTGGCAGATTAAAACTGTGTGTTCGACCGAGACCCGAACTCGGGACTTTTACCATTCCCGGGCAAGTGCTCTACCAGAATAAATCTGCCAGGAAGTTTCATATCAGTGCATACTCCGCTGCAGAGTGAAAATCTCATTCTGGAAACGTCCCCCAGGCTGTGGCTAAGCCATGTCTCCGCAGTGTCCTTTCTTTCAGGAGTGCTAGTTCTGCAAGGTTCGCAGGAGAGCTTCTATAAAGTTTGGAAGGTAGGAGACGAGATATTGGCAGAAGTGAAGCTGTGAGCAGCGGGCGAGAGTCGTGCTCCGGTAGCTCTGATGGTAGAGCACATGCCCGTGAATGGAAAAGGTCCCGAGATCGAGTCTCGGTCGGGCACATAGTTTTAATCTGCCAGGAAGTTTCATATCAGCGCACACTCCGTTTCAGAGTGAAAATCTCATTCTGGAAGTCTATTGTATTACCCAAATTGTAACACTGCGTAATTGTGCGTCATCTGCCGGGTGTTTCTGGCAAGTTTTGATTGATCCTGACTGGTACACACAGGAGCAAGACTTCTAATAACTTCACACGGTGATAAACAAGCTTGACTAACTTGCATGCTTTTATAATTCACATTTTGAATATTGAAGAGAGAGAGGTATTTCGTAACGACAACGGCTGTACCTTTTTACTTAGTTACACTTATTAAAAATGTGTGTTTCATTATATTTTACATTTTTCATATCATCCTACGATTAAATTATTTATACTTCTAAGGGTCTTTATTGTTAACGACAAAATATGTTTGTGTAATCCCGTACATCCTTTAGTGCACTTTATAGCTTTGTTGTTGTAAGTAGCAATGGTTTAAATTTTAGCTCCTTAATGAACTTGGTATGTAATCCTTTTTTAATGGCTTAGTACGATTTATTGTTCGTGTCCCTGTAATAGGTACTTTCCTTTCCTTTATATGGTATCAAAAAATATTAGACGACGGCGTTGTACACTGCACTGTACATACTGTACATGGACACTACGTACACCATGAGTGGGATTTACGTTCCTTACCTTTAAATATGTAATTTTTTTAAGCTGGTTAAAGACAGCATAACTGAAGGCAGTTTTATGTTTCTGACTGTTCTTTCCGATCTGAAGACGATCTTCTGGCAACCCAAATAGTGACCAAATAAAATGTAATATATTTTTGCAATCAAGACAATTAAAAATTAGTAAAAAATAGATAATATTTATAAAACTTTATGGAAGAATAATAAAAGTAGAAACTGGTTTCTATTGGTACAGGGTAGGGTACGTAATTATGAGATAGATACAACCTATGTAGAGTAAAAAAATGGGAAACGACCTGGATCGTGAAATAGATGTAGAGACTTTTAAAAATTTCGCACCTGGCTAGAGCAGAGACCGTGCTATAAAGTCTACTTTTAAGAATAATAAACAGCCAAGCAGTTGCAAAATAGACCGTTTATAAAAACGACTCCTTCATAAATAAATATTAAAAACTGGATTACATGTTTCACCAGAGGTACCATGAAATATAGCTGAGTTACGCCTGTCAGTCTGCCGTAACATGTAATTCAGTTGTACCTTTTTGTAAACGTTGAATTCATGGAAAAGGGGTTTTAGAGAACCTTACATTTTTCAACTGACAGGATGTTTCCTATTTCTGTATCAAGACAGCGCGACCGCTACAGTCACAAGTTCGAATCCTTCCTCGGGCATGGATGTGTGTGATGTCCTTAGGTTAGTTACATTTAAGAAGTTCTAAGTTCTAGGGGACTAATGACCACAGCTCCGAGCCATTTGAACCATTTTTGCATCAAGATACAGAGACTCCGAAACGAACAGTTTAATATGCTACTGGCCATTAAAATTGCTACACGACGGAGATAAAGTTCTACAGACGCGAAATTTAACCGACAGGAAGAAGACACTGTGATACGCAAATGATTAGCTTTTCAAAGCATTCACACAAGGTTGGTGCCGGTGGCGACACCTACAACGTACTGACATGAGGAAAGTTTCCAACCGGTTTCCCATACACAAACAGCAGTTGACCGGCGTTGCCTGGTGAAACATTTTTGTGATGCCTCGTGTATGGAGGCAAAATGCGTACCATCACGTTTCCGACTTGGATAAAGGTCGGATTGTAGCCTTTCGCAATTGCGGTTTATCGTATCGCGACATTGCTGCTCGCGTTGGTCATGATGCAATGACTGTTAGCGGAATATGGAATCGGTGGGTTCAGGAGGGTAATACGGAACGCCGTGCTGGATCCCAACGGCCTCGTATCACTAGCAGTTGAGATGACAGGCATCTTATCCGCTTGACTGTAACGGATGGTGCAGCCACGTCTCGATCTCTCAGTCAACAAAAGTGGTTGTTTGTAAGACAACAACCATCTGCCCGAACAGTTCGGCGAAATTTGCAGCAGCATGGACTATCAGTTCGGAGACCATGGCTGCGGTTACCCTTGACGCTGCATCACAGACGGGAGAGTCTGCGATGGTGTACTCACCGACGAACCTGGGTGCACGAATGGCAAAACGTCGTTTTTGCGGATGGATCCAGGTTCTGTTTAAAGCATCATGATGGTCGCGTCCCTGTTTGGCGACATCGCGGTGAACGCACATTGGAAGCGTGTATTCGCCATCGCCATACTGTCGTATCACCCGGCGTGATGGTATAGGGTGCCATTGGTTACACATCTCAGTCACCTCTTGTTCGCATTGACGGCACTTTGAACAGTGGACGATACATTCAGATGTGGTTCGATCCGTGGCTCTACCCTTCATTCGATCTATACGAAACCCTACTCTTCAGGAGGATATTGCACGGGCGCATGTTGCAGGTCCTGTACGACCCTTACTGGATACAGAAAATGTTCGACTGATGCCCTGGCCAGCACATTCTCCAGATCTCTCGCCAATAGAAAAGGTCTGGTCAATGGTGGGCGAGCAACTGGCTCGTCACAACACGCCAGTCACCACTCTTGATGAACTGTGGTATCGTGTTGAAGCTGCACAGGCAGCTGTACCTGTACACGCCATCGAAGCTCTGTTTGACTCAAGGCCGTTATTACGGCCAGAGGTGGTTGTTCTGGGTACTGATTTATCAGAGTCTATCCACCCAAACTGCGTGGAAATTTTATCACATGTCAGTTCTAATATAACGTATACCCGTTTATCATCTGCGTTTCTTCTTGGTGTAGCAATTTTAGTGGCCAGTAGTGAAAAATTGACGCAGATCGCCATAAATTATTTATTTTAAATTCCTGTAGCTAATTCGGTCTGCATAATCATCTTCAGGCCAAAGATTCCAGATGACATCAACGGAGTTGTGAAGCGCCAATGAGAGGTTCTAGGCGCTTCAGTCCGAAACCGCGTGACTACTACGGTCGTAGGTTCGAATGCTGCCTCGGGCATGGATGTGTGATATGTCCTTAGATTAGTTATGTTTAAGTAGTTCTAAGTTCTAGGGGACAGATGACCTCAGATGTTAAGTCTCACAGTGCTCAGAGCCATTTTTTGAAACGTAGATTGGTACCCGTTGCCAACAGAATAGTTGTACAGAATGAAATTGGTTGCGGGAATAAAAAATAAATAATTTTTTGCGATCAGGCCAACATCGCCAACATCGTTAACCTCAGTAAATACTTGCTAGATGGACGTGAGTGACTCCAAGACCTGCATAACGCGTTCACGTTCACAGGAGCAAATAATAGAATAAGATTGGGCTTAAGTAATTAGCATAATGCACCACAGCGTCGTCTGCTGGTACTAACGGCTATACAGTGCCCTTTAGCTACACTGTCTAATGGAACGTCCTAAGAAATACCAAATTAAGATCAGCCTGATGATGCCAAAATAGAGTGAAACGTGTAGTTGATAAATAAAGAAACCAAGATCGTTTTAAACTAATACTTTTCTGAATCGTTTTGGAATTTGTTTTGATCTTCTGATGACTTTACTAGTCGATAAAAGACAGTCTCATCTGCTAACAATCTAATACGGCTGCTCAGATTGTCTCGTAAGTCGCTTACATAGATGAGGAACAGCAAAGGGCCTGTAACATTTCCCCTTGGCATTTGCGCCTGCCGTATTATAAGATGTAGTGGACTCCGCACTACACTCTCTATCATCCCGTACCATTGACAGCAGTCGACAGAAAATTACCATCCCTTGTTTACCTTACTGTTAACGCAACAACAATAACGTCTGTGTTTGGAATGCTACCGAGACCGGGAAATATGATTTGCTGATAATTGGCGCCGCATTATGTTCAACAGGCGAATCTCAGTTGTGCACAACACCAGATACCAGTCGTCGACGAGTTCGTCGGCGAAAAGCGTAGAAGTCACATTCTTCCGATGTTTTGGAGAAGTACAGCGGTGCTACTCCTGGCGTCATAGTGAGAGTACGAATTCAGGTCACGGCTAGCTATGATTAAGGGAATTCCGACGGAAAACGATACGTCAAGGACATCCCGCTTCCTTATGTGTTACCATTCATTTGTCGTTCTCGTGTGTCATTCTTCAACAGGACAATTCTCCTCCACGTGTTGCACCCTTCCTTATGAACTATCTATTTGTTGTTACGGTACTTCCGTGGCCAGAAACGTCCACAGATCTGTCCCCGACATAGCATTTGTGAAACAAGCTCGAAAGTGAACTCCGTCCGAGTGTGAGTATCCAGGAACTCAAGGGCCAGGTACAAGGGTGAAAGGATGCAATGGCCTTATGATATCCTTCTCAACCGAACCAGTGCGTACATCCAGGCCACACTGGGTGCAGCGTCATGTTCACAAACGGTATCAAGTTCTTTGTATATTTCACTGGAACTAATAACTGGAATAACACCACAAATCCTCTAAACCTGGTTGCAGTAGCCTGTAAGCAGTCGAAATCTTAGCCAAATTGGAGGAAGACGGCACACGGATTCAGGGCACCGACTAGCTGTATGCTGATTAATAATATTTAACGGTAATCGATATCCTGTAAGCAACATTCATTATACGTGAAAGGTGTGTTCAGGTGTCAACTTATTTAAGCATTTGCGGCATGGGGTCAAATATAAGAAACCAGCATGCAGCCCAAGCCAACGTGAAACACTTCAGGACCTAAAAACAATTCGAGAAGAAAAATTGGCCTTAGACATGAACTTGTAATGTTGGGTAACATTTCGTTAGTACTGACGAAAGCTGTTGTGCCTGTGTCGCTGGCTGGGAATGTGTCCTGACATTGAATATCCTCAGTTCGCATGTTTGGTTCAAATGGCTATAAGCACTATGGGACTTAACATTTGAGTTCATCAGTCTCCTAGACTTAGAACTACTTAATCCTAACTAATCTAAGGACATCACACACATTCAGGCCCGAGGCAGGATTCGAAACTGCGATCGAAGCAGCACCGCGGTTCCTTGCTGTAGCACCTAGAACCGCTCGACCAAAATGGTTGACAATTCGCCTGTTCGCCCTCATGTGAATCCACTACCTAATCGATCTTTTGCTCATCAAAAGTAATACAGTGTTGATGTGTAGGCTGGCATTCTCGGAATCGATTGAGACGCACACTCTTCCATTCACTCTCAGTGGACAGAGATATCACATTTTCGTGGAACCGTTGTTGCCAGAAGAGCTGGAGGATCTGCCTCTCAATGTGAGACAAACGACGTTCTTCCAGCACGATGCGGTGTCAACTCATTTCAGTATTACAGTGAGGAGTCACCTGACGTCGTTTCTTCCTCTTGGACCATATGAAGAAGATGGTGTAGGGAACCGTTATGGCAACAGAGGAGGACTTCTCCGCTGCAAATGTCGTTAGTGGTTGTACCATTGCGGAGTGCTAGGAATGTTCGAAAGAAAGAGACAATCAATGATTCGACGATGTACTGAGGGCGTACAGACCAATGGTCGCCCTTTCGAGCATTTCCTGTGAATGCCAATGCTGTAATTAGCATGATAAACTAAGCACAGTGTATATTGTACCTAACATCAGAAATTGCCGTCAGGGATCATATACACACATCAAATTACCTTTTGCATCACCTCGGTTCCGAGAATTATTGAACCTGTACAGAAAACTGGAATAGAGATCAACATAAACATCATTTCCGCCCTTTTTGTTGCTCTTGAAATCCACAAACTGCATGTTGTAGCACCATACAGCGAGATCTTCAGAGGTAGTGGTCCAGTTGGCTGTACACTCTAACTGTCCAGTAGCACGTCCTCTTGCATTGATGCATGACTGTATTCTTAGTAGCACACTATCAAGTTCATCAAGGCACTGTTGGTCCAAATCGTCCCACTCTTTAACGGTGATTCCGTGTAGATCCATCAGAGTGGTTGGTGGCTCACGTCGTCCATAAATAGCCCTTTCAATTTATCCCAGGGATGGTCCATAGGGTTCATGTCTGGAGAACGTAATGGCCACTCTAGTCGAGCGAAGTCGTCATCCTGAAGGAAGTCATTCAAAGATTTGCACGATGGGGGCCCGAATTGTCGTCCATGATGACGAATGCCCCGCCAATATGCTGCCAATATGGTACACATTTGTCGGAGGATGGCATTCACGTATCGTACAGCCGTTACGGCGCCTTCCAAGACCACCAGCGGCGTACGTCGGGCCCACATAATGCCACCCCAAAATAGCAGGCAACCTTGCTGCACTCGCTGGATAGTGTGTCTAAGGCATTAAGCCTGACCGGGTTCCCTCCAAGCACGTCTCCGACGATTGCCTGGTTGAAGGCATATGCGACAATCATCGGTGAAGAGAACGTTATTCCAATCCTGAGAGGTCAATTCGGCATGTTGTTGGGTCCATCTGTACCGCTCTGTATGATGTCATGGTTGCAAAGAAGGACCTCGCCGTGGACGTCGGGAGTGAAGCTGCTTTCGTGCAGCCTATTCCGCACTATTTGAGTCCTGTGGCTGCACGAAAAGTATTATTCAACGTAGTTGCTTTGCTTTCCGGGTTCCTCCGACTCATGATCCGTTGGTAGCGATCATCCGCTCCTGTAGTAGCCATTCGGTCTCCTGAGCGAGGCACGTCATCGTCATTTCCTGCCTCTCTGTATCTGCTCTATAAACAAACAACATCGCTTTGGTTCACTCCGATACGCCTGGACGCTGACCTTGTTGAGAGCCCTTCCTGGCACAAAGTGACAATGCGGACGGGATAGAACCGTGGTATTGACAGTCTAGGCGTGGTTGAACTATAGATAACATGAACCTCGTACCTCCTTCCTGGTGGAATAACTACAACTGATCCGCTGTCGGACCCCCTCTCAATAGGCCCTGCTGATGCATGGTTGTTTACGTCTTTGGGCCGGTTTAGTGACATCTCTGAACAGTGAAAGGGACTGCGTCTGTGGTACAATATCCACAGTCACCTTCTGTCTTCAGGAGTTCTGGGAACCAGGGTGATGCAAAACTTTTTTTCATGTGTGTATTTGTTTTGATATTCTCAAATTCCTGTATTAATTTGAACGATTGTTTTCAGAACACGCTGTATAAGGCTACAGATCGTTCATACATAAGGCTAGACAACTCACATACGGCTAGAGATCGTTCATAAACGCTTATATCATTAACACCAGTAGCCTTTGAGGAACGCAGGAGCTGCCACTGCATCTGACTTACTACATCTCCCTATTGAAAAGGACGTGCTGAGTTCTGTTTGCGAAGAAGTCTTCAGTCGAGTCACATACCTTTCCATATTTACAATGTCGCCGTTCTTTCTTTCTCGTTCACATTACGGAACCATTCTTCGGACATTGAAGACGGGAGACGAAACCAGTCGAAGAAGAAACTCTACAAAATGGCTTGTCGCTCTAGCAGTCGAACCCACACTCCTGCCTATCATTGAGAGCCCACCAGATGCAACGCTATCCGACCACCTCTCACAACTTGAATCAGATCTTCAACCTGTCACTTGCTTCTTCTTACGACGTTCCAGACTCTAGTGAGGTACTCCATTCGTGTTGCAGCAGTAGCACTGAAATGTGTTAAGTTTATTGTCCACCATCTCCGAGATTTTAATGTGGTTTAATTGTATTAAAACATTTATGTTCTTGAAAATGTCATATTTAGTACATGTTAGAACTGTATGTCACCTGGAACTCAGTTCGCTTATAGTCACTAAATTTGTAAAAAATACACTCCTGGAAATGGAAAAAGGAACACATTGACATCTGTGTGTCAGACCCACCATACTTGCTCCGGACACTGCGAGAGGGCTGTACAAGCAATGATCACACGCACGGCACAGCGGACACACCAGGAACCGCGGTGTTGGCTGTCGAATGGCGCTAGCTGCGCAGCATTTGTGCACCGCCGCCGTCAATGTCAGCCAGTTTGCCGTGGCATACGGAGCTCCATCGCAGTGTTTAACACTGGTAGCATGCCGCGACAGCGTGGACGTGAACCGTATGTGCAGTTGACGGACTTTGAGCGAGGGCGTATAGTGGGCATGCGGGACGCCGGGTGGACGTACCGCCGAATTACTCAACACGTGGGGCGTGAGGTCTCCGCAGTACATCGATGTTGTCGCCAGTGGTCGGCGGAAGGTGCACGTGCCCGTCGTCCTGGGACCTGACCGCAGCGACGCACGGATACACGCCAAGACCGTAGGATCCTACGCAGTGCCGTAGGGGACCGCACCGCCACTTCCCAGCAAATTAGGGACACTATTGCTCCTGGGGTATCGGCGAGGACCATTCGCAACCGTCTCCATGAAGCTGGGCTACGGTCCCGCACACCGTTAGGCAGTCTTCCGCTCACGCCCCAACATCGTGCAGCTCGCCTCCAGTGGTGTCGCGACAGGCGTGAATGGAGGGACGAATGGAGACGTGTCGTCTTCAGCGATGAGAGTCGCTTCTGCCTTGGTGCCAATGATGGTCGTATGCGTGTTTGGCGCAGTGCAGGTGAGCGCCACAATCAGGACTGCATATGACCGAGGCACACAGGGCCAACACCCGGCATCATGGTGTGGGGAGCGATCTCCTACACTGGCCGTACACCTCTGGTGATCGTCGAGGGGACACTGAATAGTGCACGGTACATCCAAACCGTCATCGAACCCATCTTTCTACCATTCCTAGACCGGCAAGGGAACTTGCTGTTCCAACAGGACAATGCACGTCCGCATGTATCCCGTGCCACCCAACGTGCTCTAGAAGGTGTAAGTCAACTACCTTGGCCAGCAAGATCTCCGGATCTGTCCCCCATTGAGCATGTTTGGGACTGGATGAAGCGTCGTCTCACGCGGTCTGCACGTCCAGCACGAACGCTGGTCCAACTGAGGCGCCAGGTGGAAATGGCATGGCAAGCCGTTCCACAGGACTACATCCAGCATCTCTACGATCGTCTCCATGAGAGAATAGCAGCCTGCATTGCTGCAAAAGGTGGATATAAACTGTACTAGTGCCAACATTGTGCATGCTCTGTCGCCTGTGTCTATGTGCCTGTGGTTCTGTCAGTGTGATCATGTGATGTATCTGACCCCAGGAATGTGTCAATAAAGTTTCCCCTTCCTGGGACAATGAATTCATGGTGTTCTTATTTCAATTTCCAGGAGTGTAGTATATCGGGCCCATGCTGAACAAATGGTACATACGCAGTGTAACCTCTTTTGTCTTACGTAAGCCACATGAAAACTGAAATTGTAAAGATCGTGTAACCAGTTGGTACTCAACGACTCCCACGCTCGATTAAGCCATGGAGGCTTTTGAGTTTATACAATAGAATCTTCACTTACGTCTCAGGTGAGGCTAGTCATTTAATTTGGGAACGGGTGAATATTTGCATGGTAATATCATTTTTAAGGAATTTCAGTGGGTTGTTTAAAGGTTGCCCAGTATTGCACGTTACGTGTCCGGCAATTTTCCGGCACATTTACGACCGCATGCACAATGCAGTTTACTCATCCAGAGAGTTCCAAAATAACGCGTCGATGGTAAATTCCAGTAAATCTCTTACGTACACATAGATATAACAAACTAGTTAATTGCTATCTCCGAACTCAACTCGTCGCTGTTTGTTGACACACGGATGACAGCAGGTAATTACATTTACTAATTATGCGGTCGCCATTAATATCGCACGTCGTTGAAATTGTATGCAGAGAGTAACATTGTTCGAACAAACATTTGCAATTCTGTTTCGCTATAAATATTTTGGGATTCTGCCTCTAATATTAGGAACATAATCCACATCAATGCGTATAGGGAGTCGAGCTACCTTAAATGGCTGCCTAAATTGATCCACTTCAAAACACACATGGTCAAAGTATAAAACTAAATAAAATTATTCGCACATTAAACCCTCGTCTTACTTTAAAAATGGCAACACCATATTCCCTGTGCCGCTTATTCATGTTACCGCATATCCACCCAAGCGCTGCTCTCGTAAGATGGTAAACACCGGTCCCATCAGGTGTCTCTCCATGCACCGCCACTGGGTAAACATATGAACGTATTTGGCTAACTGTGCAGAACCATCAGCCGTTCCATAAAATCTAAATATGTTTCAAAGGGCTTGGAGAGACATCATGCCAGTGGAACTCTGTGCCTATCGTTCACATTTACCGTGGTAACGCTATCTTTGAAAAGGATCTACAAAACCGTTCAAGAAGGCATTAACGTTCTCGCCTGATTATATTGAAGTACATTATGAAACTTAAGCTAGTTGATTACTGTTTTAATTGCCTCAAAGATGGACAAGTTTCTTTCTTTCCTTGTCCACAGGAATGATTCCTAAGTCTTCTTCTATACCTTTGAGCGGATGATTAGTTTCTTATATATGTTTGACATCCACCTCTCTGCCGTAATTGCCAGCCCAAAAGCGGCTACGTGCTCCTTATGGTTTGTCGAAAATTTGTTCTTTATATTGTTCCTACGGTATATTTAACGCTAGCGGATGCACATTGTGTTTATGGACGCCTGCCTGTTCATATTTACTTACCCTTTTACGAATTTCAGACTTCAAACTTCATCCCATTACGTTTCTGGTTGTGAACGTCGACTGCGCGTTATATGGCCCAATAATGTTCGCCTATTTCTGTGACATTTTCCCAAAATATGGTAAAGTAATGATAGTCTTACCACTCGTCATTTCCTCTTTCCGTTTCTTGTTGTGCCTGTGGATAAGACTGCTATCAGTGTAATGATGTTTCATTCACGTAACCTATCTGCAGCACTCATTCCAACGTTATTGGCTCTATTCATTAACCTTATAAACACCGTTTCTTTATAAATTTGCAGGGGGCGAAGACAATTTGGGAATCATGGCTCTTGTTGCAGTTTGGTTGCTGACAATCTAAGGGGCACTCGATTTATCTTTCACCATTAGGGCAACTTCAAGGTACAAGAATGAAATACGACTATTATCTTTGAGGTCTACTGTGAAATCGATTTTTTCGTGTGACTCATTAAATGAATAAACTGTGTAGTCGACGACTTCTTTACCATAGCTTTGGATAACGTTGATAATATTAGTTATGATAACCATTATCTTAACAACCGCTACTTCCGTTCCTTAAGATGGTCGACATCACACATTTGCAGCTGTCAGTGTCGAAGCAGACATCTTCAGTACTACCAAAATTTGTGGTTCGGCGTTAGAAAAATGCGGAGACTGATCTCGAGAATAAGAGGAAAATATAAAACACATGTGAGTGGATGTTCATGCGTAGTAACGTTAGTGTTTTTCCAAACAAAGACTGGCATTGCTACTTTCATGTCCTCGTTCTGTTCGAACATGTTCCAATTTTCCAATTATCTCGTCATCTACTTCCTTCGTTCCGTCGTGTTCACGCTCTTCTTTCTGTGTAAATCAGTAACATGAAACTGTCTGCTCTGGTTGGATAAAGAACAATCTCTATCCGTCTGACCAGATGTTGCTAAGTGTTGGTACATAAGAACATCCACCTACAACGAAAAGTTTGTGGAAGGATTATATGTTTAGCATGAAACTGAAGGTTGCAATACAGACCTCTACCAAGCAGTAACGACAGTTTCCGTTCCTTTCAGTTTGACATAGTAACTATGATGTAATGAAGGTGATTCATACAATGTAGCACGCGTAAAAAATGTCCTAGAGTCTACTGAGAAATTGTGTCAGTGCTGTGGTGACATTGGCAGACGTTTGCTCTAGTGCATGAACAGTGGTTCCTCGTGTAACTGAAAATGTAACGTGTTTTCATTGGTGGTGAGTGGTGAGTGGTGAGTGGTGAGTGTAACAATAGTCAAGGCAGACGGTATGTATGCATCGGTTAGGGACCTCTCCCTGCTCGGTGTTTGACAGTCGCTGCCGATCTCCAGGGACCCATCGAATTAGCGAAGCAGAATGGTATGTGTGCAAATATTGGACAAAGTGATATGGAGAAACCATAGCTTAGCCTGGAGATAGAGTCTCTACCGTAAGTTGTCCTGACGGGCATTTGGTATGGGAAGAACACAAGAAAAATTCTGGACGGCATTCGCACTGATGTGGGATGTGAAATTCTTCTCGCGTCCTAGGTCACCTTTGAACCGACCGGAACTGTAAATTTTGCGCAGAAGCTGACCAATTCGTTACGAGCTCAGAGAAGCAGAGCAAGATCGAAAACATCTTTAGTCTCTGTAGAATGAGAAACAGCAATGCAGCTACAACAGCACATTCAGCCGAAGTAAGTAAAATAAACCTTTGCTTCAATCCGCACAGTGGGCCCCATTCCCAGTAGTTGACAGTGATCGAAGAGGAACGATTACGCAATGTGCTGAAGTATACTGGGGCTCTTCTGCTCGCAGATACACACCACTGTTCTGATTTCTACCACGCCTGTTTCGATCCAGCAGCCTGACAGTTGCGAAATTTTTTTTTTTTTTTTTAAGACGGAGAGCTTTTCTCTTTTGACTATGAAGATGTGATTGTGCTATTAGCTCAATATACTGACGTATTTCTGGTGAAGAAATGATTAACACAAGCCAAAAACTGAGTACGGTATCTTGTCGTATGACCATCACATTGTTGGCCTGTATTAGTCATCTATGGGGCAGACCTGTATCGAAAGCGTAAGATGTGATGAGCATCCCAAAGAGACCAAGAGAATTTTACGTGTCAAAAACACAATTCATTTTAACAGCCAGAGGACAGAAGCTGAAATGAGTGCCACTGTTGTTCTCGTGTTCGACCGAAAACGTGTCTACAGACGTGAAATGCTAAGAGTGCACGCCACGACCCAACTCTGAAAATATCCACGGAATGCATTGTGTTTATTACATTAACGCTCATCTGTTGATAGCGTCGTATTCCTGTTAACACTGCGGCTACATGACACATACGGCAAACGCTTAAGCAGTGGAAGAGGTTCCTTGCTGAGGTAAATCGGCATTTTTTTTCCATTTTCCTGCTACAGAGGTGACAAAGCAAGACAACATTTAAATTACAATGCTGAACACTTCCATCGTCGAAGATTTTCACCGTCTTACACTTTCTGAGTGATATTACATTTTATGAGCAATTTTAGATCATTACCGAGTAACGAACCGTCTTTTTCAGTGCTTTATTTCGTAACTACAGTGCCAACGTATAGTGAATGGGCGATCTTGTGCGATAAGGAACACGAACACCTTCTGGATGACCTTTTATGTTTATTTGATTACCAGTTTCAATTTTTCCCACTGCTCATCTTCAGATCCACATTCGTATGACTAGTATTTCTTCATGATGATGAGATTTCACTTAATAGTCCAGTTTTGATTCACACTTCGTTCTAACAAGAAACAACGGGTTGCAGTTGGTTGGTTGGTTTTCGGGGAAGGGGTCCAAACAGTGAGGTCATTGGTCCCATGGGAGTAGGGCAGCAAGTTGGCCATGACCTTTCAAAATATCCATTCCGGCATTTGCCTAAAGCGATTTAGGGAAATCACAGAAAACCTAAAACAGGATGGGCGGGCGCGGGTTTGAACCGACGTCCTCCCGAATGCAAGTCCAGTGTGCTTACCACTGCACCACCTCGTTCGCTAGGTTTGCCGTAATTACATTTGTATCTGAAGAGGACTTACGGTACCAGTCGGAATTGCTAGTCTAGGTAAGGATAAAATGTGACCCAGATGGTGTCTGCTGTTATTTACTATTATGGACAGTCAAATGCAAACCAGGCGGATAAAAAAGCAAGAACACTGATTAGTGATTCAAATGTGTCATAACTGTCATAGCTATCCCACTCTGGGTCAACAAGGTCGGTGCCTCCATGGAAAAAATTTTGCTGTAGTATGCGGAAAAATGGTCGCCAACCTACATGTTGCGAAGTTTTCTCCGACACGGTGCAGAAATTGCACTGGGAAGCCCTTATATACTTTTATAAAGCCACGATGTCTCCTCATGAGGTTTCAATATTTTTCTAGCCCTAAAGAAGGAGATTAGTGCCCGCCGATTCACTTTTCATGGCGACATTAGTTTTACTGTGGGATAGATATATTAACAGTTATAGCGATTACTTTTGAAATAGTTAACCGGTTACTTACCTTTTTTCACCTTTTTTGTTTTCTTTTCATTGCCTTTTAAACAGGGAGGTGAGAAACAGTATGAAAAGCTTGTAAGGCTGTTGCAGGGTAGATTGTGCTCTGAAATAAATTTAAAGAAAATAAAATCAATACAATGCGCCTTTCCGAGCTTATTAACATTTATGTTAGCCAATCAAACCGTTGCTCTCGCGAATTCAAGCGGCCTCTCAAAGATGGTGTCACAAAATGTGTTCTTCGTTTGGTTTTCTAAAATCGAACAAGGGAGAGGTACATAGATTGGGCATAGTACGGTGAAGAGGATCGTACCCGAACCAAAGATTTACCAGCCTCGTGTGGTATCGTCCACACTATGAGAACAACTGCCACGAACTGTATGTGGCTGGCCGCCTGAATTTGTGTGCACAGCGGCCTAATTGACTAACTTCAATGCTAATTGACTCAGATGCGGCGAAAAATAACAAATTTCTTTCTTGAGGATTATTTTTCAGTACAACGTGTCCTGTAACGCTCTTATAAGCTGTCAGGAGTGCTCGCAGACATAAAGTTTCCAATTGTGATCTTGTATGTAGCAGTGTCTGCTTAGGAATGAGTTTAGCAGTTCAAAAGAAACACTAGGCGTCCATACCTTGAGATTCTTTGGTGTAATCGAATATGGCTTTAATGGAAACGTTTCGTTCCTCACAAGGATTAGCAAACGCCTAGACTAGAACAGTTGTAGACGGAGTGAAGATGGCAACGTGGGCAACGGTAGGCATTGTAGTACCAGCTGGTTAATCATCAGACGTTGTTACGGTGACGGTAGCTGCTGCAGTGTAGCTAGTGCTGTGGCAGTTGCTGCTGGTCGAGTTTCTATAGTAGCTGAAGAGCAACTGCTGTGCTTGCCCTGAGGATTGAAGAATGATCTGTTACACGACGAAGATGAAAACTAACTATCTTCAATTGAAGGTGAATATAAATACTTCTATGTTGCCAAATCATCATCAAAAATGAAGTATAATGTTTAAAAACGGCCATCTCTCTGTGCGGGTTTTACTAAAATTTCCAGGAAAAAGCAGGCATACAATCGAATTACATGATTCATTAAAATACAGAATAAGGTAGAGAATAGCACAGGTACCGACTCGGTGCTCATATTGAAAGAAATATTCCAGTTACGCAATACAGAAATAAGTATTTAGTCGCTGTTATTTAACCCAGTGACAGGCAGTGCTGCAACAGCATGCATTGAATTTGGCCTCTGTGCCCGCATCTCGTGGTGCGGTAGCGGTCTCGCTCCCCACGCCCGAGTTCCCGGGTTCGATTCCCGGCGGGGTCAGGGATTTTCTCTGCCTCGTGATGGCTGGGTGTTGTGTGATGTTCTTAGGTTAGTTAGGTTTAAGTAGTTAAGTAGTGCACCCGTGGTGTAGGGATAGCCGGCACGGTAGATCAGCGTGTTCGGTCAGAGGGTTAGCTGCTTTGTGTAATAAAAAAAATTGAGTGAATGGATCATTAACGAACTTCAACGGACGTCAAGTGACGCTCGCCACGAACAATTGAAACGGGATTTAAAAAGAAAGGGGGTAGCGTCTTCGATTCATAATCAAAATGTCTTCGGTCCCGGGTTCGATCCCCGCCACTGCCTAAATTTTGATAAATAATCAGCATTGGCGGCCGAAAACTTCCGGCATAAGAAGTCAGCCTCATTTTGCCAACGGCCTTGTCAAAGAGGGAGGAGGAGCGGATAGAGGTTCAGGGCACTCTCTTGTCCTAGGTGTGGGAAATTGCCCCAAAAGGCGGAAGAATCAGCAATGATCAATGGCATGAGGATGCAGAAGGCAATGGAAACCACTGCATTAAAGACACTTAACGTGTATCCACAGTACATGTGGCCTGTAGTTGAAGAAGTGTCATGATGATCTCTCCATTGACGAAAGATTTCGGAATAGTCCCCCATTCGGATATCCGGGAGGGGACTGCCAAGGGGGAGGTTACCATGAGAAAAAGATTGAATAATCAACGAAAGGATAACGTTCTACGAGTCGGGGCGTGGAACGTCGGAAGCTTGAACATGGTAGGGAAACTAGAAAATCTGAAAAGGGAAATGCAAATGCTCAATCTAGATATAGTAGGGGTCAGTGAAGTGAAGTGGAAGGAAAACAAGGATTTCTGGTCAGATGAGTATTGGGTAATATCAACAGCAGCAGAAAAAGGGTTAAGAGGTGTAGGATTCGTTATGAATAAGAAGGTAGGGCAGAAGGTGTGTTACTGTGAACAGTTCAGTGACCGGGTTGTTGTAATCAGAATCGACAGCAGACCAACACCGACAACAATAGGTCAGGTATACATGCTGAAGATGAACAGATAGAAAAAGTGTATGAGGATATTGAATGGGTAATGCAGTATGTAAAGGGGGACGAAAATCTAATAGTCATAGGCGACTGGAATGCAGTAGGGGAAGGAGTAGAAGAAAAGGTAACAGGAGAATATGGGCTTGGGGCAAGGAATGAAAGAGGAGAAAGACTAATTGAGTTCTGTAACAAGTTTCAGCTAGTAATAGCGAATACCCTGTTCAAGAATCACAAGAGGACGAGGTATACTTGGAAAAGGCCCGGAGATAGGGGAAGATTTCAATTAGATTACATCATGGTCAGACAGAGATTCCGAAATCAGATACTGAGTTGTAAGGCGTACCCAGGAGCAGATATAGACTCAGATCACGATATAGTAGTGATGAAGAGTAGGCTGAAGTTCAAGACATTAGTCAGGAAGAATCAATACGCTAAGAAGTGGGATACGGAAGTTCTAAGGAATGACGAGATACGATTGAAGTTCTCTAACGCTATAGATACAGAAATAATGAATAGCGCAGTAGGCAGTACAGTTGAAGAGGAATCGCTCAGATCCGAAACGCATTTCTTTTTGTTGTTCAAAGCCAGCGGTGGCGAAACTGCATTGCGCGTGCGTGGGGTAAGCAGCCAGCCACTGACCTGTGTAATGAGCAGCAAATCCGAAGCGTGCCGATTATACGCGGCAACATCCAAAAAATGCATCCCTGGTGAAGCCAAAACGCTCTCTCCCACAAAACTCTTCCGCGGGCTGGATTGAAACTAACAGCGGGCCATATACAGTGTGAAAAATATAAGCTCATTGGAATTTACAGTTTCTCATAGTTGGATTACGGCTTAAAAAATTCGCATAAAATTCCGTCAGCAAAAATATTAATCTTTTTAACCGGGAATCTTCTGAATATGAAGTGACTCATACTGAAGTGATCAAATATTTATTTCAAAGGTAAAACATTAGACTGCTAATATACGTGAATCTTCCAGTTATAGTCAGCCTAAAATTGGAAAAGGTATACGAGGTAAAATGACCCTTCCACAGAATGGGAAAAAGCATACAGAGGCGACTGTGCATTCAAATAATGCACTTACACATTTATAGGCAGTAGTGCCTGAAATTAGTCTGGGTGGTTCATTCTTACCAGTCCAATATGTACTGTATCCAAATTCGATGGTTCAACTTACGTTCTACCGGCAGAGCGGTCTCCATAGATGACGATCAGTATATTACTATACACAAAAATATAATGTATACCTTATTTAAAAAGATAAACATGTCGCTTACAGCTTAGGTTCTCCGCTCGCTCACGGTACCACTCAAATGAAGTCCGTTGCCGACGTGAATCGGTAACCGGTCGAGTGCGAATCACATCCCATGTATTTAACTACGGATTCGCAGACGGCGCGACCGCAGAGTGACTCGAACCACCACCAAATCGCTCGCAGCGAGTTACCAACCACTCGGCATCCACCTTGCAGCGTGATCTGAGTTGGGTCTTGTCCTCGAACGGAGTTCTATAGTGATTTGATTTGAAGATGAACGAGAAGATTGAGAACATTGGCTCCGAACAGGCAGTGGTAAAACATGCTAGTTTATACAACTAAAAGGTCCGAGGCTACTGCTGCAGGGATTTGTCGGGGAATCAGTAGTGTGAAGTGCGAGATGCTGAGAACAGCCTTCAAGGTAATAGTGCTTCCGATCAGTTTTACAAAATAGTTCTGCAAGTAGTTGGCCAGCAATCAATGGACGACCTTACGAATCACCCAGATACTGAAAGTTAGTTCCGAAATAGGTTTGCGAAAGACGACAATCAATGTACTTTAATCTAAATATTATTTAATGATGTGCTCATTGGCAAGTTTATTTCTTTTACAATTTTCAATGTATATTTGCCGCATGTATAAAAGTAATCAACACTTTCGGACCTCAAAGGGATTAATATCTACCTCCACACAGACACATTCTTTAATGTTCGTATTGTTATGACGGGAGAAACCGAATCACAGCAGCAATGTTTACTCATTATAAGAAAAGCGTTGAATTTCTATACTGAGTGTTGCAGTTCCTCGGCGGCTACAAACAGCCTACAGTTCATGTTTGTCTTGTTGCATGGATGAATCCAGAACTCTCTTCGTTTTATCATACTTACGTAATGAAAACATAGCACCATGTGTATGGCTAGGGATGAATCTCCACTCGACAACTCGAGTGTGACAGAAAGATACGCGGGTGCCACAAACAATATTTTCTTATCTGTACGGTGGCACACGGTAAGCGCGGTTCCTCACTTCAGAGTAGCGCCAGGTGTGCAACTGCATTACCAAGAATTCGGCAATCGGTTGCCTTTTACGATCGCTTTTCCGTTGCTTCCCGTATCAGTGACACCGTGTTTGGTCGGCTTCAGAATCATTTCGGTGCTAACTCGATGCCAACTGGGGCGTTGTTGATTAGTGTAAGGTGTGATTGTTGCTAGATAATTACGTTCCACTGACACTGATGTACGGGACTGTATGCAGTGTGTGACGTCACAGGGCGAGGAGATGCTGGTGCTGCCGCTGATGACGATGGGGGCGCTACTGGTGGCGGGCAGCGCGTGCAGCCTGCTGCTACCGGAGACGCTGCACCGCGGTCTTCCGCAGACGCTGGACGACGGTGAGGCCTTCGGCCGCGACTGGAGCTGGAGGGACTTCATCCGCTGCTGTCCGCCCAGGTAGGTATCCAGTCCATCGCGGTGCGCTCCGTCCGCGTCAGTCCTTCATTCCGATCTGAGTGATTTGCCTGATAGCGTGTGCCCTACGCTGACCTGTTCGTGTAACTTTCACACCGCCATAGCTGGCTCGAATCCATCTGGCTTATTTTACACCGTTATTCTTGTACACCAGCCGTTCCAGTTGTAGATTTCAGAATGTTTCATCGCTGTTTTTGGCAATTTCTGGGCTGGTCCACAATCTCTAACTCATGCTATGCTGTTTGCGAATTAACACAATGTCATTCAGAATACATTTAGATGATTTATTGGTAGACAGAGCACACAACGTACCCACCTTAGGTTAACTGATAACTCTTTTATATATATATATATATATATATATATATATATATATATATATATATATATATATATATATATATTGTTACCTTCAGTCCTAAGACTGGTTTGATGCAGCTCTCCATGCTACTCTATCCTGTGCGAGCCTCTTCATCTCCCAGTACCTACTGCAACCTACATCCTTCTGAATCTGCTTAGTGTATTCATCTCTTGGTCTCCCTCTACAATTTTTACCCTCCACGCTGCCCTCCAATGTTAAATTTGTGGTCCCTTGATGCCTCAAAATATGTCCTACCAACCGATCCCTTCTTCTAGTCAAGTTGTGCCACAAACTTCTCTTCTCCCCAATCCTATTCAATACCTCCTCATTAGTTACGTGATCTACTCACCCAATCTTCAGCATTCTTCTGTAGCACCACATTTCGAAAGCTTCTATTCTCTTCTTGTCCAAACTAGTAATCGTCCATGTTTCATTTCCATACATGGCTACACTCCAAACAAATACTTTCGGAAACGACTTCCTGGTACATAAATCTATATTTGATGTTAACAAATTTATCTTCTTCAGAAACGCTTTCTCTGCCATTGCCAGTCTACATTTTATATCCTCTCTACTTCGACCATCATCAGTTATTTTACTTCCTAAATAGCAAAACTCCTTTACTACTTTAAGTGTTTCATTTCCTAATCTAATTCCCTCAGCATCACCCGATACAATTTGACTACATTCCATTATCCTTGTTTTGCTTTTGTTGATGTTCATCTTATATCCTCCTTTCAAGACACTGTCCATTCCGTTCAACTGCTCTTCCAAGTCCTCTGCCGTCTCTGACAGAATTACAATGTCATCGGCGAACCTCAAAGTTTTTACTTCTTCTCCATGAATTTTAATACCTACTCCGAATTTTTCTTTTGTTTCCTTTACTGCTTGCTCAATATACAGATTGAATAACATCGGGGAGACACTACAACCCTGTCTCACTCCTTTCCCATATATATATATATATAATGTAGAGACCTTCTTCTGAACTTCCGTATCAATTTGAAGCAAATTTGGCACAGAAAAAGCAGATCTACAGAATATCAGCGCAGCTGGCTTTATAACCTCCTAGCCAATAGGCCAACAGGAATCGAGCGGATAGGCTGCACTGCATGATACACATGTTGTTTTGGAATAGTATCGGGCAGCTTTATCTACCTGCTCCGCATTACAGCTTGAACTTCAGTGGCAAATATTTTGACGTAGACTCCCTTGTACGACAGGCATCTTGTAGGAGGTGTATTGGCCTACTTTACTGAGCTGTACTGCAGGAGCTCCACGTGCCAATGAGCGTTGCTGGCGATCGGTTGTGACATGGACAGAGGTGGGGCAGATGTAAACTGAAGGAGAGAAGGGGGGGTTGAAGATATGGTTAGTGGCAGGATTTAGAGTATATTTACAAACAGAGGGGAAGGAGGGAATTAGGAGAGTGAGAGATTGACGAGGAGGAGATACACAGGTAAATGTGGGAGAATGAGGTGGACAGAGGGAAGAATATGTTGACACATAGAGGGATGGCAGGTGGTGTGTTCAGTGAGTGTGTGTCGAGCACATACACGAGTGAAGCAATGGTGAGGAAGGTAGTATCGAAATTAGCTAAATCTTTTCACTTTTTTTTTCTTCTATGCAGCCTGAATCGTTTGAATCATATCGCAACAACAGTGCGTTCGAGACGAAAAAACAAACGATGTAAATCACTTTTTAGTATCAATAATGTGGCTGCGTTCGAATCTGTCGACAGTAGCGAATAAAATAAAAACTGGTCAAATAGCTATAGACGGCAGACCCTCTTACCAAGGTATGAATTCCAGAATTGATGAAGACTTGTGTTCCGATTATTCCGGGAAGCAATGAAATAATAACGGGTTCATACCACAAGGTATCCTTGTGACAACATTGTAGAAGTAAATGCAACAGGCGATCATAAAGTTGCCTTTCGAAGGCAGTACAGTCCACAATCGGTATGCCAATGAGCAGAATTGCCATGAGTATCGACGCAGTCACCCCACCAACGCACCAGTTTGAAGACACCCGTCTTAAGAAAAGATCCTGCCGTGCTGTATTAAGAAGTCCCAACTGCCTGTTGCATAATTATTCTCCTCACGACCGGAATTATCGGCCCTTCAGTCTTTTTTAAGTGACTAAAGGCGTGATAATCACATGGGGAGAGATGAGGACTATCGGGCGGCGCTCGTATGTCTCCCACTCGATTTGGCGTAACTTGTTCGTTACGATATTTGCCATATGGGGATGTGCATTATTGGGAAGCAGCAACACACGAATTGCCGTACCACTCCGGAACAGTGGTTTTAGACAAGCGTTCATCACAGAGACAGCCTTTATTCTCCGTCATGAATATCTACTGGTGTTCGGCCTTCGCCAGACTAGAAAGGAATAACAGTTCGTTGTTTCTTTTGGGACGCACTTGGTCATTACGTTGCCATAGTTCACTCTTGAGTATTTACCGCAAGCACGTCAAAAGGAAACAAATGCCACAATAATCCCTCGCCTACATGTCATTGCTTATGTACACGCACTAAGGTCGAGTTACTTTGCATGTACGCTACAGTAACTCCCTCGAATAGATACTTTTTGATTGCCCCTGATACATTCAGCTACTCTCACCAGTACATGCACGACCATTTCACGATTGTATCATGAACATCAGGAATCCGGTAATACATCAAATCTCCGACGTCACTGCGGCCGGAAAAACATCCTGCAAGAAAGGGACCAACGGCGACTGAAGAGTGTCCTTCAATGTGACAGAAGTGCAGCCCTCCCGCAAATTTCTGCAGATCTCACTGCTGAGCCATCAACAAATGTCAGCTTGTGAACCATTCAACGAAAAATCATCGATATGGCTTTCGGATCTGAAGGTCCACTCTTGCACCCTTGGTTACTGCACGACACAAAGCTCTACGGCTCGCCTAGCCCCTTCAACACCGACATCGTGCTGTTGATGACTGGAAACTTGTTGCCGGGCAGATGAGTCTCGTTTGAAATTGTAGCGAGCTGATGGACGTGTACGGGTACACTAATAGCCTCACGAATCCATAGGTCTGCATGACAGAAGGGGACTGGTCAGGTTGGTGGAGCCTAACCAACGACATCACAAACATCCATCCCCGAGGCAGGAATCGAACCTGCGACCGTAGCGGTCGTGCGGTTCCAGACTGAAGCGCCTATAACCGATCGGCCATAACGGGTCTAGAAGTAGTGTCTTTGATTCATAATCAAATTTTATTCGGTCCCGGGTTCGATCCCTGCCACTGCCTAAATTTTGATAAAAACTCAGCATTGGCGGCCGAAGACTTCCGGCATAAGAGGTCAGCCTCATTCTGCCAACGGCCTTGTCAAAGAGGGCGGAGGAGCAGATAGAGGTTCAGGGCACTCTCTTGTCCTAGGGGTGAGAAATTGCCCTAAAACCGGAACAATCAGCAATGATCAATGACAGGAGGATGCAGAAGGCAATGGAAACCACTGCATTAAAGACACGTATCGTGTATCCACAGGACATGTGGCCTGTAGCTGAAGAAGTGTCATGATGATCTCTCCATTGGCAAAAGATTCCGGAATAGTCCCCCATTCGGATCTTCGGGAGGGGACTGCCAAGGGGGAGGTTACCATGAGAAAAAGATTGAATAATCAACGAAAGGATAATGTTCTACGAGTCGGGGCGTGGAATGTCAGAAGCCTGAACGTGGTAGGGAAACTAGAATATCTTAAAAGGCAAATGCAAAGGCTGAATCAAGGTATAGTGGGGGTCAGTGAAGTGAAGTGGAAGGAAGACAAGGATTTCTGGTCAGATGAGTATCGGATAATATCAACAGCAGCAGAAAATGGTATAACAGGTGTAGGATTCGTTATGAATAGGAAGGTAGGGCAGAGGGTGTGTTACTGTGAACAGTTCAGTGACCGGGTTGTTCTAATCAGAATCGACAGCTGACCAACACCGACAACGATAGTTCAGGTATACATGCCGACGTCGCAAGCTGAATATGAACAGATAGAGAAAGTGTATGAGGATATTGAAAGGATAATGCAGTATGTAAAGGGGGACGAAAATCTAATAGTTATGGGCGAATGGAATGCAGTTGTAGGGGAAGGAGTAGAAGAAAAGGTTACTAGAGAATATGGGCTTGGGACAAGGAATGAATGAGGAGAAACACTAATTGAGTTCTGTAACAAGTTTCAGCTAGTAATAGCGAATACCCTGTTCAAGAATCACAAGAGGAGGAGGTATACTTGGAAAAGGCCGGGAGATACGGGAAGATTTCAATTAGATGACATCATGGTCAGACAGGGATTCCGAAATCAGATACCGGATTGTAAGGCGTACCCAGGAGCAGATATAGACTCAGATCACAATATAGTAGTGATGAAGAGTAGGCTGAAGTTCAAGACATTAGTCAGGAAGAATCAATACGCTAAGAAGTGGGATACGGAAGTTCTAAGGAATGATGAGATACGTTTTAAGTTCTCTAACGCTATAGATACATCAATAAGGAATAGCGCAGTAGGCAACACAGTTGAAGAGGAATGGACGTCTCTAAAAAGGGCCATCACAGAAGTTGGGAAGGAAAACAATGGTACAAAGATGGTAGCTGCGAAGAAACCATGGGTAACAGAAGAAATACTTCAGTTGATTGGTGAAAGGAGGAAGTACAAACATGTTCCGGGAAAATCAGGAATACAGAAATACAAGTCGCTGAGGAATGAAATAAATTGGAAGTGCAGGGAAGCTAAGACGAAATGGCTGCAGGAAAAAGGTGAAGACATCGAAAAAGATATGATTGTCGGAAGGACAGACTCAGCATACAGGAAAGTCAAAACAACCTTTGGTGACATTAAAAGCAACGGTGGTAACATTAAGAGTGCAACGGGAATTCCACTGTTAAATGCAGAGGAGAGAGCAGATAGGTGGAAAGAATACATTGAAAGCCTCTATGAGGGTGAAGATTTGTCTGATGTGATAGAAGAAGAAACAGGAGTCGATTTAGAAGAGATAGGGATCCAGTATTAGAATCGGAATTTAAAAGAGCTTTGGAGGACTTACGGTCAAATAAAGCAGAATGGATAGATAACATTCCATCAGAATTCCTAAAACCATTAGGGGAAGTGGCAACAAAACGACTATTCACGTTGGTGTGTAGAATATATGAGTCTGGCGACATGCCATCTGACTTTCGGAAAAGCGTCATCCACACAATTCCGAAGACGGGAAGAGCTGACAAGTGCGAGATTTATCGCACAATCAGCTTAACAGCTCATGCATCGAAGCTGCTTACAAGAATAATATACAGAAGAATGGAAAAGAAAATTGAGAATGCGCTAGGCGACGATCAGTTTGGCTTTAGGAAAAGTAAAGGCACGAGAGAGGCAATTCTGACGTTACGACTAATAAAAGCAAGGCTAAAGAAAAATCAAGACCCGTTCTTAGGATTTGTCGACCTGGAAAAAGCGTTCGACAATATAAAATGGTGCAAGCTGTTCAAGATTCTGGAAAAGGTAGGGGTAAGCTATAGGGAGAGACGGGTCATATACAATATGTACAACAACCAAAAGGGAATAATAAGAGTGGACGATCAAGAACGAAGTGCTCGTATTAAGAAGGGAGTAATACAAGGCTGTAGCCTTTCGCCCCAACTCTTCAATCTGTACATCGAGGAAGCAATGATGGAAGTAAAAGAAAGGTTCAGGAGTGGAATTAAAATACAAGGTGAAAGGACATCAATGATACGATTCGGTGATGACATTGCTATTCTGAGTGAATGAACAGTCTAATGAGTACACAGTATGGTTTGAGAGTAAATCGGAGAAAGACGAAGGTAATGGGAAGTAGTAGAAATGAGAGCAGCGAGCAACTTAACATCAGGATTGAGGGTCACGAAGTCAATTCTGCTAACTAGGCAGTAAAATAACCAATGACCGACGGAACAAGGAGGACGTCAAAAGCAGACTCGCTATGGCAAAAGAGGCATTTCTGGCCAAGAGAAGCCTACCAATATCAAATACCGGCCTTAATTTGAGGAAGAAACTTCTGAGGATGTATGTCTGGAGTACAGCATTGTACGGTAGTGAAACATGGACTGTGGGAAAACCGGAACAGAAGAGAATCGAAGCATTTGAGATGTGGTGCTATAGACGAATGTTGAAAATTAGGTGGACTGATAAGGTAAGGAATGAGGAGGTTCTACGCAGAATCGGAAAGGAAAGGAATTTGTGGAAAACACTGATAAGGAGAAGGGACAGGATGATAGGACATCTGCTAATATATAAGGGAATGACTTCCATTGTACTAGAGGGAGCTGTAGAGAGCAAAAATTCTAGAGGAAGACAGAGATTGTAATACGTCAAGCAAATAATTGAGGACGTAGGTTGCAGGTGCTACTCTGAGATTAAGAGGTTAGCACAGGAAAGGAATTCGTGGCGGGCCGCATCAAACCAGTCAGTAGTCTGCTGACAAAAAAAATAAATAAATAAATAAATAAATAAAAAATAAAATAAAAATAAAATAAAAAAATAAAAAAAATAAATAGCGGCCGGCTGTGCAGGTGGAGTGACATGGGACCCATTATAAGACCAGCTGTGACTTTGGTAGGTGCCACTCACGTAAGCATCCTGTCTAATCACCTGCCTCCATTTATGTTCATTGCGCATTCCGGTGGACTTCGGAAATTTCAATAGGACAATACGACACCCCATATGTACAGAAAGGCTACAGAGTGGCTGCGGAAACACTTTTTTGACTTTAAACACTTTAGCAGGCCACCAATCTACCAGACATAAACATTGTTCAGCATATATGGGATACCTTGCAATGTGCTATTGAGAAGACGTCTCCACCCCTTATTAAGATCTAAATGGTTCTTACCAGGCTTTAGCACTGGTACTATGATACTTCCCACTATTACGACGGGAATTCGCAGTCGTTCCAGATGCAATTGAAGATGGCAAGGAGGTGGCGCTGGATATCGGCTGACAAATGTTTAAACATTTGAGAATGGATGCGGTCTGGGCCAGGGCATGTCTTAGTACTGTCGTTAAGGGCACTGTAAAATTCCTACTCACTGAAGGGATCATTATATGGCTAATGGTGGTGTGGAGCTAAAGAGAGGTTTGTCGTTGCATCTGCTGTTTGAAGAGATGAAAGGTGATGTGGTAATTCTCAGTCACAGAACTGCAAACATAATGATGCTCTGTGGTTAAGTCTGTATCTGCAGACATGGCTCCATTTGTGGAAGTTGCAGGTACATCTGCAGGTGTCTGCTAGCTGCAAAGTCGGTAGACCTTGGTCAGATCCTGGGAAGGGGAGGTTTGTGTACCAATGGTGGAGACATAGTTTTCCTTACATCCTCCCCGCCCCCCCCCCCCTTTCGTCGTTTGTTGAGCAGGCAGACCTGGGCATTGAGCCTTTTGAAGGCATGAACTTCTCCACGGAGGGGTAGCACTTATGACACTGGAGCGCTCGCCTATGGTCTCTAATGGCCGCATTAATTTCTGGAGACCACCGAGGCACTGACTTTCGCTGGGTGCAGTTGGAGGAACAAGGGACTCCCGATTCAGCTGTGGCCGCAAATTTGTCAGTGATGATATGGATCAGCTCACCGACGGTGGAATGAAACGGAGATTCAGTTATGGTAGCGGAGGTGAAAGTCTCCCATTAATTCCTGGGAAGAGGCCAGCTGGGCCAGCATCAAGACGATTGACGCTGTGGTAGTGATAGAAAGAGAGGAAAGCGATCACTACTACACAAGTCATGAGCTCGCCAGTGTAGAAACGGGAGAATGTCAGGACCGCAGATTGAGAGGTCAATAGCTCACCATGTCCCACACATCTCACTGAAATGTATAGGGTCACCATTTTTGAGGAGGCAAAGGTCGAGTTGAGATTGTAGGTGCTCAACATCTCTACAACAGCCAGTAAACTTGGTCCACCACACAAAGAGTTGTTGTTGTTATTGTGCTCTTCAGTCCTGAGACTGGTTTGATGCAGCTCACCATGCTACTCTATCCTGAGCAAGCTTCTTCACCTACTACAGCTTACATCCTTCTGAAACTGAATCTGCCTCCATACAAACGGTAAGGTCCATGGTTCCTGGGGGGACACAAAGAGTTATGGGCATTAAAATCACCCAGACGTAGAAAAGGTGGGTGGAGTAGCGAAATGAAGGCAGCCAATACATGGTACGGGGTGTCACCACCTCGAATGAGGTAGATATTACAGATTGTAATTGCCTGTATCGTCTTCACCCTGACTGCCACAGCTTCTACAGGTGGATCAAGAGGCACAGGTTCACTACAGACAGAGGTAAGTACAAAGATACAAATTTCACCTGACAGTCAGGTGCATCACCTCCAATAGCCAAGAAGTGTGTGGGTCCGTATTGTAGGAAACCAGATTTGCTGAAGGGCGATGCAAAAGGCGGGTGTTATGTCTCTAAGTTGTAACTCACTCAGGTGGGAGAAAAAACCACCATAGTTTCACTGTGTGATGATTCTTTCTGGGGGAGGCACTTACTGACCAAGGAGGCGGTTATGCCTCAGTATAACTTACTGCCACAGGTTAAGTATTCGTATCCATTGCCATTGCCGATGAGCCGTTGGTGAGATCCAGATCCTCAGGGAATGCTAAAACCTCCGCGATAATTTTACTCAGTCGCTTTCGAGCCGGGGTCAAGGCTTCGCTGCCATAAAGCAATCTCGGTAAAGACAATACTATATAAAATTTTACTTCCGTTTCTTCCCTAACTTTATTCTTAAACGTTCTCTGAATGGTACCACATACAATTTGAAATTTGCTTACTTTTTGGTCAATAAATTATAAATGGTAAAAAAATTATAAAATCTTGTCGCTCTCAAGTTATTTAAAATTCGGTATTTCTCTTGCAATGTTTCCTAGCACGATCTTATATCTGACCGGATGGTTTCCTCTAAAGGCCACAGTTTTTGTTTCATTGACTGACAGTTTCAAATTACTGGACTGACGTATATTATTAGTTAAAAGAGACTTGGACTTCAGTAACTATGTTATATTTAGTTAAATTATTATTTGATAGCCTACAAACACAAGGGTGTCCGAATAGAAACTGTTAGTGAATTTACAAGGGCACGGTGAAAAGTAATGCCACCGGATTTGTTGTGTGTTTGATTTAAAAAGCTTTAAAAGTTTTGACTTGAAAATTTAGGACACATTAAGTTTCAGCACTCCCCTTGTAATTCCCATATCTACTTGCAATTTCCTTTACTTTGAGATGTCGTTAATATATGTATTTCAAACAGTGAGTGACAACCTAAAGCATTGTCACAGTCCTTTATTTGCTTGAACCCTTTCAATTCTTTTAATTCCCATGTCTTTTATAAAATTAATATTTCTATGGAGACCACTTATTACCGAAATTAGGTGTTGTGGCTAGCACTCATTTCATAGTATCTGCTACAATTTAATTTTATTTAGCGCTTTAAATGCAGTGTCAAAACCTATAAAAGCGAGATGTATTTCCAAATTCTGTCTCCTTTGTTCTACTATTTATCTAATGTGAAGGCATTAACGGTGCAGGATCTCCCTTACCTAAATCTATTTTGCTCTCACTCTAGTAGAAATTTTGCATAGTTTTTAACCTGTTATTTATTATCTTAGCCCAGCTTTCATATCTTCTATTCATGAAATTAATACTTCTTCAAATTTCACAATTTCTGCACTCCCTTATTTCGAGTAGATCATTCTTAGTTATTTCCCAAGAGAGTGGTATTTGTTAGTTTTGCCTGCTTTTAATGAGTAGATATGAAATTCATAAGTTGCTTATTATATCACTGTTTTTGATAATTTCCATATTCACTCCATCTAATTCTAAACCCTTCCTAATTTTTACAGTCTTGAATATTGTATATAATTCTTGTAATATTATGGGATCTGCTTCTGGGCCTTTATATCGAAGAGAGACAGCTATTTCTGTTTCAATCACCTTCTAATTATAGAACTACTGTTCATAATGTTTACCCACAGCTGTTCACTTACTAGGGTTATTTTTTCAGTATCTCTTCTGGTTTATGTGCTTAATATCAGTCTCATGTACGTCATGCTCCACCTCACATACAAACTTGGAGTATGCCTTCTAGTGAGCCTTCCAGGTTAATTTCTTGAAAACTGTTCTTTACTGTTTATGTACATCATCTTGTAGATTTGATTTATTTTTTAAATATATCTTTTATTCCTTTCTTTTACCTTCGCTTGCTTAATTTAATCCTGCGCACCATATTCTCAAAACGATTTTATTTCATATTTTTCTTTTCTATCTCTCAGTTTCCAGTTTTATAGATTGCATTTAGTTCCGGTGTAACAATAAACACAGTATAAGATCACAATATAGGCCATCCGCAAGAGGACCGTCAGCACGTATCTTGTGAGCAAGTATACTGAATACGTAAATAGGAGTAGCTTTTTGCTGAGTGGGCAGTTTTATCCCGCAACAGAAACCACGAGACCAGTCACGTGACGTTAAGTGGTGGTGGTGGTTAGTGTTTAACGTCCCGTCGACAACGAGGTCATTAGAGACGGAGCGCAAGCTCGGGTTAGGGAAGGATTGGGAAGGAAATCGGCAGTGCTCTTTCAAAGGAACCATCCCGGCATTTGCCTGAAACGATTTAGGGAAATCACAGAAAACCTAAATCAGGATGGCTAGACACGTTAAGTGGCAGAGGTCAGCTTGTCAGCGCCCTGTTGCGTTGTCTGCTGCACTTATGTGGCACCACTGCCTGTCGGAACGAGTAAATACACTGGCTGAAAAGAAAGTGAAGCTCCCTGAAGAGGGGGAGGATGCTATTCGAAACTTCTCGGGTTGTGAGAGCACATGATCTTATTTCTGTGTTTACAAATTCGAGTAAAATTTACGAAGAAGATAACAATCTGACCGCAAATATTACTGTGATGTTGCAACCACAATGGCCTGGATGTATGCATCAGTTCGGTCGGAAATTGTGTCATAAAGCTATTGTATCGTCTTACAATGGTATCTGACCCTCGACTGTAGTATATGGTCCATGATGGCATGGGTAACGGCAGTGGGAAGGAGTCGATTTCCGCGCAGGTTGCATACATACTCTATCTCGGACAGAAATGGGGATCTTGCTGGCCATGGGAGTACTTTCACAAACAGGTAGTACACAGACATTTATGTATTATCCTGTTAAAAATTAGCGCCGGAGAGGTAACTCAAGAGAATGCTGGATGTTCTCGACCTAACGTGGTCCCACCAGAGTTTCCTCAGGTAATATCAGCCGTGACCTGAAGTCAAACCCGAAAGTATTTTATAACACGAACAGAATGTTAAAAATTTTCATTCAGTCGAAAAAGCAAACACCATCGTTGGGACAAAATGGTGTATATAAAATAACATGCAAGGAGCGTGAAAATGTGCATATCGCTCAATAAGACAGAATTTTGCAGGGGAGTCCATTACTTGTCTCTAATAGTAGATGCTGATTTGAACATAATATGATATGCTTCATGCACAATATGGTGACACTACCTTCTGGTTGGCAAACGTGGACCGATCCACAGATACCCTGGCGACGAGCGTGCCTGCTCTCGTGTCTGTGTGCAGCCAGACATCGGGTTAATGTACTTCAGAATCACCTATAAATATAAGTATTGGGTGACTCCACCAGCCCACAAAATGCAGACTCGTTATGAAGTCTCTTTAAAACTCTGTTGGGTACTGACAATGCTGCTTCACATGTATTCGTGGCATTTCCGTGACTTCACAGTGAGGATATTTACCCCCTTGATCCAACCTGTAAGGTGAGAAAATAACCCTTAACGCGAAGGCAGCCTGGTGGCAGTTCCACATGGCACCTAGAACTGGAACTCTAATTTCTTATTATGCATTTGTACGAGGTCAGTATGACATCTGACGACGTCTTCTGGACGATCCGTTTTTTTTTTAATTACTGTATAGGTAGTCTCAATATCGGAGTCTGTCTACAGCAGCAATCAATGAACAAACAGGCAAAGGCAAACCTACGGAAAACTGATTTTGCTATCGGGCATGGGAATTAAGATCTGGAAACATTCGTACCACAGAAGGTGGACTTTGAATGCTAGTAACTGTCAAGGAAATGCAGTCCACAATGTCTTGGAAGCTCCGGCTGATATTCTACTTACATAGCTTTTCTGTAGAAATTTCTCTTTACTTTCGTCTTTTAAGTTGCTTTTGTGAAACGGTCTTGCTATAGGAGAGATGCTTTATGTCTAGATGCGGCTTCTCCTTCTCAAGACCCTTGCTAACGAGCAGTTACTCGAAATGAAACACATCCTATACAGTCAAGGACTTACACAAATGATGAAAAGCTACGAACATCAAAGAAAAATGACGGGCAGAGAACAATCGTAACTGAGAAACAGCATCTAATACTGAAAGGCACAGAGTGGAAGAAGTAAGAAAGAAAAGTGAATCTTACTTGTTAAAGGTCTCTGGAGTAGCTATTAGAGTACTGCAGGCTAAATGTATCTCTCTGATTTTATATTTGAAAATACGAATTGTCGTATTCAGTGACAACTATGAATAACATAAACAAAGAATTTTCACAGTGGACTAAGCGTTACCGTTGACAATACACATCAGTGACATCAGCAATATATGTTCTACTTTTATCCTGTCTTCTTATAAAATCTTTTCGCACACCGCATTTAAAGCGTTTGAAGTACTTGTGTTACGAAAAGGGACAGTAAAATTGTTTCATCTTTTCATATTACATGTAAAATGAAGAGACTTCAGTAAAATATGTAACTAAATGAGAAAAGGAAAAATTCTACATTGCATCAAATGATTGTTATAAAATTAATACGATAAATTCACAATGTGATCTTCTATTGTAACATGAGTCATTAGTAACCCATGGTACCAACTGAGAGCCTTGTGAAAAATTCGTAGGTCTGTTCTGTCCACGGAACTACAAAGTTACAGATGACTGATCAAATCCGCATTTTATCGCTGTGAACTTAGCAGTGAATTTCATTGTAGTTAACTATGTAACATTGCCTACCTCCATATCAATGAATGTTTCCCCGCAAATGTAATGTTACAGGAATCCCTTATTGGTAATTGCATGGATGCAACCGTTTATTTGCATGGATTTGGGGATGATGAATGGTCAGTTTGTTCGTCGAAACTTGACAAGATAGTACGAGATCAATGTGCGCACTTCGGTGAACAGATGGTGACCGGGGCTGGAAATTATTAGCATAGCTGTCCATACATAACTGGTTATTAAAGAAACGGCCCAGGGCCATAATTTGTACATACATAGTATACAAGCACTGTTATCTCTTACACAAGTGTAAATAGTATTAAAGGACAATGCGTTAAGTGAAACGTGATACGTACACAATTATCTGGAACGCAGTAAGAATTTCGTTATCTGCCATAAAAAAAAATACTTTACCGTTTAAACATCAGTTTTCGTTTAACTGACTCTTTTATTTTTAATTGTTTCAGAGTGGGAGACGTGTCAATGGAAGATAAACCAACGTCCTTAGAATCACCACTAAGAAGGTAAATCGCCTACACGAATCACATGTACTGTGTTTCCATTTTATTAAAGGTCAGCTCTCACAAAGAAAATTTCATACAGGATGACCCAATTACACTTTCTGAAATGTGTTACTGTTAAGTACATTTATGTTAACGTGTGCATATGTGGACCATTGTGCTTATAGTATATATTTACTTACTTCGCATAAATTGTGCACAATTGGGCCTCATGTTTCTCCTAACTAAATCATCAGTAAGTTGAGAGTTAAATAGAATCTTTTTCATGTGAACAATTTACCCACTTAACTTTAAAACGCTGTTTAGTTAGAATGATAACGCTTCTTATCACAATAAGCTATTAATGCAACTTTATTCGTCAATTTATGCTTCAGAATTTTTTATCTTACTGTCAACTATGTATGAACTACTGTTTTATGCACTTAAATTATTGATGTGCTTACAATGCGTAAGAAAAATAAAATTGCTTCTAATGTGCTATTTTGTTGGAAAATTCATTCCGCCCAGTTTGCGCTTAGTATCGAGTATATTAATATTAAATTATCGCATTCTAAAAACAGAATATCCTACATAATTTAGTAAGTTACCTTTAATCATGAACTTCAGCTTCATTAAAAGTAGTACAGCAAAAATCCTTAATTCTCTTGCATTAAACCTTTGGGTCACACTACGACTTTTAATTACGAGCTTACAATGCTATATGCGTCACGGAAAACATAATTATATGCACCTCATCCGACAGAAGTTCTCACTAAGCAATGTAATTTAAACGTTACTCCATCTTTGAGCGTCTATCGGATACTGTGGGCTAGTATCATTCTCTGATGCAGTAACAACGCAAAGCCCCATTTGTCTGAACTTTGCGGCTGAAAACCTCTGTCTCGTCCATCAGTCAGTACATATTAGTAATGTCATATTGTAGATGAAATAACGAATGGAAATAAAATGAACAGAAAGACATCTGTAATCGGTGTTTTATTTATTGTAAACACTATGTTCGCTGCGTTAAAACAGCATCCACAACTGAAAACAGTGTCGCATTGGCGCGCGAAGACGACCCGGCGGTCGTATTCAAAGATCAGACCACTGAAGACGGGAAGTCCACAAAATAAATAAAATAGGATGTCGGGGAAAATAGTGCCGTGGAGCACCTCTGGTGACAGCAAGGGCATAACACGGAGGGCGGTCAGGTGTTTACTAACATAGAAACACGGCATAAGTTGGGAGACGCTATTGAGCAACCGTAAAACCGCAGCATGACGTTTAACTACTGTGGCTGCCCGCATTATTTTTTTCTGTCATTAGACTTCTGACTGGTTAGATGTTGCCCGCCACGAATTCATCTCTTGAACCTACTTCTTCCTATCAGTGTGGCTCTTGCAACCTACATCCTCAATTATTTGCTGGATGGTATCCAAATCTCTGTCACCTCCTACAGTTGTTACTCTCTAGTACCACGAAAAATATTTCTTGCTGTCTTAACAGATGTCCTACCATCCTGTTGCTTCTTCTTGTTAGTGTTTTCTGTACATTACTTTTCTCGACGGTTCTGTGGAAAACCTCCTCATTCCTTTCTTAACAATCCATCCCGTTTTCTACATCTTTCTGTGAATTCACATCTCAAATGCTTCGATTCTCTTTTCTTTCTGGTTTTTGTACATCTCTATTTCACAACCCACATAACGGAGTCTTACATTCTACACGGCTTCGTGCTTAACTTAATATTCTGTCAAAACATCTTACGTATTTTCGGTCTGTTATATGGATGAGTTTCACAAGCATATTTTGGAAACACATTGAGTCACTCTATAGCCATGTCGTATGGGATTTACGTAGTGTATCTGTGAATATTGTGTAATGTGACACGAGTATCTGGATGAAATACACCATTAGCCATTAAAATTGCTACACCAAGAAGAAATGCAAATGATAAACGGGTATTCATTGGACAAAATTATTGTAATACAACTGACATGTGATTACATTTTCACGCAATTTGGGTGCATAGATCCTGAGAAATCAGTACCCACAATATCCACCTCTGGCCGTAATAACGGACTTGATACGCCTGGGCATACAGTCAAACAAAGCTTGGAAGGCATGTACAGTTACAGCTGCCCATGCAGGTTCAACACGATACCATAATTCATCAAGAGTAGTGACTGCCGTACTGTGACGAGCCACTTGCCCGACCACCATTGTCCAGACGTTTTCAATTGGTGAGAGATCTGGAGGATGTGCTGGCCAGGGCAGCAGTCGAACATTTTCTGTATCCAGAAAGGCCCGTACAGGACTTGCAACATGTGGTCATGCATTATCGTGCTAAAATGTAGGGTTTCGCAGGGATCGAATGAAGGGTAGAGCCACGGGTCGTAACACATCTTAAATGTAATGTCCACTGTTCAAAGTGCCGTCAATGCGAACAACAGGTGACCGATACGTATAACCATTGGGAACCCATACCATCATGCCTGGTGACACGATAATATGGCGATGACGAATACACACTGCTAATTTGCGTTCACCGCGGTGCCGCCAAACACCGATTCGACCTTCATGAAGCTGTAAACAGAACCTGGATTCATCGGAAAAAATGATGTTTTGCCATTCGTGCTGCCAAGTTCGTCGTTGAGACACCATCGCAGGCACCCCTGTCTGTGATTCAGCGTCAAGCGTAACCGCAGCCATGTTCTCCGAGCTGATAGTCCATGCTGCTGCAAACGTCGTTGAACTGTTAGCGCAGTTGGTTGTTGTTTTGCAAACGTCCCCATCTTCTGACTCAGGGATCGAGACGTGGCTGCACGATCCGTTACAGCCGTGCTGATAAGATGCCTGTCATCTAGACTGCTAGTGATACGAGGCCGTTGGGATGTAGCACGGCGTTCCGCATTACCCTCCCGAACCCACCCATTCCATATTCTATTAACAGTCACTGGATCTCGACCGACTCAATCGCGATAGTCTACAATCCGACCTTTATCCAAGTCGCAAACGTGATGGTACGCATTTCTCCTCCTTACACGGGGCATCACAACAACGTTCCCCAGACAACACAGGTCAACTGCTGTTCGTGTATGAGAAATCGGTTGGAAGCTTTCCTCATGCTAGCACGTTGTAGGTGTCACCAACGGCGCCACCCTTGTGTGAATGCTCTGAAAAGCTAGCCATGTCCATATCGCAGTATCTTCTTCCTCTCGGTTAAAATTCTCCTCTGTAGCACGTCATCTTCTTGGTGTATCAATTTTAATGGCCAGTAGTGTACATAGGTATACTATATCCAACTGGACACACGTCAACGACCACCAATGAATATTACCACAGTTGCGCACATACGAGTATAATGATAAACCCACTCAAACCCATCAGCTTACTGTTTTGCAACAAAAGAGAATAGCACCCAGTATTTCAAACGGTATTTACAACTGCTACAGACGGGTGTAAATGTTTGTATGGATGATCTCAGCAAATCCAAGTCCTGATTGCGTCTTCAGCTGAACTGAAGTGGGAATCCCTGGAGGGAAGATGACGTTCTTATAGCGTAAAACTAGTGCGAGTAGTTAGAGAATCGGAATTGGCGGATGACTGAGAACGATTCCACTGCCAACAAAGTACGTTTCACTTAACACTCGCGAAGACAAGAGATAAGAATAGAATTAGGGCTCTTACGGAAACATATACACAGTGGTACCTCGAGTGGAACAGGACGGGCATGGCTCGTAGAGGTAATAGGTATCCTCCATCTTGCACTGAATAACATATATGTCTACATCTACACTATTAATCCTCATCTAGCAATTAATTGTAAGTGCCGGGCAGAAGGTGCATCGACCAACCTTCAGACCGTTTCTCTATCGTTCCGTTCTCGAAAACCGCTAGTAAAAACTAACACTTAAATCTCTCCGTGAGAGCTCTGATTTGTCTTATTTTGCTTTCATGATCATTTCTACCTCTGCAGGTGGGCGCCAACAAAATATTTTCACACGCTGAGGAGGAAGTTGATGATATCAGGATAACATATCCTGCAACGGAAATCGCCTTTGTTTCAGTTATTGCCATCCCAAATCGTGAATTATATTCGTGGCACGCTCTCTTCTACTTGGCGATAATACAAAACAAGACATCCTTCTTTAACTTTCTCGATGTCCACCTTCATTCCTATCTTATGCGGATCCCACCTCGAACAAAAATACTCCAGAAGTGGGCGGACAAGTGCAGTTTAAACAGTCTCTTTAGTACATCTTTTGCATTTTCTGAGCGTTCTGAGAGTAAATTTGTATTTGGTTTGCTTTCCCCACAGAACCGTCTATGTGACCATTCCAATTTAAGTTATTCGAAATAGTAATGACAAAATATTAAGTTGAGTTTACAGCCTTCAAATCTGCGTGAGTTATCGTGTAACTGAAATTTGGTGAATCCTTTTAGTGTTCATTTGGATTACTTCACACTTATTATGATTTAGAGCCCAGTGCCACTTTTTGGATCATACAGGTATCTTGTCCAAATCATTCTGTAATTCGTTTTGACCATCTAATGATTCAACAAGACGGTAAATGACAGCATCATCTGTAAGAATATATAAGAGGACTGCTAAGATTGTATCCTAAATCGTTTACGTAGGTTAGGAACAGCAGAGGGCCTATAACACCTTTATGGGGGATGTCAAATATTACTTCTGTTTTACTGGATGACTTTCACTAAGTTAATACAAGAGGTGAACTTTCTGTCAGTAGTGATAAATCCAGTCACACAATTGAAACGAAATTTTATTAAAAGACTCCTGTGGTGTCAAAAGGCTTCTGGATATCTAAAAATGTTTAATCCATCTGACTACTCCTGTTTATAGCACTCAATACTTTTTGATAGTAAAGAACTTGCTGTGTTTCAGAAGAACGATGTTTTCTGAACCCGTGTTGTTTGTAAAGACAGCGATGTCTTCGACGTAATTCATAACGTTTGATCACAGTATATGTCCCAAAATCCTACCGCAAATCGACGTTAGTGATATGAGGCTGTAATTCACGGCATTAGTCCTACTTCCTTCTTGGGTATTGGTGTAAATTTTTCTACTTTCTTTAAGTGCCGATCTTTCTACAAGGTAGCTGTCGCATAAAATTGTTAAGTGTGAAGCTATCGTATCTGCACAGGCTAAAACGAAAATGACTGGTATACAGTCTAAACCGGAGCCTTGCCTTCATTTATATAAGGTGCTTCGTTATACTTAGGAAACCTATTTTTAAATTACTGATATTGGCAGCTTTCCTTTATAGGAATCCTGGATTACTTACTTCATCTTATTTTGTGAAGGTAAACCGTGTTTGGCATCTCTGCTTTAGTGGCGCTGTCAACAATAACATCACCATTGTTATCGCGCAATAAAGTATTAATTGTGTCTTGCCGCGGGTGAACTTAACATACGACGAAAATTTCTTTGGATTTTCAGACAGTTTTCGAGGCCTAGTTTCGTGGTGGAAACTATTAAAGGTATTTTGCATTGAAGTTCACACTGAATTTCGGACTTCTGTAAAACCTGAGCAGTGTTGGGGATTTTTCGTTCTGTAAAATTTGGCATGGTTTTTTCGTTGATTCTGCAAAAGTGTCCTGAGTTGTTTGGCGTGCCCTAGGGAATCAATATCACCTTTTGTTAATTTATTAGAGGCTGCTCTCGATATACATGCTTTGAATTCAAACCACATCGTAGAATGGAAGGAATTGTCTCTTAGGAATACATCAAGCGAGTTTTGGTATGCAGTTTTGAATAAACGCATTTTGCGTTTATTTCAAGCATGTTTGGATTTTACAATCTTCAGTCTCGATAGAACACGCTTGTGGTCAGTAAACCCCGTATCCCTCCTGATGATTTCTATAACATCTTTCGAGGTACATATGTACATGTTTTTACATAAATAAAGAAAGGAAAGTGCAAGCAAGTTACAGACAGTAGGGGTTTAGTTTTACTTACGTCGGAAATAAAGGACGACATCTTATATCGATGTTGATGGTGATTAACCATTATTGTTTAACTTTCCTCTTTCTATTTTCCTCTTTATTTGAATAGGCTACGCTGACTTACCGACGTTAATGTATGCTTCACAAAATAATAGTGTTGTGTGAAAGGTAGATTTTGGAATAGCATAGTTCTACAATTTACAGCAGCAAATGTCGACTTCCTTTTCTTTTTATTTACCCCTTTTTAACTGAGGCGGGACGTTTTTCACATGGTAGAATCAGCTGTTTCGTAGCACCAATGAGGAATCGTAAGATTCAAAATTACGTGTAGAGTGGATTGTTGCTTTTTAATTATGTTCGGCGCTATGTATTTGCTCTCACATATCTAGTGATCCTGAATACTCGTGTTTCCATAATATAAAAGTTTTCGTTTTGACATTGTTTTACTACCTCAGTTTTCGGCTGTTGTAGATCTACAGGTTGTATAGGTTAAATACCATTTACTGCAACTGTACTCAAAGTTTTACTAAGATCAAATGCAATTCACTTCATTTCAAAGCATCTTCATTCGCCACTCTAACAATATATACTTTTTCTCTGACAGTATTGTTTGATGGGTGTATGATCAGTTCGCAAGTTTTACTTATTTCTCTGAACAGTGTTAATTCTTATCGTTACTCACTGGTATTGGTTTCTTACGTCATTCTCCCTGTTCGTCCACATGTGTGTGTTAGATTTTAGCACACACCCCTGTCACTGCTATAAATATATTCATGTTTCTTTGTTGTGAAGAACCACTGCCATCTCGCCATTTCGTATTGTGTGTGTGTTTGTGTGGGTGTGGGTGTGAGGATGTAACATGTTCTAACTACTGAGAGTGCAAATTATTGCACCACTATGGTACAGTGGTAGATGATCTAAGGTGGATATATTGAGGAGTTACGGGTATTCATTTGTGGCATCTAAGAGATCTTTCTTTCTCTGGTTGCTGAAGCTAAATGACCACCCAAACACCAGCAATAACAGGTTACTTAAACATACCAGGCGATGCTTGTCCGTGTCCAGAACATCACGGGCGACAAACAACTGGGTGTTAGCAAGACGAATCTCTTGAATGCGTGACCGGCGTACTTGCTTCTTATTGACCGCTAAGTTCCACTCAGGTTGGACGTCAGTGGCCAGATATGGAACGCACACCGATCGCCAGAAGACACCCTAGACGACGTGGAGATGTTTCTCCTGAACCACCTTTGGTGACCCGCTCTGCTGAAGAAAGCCATAGGTCGAATTCATGGGACCGGATCACATTGGCAACATCCCTTTACGGACATAGCTTATTTCGACGAAAATATGCACACGTAGCGGTAAAATAACGGTGGCGAACGTCCTAAAGCTGGATAGGGACTGAGAGAGAGCTTGGTGCAAGGGCCTTCAGCCAAATGCTCAACGGCGTGACAGCACCATTCGAGAGCTGACGAAAAGCGCTATCGCTCAGTCAGATACATGACACAGGCTTAAATGGCCCCTGAAAAGCGGAAAGAGAGGTTCTCGAACGGTACCTTAACAGTAGGCCATGGCAAAAATATGAACCTCCATATTGACAACACACGGTGGGGCATGGATGGCAGAATAGAGAGTGTCTTTGACACCAAAAATATATTAACATACGTTGTTCGTTGCAGAAGATCGAGTGCTGGTAAGCGATGACCTAGAGACCTGGGTGTTGGGGGCAGTCGTGCGCCGGACATCACGTGTGAAATCGAGTGCTAAGTGTCGGATGGTAGCAGCTGCACACAATGGAGGAACATTGTCAACACTTATTGCCATAGCAGTCGATATGCGGACGTTAAGGCAGCCAGCAGGAGCTTCGCAGTAGGTGGAAACCCGTGCCAATTACTCCCCGACCTTAGTGCCGCTACTCCAAACGAGAACGGGATCGTCTGCATAAGTAGTTGAGCTTAATACATGGCACGGTCAGTCCAGCAAACGTTGACGGAGGTCACAGAGCAACGATTCCTTGGCGACAGCATACGACAGTGCATGCATCCTTGACTCAGTGATTGCTGTTACAAGAAAGAAGGAGTGAGGCGGCCACTGTAGAGTACGCGGGAGGTTACTACGCAGAGGAGAGGCATTACGACGTCGACGATAGGTCAGGGTATCTCATATTGTGGAACGCGAGTTCTAGGTGATCCTGATCGACGCGATCGAACGCCTGGCTGAAGTCAAGAGTGACCAAAGTGCAGGCACACGATGAGCGTGAGGTATTGTCCCGATAGTGAAAATGGACAGTGAGGATATTATCGGCACCTCCCAAAGAGGTTTGATGAGGAAACCACGTAGCGGGCGGTCCGTTTAAGCCGTGCAGCTAACAGCCAGGTATTGATGTTTGTGTCGCTGTATGGCAACGAGAAGGGGCGATAGTCGCATATGCATGATGTATCAGCAGATTTGTGGGTGGGAATGAAGAGACGTTCGAGGAACCGTTCTGGGATCTGCACGATAGGCGAAGTAATGTTTCGACAAATTGCCGTTCGCGCTGGCGCCAATGTGGGACGAGTTGTCTGATCAAACTCTAGTGGGAGGTCATCAGACCCAAGTGACTTGTTTGTAGAACCCACTTCCATCGTATCATGGTCTTCTTCCTCCGTGACGTCGGCAAGCAAATCTATCCCCATAAACCGAGCCGAAAGAGAGTCGAAAGATCGCTGTAGCGTCGGAATGGTGGTGACGTTGCGCAGCGTACAAAATAACATAATATGCATGAGCGACAGACCTCAAATCGCTTTGGGTACCTAAGCACCAATCATCATCAATCGTAAGAAATTAATAAATGTCCTCCCATTATAGCGCAGTTCCAGTATCACATGGTACACTGACGGACGCTTCTGGGCTAACCTGTCGCCTTTGCGCGCCGTCACCATCCATAACTCCTTCAAGGTGACGTCAAGAGTAGGTAGTGAGCAGTGACTTGGCACTATTCACTGCCGTCTGACACTCCGACGAATACGGCATCTTAGTACATTTTCAGACAACGATGAAGTAGAAATCCTGTGCTCGTCACTGCCACGCTGTACCCTATGTTCCGTGACCAGTCAAAGCATTCCTGAGAGAAGGCTTTGCTCAGAGGACCCACTATGACAGGGAGGACTGATATACATCAAGACGTCGATGACAAGCTGTCGATGTAGTCTCGATGTGCTACCAGCAGTGAGGCGAAGTACGATTTATAGCGTTCAGTTTCCATGATACCCAGTTGCTCCACAGTCTTTAGCGGTAGATATTGATGGCACAGATATATGCATCGTGATTAGAGAAGGCGACGGACCAGATTCAGCAGCCTGTGCTCTACAGACATAACGCAGGGGATATAAACATGATCTGGGGGACTGGAAAAACGGCTAATGAAATGCGTAAAACCCAGACGAACGCCATAAACGTGCTCCCAAAAGTCCCCATCGTTGAAGTGCTGGACAACTGCCGCTACCACCGCACGTGGAGAGTGACTTAGCACTTTGGGCGCCTGAGTGGAGTTGAAGAAGCCTTCCATGATCATGATTGCGGTATCCTGCCGACCCAGGAAGAGAGGTGTGACCTCCTCGAAGAAAAAGGTGGAACGATTGCGACAGTGATTGCGCAAAGACGTTGATGATCCTGATGCCACCAAATGTAACAGCCATGCCTCGGTCATGCGGGGATTAGCAACTCCATTAGCGAGGATCAAATCACGTCAGAAAATCCCCACCCTGCTACATGTACGGGAGATGTGTGCTGTAAAGCCATGGGCAGCCAAAAGCGTTGAAACCTGTAGCTCTTGAAGAAGGGCAACGTCAACGTCCACAGCATACAGCATTTCATGGAGTACTGCCAGTTCAGAGAACATGATAATGGTATTGACACTGCCTGTTGCTAGGCTATAAGTTTGAAACATGCCATTATCAAGGGGGTAGGTGATGAAAAAACAGATGATGCACAAGGAAACCGTCGATAGGAACCTGTAGAAGGGCATATCACTGTGACAGGAAGGGAGCCGACACCACCAGTGGAGCTCATCGCTCTGTACATCTCCAGAAAGTCCATCCTTTACGTCGAAGTCGTCCGCCCAGCAGACAGACGTCTCACCTTGTCTGTATAGTGGAACACTATCAAAGGTGCGCCAACAAGTAGCGTAAAAAGCAGAAATGGGGGCAACCGCATGAGACACAAGCAGAGCAAGGTCAGGGTCCACAGGTGGATACTGACCCGAGATGTCACTGGGGAGAGACGTCACGTCGTCCTGTGCCAGGGTGCCAAATCACAGCGAATCATCGGTATGATAGTTATCATTCTGTGCACTCAGGCGATGAAGACAATCATGAGAGGGTGTACTGCTCTGTCCCGTTGCCTCGGTGATCGTTGCTACCCAACACTTTGCTCCTTGTTGGATGACAGATGGTTGTCGATTGACATGTGGCCAGATGGCACAAAAGCGGATGTCGGTACAGCTCTATAATCAACAACCAGGGCCATCGTCCGTTCGTACTGCCTCTAGCGGCAGCGTAGGAGAGACAGGCAAAGCGTCGTCTAGAGGAGCGGATGCCGCCACTGACCGATTCACAGTGGGAGCAGCAGGCAGCCCAGCGGCGAAAGCGTGAGTTAACACAGTGGGCGCCATCAGGATAGCGACGTCTGTGATTGGCGCCCGAACCAGTGTACGTTGGATATACTCAGAGAGGACATGGCATGCCTGGTCACAACCTGAAAAGTGATTGGCTCCCGTCGTACGTGATGACAGATCTGCAGCCAGCAATAACGCAGTAAGAAGGCACATGGTTTCTTAGTTCAGTTTCTCTCTGATGGACCCAAAGGAGGATACAGTAGATATAACATCTGCTCCAATTTTCATCAACATTACTGATGACACTGTCGAAAATTCCCAGCGTTCGGAGGCGAACCAGCGTGATAGCCCAAGACGGTTTCTACACGGCCATCTGAGTATCGGAACTTGAGATGGCCATCATGGTACCACACAACGTCGGCGCAGATCTCTTTATTCGCTAGTTTTATATGCAGTGGTACTAAGGCTGACAAAATGGATTCGGAGAACATATGGAAGGAGGAGACGCATTTCGTCCTTTATAAAGCGTTTTTCTTCATACGTTTTCGGTCGTTCAAGAGCCAAAAGAAATATTAATTTAATCGTGGCTTGGCAATAGGAAAACGCCATGATGGTGGATGAATCCGGACCGTGAGGCAAGCCACTCTGAGGAAGTAAAGAAACGCCTGTATGCTCACAAGCAGCACAACACTCGAAACGCATACAAAGCGTGCTCGATTTATTTCTGCCAAAGGCAGACTGAACGCTCGAGCACCGATCATGCTCTCCTAGATGTCCAGAATGACGGTACCCAGCCTGCAGCACGAAAGCATGGAACCTTAGGAACTCGATCATTATTGACTCTGGAACCCCTTCCACAATAATAAAAAAGGGTTGATTTTAGACGTTCTTTTTATGGAGAGTATTGAATAAATCTTCAACATTTCGCGGCCCTGTCACCAACTGTATAAATATTAATACTAATTTTAATAGTGAACAGCCTCAGTTGCACCCTTTACCCAGAATTTACCTATGTTTCAGTCGGTATAGCCCAACGTTCTACAAGACTGTTTTTAACCAATACTGTTAAGCACTGGTTTGCTGTATGCCACACATGGATTGGAAGAATCTTTATTTTCAGAACTTCTTTGGAAAACTTTATTCAAATCGGTGCCCCACATGTAAGATCCTCCCTTTGTGAGCACACATTCGACTATTTGCTGTTTCCTTGTTTAACAGAGGTACTAATAATTTACAGGTCCAAACTATCACGTGGTACCCGCTTTTCAGTGACACCTCGGAATGTACGTAGTTCGAGCCTCAAAGTCTTCTTACAAGACATATTTCTTTCCATTTTATTTAAAAAAAGTATTTTTCTGTCCGGTTTGAGGTGGCGCGCCAAGAATTCGTCTCCTGTGTCAACATTTACGCCTCAGAATACGACCTGCAACCTAAGTCGTTAATGATTTGCTGGATGTATCCCAATCTCTGTCTTCCTACAAAAATTTTACACTCTACAGCTCCCTCAAGTACCGTAGAGGTAATCCCTTGATGTCTTAACAGGTGTCCTACCATACGTTCCCTTCCTCTTGTCCGTCTTTGACATATATTCGTTCTCTCTGTGATTCTGCGGATAATCTCCTCATTGCTGACCTTACCACTCCACCTAATTTTCAACGTTCTTCTGTAGCAATTGGACCAATTGTCAGAAAAGCAGCTCCTCTGAAGTTCAAGACGGGTGAAGTCATTACTGATGAAGGCAAACAAGTGGAACGCTGGGTTGAACACTACCTCGAGTTGTATGCAGCCGAGAATGAAGTTAGCAAGGATGCATGTGACGCCATCAAACAAATGCCAGTTATGGAAGAACTAGATGCAATGCCAACTATGGAAGAACTTAGTAAAGAAATAGATTTTCTTGCTAACGGAAAGTCCCCAGGTGAAGATGGGATCCCTGCAGAGGTTATTAAGTATAACAAGTCTGTTCTTCTCAAACATTTATATTCACTTATCATAACCAGTTGGGAAGAAGGTTATGTCCCGATGAATATGCGGGATTCGAGAATAGTTACTCAGTATAAACAGAAAGGGAACAGAAGTGACTGTAACAATTACCGAGGCATTTCATTACTAATTGTAGCCGGGAAAGCTTATGCAAGAGTCATCCTAATGCGATTACAGATCTTAGCTGCCAGAATGCACCAAGAATCTCAGTGTGGCTTCAGGCCCCACCGATCAATCGTAGATATGATCTAATCCTTACGACAGCTACAAGAGAAATGTCGTGAGCAGCAGAGGCCACCTTATATTGCTTCCATTGACCTTGTTAAAGCGTTTGATTTAGTGAGCAGAAATGGGCTTTTCAAAGTGTTGTAGAAGATTGAGTGCCCACCTCAGCTACTACAGATAATTGTCTCTTTCCATGCGAAAACACAAGCAGCAATATGCTTCAACGGTAAAACATCAGAAGCATTCCCTGTTAATAGCGGTGTGGAAAAGGGGTGTGTATTAACTCCTACATTATTTGGGATTACTTTTCCCTTCTGCTCGGATTGGCCTTTGAAGACTGTGAGGAGGGAGTGTATCTACATACGAGGTGTGATGGAAGTCTTTTCAACATTGCTCACCTCAAGGCCAAGACCAAAGTAAATACAGTTGTTATCCGTGAGTTGTTATATGCGGACGATGCAGCTCTAGTAGCGAATACAGAAGGTGAGCTGACGCATATAATCAACAAATTATCAAATTCCTGTGAAATATTTGGTCTACTCATCAGCCTTCAAAAGACTAAGATCATGGCGCAGAGCACTACGAACCTTCCATTCATCAGCATTGATGGCAAGGCTCTCCAGGTAGGTGACGACTTTACCTACTTGGGATCCACAATATGTAGCAACTTGTAAATGGACACTGACATTACTAACAGAATCGCAAAGGTATCATCTGTCATGGGGAGATTGGAAGACAGAGTATGGAACAACGGACTCCTTACCACAAAAACTAAATTAAAAGTCTACAACGCTTGTGTTATAAGCACCCTTCTCTATAGCTGTGAGACATGGACAACTCTTTCTAGGCATGAATCTCGACTCAACAGCTTCCATCTCCGCAGTCTCCGGAATACAACCAGCAAGTACAACCAGCATCTTTGCACTCCTGAGTCATCGATGTCTAAGATGGTTGAGACATGTCAGGTGCATGGATCCTGAACAGATACTGAAACAATTGCTGTAGGGAGAACTTCAGGAGGGTGTGAGGCCAGTGGGACGACCGCATCTTCGTTTCAAGAATGTCTGCAAGAGAGACCTGACCAAGACCAGAATCATTCCAAGTCGCTGGGTAAGCTCGCAGATGACCGTGTCAAATGGCGAGTAACTGTGCGCCACGGCGTCAAGCTCTCATAGGACGAATGCACACAGGAACAAATCAGTAAGAGGACAAAGCGAAGAGACAGAGCGGCTTGTGTTCGAAGTCCCTCAAATTTCACATGTCCAAACTGCAGTAGGGACTGCCAGTCTCGAGTGGGACTTTTTAACCACAGCAGACGCTGCAGACTCTGAACCAAGCATGCTACACCATCATCCCTCAAGGATGGACGGGTGCCATTACTATTCATCTACATCTACATTTATACAACCGCAAGCCACCCAACGGTGAGTGGCGGAGGGCACTTTACGTGCCACTGTCATTACCTCCCTTTTCTGTTCCAGTCGCGTATGGTTCGCGGGGGGAACGAATGTCTGAAAGCCTCCGTGAGCGCTGGAATCTCCCTAATTTTACATTCGTGATCTCGTCGGGAGCTATAAATAGGGGGAAGCAGTAAATTCGATACCTCATCCAGAAGCGTACCCTCTCGAAACCTGGCGAGCAAGCTACACCGCGATGCAGAGTGCCTCTCTTGCAGAGTCTGCCACTTGAGTTTCCTAAACATCTCCGTAACGCTATCACGGTTGCCAAATAACCCTGTGACGAAACGCGCCGCTCTTCTTTGGATCTTCTTTATCTCCTCCGTCAACCAGATCTGGTACGGATCTCACACTGATGAGCAATACTCAAGCATAGGTCGAACGAGTGTTTTTTAAGCCACCTCCTTTGTCGATAGACTACATTTTCTGAGGACTCTCCCAATGAATCTCAACCTGGTACCCACCTTACCAACAATTAATTTTATATGATCATTCCACTTCAGATCGTTCCACACTCATACTCCCGGATATTTAACAGAAGTAACTGCTACCAGTGTTCGTTCCGCTATCACATAGTCAGACAATAAAAGATTATTCTTTCTATGTATTCGCAATACTTTACATTTGTACATTCTGTAGCACCACATCTTAAATGCTTCTGTCCCCTTCTGTTCTGGTTTTCCCACAGTCAATGTTTCACAGTCGTATAATGCTCTGCTCAAAACGTACTTTTTCAGAAAGTTCTTCCTCAAATTGGACATATGTTTAACATTAGGGGACTTGCGTGGCCTAACTTGCCGCTGTGTCGACAGCCTGGTGCTGCAGCACCATCTGAAGCCGCCAGCGGGCAGCGGCGCGGCGCCGCGCGCCTCCGTCACGGTGATCGACGGCGGCGCCGGCGCTGGCGACCCGCCGGCCTCACCGCGGCAGCTGGGCTCCCCTGGCGGCCGCCACTGCGTCGCCGTCGGATGCGAGGGCGGCGCCGCCCCCGCCTCCGCCACAGAACACGCCGTCCGCATCACCGTCGTGTGAAGCCTGCCGCCCGCCGCCCCGCTGACGACACAAGTGCCTTCTCCTGTCTGCTCCTCTCCTCCGGAGGGACCAAGCCACACTTTAGACAAACGCAAATGTTACGACGTTTTTACACATTTTATGGAATGTTATATTTATTAATTTGTATTTACTGCCACGTGTATTTGATACGACAGAAATTTAATGAAGTAACTCACGTTGTTACGAGATTAACGGCTGTAATGCTGTGTCATTCGTTCAGTTAATTAAAATGTTATAATTACTATTCACTGTTTCATTTTTTCACCACAACTGTGACCTGACACGGCAAACTGAAGTACTGTACACCCAACAAAAGGGAAAAATAATGGTAGCAACAGGAACAACTGCCGAATTCTCACATTGCTCCGCTCTTGGGTGCTAAACATGTAGCAACAAGTTGTAATGCGCCACTATTTAAGGAGTCCTTGAAATCCTACTATCTGTAAGAGATAAATGGAGAAGAGCCTTAGCAATAGGGTCTATACACGTACTATACGTTGCCGATTGCCATTAATGTGACAACGTACCAAAAAATTTTCTGGGGAACGAATCGCTGCGATACGTGCTGAAAGAGGCAGTGAAGTTACGTAAGGTACCGACAGGTATGTGGAAACATACCGACTCCTGTGCTGGGACCAGATGCGTTAGGTTTCTCGGTTCAGAAGCACCCCCATCAAGATGGGGGTTTGAATCAGGGGTGTTTGGTGGCTAGGGAATTAAAGTAAACACATCTTGGTACTCTTCGAACCACACAAGTACACTACGTTTCAAGCTGAATGACTCATTGCGTTGCGTTGCTGGTAGATGTCATCCTGCTGAGGAAAAACAAAACTGCACGTAGGGGTGACATGGTCCTCAAGGATAAATGCTGATCTTGTACATTTCCACCCCATGAACCATGGACCCTGCCGTTGGTGGGGAGGCTTGCGTGCCTCAGCAGTACAGATAGCAGTACCGTAGGTGCAACCACAACGTAGGGGCATCTGTTGAGAGGCAAGACAAACGTGTGGTTCCTGAAATGGGGTATCAGCCTTTTCAGTAGCTGCAGGGGCAACAGTCTGGACGATTGACTGATCTGGCCTTCTAACACTAACCAAAAAGGCCTTGCTGTGCTGGTTCTACGAACGGCTGAAAGCAAGGGGAAACTACGGCCGTAATTTTTTGCGAGGGTATGCAGCTTTACTGTATAGTTAAATGATGATGGCGTCCTCTTGGGTAAAATATTCCGGAGGTAAAATAGTCCCCCATTCGGATCTCCGGTCGCGGACTACTCAAGAGGACGTCGTTATCAGGAGAAAAAAAACTGGCGTTCTACGGATCGGAGGGTCGCATGTCAAATCCTTTAACCGGGAAGGTAAGTTAGAAAATTTAAAAAGGGGAATGGATAGGTTAAAGTTAGTTATAGAGGGAATTAGTGAAGTTCGGTAGAAGGAGGAACAAGACTTTTGGTCAGTTGAATACAGGGTTATAAATACAAAGTCAAATAGCGGTAATGCAGAAGTAGGTTTAATAATGAATAAAAAATACGAGTGCGGATAAGCTACTACAAACAGCTTAGTGAACGCATTGTTGTTTCCATGATAGACACGAAGTCCACGCCTACTACAGTAGTACAAGATTATATGCCAACTAGCTCTGCAGATGACGAAGAAATTGAAGAGATGTATGTTGAGATAAATGAAAATAATCAAATAGTGAAGGGAGACGAAAATTTAATAGTTATGGATGACTAAAATTCGATATTAGGAAAAGTGAGAGAAGAAAACATAGTAGGTGAATATGGATTGGGGGTAAGAAATGAAATAGGAAGCCACCTGGTAGAATTTTGCACAAAGTATAACATAATCATAGCTAACACTTGGTTCAAGAATCATAAAAGAAGGTTGTATACATGGAAGAAGCCTTGAGGTACTAGAAGGTATCAGATAGATTATATAATGGTAAGACAGAGGTTTAGGAACCAGGTTTTAAATTGTAAGACATTTCCAGGGGCAGATGTGGACTTTGACCACAATCTATTGGTTATGAACTGTGGATTAAAACAGTAGAAACTCCAAAAAGGTTATAATTTAAGGAGATGGGACCCGGATAAATTGAGTAAACCAGAGGTTGTACAGTGTGTTAGGTAAAGCATAAGGGAAAAATTGACAGGAATGTGGGAAGAAAATGCAGTAGCAGACGAACAAGTTGCTTTGAGGGATGACGTAGTGAAGGCAGCAGAGGATCAAGTAGGTAAAAAGACGATGGCTAGTAGAAATCCTTGGGAAACAGAAGAAATGCTGAATTTAATTCATTAAAGGAGAAAATATAAGAATGCAGTAAATGAAGCAGGCAAAAAGGAATACAAACATCCCAAAAATGAGATCGACAGGAAGTGCAATATGGCTAAGCAGTTAGGCTAGAGGACAAATGTAAGGATGTAGACGCTTTTCTCACTACGGGTAAAATAGATACTGCCTACAGGAAAATTAAAGAGACCTTGGAGCAAAGGGAACCACTTGTACAATTATCAAGAGCTCAGATGGAAACCTAGTTCTAAGATAAGAAGGGAAAGCAGAAAGGTAATTTGTTAACATCGAGTATAGATTTGAGGGTCAGGAAATCGTTTCTGAAAGTATTTGTATGAATTGTAGCAATGTATGGTCGTGAAACGTGGAGAATAAATAGTTTTTACTAGAAGAGAACAGAAGATTTCGAAATGTGGTACTACAGAAGAATGCTGAAGATTAGATAGGTAGATCACATAACTAATGAGGAGATATTGAATAGAATTGGGGAAAAGAGGAGTTTGTGGCACAGTTTGACAAGAAGAAGGGATCGGTTGGTAGGACATGTTTTAAGTCATTAATGGATCACCAATTTAGTATTGGAGGGCAGTGTGGAGCGTGAGAATCGTAGAGGGAGACCAAGAGATAAATACACCAGGTAGATTCAAAAGGATGTAGGTTGCAGGAGGTACCGGGAGATGAAGAAGCTTGCACAGTATAGAGTAGCATGGAGAGCTGCATCGAACCATTCTGAGGACCGAAGGCTACAACAACAAGAACAACAAAAACAACAACTGATCCATTTTTCCTTCCAGAATGTGGATATTAACCACGGAATGCCAAGAAAACATTCCGGTGATCATAATATTCCCTCCTTGTTTCCTTCCAGTCGTCGCACGCTGCACACGCTTACAGCCATCTGGTCGATGGAGTTTAAAACGTGATTAATATGAAAAGGCCCCCTGTCGCCACTTAGCTGACGTCCAGTTGCGGTCATGGTGCCCTAATTGTACCCTATCTTGCCGATGAACAGCTGTCAGTATGGGTGCATGAACCAGGCACATGTTGCAGAACTCCATACACAGTAACGCTGGCTTGAACGGTTGTTGAGGAGACACTGACCGTAGACGCTTGGTTTAATCAGGTTGTCAGTTGCTTGACAGCTGAACATCGTATTCGTCCGTTCGTATTTACGCTGTTGTCGGACACATCTGTTACATATGGGCCGCGGTGCACCACAATTGCCTCGGTGCCGTTTTTTGAGTAGCCATTTTGCGATGCACGTTACACATTAAGCATGGAGGCAGTTTGCAAAGATAGCCGTTTGCAAATGATTTCCCCCTTGGCCTGAAACCGCTGATCACGTCATTTTCGAAATCAGCTAAACCACTTCGATTCCCCAATACGATAAGGATTGCACTGATATGCGCGACCATGTGACACGTTGTATATAACTGCAACCTGTCGTCTGTGAGTGGTTACTGCAAGTTCATGTACAACATTGGCGGTGGTTGATTAATGTAACAGTATTATGTACGTCCTTCTACTCCACTGATCAGTAAAAATTGTTAGCTACCAGCACGTTTGAAAATTGCATTTATTAATTGTTTATTGTGGAATCGTAACTGATTTTCCTTTGGCTGGTTACTTAAACTTCATCCCTCTTGAAACCGTGTTGGTTTTAGCACTTCGTGTAGCACCAAGTTCACATTAAAACATTGCTACTTAGTTATCCCTATAACATCGGCATCAATATCTTTATTTGCCTCAACAGCAAGTCAACGGAACTGGCCACATATAGTTCTTCTGTTCCCTGTTTCCAGATTAGGATATCGGGGAAACCACAGGCACTATTTTTTGGTAAAGGATCATGACCAGACATAGCTACTGAAAGTAACTGCACGGTACTTCTGGGAATACTGATTACATCTTGGAGTAATAGCTCTAGTAGGTCTCCTCTCACTACCTCCTTCTGTTCTTAACCGAGTACGTATACAATATCGGATAAAAGGTATTCGTAAACCCAACATTTGGCATAAACATATTTTGCATTATGATGGCCCAAAATCTGCTGGGACACTTTCAGCATGGTGTCCGAATGTTTGTGGAGGAATGGCATCTCATTATTTCTCGAGAACCGATACCGGAGAAGGTAGTGACGTAAGAAGTAGGGGTATGAACCGAAGTCGTGGTTCTGACTCATCTGAAAGGTGCTAGTTTCAATTCAGGTAGGGATTCAGGAGCGAGCAGTCCACATCAGGAACGATATTACCCTAACAGCTGCCTCACACATGCTACTTTATGCTAAGATCCATAGTCGTACTCATATGCACGATCAAAGCCTCAGAAATGTTCCTCTACTGTATGCAGTACACTATATCCTTCAAAATAAAGAATTTTTTGAGTGCAGGTGACGAATTTCTGTAGAGGACACCTTTGCGAGGAAATGAAACATGGACCGTCGCCCAACAGCAAAAGAAGAGAAAAATTTTCACAACATTGATTTCTATGCACAGTTGAAATTCTGAGAGTGACAAGGATTAAATACGACAAGGATTAAATACGACTGACACAAAGATTATCTGAAACTTGAGCAAAAACCAAGTGGAGTTATAAGAATCGAAGGACTGAAAAGGATGTAGTAACTCAAAATGGTGTATACACTGAAATAGAGGAAGCGGAGGAGAAATTTAGAAAAAGAAATTATGCTCAGAAGAGAGTGATAAAAACAGTGAGCTTTCTAATGATACTCTAAGTCTGCCAGAGACGGTAAAGTACTTGGCAGATCTGTTGAACGTGATAGATAGAAGAACATCAAAAACAGAGAAACAGTGGTACCGGACTGCAGTCGAATCAAATCAGAGGAAGCAGAGTGCATTAGATGGTAAATAAGACACGAAATGCAGTAGACGAAGTTTGCTGTTTGACACAGCAAGCAACAGACGCTGGGTAAAGTATAGAGGAAATGAAATTAACACTGGTTTTAGTAAGAAAAACGCTTATGAAGGACAGGAATTTATTACTATAGAATAGAGTGTAAGTGTCAGGAACTCATTTTTAAATTTATTTGGCTAGAGTGTAACTTTTTTTGGACGTTACACAGTATAGACGAGAAGGGAATAAGAGGTTTAGAAATCCGGCGTCCACAGAGGGATACAGAGGATTAGATTGGGAGATCAGATAAATAATGAAGAGTTACAAAATACACTAGGGGCAGAAAACAGAGTTACGGTACAACTCGACAGGAAGAAGTGATCCGTCGATATGGTAAATTCTGAGGCTTCAGTTTATTGACTATTCGTTAATAGCGAGAAGGGTGGGAAGGATGGGGTGGTAGTGGTGGTGAGCTGTAGACGGATGCTGATGCTTCCCTGCAGCAAGCAGACTCAAATAGATGATGGTTGCAATAGCTATGAATACTAATACGAAGAACGGCATCAGATCAGTCTTCAGAATGAGAACCCTGAAATAAACGCTGTAGTGGTATGACATCGGTAGTAAGACAACAGAGAATAACTTCCGTGGTGCTAGAAGAAGCTATAGAGGGCATAAGAGCGTAGAGGAGGACAGAGATTGACATTCATCCAACAAGTAATGGAGGATATAGACTTCAAGTGCTACTCTGAGATGAGAGAGAGGAGAGAAATTCTCGGTGGGCCGTGTTAAACCAGCCAGAAGGCTGATGATTAAACAAAAAAGTTTATGTATTACTTTCTGCACTCTCATTCCTTTGAACATTGCTCATTTTTCCACTTTTAAGGCAGTAGCTCACTCTAATGGAGAGAGCATCCCCTATTCCTCTTTCCGCTCTTCCGTCCTCTCTAGAAAGTCCGTTGGCAGGGTACGATGACTCCTCGCAACAGAATCTTTCTGGCGCTACTGTTAATCATTTTTACTCAAACTCAAAGTAGTGGCTGTGGTCTAATGTGTGAATCGTTCAGTTTTCGCTGTTAGTGAAAGACGTAGCCCCCGTATCACGGTTACATGTAGTTTATCCTAGGACTAGTAGCAAAAGATAGTCGCCTAGCGCAGTGACCACACAGTTACCAGACCCAGCGCCAGCCAACAGGGTTTATTCTGTACAAGAAACGCCGCCACAGCCACAAGTTTGTATTGTAACCCACCAATACTCTGAGCTTTAGAGAATAAACGGTCTTGTGAAATCGTGCAAGCGGTTCTTTAGTGTGTAGAGCTGGAATGGTGGGAGGTGGTAAGAGGAAAAGTGTGGTTGCGGTGTATGTACATATATTTTATTCTAATTTATTAATAAGACACATATCAATTGGACCGCCTCAGAATATATAAACACATAAAACAATTTTGGCTCAAAATCATGTCCTCTTAACAAAAGGGATAGGACATATTTCAATAAATGCCCTCTTGGTGCCAACAAGATTACCCCAACGAATCCTGTCTTGCAACGAAATGTGCACACAGAAACAGTCAGCAAACCTATATCAAATTAATGTACAGCTGTAAACAACACTAATAACAATATATATATAGTCTGAAAAGTACTAACAAGTACACTTATAAATTAAAGGAACAGATACACAGAACCCCACAGAAGCTCAAATTAATTTTTGCAGTCGAAATTTAACGTTCCAGAGGAGGCTCCCACGTTACTGGAAAATTGTATCGTCAAAAAGGTTTCACCAGCTCTGGAAATTAAATCGCCGGCTTAATACAAGAAATCACACCGCCAAACAAAAGCTTAGCACTGGTATAATAGCATTCCCAGGGATGCTAAGTTATCTGGTTTTACCAGCTCTTGAAATTAAATCGCCGGCTTAATACAAGAAATCACACCGCCAAACAAAAGCTTAGCACTGGTATAACAGCATTCCCAGGGACGCTAAGACTACGCTAGGATAGAAGTGTAGTTGAAGATGCATAATTACGAACTTGCAGTAGCATTGCCACTAAAGTAACCACACACGAAACCATGTCAGTCATACACTTGCTGGTACAACGTCAATGATAATATTATAGAGAACGACAGTCCAAGATCACAACCGTTGTTCAGTCGAACGTCATCAGATGTCTCTCTCTCTCTCTCTCTCTCTCTCTCTCTCTCTCTCTCTCTCTCTCTCCATCTTTCATTCTACCACCATACGAGCGACAACCAACAGGTAAAATTCATTTGTTTACAGCCAGTCAGGTCTTCACAGAAAACACGATACCATGCACCAGCCACCCCTCAGCTTAGAAAGAGATGTGAACATGTTGATAAAACGCTTAGGTGCGGCCAGCCCACAAGGCTGCTGTACTGCCGGCAACGCAATTTTCAGCTCCTCCTTTGCTGTGCCACTACCGTAACATTTTTTCCAGCTCACTTCCTTCCTCCCCGAGTACCTACGTAATGACTACAACGTGTACATTGTTGTGACAAAAAATGGGATACATCGTGTCGAGCCTTCTGTTGCCTGGCGTGGAGGAGTAAGTCGACGTGGTATGGACTCAACAAATTGTTGGATTGCGCTGCTAAAATATTGATTCGTGAGACCTGTATAGCCGCCCATAGTTGCAAAAGTGTTCTGCAAACAGATACCACTATTATGTTCCACGTCGAGCGAATTTGCGTGGTCAAATAATTCGCTCGAATAGTCCAGAATGTTCTTCAGACCAATCGCGAACAATCGTGCCGAATTTTCAACCATAAAAGTTCCATTGTTGTTTATAAACATGTAATCTAGAGTGGCCGAACACTTCTAGGACCTACAGTCTGGAACCGCGCGACCGCTATGGTCGCAGGTTCGAATCATGCCTCGGGCATGGATGTTTGTGATGTCCTTAGGTTAGTTAGGTTTAAGTAGTTCTGAGTTCTAGGGGACTGCTGACCTCAGCAGTTAAGTCCCATAGCGCTCAGAGCCATTTTCCTGAGGTCACAACCAGCTTGCACAGTGCATTATTGACAATTTGGGCCCACAGCATCGAAGCGTCTGTGCCACACTCGATTCCTGCCATCAGTTCTTACTATCTGAAATACGAACTCATCCGACATGCCATGGTTTTTCAGTCGTCTTGGTTCAACCGATATGGTCACGAGGCCAGGAGACACCTTGCAGACGATGCCGTATTGTTAGTAAGGGCACTCACATCGGTCATCTACTGCCATATCCCATTAACTCCAGATTTCGCCTCACTGTCCCAACGGATACGTTCGTCCGACATTGATTCAAATGGTTCAAATGGCTTTAAGCACTATGGAACTTACCATCTGAGGTCATCAGTCCCCTAGACTTAGAACTACTCAAACCTAACTAACTTAAGGACATCACAAACATCCATGCCCGAGGTAGTATTCGAACCTACAATTGTAACAGCCGCCGGACTGAAGTGCCTGGAACAGCTCGACCGGCCTCCTACATCAAAATCTGCAGTTAATTTGTGCAGCTTTGCTTGCGTTTTAGCACTGCAGATTCACATTCACGTACAAGAAATGAATAATACACGTCACATATAAATACGTATTTTGAAGCCTGACACATTTCTTTCCACCCGTCCACAAGGGTTCTGTTTCACCCACGGCCGGCCGCGTCGTGCAATAAAACTGGCGGCAGAGCCGCCTCTGTTTGTATTTCTCGGAGCGAGCGAACAGCGAAGCCTGCTGTTTATAGCGCGGAAACTATTGTACCGTTTCACTATCTCAAGACTTCTGTCATCTCACCGCACACTGAAGAGCCAGAGTATTGTGATCACCTGCTTAATAGTTTGTTTGTCCAACTTTGGAACGAAATACAACACTGAATCTGCTTTTAGGGTATCGGAAAGCATTTTAGTAGGTTTGTAGATGGAGCTATATGGCACTATATGTCTACGTATAGGTCATTAAATTCGGAGAAATAACGAACCGCTAAATATTGTGCGCTGTAGTGGTACCAAATAGTGACACACATAGGTTCTATAGGATTTACATCAGACGAATATGGTCACCGAGACATCAACATGAATTCACAGTAACGCTCCTCAAACCACTGTAGCACGGTTCTGGCTACGAGACAGTTACACTGATCAAAAGTAATATCGCTGCAGGGGAAAACATCCAGCATAAGGTGATATAGGTGCCTTGCTGCTGTCAATGTCTCTTTAGTTACTACAAGTCCTATACAAGCACAGGAGAACGTCTCCCATAGCAATAAACTGATCCCATTAGCCTACGTCCGTAGGGCGCTGCAGGTTCCGAGCTGCCGTTCTCCTTGATGACGGTCTTTGTGGAGGCCTTGTGTAAAAAAATGTGATTCACCTGAAGAGCCGACCAACACGTTTCCACTGGTCGAAGGTCGAATCCCGATGGCCCCATGCCCACTGTTGTCGCAACTGACGATGTCGCTGGGTCAACAAGTGAACACAGAGGTGGTCTGCTGCGGAGGTCTATGTTCGATAGCGTACAATTACACGTTGTGCTCTAAAACATTTTTTTGTACACCGGCATTGTACTCTTTCGGCATAGATGCCTCCCATCATCATCCATCCCACTTTACGGAGCAGACACGACTCCTAATCCACGTTCTGTGAAGATGCTTTGTCGTCCACTATTTAGGGCCTAGTGGTGACTTCATTGTCCTTTTACCTTTTTCCGTATATGCTCACGACATATCACGTGAATACTCGACCTGCTTCGCCATTTTAGAAATATTAATTCAGAGACTACGCACAATAAAGATCTGCCCTCTGTAAAATCTGATAATGTCAGTGGATTTGCCCATTTTTAGCCCATATCTTCACTAAAGTGATCCCCCGCCTACCTCTGCTCCGCTTACATACTTTTGTTACCACGTCACGAGCCCGCAACGCAACCAGGCGGCATACAACGTCTCGGTAGGTAGTCGTCACACTATTTCAGCTTGTTAGTATATGAGTTCCAGAGGCAAAAACCCGATGGCATGTATGTATGTATGTATGTATGTATGCATTGGACAGGTACCTAGATACGACGGAGAGGCTACGTCGCCGCCGTAGCCCTCAGTGGCACTCAACCCCACAACAGGCTAAAGCAGTCCACTCACGCAACCGCCGCCCCACACCGAACCCAGGGCTATAGTGCGGCTCGGCCCCCAGTGGACCCGACTGGGAATGTCTCATTGTTTGCGTGAGAGAGTAATTATGGTGTAAGCGTACGTGGAAACAGTGTTTGCGCAGCAATCTCCGACATATAGTGTCACTGAGGGGAAATACGGGCAACCAACCGTCATTCGCCGAGGCAGATGGAAAACCGCTTTAAAAACCAGGCTGGCGACCACACCGCATCTCGACATTAATCCCGATCCAGACGACCATCATCTTCCTAAACTACGTAAACCAAAACCCCAATACCACACATCGAAGCTGTTAACGACACTTCATCTACCGTCAACTCCATTTACATTACTTTCGCCGAGAGATCCTCAAGCAGACCACCGTTTACCCAATCCCAGTTTAGGAACGTAAACTATTGTGGTCACGTCTTTGACTAATAATCAAAACGCCTTAGGTCTGTGTTCTAACCTCACCACTGCCTGAATACTGAAAAAAAACATCATCAAAGGTGTCGTACGAGAAATCATCCTCATTCTGTGATCTTCATTGTTGAAGAAAGCGGAGAAGCGGACAGATATCTTACTCTTGCGGTGGGAAAATGCCCCTGAATAACGGATGAACTGGCAGTGATCAAAAGCACGAATATGTAGAAGGTTATGGGAAACACAGCATTAAAGGAACATAATCTGTAACCACAGATCATGTGTAACTGAAGAATGTCATGATGATCTCCCCACTGGCAAGACATTCTATGCTAGTCACTAACCCCAGTTTGATGTCCAGGAGGAGATTGCAGAGATGGAGTTGAGCGTGAAAGAGAGATTGAATAGCCAATGAAAGAATAGCGTTCTACAAGTCGGGGCATAGAACATCAGAAATTGGAAAGTGGTAGGGAAGCTAGAAAATCTAAAACGGAAATGTACTCTTTCAAAAATGACCGGTATATTTGACGCGGCAATAAAAACTAAACGAGCAGCGATAGACATACACCGTTTGTTGCAATATGGTTGGGACAACAGTACATTTTCAGGCGGACAAACTTTCGAAATTACAGTAGTTACAATTTTCAACAACAGATGGCGCTGCAAGTGATGAGAAAGATATAGAAGACAACGCAGTCTGTGTGTGCGCCATTCTGTACGTCGTCTTTCTGCTGTAAGCGTGTGCTGTTCACAACGTGCAAGTGTGCTGTGGACAACATGGTTTATTCCTTAGAACAGAGGATTTTTCTGGTGTTGGAATTCCACCGCCTAGAACACAGTGTTTTTTTTCAACAAGACGAAGTTTTCAACGGAGGTTTAATGTAACCAAAGGACCGAAAAGCGATACAATAAACGATCTGTTTGAAAAATTTCAACGGACTGGGAACGTGACGGATGAACGTGCTGGAAAGGTAGGGCGACCGCGTACGGCAACCACAGAGGGCAACGCGCAGCTAGTGCAGCAGGTGATCCAACAGCCGGCCTCAGGATTCCGTTCGCCGTGTTGCAGCTGCGGTCCAAATGACGCCAACGTCCACATATCGTCTCGTGCGCCAGAGTTTACACCTCTATCCATACAAAATTCAAACGCAGCAACCCCTCAGCGCCGCTACCATTGCTGCATGAGAGACATTCGCTAACGATATAGTTCACAGGATTGATGGCGGCGATATGCATGTGGGCAGCTTTTGGTTTACTGACGAAGCTTATTTTTATCTGGACGGCTTTGTCAGTAAACAGAAATGGCGCATATGGGGAACCGAAAAGCTCCATGTTGCAGTCCCATCGTCCCTGCATCCTCAAAAAGTACTGGTCTGGGCCGCCATTTCTTCCAAAGGAATCATTGGCCCATTTTTCAGATCCGAAACGATTACTGCATCATGCTATCTGGACATTCTTCGTGAATTTGTGGCGGTACAAACTGCTTTAGACGAAACTGCGAAAACCTCGTGGTTTATGCAACATGGTGCCAGGCCACATCGCACGGCCGACGTCTTTAATTTCCTGAATGAATATTTCGATGATCGTGTGATTGCTTTGGGCTATCCGAAACATACAGGAGGCAGTGTGGATTGGCCTCCCTTTTCGACAGACATGAACCCCTGTGACTCCTTTCTGTGGGGACACTTGAAAGACCAGGTGTTCCGACAGAATCCAGAAACAATTGAACAGCTGAAGCAGTACATCTCATCTGCATGTGAAGCCATTTCGCCAGACACGTTGTCAAAGGTTTCGGGTAATTCCATTCAGAGACTACGCCATAGTATTGCGACGCATGGTGGATATGTGGAAAATACCGTACTATAGAGTTTCCCAGACCGCAGCGCCATCTGTTGTTGACAATTGTAACTACTGTAATTTCGAAAGTTTGTCTGCCTGAAAATGTACTGTTGTCCCAAGCATATTGCAACAAACGGTGTATTTCTATCGCTGCTCGTTTAGTTTGTATTGCCTTTTCACATATACCCTGTATATATATATATATATATATATATATATATATATATATATATATATATATATATATATATATATATAACCCCATGAATCATGGACCATGTCGTAGGTACAACCGCAACGGAGGGGTATCTGTTGAGAGGCCAGACAAACATGTGGTTCCTGAAGAGCGGCAGCAGCCTTTTCAGTAGTTGTAAGGGCAACAGTCTGGATGATTGACTGATCTGGCCTAATAACAACAACCAAAACGGCCTTGCTGTGCTGGTACTATGAACGGCTGAAAGCAAGGGGAACTACGGCCGTAATTTTCCCCGAGGGCATGCAGCTTTACTGTATGATTAAATGATGATGGCGTCCTCTTGGGTAAAATATTCTGGAGGTAAAATAGTCCCCCTCCTCCATTCGGATCTCCAGGCGGGGAGATAACGTTGTTATCTGGAGAAAGAAAACTGAGTAGCATGGAGAGCTGCATCAAACCAGTCTCAGGACTGAAGACAACAACACACACACACACACACATATATATATATATATATATATATATATATATATATATATATATATATATATATAATGGAGGACAGTGAACTGAAATGGAAAGAAGGCAACGATATCTGATCGTACGAGTATGGGGTAGCACCAACATCATGCATTCTTAACGTCACCACTTTGTATTGACATTTCTGTATGCTGTGGCAGTGCTTCCAACAATCTTTTCTTTTTCAACTTTTTCACATTTTTAATGCAGCCATTTCGACTTAGCTTCCCTGCACATCATATTTATTTCATTCCTCAGCAACTTGTACTTCTGTATTCCTGAAGTAGCCTGAATATTTTTGTACTTCCTTTGTTCATAAATTAACTGAAGTATTTCATCTGTTACTCATGCCTTTTTGGAAAATAACGTCTTTGTATCTATTTTTTTGTTTTTAACTTCTGTGACTGCCCTTTTCACAGATTTCCATTCCTCTTCAACTGAACTACATACTGAGCTATTGATTATCACATACTCTATAGCCTTAGAGAACTCTGCGTTCCTTAGTACTCCTGTGTTCCTCTTTCTTGCGTATTGCTTCTTCCTGACTAGTGTCTTAAACTTCAGTTACTCATCATCACTACTACGTATTAATCTGAGTCTATATCTGCTCCTGGGTACGGCATGCAATCCAGTATCTGGTTTCGGAATTACGGTCTGACCATGCTGTAGTTTGACAGAATTCTTCTCATACATCCCGGCCTTTTCCATGTATACCTCGTCCTCATGTGACTCTTGAACAGGTTATTCACTGGTATGAGCTGAAATTTACTGCAGAATTCAATTAGTCTTTCTCCTCTCTCATTCCTGGTACCAAGTCCGTAATCTCCCGCAACTCTTTCTTTTGATGAACAACTCATTCAGTATCCTCACATAGTTTCTCTACTTCGTCATCTTCTGCTTGTGAAGTCGACATGTACCTAAACTATTGTTGTTGCTGTTGGTTATTCTTCACGTAACTCAGTTTTTGCCTGCCTCTCCTTTCATAATGAAACATGCTACAGTTATACCTCTTTCTGCTGCTGTTGATATTACCTTATACTTATCTGACTAGAAATCCTTGTCGTCTATGCATTTCACTTCATTGACCCTCAGTATATCTAGATTGAGCCTTAGCATCTCATTTTCAGATTTTCTAGCTTCCCTTCTTAGTTCAATCTACTTACATTCCACACCCCGACTCACAGACCATTACCTGGTTATTCAGTCTTTTTCTTATGGCCATCTCCCAGGATTCCGAAAGGAGGCTAGTCCGAAATATTTTGCCATAGGAGAGATCACCAAGAATTCTTTTTTTTTTTTTTTGTTGAAAGGCCACGTGTCCTTTTCTTTGAAGCAGTGATCTCTATGGTCTCCTGCATCCTCATGTTGTTGATCATTTCTGACACTTACACCTTTAGCAGTATTTTCCCACCTTGACAGCAAGGGAGTGTTCTGAACTCCTGGTCGATCGTCCTCCCTCTTTGACAAGTTAGTTTACCGAATGAAGGTGAGGTCTTACGCTGGAAGTCTTCCGCCGCCATTACTGATGATTCTTATTTAAAATTTAAGTGGGACCCTAAACGTTTTGATTGGTAACCAAAGCTGCTAGCCCTAGACCACGGGTGCTGCAGAAATTCCCTAAAAGCTCAAATTAATTCTGCGATACGAATTAAACAAAACAGTAATAATAATTTCTAGTAGTGCAGAGCAGCACTAGGCTTTTCGTAAGATGAGGACAACGAAATAGGTTTCAATAGTTGAAAACATTAATAGAAACCAGTGCTTATATGATAAGATCGATGTGCGAAGCATACAACAACTACCACGGTAATACTTTAGCAAAATGTCCGTCTAAGAACCCGAGACGATTATTATCCTATGTAAAATCGCTAAGCGGGTCTGAGATTTCCATTTAGTCACTCGTTGACCAATGTGGTATGGCAGTTGAAGACAGCAAAACGAAAGCAGAAGTTTTAAATGTTGCCTTCAAGAAATCGTTCACGCAAAAGAAACGTACAAAGAAACCGTCGTTTGACCGTCTAACCGACTCGTGAATGGACGATGTAGCAATTAGCATACTTGGCATACAGAAACAACTGAAAGAGTAGGAAAATAACAAGTCACTAGGTCCGCATGGACTCCCAATTCGGTTTTACAGTGAGTACTCTATGGTATTAACCCCTTACTTAGCTTGCACTTATCGTGAACTTATGGCCCAGTGGGAAGTCCCAAGTGGCCGGGAAAGAGGTGACTCTTGTATATGAGTAAAGTGATGGAATGGACTGATGAAATTACAGACCAATAACGCTAACACAGTTTTTCTGCACAATCGTTGAACATATTCGCAGCTGGAATATAATAAATTTTCTAAAGTCTACGAATTATCTCGGTTTTAGAGAAGATTGCTTGTGCGAAACTCAGCTTGCCATTTTTCACATGATATACTTAGAACTATGGACAAAGGGGAACAGGCTGATTCCATATTTACGTATTTGCGGAAAGCATTTGACACGGTGGCCGCTACAATCTGTTGATGAAGATTCGATCATAAGGAATAGGTTCCCAGATATATGACCAGCTCGATGACTTCTTAAGTAATAGAACCCAGTATGATGGGTATCGCCAGGAGTGTCCTAGGGAAGTGTGATAGGTCCGTTATTTTACAAATAGATAAATGATCTGACGAACAAGATGGGAAGAAATCTTAGATTGTTTACCGGTGGTGCTGTGGTGTACGTAATATGTCAAATTTTTGTGACTGTAGAAATAGAGAAAATTTTTAGTTGTTGTGATGAATGGCAGCTAGCTCCAAATATAGAAAAATCTGGGTTAATCGGGAAGAGTAGGTAAAACAAACCAGTAATATTCGGATATAGCATTAGCTGTGTTTCTCGACACAGGCACAACGATTAAATATCCAGGCGTAACATTGCAAAACGATATGAAACGAACGAGCATGTGACGATAGTGGCAGAGACCGTGAATGGTCGATATTACTTTATTCGAAGAATTTTTGGGGAAGTGTGGTTCATCTGTAAAGGAGACCACGAACTGGATGCTAGTGTGACCTGCTCTTGAGTGAAGCTCGAATGTTTAGGATTAAAGGAAGACATCAAAGAAATTCAGAGGAAGGCTCCTAGATTTGCTACTCGTAGGTTTCAACAACACGCAAGTGTTAGGGAGGTGGTCCTTGAACTCAAATCGGAATTCTTGGAGGGAAGGTGACATTGTTTTCCAGAAACGCTATTGAGAAAATTTAGAGAACCGACATTTGAAGCAGATTGCTGAACGATTCTAGCGCTGCCGAAATACCTTTCGGTTAAGGACAACGAAGGTAAGATGCAAGAAGCTAGGACTCTTACGGAGACACAGAGACAGTCGTTTTAAACATCCCCCCGTATGCGAATGGGACAGGTAAGGAAATGACTAGTATTGGTAAAAGGTATCCTCGGCCGCGCCGTACGACAGCTTGCAACTACGTATGTGGATGAAGATGTAGCAGTGAAATTAATGAACCAGTGAACCAGTGCGGATGGAATGCATGAAGATCTAAATACACTTAAATCCTACCATCCTTTTACACTATTGGCCATTAAAATTTCTACACCCAAAACAAATGCAGATGATAACGGGTATTCATTAGACAAATATATTTTACTAAAACTGACATGTGATTACATTTTCACCCAATTTGGGTGCATAGATCCTGAGAAATCAGTACCCAGAACAACCACCTCTGGCCGTAATAACGACCCTGATACGCCTGGGCATTGTGTCAAACATAGCTTGGATGGCGTGTACAGGTACAGCTGTCCATTCAGCTTCAACACGATAACACAGTTCATCAAGAGTAGTGACTGGCGTATTGTGACGAGCCAGTTGCTCGGCCACCGTTGAACAGACGATTTTAGTTGATGAGAGATCTGGAGAATGTGTCCGAGACGTGTAACCAATGGCACCCCATACCATCACGCCAATATGGCCATGACGAATACACGCTTCCAATGTTCGTTCATCGCGATGTCGCCAAACACAGATGCGACCATCATGTTGCTTTAAACAGAACCTGGATTCATCCGAAAAAATAACGTTTTGCCACTCGTACACCCGGGTTCGTCGTTGAGTACACCTTCGCTGGCGCTCCTGTCTATGATGCAGCGTCAATGGTAACCGCAGCCATGGTCTCCGAGCTGACAGTCCATGCTGCTGCAAACGTCGTTGAACTGTTGGTACAGATGGTTATTGTCTTGGAAACGTCCCCATCTGTTGACTCAGGTATCGAGACGTGGCGGCACGATCCGTTACAGCAATGCGGATAAGATGCCTGTCATCTCGACTGCTAGTGATACGAGGCCGTTGGGATCCAGCAGGACGTCACGTATTACCCTAATGAACCTACCGGGCCCATATTCTACTAACAGTCATTGGATCTCGACCACCGCCAGCAGCAACGTCGCGATACGATAAACCGCAATCGCGATAGGCTACAATCCGACCTTTATCAAAGTCGGAAACTTGATGGTACGCATTTCTCCTCCTTACACAAGGCATTACAACAATGTTTCACCAGGCAACGTCGCTCAACTGCTGTTTGTATATGAGAAATCGGTAGGAAGCTTTCCTCATGTCAGCACGTTTTAGGTGTCGCCACCGGCGTCAAACTTGGGTGAATGCTCTGGAAAGCTAATCATTTGCATATCACAGCATCTTCTTCCTGCTGGTTAAATTTCGTGTCTGGAGCGCGTCATCTTCGTAGTGTAGTAATTTTAATGGCCAGTAGTGTATTTAGTTCAACCTGTGAAGTCATAAGACTATGATCCTCGTTTCAAACCTTGGAATGTAATCGCTTTACTACCAAATCTGACCCACCTGTAAATCAATGCAGTATGACTGCAGTTATTTACGTTTTGCGGTGACTAGTACTTTCCCACAGCACAATGAAATGAAAAGAAAGGGTGATAAAGCGGTGTTAGCCAAGGTGAAACTGAAATTAGAATAATCGCTTGGTCCTCATTTATTTACTAATTACATATGTAAAGAAATTTCATCATATAGATGCAATTTGTGCAGTGCAAAATGTTTTTGGTTTTCGTGTCCTACATCACCTAATAATCTGGACACCATATGAAATTACGGTACCGAAAGGCGTAGCGCATTAGTAGCACACCGGACTCACTTTCGGGTGGACGACTGTCCAAACTCCCCTTCAGCCTTCGCGATTTAGGTTTTCTATAACTTCTCTAAATCGCTCCACGGAAATGTCACAACGGTTCCTCTGAAAATGACATCATCCGAGCTGGTGCTCCGTAGCTAACGATCTCGGTATCAATGGGACATTAAACCTCCTGTCTAAGGCTCGGTCTCCATTAGCACATGTCTCGTAGTTCAACAGCAACGCACACATGCTTGTATAACTGAAATTTTATTTGATATCCACAAAAAGCAGCTTTGATTACAATTAACATAATGGGGTACGTTTGGAGAACGTGGTTCTTTAGTAAACACATGTGAAATTATTGAACACAGGAGAATTAACTAAACTAGGTCTAGGGAGGGAGGATAATAGATTCGTAAAATGCTGAAGCTTTGCTCAATCTTAAAATACAGTCATGACTCTTACTTGAATACAGTACTAAATACGTCAAGAATAAATACGATGCAAATTACAATAGGATTCGATAGACAAAAGTTGATTGCACGATATTGTTATTACTTCCGAAAATATTGCTTTACGACTCGAAGAGCATTTAAACATTTCATTTGAAGCCTCAGATGACGGAATTTTAAGGGGGACATTGGTTTCTATACGTTCTACGTAAATTGAAAGTGCTAACCATTACCTAACATTTCTCGCGTTAAATACAACGATTACAGAATGTAACGCAGCAAATACCGCGGACAGATATCTAACTCTCCATAATTTGAAACGCCTCCTAATTTATAGCCTCGTAAATGCAGTGCAAATATGGCCTGGAACAATATCATCATAATCCAGATGTCCGATTAATATGCCCATATCACTATCACGAGGCAAATATTCTACAGCACGAGGCGAATCGGAGCGTGCAGTCATTACCGCACCAGTAAGAAGAGCATGTGTGTGTGTCTGTGGTCATAAAACCAATTCTGGCGCCACGCATTTATATTGGCTGGCCGCAGTCAGAGCTCGCCGACCCGTCATGGCGAAACTTGCTGTTCACACCAGCAAAGTCCACTTCCAACCGACACGTAGGAGACTACATATAGCTGATACAGTAAAGTGAATACTGTCGCGCCCACTGGTACGCGGCGCAAAAGGTACTTTGCGCCAAAGCAGACACCTTTCAGTATGAAGTGCTATCACTGCAAACTCTTCCGATATGCTCAACTTACACTACAATGGGCTCTTACTATATCATATCTTGTACCAGTATGGCTCTATTGCACACTAGGAGAGCATGGAACTCTACTTCAGTTTTCCAAAAACCAAGTAGCTTATCCTAACCATCCGTTTGATTTACAGGTAACGAATGTGTTCATTTATTCGTCTATGAATTATGTTTTTGAAACACAACCGGGTACTGCTACACATAGAAGTCATCCTACCCTTTGTCTTAAGCGAAACCATGGAAAAGTTATATCTGCATAATGAAACCTGTGTACAGCAGTACATGAGTACAGAATTCCAGAGTTTTAACCACTGTGCCCACTCTCTCCATGTGCAAAGAGAATGGTTGTCAATCCTTGCCATTCCTAGATCTACAGCAAGAGTCTCTTCACAGTATATTTAATTATTGTAGCAACAATCAAGTGCTTTAAAAATGAGATATTATTTGACAGTATTTCATTTGGTTGTTTTACTCGTATTTTACCCAGAAACCAACCAAATTTTGCCGTTAGAGTACCTAGAACAACAAGAATCTGACGCTGTGATTTTGGGTGATCATTTCTGTTAAGGTCAGGTAAAAGTCTCTGAGAGGTGACAGGAGTCCACTCATTGGGATAGAGAGATAATCCGTGGTTATACCGATAGGATGCGCATATTATGACATGCATACGTGGCATAAGTACGGAGCTGTAGCAGACTGAGCTGCCAAAAGTCGTGAGAAATCCCCTAACATCTTGTTAGACCTCCTTTTTTCCGACATAATGAAGCAACAGGAAATGCGACGGACTCAGCAAGTCGTTGGAAGTCCCATGGAATACTGAGTCATGCTGCCTGTATAGTCGTTCATACTTGCGAATATGTTTACCGCTGCAGAATTTTGTGCACAAACTGACCTCGCAGTTATGACTCGTAAATATTCCATGGAATACATGTCGAGTGGTCTGGGTGACCAACTCATTCACTAGAACTGCCAGAATGTTCTTCAGGCCAGTCGTGAAAAATTGTGCGCCGTTGAAATGGTGCATTTTCATCCATAATAGTTCATCTTTGTCTGAGAGAATGACGTCCATGATTGACGGCATGTGGCCTCCAGGTCACCTGAAATAACGCTCTCCAGTCAATGATCCGTTTAGTTGGACCAGAGAACACAGTCCATTCCTTGTTAACACAGCCTACACAATTATGGAGCCACCAACAGGTTTCACAGTGCGTTGTTGACTACTTGGATCTATGGTTTCACGATGTTTGCGCTACAGTCGATCCCGACCTTCAGATTTTACCATCTGAAACCGGGTCTTATTTCACCAGGCCAGTGATTTCCAGTCGTCTATGGTCCAATCGGTATGGTCACGAACCCAGTAGAGGTGCTGCAGGTGATGTCGTGCTGTTAGCAAAGGCACTGCCAACGGTCGTCTGCTGTCGTAATCCATTAATACCAAATTTCGCCTCACTGTCCTAACGGATACGTTTGTCGTAGGTCCCACATCGATTTCTGCGTTTATTAAACTCCACCGCAAATACTTCGAGAAACTTTTCTAATGAGTCACTTGAGTGCATCACTTTAATTGCCAAGTAACTTAATTTACAAGCTGTTTTAGATTTAATAACTTAACTGATTAAAAGCACTGGAGCTCGTTATTCGATGTTATATCGCTGCAACTCGGTAATAATTTGAAGCTGTTTCCCGACTGGCAACTGGAGTAAGAGTATTATATTTCGCGGGTAACCCTCACCCAAATTATTGCTCCATAAAGCTCGTTTCTCGTAGGTTTCCTAGTTCCAAAAACGCACAGCTTAGTACAACAGGTTCTTCTGATTATAATTAACGACTGAGGGTTGCAATTAAAATCAAAGAATTAAACTGGTTAACAGCTAAATCTAACCACAATGTCCCTCTTTTGTTTAACGGCAACCTGCGCCTTAGTACAATTGTTCCGGCTATATTTACGACCAAAAGCTGATTAATTAGAACATTAGTGATAGGGTAAAAACCAAATAGGAAAGGTAATATAATAACGGGATATATTTTCAAACGACCTCTAGTATCTTAGTACAATACTACTGCCTATATTTACGACCAAAGAGTGGACCAAGCAAATTTCTGAGGCTCGGGTGCAAACAAGATACTAATAAGGAGAGCAGGTAAACAGTGGAACAAATCACCACGAGGGTTACAGTGTGTTACTCCCCTTTATCAGCAAGCAGTTGCATGGATCCACGGTGCGTCGCAGCGGTTACTGAACGATGGCAATGAAAGCCAGGTAGAAGAGTGCCGGCAGCCCACGAGCGATCGTCTGACACGAATGTTGCAGAACAACCGACGGGTTGTCGGCCTATGCTTGTAGTCGACGCTGACCCCTAGCTCTGGGTAGGCCCTCCTTGCACAGCTCGTGGCTTCACCCACTCAGACCACGTAACCCCCTCTTGTGGCGACGCTACCGCCGATCCCCATACTTCGTCCTCTCTCTCGGCTCAGCAACCCCCGTATATATACCGGCAAGCAAAGGCCTTATAAGGACACAACCCACAGATACCAATTATTTCCTGACTATAAAACTGTGTCTGCCATGTCGTGGCTCGAACTGACTGAACACCGTCCAGTCAGGAGTGATGACTGCTTTCGGTATCTGATCACATGGAACGTCAAAATCATTACAGTGTTCTCTGTTCTCGATATGCGGCCTTTCCCGTTAAAAGTCACCGAGTTAAACATCGTTACGTATGTGTTTCATTTAGCATAACATGCTGGAACCTAAAATTAAGTCTTCAACTTGGCGGTGGAATAGGAAAAGTTTAGTTGTATGAAGTGAAGACAAGAACCAACGAATCGTCGTCACATATTCTTTTTACAGTATTGACCGTCCTTTATTATGTTTGTTAGAGATATTTAAAACTATTTTCTCTTATTTAAAGTAGCGGGCTATAACATCAGCCAATTGATTCTTCTTAATGCGAGGGCCTTCGCTTGGTAAACAACAGCCGTCAGCTTTCTTCTAGGCAGCACCGGCGGAGACGCTGCCGACATCTGTTACGACGCACTTCGTCGACATGAAACAGGTTCAAAAATCATTTAACACACATTTCAAACCATATAACTACACAAATAACACTGTCAATAATACTACTAAGTATAGGTAACATGGTCTAACTGCCTTGGTATCTGATTGCACTAGAAGGAGACTTCCGCTCACTGCAACAGGAACATTTTCGCTGTGGGCCAGCTGATCTTTTGAAAATGCCAACCGTTTATCACACCTTTGTTTTCTTTACAATACGATCAGTTAATAATTTCGTTTCGAAACTGTCTTAATAAAAGTGCCTCATTGACGTTCACCAAATCTGTTTGATTTGGTGCCACATACAGGTTCATTATTAAATACTAAGTTTATGTACGTAATGTTTGTATTGCTTGGGAGCTTTTATTCATTTCTTTTTGTAGCTATGGATCATAGGAGGACTACAGATTTTTCCGAAGATTTTTTGACAATTTTTCAATTTCGAAAATTTGAGTGCAACAAATCATACATGGAATCGTAACATATTTGAACTGCCAAGAAATGAAAAAGGCCGTCACCGGCAAGTCAGTATGATAGTTAAAATGTCTGATGTAAGTTGCGTTTGTTAGCAATCGATTGATTGTACGCGTCACGACCGTTTGGTCTGGTTGAGAAACACATATTGCCTTAATGCCTCTTTAGTAGAACAGGACATTATCTTATCGAGTACGCTAAATTTACGACGAGAATGTTGGCATTTTCAAGAGATTAGTTAGCGCACTGCGAAAAAGTTTCTGTTGCAGTGAGCATAAATCTCCTTCTACTGTAATCAGATATCAAGTTGATCCCAGGACTCGTCAACGAATATCAGTAAATTTAAGAGCATAGATATACAGCGCGGAAAGTCACACATTAACTCAGCTCGTGGCGCAGCATTTGAGAAAGACCACCAGCACCGGACGCAGAATGCTTGCAAGAAAACTGACTTCACTCACGTACGTCTTCAAAAGGTATGTTAGCCATGCATCTGTTCTGTTCACACAATTGTTCGTAAAGGATTGTGGCATCACCCGTACACGTACATCTACATCACTGATCTGAAATCCACACTTAAGTGTGTGGAAGGGGATTTTTCGAATCACCTTCAGACATCTACCTTTCCACTCTCCAACAGAGCAAGGGACAAATGAAGACTTTAATCGTTCTGTACGAGCTCTGAGTTCTGTTATGTTGTTCTGAGAACCATTTCTATGTAATCTGGTAACAATAAAACATTTGCAGATTCACATAGGAAAGTTTATCATGTAATTTCCTGAAAAGGTCTGGCTGCAAGGAAAAACTTCAATTTCCAATGGAAGCCATACGAACTCAGTTATCATATCCCTATTTCATGATAATACAAGACGTGCTGGCTTTCTCTGATATTTCTATATTCTCCGTCCGTCCTGTCTGGTAGCGATCCCACACAGCACAGCAACACTCTCACAGATAATGCGCAGACAAAGTGTAGACAGACTCTTTAGGAGACCTGTTGCTATACATAAGTGTTCTGCCAAACGTAGTCTTTGGTTTGTCTTTCACACAACATTATTTATGTGGTCGTCTCAATTTAATTTCTTTGTAACTCATAGATATCTACTGGGATTAATTTTTCAGAACAGTTTAAGCATCATTCAAAGAACATGTGGATCCTTGTGTGCCTTTCAACCCCAAGATTACTTCACCTCAGTCTTATTTATCACTGAAGGGTTACGAGGGACTAACACATACAAACAATAGACATAGATGTGTCCATGTCATAGGGCCAGTGCAGTAACGATCACCGTTGGGACCACACTACCAAGAGTTATATTTTTATGTAGACCACTGTATGTAATAAAGCTCTGTAGTGATTTAATTTCAGATATAGTATACAGACTGCATGTAAACGCCATTTGTCTTAGGAAGAAATCCTTAACTCCGAGAGAGCACTACAACGGATGAGGAACAACTTGAGAAATAAAACCGCTTTTAATAACAAGGGATAAATTTCTCTAACACGTATTACTCACTGGAATTAAAAGTCTGATCGACGACCTAGGACTAGGATACCCTATAACTGCAACAGCCCTTGTAGAACAAACAGCATTTTCAAAACCTTAAATCCTTCGTCGGGATCGAAGCTGGTGATATTTATTGATGGTGTGACGCAATCGCACAGCAGAGCCGACACACCTGTGGCAACCATTAATACATGTCACCGAATAGCTTACAACTTAGCCGTTCGCGGGGATCAAGAGATTTCGTGGGCGCGAAAGGCGTTAAGTCCAGAAAAATGTCATATTGGGTATCCATGTAGCACGTAAAGCCGCAGACCTTTAGTGCACCATTCTTGACACATTTATTCCCTTTATGCAAACAGCAAGGCATCCCTCTGCCTCATTCATTGCATGGATGTACTGCGGAATTCAGGAAAACTGTGTCTACACAAATGACCTATAGAAGGAAAACATAGGGAGCATACTGACAGAGACTATTAACAAGCCCTGTTCGGAAAAAAAAATTGATCTGTTGGTATTAGACATTTCATCTCAATGGAAAAAGAAGTTTGAAATTTCTAAAATATACATTGAATTCCTAAACTGCAGCATTTTTTTCTTCGTGTAAAACGACTACTAGGAGGATACTCATAACTTTCTTTATTTTCCTTTGTTTTGTAAACAATTGTTGTTCAGCGTCAACCGAGGCGTGAGGAATGTCCGTCATGCTATCAGTCATCTGATTCCATGTTTGGTTTACTAGGGCATGCTGAAAAGTAATGCCTCCAAGTTTTTAATATGGAAACTCATAGGACTTTTTAAATGAAAAACTTTATTAACATGTCCACATAATTATTTCTTGCGTAGTGATCCTGGCAACCAACGCATTTCTCTCAACGAGAGATCAGTTTTCTGATATCGTGACTCTGGAATGTCTGACACTGTGAACGGAGACACAACGTCAACTTTGCTCGCACCGCTTCATCACTGTTCAAGTGATCTCCTCGAATGTATTATTTAAGATCTGATTAATGATGAAAATCGGTAGGGGCCAAGTCGAGACGGTACTGAGGATGATGGATGACAGTGGACCCCAGTCGCCGCACTGTTGAAGATATCACTGCGCTCGTGTATGGTCCGGCATTGTCGTGCTGAGGGATAGGGTACTCCATGTGTTACCAGTTAATTTCTCTCCGAGCTCTGTCACTGACGTTGAGGATAGTGCCACTACTTCGTTCATTACGAGCACGAACATCCCAACGTCGCACGTTTCTGATGTCGATAGAATCATCACCGTAGCTACTTTCATTCTTTTATGGATTTCTATTGAAGGCAAGTCTTTTTCGTGATTAGAAATTCGATTGCAGCTAACTAATTGCCACGCATCGAAATAGTTGCTCGTAGCGCTACTACTACGTCCTGTCGCCATAAATCATGAGCTTACATCAATTCTAAATTTCGTAAACGGCGCAAAATATAGAAACGATTTATTGGCAAATGATAGCTTGTAAAAAGTCGCGTATTTTGTCACATGATAAATAAGCTACACCTTTTTATCTGTCGAGATGTGGACGTAATTGTGGCTTTTTACAAAGGAGAGATGTGCTTTTTTAAACGATATTTAATGGCGTGTGACGTGGAAGGCATTAACATTTAAATTATTCTATATAGAGCTTCTATATAGAGCTTGAACCGAAACCAATTTGCTGGTGTGTCATAAGACGTAATAGATCAGTATCTAGAAGTTCTAATTTTTTAGTTTTGTAGATAACAAACTCCTTTTTCCTGCTGTAATGTATTTTATTTGTTCCAGAAAGGTTTCGACTTTTGCTACGATGAATCTTCACTGGAATATAGAATGACATTGTGTAGTTTTGTATTGATATGAGATATTTGTATAATATAAAACAATTTTATTTTGATAGGTGATATCTGCAGACTATAGCACAGTTCACGTCTTATTTATAAATTAATAAGTGGTTGCATACAGTTATTAGAGTTTTAGACTGACATCTGGGTTTCATCTGAACACATACTGGAGGACGCACTATAATTTCAATTACGAAACATAAGCACATTTTCACATTACGAACTTTCTTTGTCATAAACAGCAGATATTTACCAAAAACTGAGATTTAAAGTCGTTACATGTTAACTTTAGTTCTCTTCCTACTTAATTTTTTGATGTACGCATTGCCAATCTAACTAAGTATACGCTGAAAACTAAGGTCTGTACATTTCTGTTTTGTTTATATCTGCGCGCGCGCGTGTGTGTGTTGTAGGGGGGGGGGGGGGCAGAGAGAGACGGAGGGAGTTGTAAGTCACATATAGAAAGCTGAAAGTAACACTTGTCAGACAATGGTTGAAATGTTTGGTGTTCAGCTGATTTGAGTTCTCATTTAAATGTTTTGTGAGGGTTAACTCGCTGTTTACATTGGTAGATAAAATCGTAGAATAACCTTGGGACAGATATTTATTATTATTATAACGATACCACCTAACCCCTTTCCCCTTACTGTTATAAGAACCTCTTCACAAAACGTTCAAACCAAAATTCTAATCAGCTAAATGCCAAAATTTTCAAGAACCATATGGTACCAATTACATTCAGCTTTCTGGATGTAACTAATCACAAATACACACACACACATAATGATATATGACGAGAGAGAAATAAACAATAATTAATTTTCAGCATATGCTTCGTCAGGTTGAAACATGTACATGAACAAACTAAATAGGACGTGATATAAAGTGAACATAGAGTTGTGAAGGCTTAACATCACGCTAAATTATAACTAACTACAGGAGAATAACAGTGCTTCACAGAAATTAGAGTAATGAATGTGAAAATTGTGAATAAAAAAGTTCGTAACGTTAATATGAAGTAACGATTCGTAAGTGAAGTAACAGTGCGGCCTCCAACATGTGGGCAGACTAGAGGACACGCACAAGAGAACCCAAAACTCAAATAACTCTAACTAATCATTCAGTTAAGCAATAAATAGAACGTGAACTGTTTTATAATCTACAAATATTGCATATCAAAACAAAACTGTCTGACTCTATACTTCACTGAAGAGGTCTTAAAGTAAAAGGCACTACGCCACTGGAACAAATAAAATACATTGCTACAAGAAAAATATGTTTAATATTTACAAAAAAATACATATGATAGCAAAGCAAACAAATTTTACTGTTCATTATTTCGGTTTGCCTTGAAACATTTTGTCCATTTTCTACGTTTATAATACTTTATAACTACATATAATAACACCAACTTGACAGTGACTCCTCCCAGCATCAGTAAAGTGCCCTTTAGTCGGATAAGTCAGTTTCTTTTAACGAAAGACTTTACACCGCTGATCACATCTTCGTGGCAATGATTTTGGCACAAAGTACTTGGTATAATATTCTTAGGATCGGCTTCTGCATCAATATGCTCTGAAGGACATTATATGATACCAGAGGAGCATTCTCACTAAGCACCGTCTTACAAGTAGTTATGAAGGAGCAGTCACAATAACTTGTTTCACAATTATCGCTTTAGCTGTTATGATACAATTGTCGAGTTGATATTTGGATGCCAAAATTCCGTATTTATTTTTTAACTAACCTGCTACCCCGAGGCAAACTCTAGTTGAAAATAATTTCATACGACGTTACTGCATTCTTTAAGAGGCCAGAGAGTGGGCACACGACATTTGAATTTAGTGGAAAAGCCTTTCCTTAATAAAAACATGAGGTAGCATATGCAGAATTACATTACGATATCGATGACTTCCACACAGTTTGAAAACTAGTTTTGATATTGCTGAGCAAAACTCATAAAATAATCTTTAAATGAACATGCCGCCATTTGACTGTATTGTTGTTTATTAAATTACGATCCAGGTTAGAGCCTTTCATGCCATTTTCAAGCGACTGAGTTTAGGTCGTTAATACATTTTACAGGATTCAAGCTCAAAATTGGCCATAAATTAAGAAAAATATTCGCTCCCCTACAAATTCGAGATGATTTTACATCTGATATTCCCTGGGATGGAATATTTATCTTAGTTTGTAGCCAATTTTGAGCGCCATTTTACATTTGGTATTTCATGTGGAGCGAATATTTTTCTTAAGTATTGCCAATTTGAGCTTGATACCCAAACAAAATATATTAATGACATAAACTCAACCCCTTGGACATGGCGTTATGGGCCGAAACGTGGGTCGTAATTAAATAAACAACGATACAGACACATCGCGGTATGTTCATTTAAAAAGTTTGAAAACTGCCAGTGCATTCGAATGTTATGGATGATACAAGACCAGTCATTGGCTTCGATTCATTAAGGAATACAAGTCTTAATAATAATACCGATAATTGCTAAACCTGTAATTCAGTCTTATCATTTGCTGACTGTCGCCGTCAGGAAATTGCATTCAGGTTGATACTTTCTTCTAACTCAAAGCTGTTTGCACTTAGTAACAGAGATGAACACACAAATGCATCACAAGCGATTTGTATCAGAGATTATATTAAATAAATATTCTGGAAATAATTACGCAACTGAGCTAGATAATGTGAGATGCTGCTAGTTGGTACAGGGTTGCGTTATCAAGAAACACAATTCACCTCACTATACGATTGTTGTGGTTGCAGCGCGAAGACTGTGTTGACACAGTGTTCACACTAGCCTATCCAGTGCAAAGCTTTTCATTTCTGCATAACTACTGCATCATACATCCATTGGAATCAGTTTACTGATGTTCAGCCTTGGTCTTCCCTTCTATAATTTTGCCTCCATTACCAAACTTACGACTCCTCAGTTTGATTCAGTATCTCTTCATTTTTTATACAATCGACATATCTCCTGCATTACATTTCGAAAGCATCCTTCCTCCTCTTGACAGAACTGTTTATCATCAACGTTTCGCTTACACACAAGGCTACACTCCGCACTAGTACCTTCACAAAATGTAACACAAAATATAATTTTATAATGAATTTCAAAAAATTTTCTTTTCCAGATGGGCTTTTTAGCCATTACCAATCTGCATTTTATATCTTCTCTACTTCTGCATTCTCAACTATCCTTCCCTTTCAAGTCGTTGAAGTTGAACAGCAACAGTCTAGTAGCTGTACAAGATGTACATAATCTTCTGACCCCTGTTTTATCCTGGATACCTCCACAGCTTCAAAGAGGGAATTTCAGTTCAAGTTGGCAATAGTTTTCTCCAAATATACATATGCTAGAAACACAAGTTTGCCTTTCTGCAGTCTATCCACTAAGGTAAGTGGTAGAATCAGTAGTGCCACACGCGTTCACTCATTCCATAGAAATAAAACATGAGCTCAGGTTAGTTTGTATAGCTCTTTTCCCTCTCTGCATATTCCAAATTCCAGCCTTCTGATCTTCGTTTAGTTCTTGTTTTCCATCTGCTTTAATATTCGTGAAGTTGCTTGTCTTTGCTCCACTGCTTTTTTTTTCTTTTTTAAAATTTCACATCTGTCTTTTCCAAGTGCAAAATCGCAAAGCAAGGATGACTAGGACTAAAAATCAATGCTGTTGAAACAGCCTTGAATCTTCCGCCTAGACGTTCTTGATTAGCAATTTTGGACTTAGTGTCAATGTTTTTTTTAGACATCTGTATTCGCTATGCCCTTCTTGATTTGCTGTATTTTTTCTATTTTCGTCTCCTGTCAATTAAATTCCATATATCATGTGTTATGCAAGGACTTCCACTGTATCTATATCCCATTACTTCCTCAGGTAGCCCCACTACTTCTACTATGAGAAGTACATCTTCCTCTGTTTCAGTCAGTCGCTGTCTAACGATCCCTATAAGATTATCTACAAACTACCAAATTTATTCAAGTACGTGTCCTTAATTTGTACCATTTGCTGTCTCTTTAGTTGTAAACTGCAGTTCATAACCAATAAATTATTGACAGATTTCCTCTGCACCTGGAGATGTCTTATAGTTTAAAATCCGATTTCGAAACTCTATTCCGCATATGTATTCTTGTTTCATAATTCTTAAGCAAATTGTTGGCGGTATCCTATGTGCAGAATTCTACCAGGTGGCTTCTCCTAACATTCCTTCTTCTGAACTCATGTTTTATTTCCTATTGCTATCCCTGTTACCGAACATCATTCTCACCTCACATTTTAAATTTTTTCTCTATTAACTGTCTCTATAATTTACTTTATATTATCATACTTCAACCTATTCACTCTGTGGTGTTGTTAGTCATGTTATCTTGTACCACTGTGGTGGGAGAATGTTGGATTTTCGTCTGTGTTGGCTATGATAATGTTAATGGAGTCTAGTATTGTGATACTACTTCATTAATTATTTCGATACCTAGCAGTTACAGTGTGATTAAAATACATGATCTTAATATAGCAAATACTGAGGATCAACTGTCAGACATTTTGAACTGTAAATAAATGCCTACCGTATGAAAGGTAATGTACTATTACTAGAGTAAACTCTAAATCACAGTAGTAGACGCCGTTGTGAGTCACAGCATGATTTTATTATGGGGCGTTCGGTTTTCTAAATGTTGTCGACTATATAATTTGATAGGGAACAAATATGAAATAAGAAATAGGAGTGAAGAATTGTTCCAAAGAATAAATCTTACAAAATTTAAAACTGGAACATCTTCACCAAACTTCGTGTTTCTTTCCTGAATGTTTGCGGAACAGTTAATCATATGCACAGCGGTTTTAGAGTTATGTAAGATAAAGTAAGAGCTTAGTCAAGTCACATTCTCATCGCAATAGATTAGCTGATTATAGGGATTTTATTTCCGAAACCAACATCTGAAACAGTTTGTGACGAAGGGAAAATGAACCTGGGAGCACTGAGAATAAGGGAAAAGCTCTTAGGCACTGCCTTCCCTGTAAGTACGAAGACTGCTTAATTTTGCAGAAAAACGCTACAGATATTAGAAGCTAAGAACATATTTCAAAATGGAAGCATGTTACCAACAGTTTATGAGTGCCAGAGGGAAGGGTCAGTTAAGGAAAGTAATTAGTTCTTTTTCCTGATCTACGGAACAAGATGTGGCTGTAGATTCTACTTTCCGTATGACCACGGATTAGGCAATGAGCTCGTCCAGAGGTATGGTCCAAATACACTGAGTAAAGCCCCTTTGCTAGTAAGCACAAGTAGTTAGACGGTCATTAGTCGAGAGCATCGCGTGGATTATGGCTTTGAGTGTGGGATATGGAGCGGTTGAGGAGCAGGAGGAGAGAATATTTGATGGAGATGGTTAGTTTATATTGTGGAATGCGGTTGACGCTTTGTGAACAAAGGCTCAATCTTCGTATTGTAATAATTTTACTTTATCCACGACATCTCTCCGACACTTTCAACGTTGTTTAATTTTAGAGGTGATTGCTGTATTCGTTTGGAGAACAGAGTATGTTCTATTTTGTAGTGTATTACGTCCGCCTTATATTCATCCGTCATGTTGAGAATTTGTATCTCTCGTACATGGTTACGACGCATTACTTGCACTCATATTCTTCCTGTCATTTCAGTTCAAGGATCTTCCTGAATTCTGTGTTACTTCATCTACAAATTAGGGTTTTATTCGGAGCAGTATTCTGATCATATGTAAGTACTTTTTCCTCATTTTATGGTTGTCATGATCTCCAGTTGAAAAATTGGTTTGACGCAGTTCTCCCCGCTAGCCTACTCTGTGCAGGCATCTTCCTCTCTGAAAGGCTACCGCAACCTACATCCTTCGGAATCTGTACACCGTATTCGTTTATTGGTGCTCTCTACGAGTTTTACCTCCACTCTTCCGTCCCCATCGCCCTCCCCACACACACACACACACACACACACACACACACACACACACTCCCCTCTAAAATCGGAATGGCAATTCCCTGCGCCTCAGAACGCGTCCTATCAACTAATCCTTTATTTTATTCAAACTTTGCCACTAATATCTTTTCTTCTTAACTTGAAACTCGATCCAGAATCTTATGATTAATTACCCAATCAATACAAGTGATGTTCAATGCTCTTCTAGAACATAAAAATTCAGGCTATCGTCTACGTTTCACTTTCGTACAAGGCTACACTCCAGACAAACGCATTCAGAGTAGAACTGGTAACACATACATCAAATCGAAATGCTAACAAATCCTCGTTTTCAGAAATGTTTTGTTCCTACAGGTGGTTTGCGTTTCTGTACTCTATTTTGCATCCTGTAATGGTACTTGAATTACGTAACCATTACGGCACCTCAACTCAACCTCTCGATATCAGCGATATTCTAATGTGTTTCTGTTAACTACTTATATTTCTGAGACAACATTCAGATTTGATTTCATTTGTGTTACATCGATATGTTTATGTTGCAATGATATTATTGTTATGTGTATTCTTTCTTTTGCCACTATGATCTTTGTCATACTTGTAACTCTTGATTTTTTGGCGCGTAAGCGATTATTAGTTGTTAGATAGAGTCGGACTTTGAGAAAGTCAAGTCTTGGACGTCATGTTGGAAAGACGCATAACGTAGTCATCTTCTAAAATGTGAACTTTAACAGTAAGGAAGATGTTTTCAAGCATGTTTTGTATTGTGAAGTGATGTTTTGTGTGTTACGTGAAATTGAAATAAAAGCAATTAAAAGGAAGTGTAACTTAAATTCGGAGCGCAGATTTTTTTTTTTACATCACTATTGTGCTAACTTTGAAAGGTTTAATCTCTAAGAATGGTTTGTGAAGCGCATCTACAAAACTTTAGAATATAGCAGAATAAAACCTAGCCTTTTTTGCATCCGAGCTTGGAACCATCACCACCTAGATTTTCGACGATTGAGACAAAATTTTACAACGAGACTAGCGTGGGAAACGCGAAAAGATGAGTGCCTAGTTTATTCATTATTACATGAAATGACTTTATTAACTGGGCTCTAATGACACGGGCCACATAATAAATTTGTTGTTGCCCGAAAATGCAGTATTTAGCAGCGTGAGCAACACCACAATCATTAAATTTTGACCTTTGTTGTGGTAGGTGTGTTAGAATAAACTCATCTACCACGTTTAATGTCTCATATACTAAGCCAATTCCCTCAGTATCGTCTGTTTCAATTCGACTATATTCCATTACTCTCGTTTTACGTTTGTTGATGCTAATCGTGCAACATATTTTCAAGACACCCTTCATTTAGTTCAGCTATTCTTGAACGTCATTTTCTGTCTGTTACAGAATTTCATCGTCATCTGCAAGTGTCAGTGTTTCATTTCTTCTACTTCAAATTTGCTACCTGCTGGAAATTTATCTTTGGTAGCCAAGTAACAACCGGGATAGGCTACAACCTGGCCTCAGTCCCTTCTCTTACACAGCTTTCTGTTCATGTTCTTTAACTATTTTAATTGCATTTTGGTTAATATCCAAGTTGTAGATAAGTTCTCGCTTACCCAACCTACCGTCATAGTATCCAATGCTGTCAGCATTTCTTTAAATCTACAAATGCTATAAAAGTAGATTTGACGTCTTTAACCTGTCATCGAAGAAAAGTCAAATGATCATTATTGTCTCGCTTGCTTCAGCATCTCTCCGCAACCCAAAATGATCTTCCATTAGGTCGGATTTCACCTGTTCTCCCATTAGTCTACAGTCTACAAGTAATACGTGTCAGTATATTAAAAAATGACTGATAGTTCCATTTCACTCCTGCTTTGGCGTCGAGATCGGAATTGTGGTTTGCGTTAAGCGAATTAACGTCTTAGCGGCTCTTGCAGAGCTGCAGGGTCCTTAACCTAAGCTAGCCTTGCCTTAACTAAGAAAAGGTCAAAATATCTCGGTTTGCAGCAGAATAATACGCCAATTAGGGAACATTATAATTTCTTTTCGATGTAGTATTCTTTACGGTCGTTTCAGTCTCTTCAATACTTTCCGGTGCATGGAGAATCATCTGTGGGAGTCTTTCAAAACATACATCTGTGGCTAACATGACATTTGGAAATCGTCAGTCGGGTAGATATTTCGACAACTCGATAGTAAAACTTTTATTATTTTCCGGAAATATATAAGGGGATTTGCACTACGCTGAAGTCGGTTTTCCTTGTTTTTCAGACAAATCCTCGTCTAGTGTGCAAATGTCTTTGTCTGTGGAGAGGAGGTTCCTGGTGTTCAACAGTTAATATTTTTCTCTTGAAAAGTAATCAATAAGACAAATCATTTTTGTATCGGAAAATATTGTCTCCTGCTGATAAAACTTATTTCGATTTTTCGATTTCACGACGCCTGGTATCCCACTCATGGTACTGGATGGTGTTTTGATTCTAGCGCCTCTCACGCCTCATTAAAAGCAACAGATCTACATCTACATCTACATTTATACTCTTCAAGCGATCCAACGGTGTGTGGCGGAGGGCACTTCACATGCCACTGTCATTACCTCCCTTTTCTGTTACAGACGCGTATGGTTCGCGGGAAGAACGACTGTCTGAAGACCTCCGTGCACACTCGAATCTCTCTAATTTTACATTCGTGATCTCCTCGGGAGGTGTGTGTAGGGAGAAGCAATATATTCGATACCTCATCCAGGAACGCACCCTCTCGAAACCTGGCGAACAAGCTACACCGCGATGCAGAGCGCCTCTCTTGCAGAGTCTGCCACTTTGTTAAACATCTCCGAAACGCTATCACGGTTTCCAAATAACCCTGAGACGAAACACGCCGCTCTTCTTTGGATCTTCTCTATCTCCTCCGTCAACCCGACCTAGTTCGGATCCCACACTGATGAGCAATACGCACATATTGGTCGAACGGGTGTTTTGTAAGCCACCTCCTTTGTCGATCGACTAAATTTTCTATGGACTCTCCTAATGAATCTCAACTTGGTACCCACCTTACCAACAATTAATTTTATATGATCATTTCAATTCAAATCGTTCCGCATGCATACTCCCAGATATTTTACAGAAGTAACTGCTACCAGTGTTTGTTCCGCTATCATATAATCATACTATAAAGGATCTTTCTTTCTATGTATTCGCAATACATTACTTTCGTCTATGTTAAGGGTCTTTTGCCACTCCCTGCACCAAGTGCCTATCCACTGCAGGTCTTCCTGCATTTCGCTACAATTTTCTAATGCTTCAACCTCTCTGTATACTACACATCATCCGCATGGAACTGCCGACACTATCTACTAGGTCATATATATATATATATATGGTGAAAAGCAATGGTCCCGTAACACTCCCCTGTGGCACGCCAGACGTTACTTTAACGTCTGTAGACGTCTGTCCATTGATAAGAACATTCTGTGTTCTGTTTGCTGAAAACTCTTCAATCCAGCCACTCAGCTGGTCTGATATTCCGTAAGCTCTTACTTTGTTTATCAGGCGACAGTGCGGAACTGTATCGAACGCCTTCCGGAAGTCCAGGAAAATAGCTTCTATCTGGGAGCATGTATTTAATAATTTCTGGGTCTCATGAACAAATAAAGCGAGTTGGGTCTCACACGATCGCTGTTTCCGGAATTCATGTTGATTCCTACAGAGTAGATTCTGGGTTTCCAAAAACGACATGATACTCGAGCAAAAAACATGTTCTAAAACTCTACAACAGATCGACGTCAGAGATATAGGTCTATAGTTTTTCGCATCTGCTCGTCGACCCTTCTTGAAAACTGGGACTACCTGTGCTCTTTTCGAATCATTTGGATCCTTCCGTTCCTCTAGAGACTTGCGGTACACGGCTGTTAGAAGGGGGGCACGTACTTTCGCGTACTCTGTGTAGAATCGAATTGGTATCCCGTCATGTCCAGTGGACTTTCCTCTGTTGAGTGATTCCAGTTTCTTTCCTATTCCTTGGACACTTATTTCGATGTCAGCCATTTTTTCGTTTGTGCTAGGATTTAAAGAAGGAACTGAAGTGCGGTCTTCCTCTGTGAAACAGCTTTGGAAAAAGGTGTTTAGTATTTGAGCTTTACGCATGTCACCCTCTGTTTCAATGCCATCATCATCCCGGAGTGTCTGGATATGCTGTTTCGAGCCACTTACTGATTTAACTGAAGACCAGAACTTCCTATGATTTTCTGTCAAGTCGGTACATAGAATTTTACTTTTGAATTCACTGAACGCTTCACGCATAGCCCTCCTTAAGCTAACTTTGACATCGTTGAGCTTTTGTTTATCTGAGAGCTTTTGCCTGCGTTTAAACTTGCTTTCGCAGTAGTTTCCTAACTTTGTTGTTGTACCACGGTGGGTTTTGCCCGTCCCTCACAGTTTTACTCGGCACGTACCTGTCTAAAACGCATTTTACGGTTGCCTTGAAATTTTTCCATAAACTCTCAACATTGTCAGTGTCGGAACAGAAATTTTCGTTTTGATCTGTTAGGTAGTCTGATATCTGCCTTCTGCTAAACAGATAAACCTTCCTCCCTTTTTTTTTTTTTTTTTTTTTTTTTTTTTTTTTTTTTTTTATGCCGGCCGCGGTGGTCTCGCGGTTCTAGGCGCGCAGTCCGGAACCGTGCGACTGCTACGGTCGCAGGTTCGAATCCTGCCTCGGGCATGGATGTGTGTGATGTCCTTAGGTTAGTTAGGTTTAAGTAGTTCTAAGTTCTAGGGGACTAATGACCACAGCAGTTGAGTCCCATAGTGCTCAGAGCCATTTGAACCTTTTTTTATATTCCTATTAACCTCCATATTCAGGGATGCTGCAACGGCCTTACGATCACTGATTCCCTGTTCTGCACATACAGAGTTGAAAACTTAGGGTCTGTTTGTTATCAATAGGTCCAAGATGTTATCTCCACGAGCCGGTTCTCTGTTTAATTTGCTCGAGGTAATTTTCGGATAGTGCACTCAGTATAATGTCACTCGATGCTCTGTCCATACCACCCGTCCTAAACATCTGAGTGTTCCAGTCTATATCTGGTAAATTCAAATCTCCACCTAAGACTATAACATGCTGAGAAAATTTATGTGAAATGTATTTCAAATTTTCTCTCAGTTGTTCTGCCACTAATGCTGCTGAGTCGGGATGTCGGTATCAGGAGCTAATTATTTACCTAGCTCGGTTGTTGAGTGTAACCTCCACCCATAATAATTCACAGGAACTATCCACTTCTACTTCACTACAGGATAAACTACTACTAACAGCGACGAACACTCCACCACCGGTTGTATGCTATCTATCCTTTCTAAAGACCGTCTGTACCTTTGTAAAAATTTCGGCAGAATTTATCTCTGGCTTCAGCCAGCTTTCTGTACCTATAACGATTTCAGCTTCGCTGCTTTCTATCAGCGCTTGAAGTTCCGGTAGTTAACCAATGCAGCTTCGACAGTTTACAATTACAATACCGACTGCTGCTTGGTCCCCGCATGTCCTGACTTTGCCCCGCATCCGTTGAGGCTGTTGCCCTTTCTGTATTTGCCCGAGGCCATCTAACCTAAAATGTCAACTGCATTATAAGGGAAAATGTCCGAAAGATTGCTCAGAAATTATTTCACACATTTAATTTCCACCGGCATTTAATAAATCAGACACCCACAAAGAAAAACAATTTCTCGTAGCTAACTCTCGATGTAAAATGTATCATACTCTTCTTTTTGATGATACTGCAGCGTTTCCTATTTCACTCATGTTTGACTAGATTTCCTGCAATACCATGTTGTGCCGTGTGATTATTTTCATCTATGCCTGTCGTTTTGGAAATCATTTAGTAGGATTAATTTCGAGGAAAGTACAGTACTAACACCTGAATTTTGTATGATAGTTAGCCAATACGTGAGAATTTATTTTTTCCTTTGAAGAAGAAGGTGTCGCCCAACCAGGCAGTTTGGGGTAGAACGGCTGTCGCCACACAGGTCAGAGTCCAGACAGTATGACGCAATAGACTGAGCTCATCTCTTTTATAACAAGAGGATTTCCAATAAAGTACTGTAGACGAGGATGCGGCGGCTACTTGCGAGTGGATCTGGCACCGACCTCTGGAGCACACGAAGCGAAACGGCGCGTCACGGAGCTGTCTACAGCACTACTCGTGGGCAGTAGCGTTGGGCCGCCGGTAGCTTAGGCAAGTGCTACAACTGACGCAGCTGATGCTAACTAGGCAGCAGGCGCTGGCTTTCAAGACGCTACTGTCGGCGCTGCCAGGTGGTGAGGTTTGCAGTTGTTGTTTAGGTGATGGCAGTGAGGCGTTGCAGCATTGGTAGAACCTCATTCTGGGCCTGGGCGTACCCCGGAGACGTTTCGCATCGGAACGACGGCTGCTCAGAAGTTGGGCCGTCTGTCGCATTAATAGATGAACGGTTCAACTGAACGACCTCTTTCTTGGTGATTGGATGGATGTGTCACCTTGCAGATCGTTTGTGTTGCTCCTTTCGGCCGGTGGAGTCACGTAACTGAGGTTGCTTCAACTATCATTCAGCCGCATTCGCCATCTTAATGAAATACTGACATACTTTGCATGGCACTCAGTTTTAATGGAAGTCCAGTAACAGGTACCGAAGGTTATTTCACAATTTGGCACTCCTGAAAAGTTACCAGCGTATCAAACTCGAAGGAAAACACTCAATAAGTCAGCTTTATAAAACTCTAGAAACAACAACATCTAGCATTTCAATTTGTCTCCTAAATTACATATACCTATAAATTATGACAATGTGGCAAAGATAGCATCCATTTATTGCCACAACTTGTCTGTCCGAAGTATTAATTAATTTATTTATTGCCTAATTATACACCTGTTACCTGATATTTAAAACAGGTCGTACATCTTACAATTTTCGTTTTTCATCTGTGCGGAGTCGAGAAGTCTTTTCCTTGCTCACCTCCTGAGATGCGAAACGAAACATAACTTGCAACCTGCAGAGAGAAGTCATGAAATGTGGAACCACAGTAAAATAAATTTATGCTCGTGCACAGAGTTATCGATTGAAACTGAATCTTCTTGAGAGTTCGTGGATATACTACGAGGTGAATTCAAGTTCTAAGGCCTCCGATTTTTTTTTCATTTAACTACTCACCCAAAATAGATGAAACTGGCGTTACTTCTCGACGTAATCGCCGTGCAGACGTAAACATTTTACACAACGCTGACCCAATGATTCCATGGCAGCGGCGAAGGCTTCTTTAGGATTCTGTTTTGACAACTGGAAAATCGCTGAGGCAATAGCAGCACGGCTGGTGAATATGCGGCCACGGAGAGTGTCTTTCATTGTTGGAAAAAGCCAAAAAAGTCACTAGGAGCCAAGTCAGGTGAGCAGGGAGCATGAGGAATCACTTCAAAGTTGTTATCACGAAGAAACTGTTGCGTAACGTTAGCTCGATGTGCGGGTGCGTTGTCTTGGTGAAACAGCACACGCGCAGCCCTTCCCGGACGTTTTTGTTGCAGTGCAGGAGGGAATTTGTTCTTCAAAACATTTTCGTGGGAAGCACCTGTTACCGTAGTGCCCTTTGGAACGCAATAGTAAGGATTACGCCCTCGCTGTCCCAGAACATGCACACCATCATTTTTTCAGCACTGGCGGTTACCCGAAATTTTTTTGGTGGTGGTGAATCTGTATGCTTCCATTGAGCTGACTGGCGCTTTGTTTCTGGATTGAAAAACGGCATCCACGTCTCTTCCATTGTCACAACCGACGAAAAGAAAGTCCCATTCATGCTGTCGTTGCGCGTCAACATTGCTTGGCAACATGCAACACGGGCAGCCATGTGGTCGACCGTCAGCATTCGTGGCACCCACCTGGATGACACTTTTCGCATTTTCAGGTCGTCATGCAGGACTGTGCGCACAGAACACACAGAAATGTCAACTGTGCTGGCGATCGGTTCAACAGTCATTCGGTGATCCCCCAAAACAATTCTCTCCACTTTCTCTATCATGTCGTCAGACCGGCTTGTGCGAGCCCGAGGTTGTTTCGGTTTGTTGTCAACCGATGTTCTGCCTTCATTAAACTGTCGCACCCACGAACGCACTTTCGACATATCCATAAATCCATCACCACATGTCTCCTTCAACTGTCGATGAATTTCAATTGGTTTTACACCACGCAAATTCAGAAAAAGAAAGATTGCATGCTGTTAAAATAAGGAAAACGCCGCCATTTTAAGTACTTAAAACAGTTCTCATTCTCGCCGATGGCGTAAAATTCCATCTGCTGTACGGTGCTGCCACCTCTGGGACGTATTGACAATGAACGCGCCCTCATTTGAAAACAATGCGCATATTTCTATCTTTTTCCAGTACGGAGAAAAAAAATCTGAGGCCTTAGAACTTGATTGCACCTCGTATTACCTAGTCCACGTTCATGTCTCACCCACAGTCTCTTAGATTGAGCAGAAACATCATAGAATCTGACCTGTGGATATTTGAGTTTCCAATGACACCCGCATGTCGATGTTTGGGTCAACAGCTGTTCGAATTTTAATCACGTAGTGCACTATAATTCGGGAGACGAGTGGCCTCCGTGGTAGACCATTCCCACGTAAAGTGGCAAGGTGTGCTCGCAGGAAGCACGAGCCTACTTCGTGGTTGGATGCGAGTGCACCGAGAAGGGTGAGAGAGTTTGTCGGCCCGAATATTTTAGAGACCTGGCGTAGGAATACTTCCCCGAAACTAAAAAGTAAAACGCAGTTTTGGAGTAACAATACCCCATAGCGGCAGTAAGGTGGGCACACCCCTAGCCCTGAAGAGGGGAAGGAAGTATTAGTCCCTGTGCAAAAATACATTTAGTAGTACATAGATCCACTGCAGATTTATTACAATAAGGTCTATGAGTGAGATCACGTTTGAATTACAGTCGTGATCAAATTACATTAGTGGAATCTAACATATCATAGCCTAACCTAACCTAACCTCACCTCACCATACACTAACCTAACCTGATATCATATGTCTGACGTCACAGTGTGCTAAAAAGTTACAAACAGGAGTAGTTTCCTTATGTTCTCAGCATGGCATAGTAAGGTTTGGCGTATGTTACACCTTGTAGCTGTTAGTAGTTTAACCTCAACGGTGAAATGAGCTTTATTGTTACTTCATCGAACTTCTGTGACGTGTAACTATGAACAACACCCTATGAAGCGACCCTGACTGTTATTCAAAAATTACATTTTTAAGGAAGTAAGTGATTTCAGAGCTGTCATAGCGTTTCTCCTATAAAGTCCCATATGGTCGCATATCCTCCTTCATATCTCATTGTGGCCGTTAATTTGTCAGAGTTAGTCTGTGATGACCATAACTTGTCTCACATGAGGGCTCCATTAATTCTGGGGTCTGAAAATTTATCTCTGATTTGAAACTCCTACTGATGAACACCAAGTCAATCAGAGAACGAAAGGGCCGTGACCATGCAACTTGTTTTTCCTTGATCCACTGGGTACTTGATTCCTAGTCAAAACTTTTCCAGGCCCATTACTTAAATCAAAGACTGTGTAAGTATTTTCAGTTGGAAAGCGACGACAACACGAGTGAAGACCAGATGTAGCAGGTAAGATCTAACAAGCTGCAGCTTCACTGATATAGAAACTGTTAGGTCACGCACACCTCTTATTCCTCCGGTCGAAGCAACAGAAATTTCTTTTCTACAGTGATGTTGCATGTCTTTTGTCTTTACACCGATCTAAAAAATATCGATGCAGTAACATCAACGTCAGGGTGAATTAGGTTACAAACTTGTGCATCGTGATTTCGGGAATCTATACGGATATTGCTATACCATGCACAGAGGGTAAAAATTCGTGCAGCATTCTCCACGCAACAGGATTTTAAAAGCAACACCTAGAATAGCGGAGTCGGATATTAGCTGGTCCTTTTAAAATCCGGAAAGAGTTAGAGTCCTTTAATCAGCCACCAAGCCGTAGCTTGTACAGTCACCATTCCCTACTTCAGCCCATATGAACAGACACTCGTGTGCTTCAGTTCTTCCTTCTTCTTGTAGACAGAGTAAAAGCCTTGTCTGGCATCAAAATCCCATAAGAAACCTTAGCAAGGAGTCCAGTACTCTCTGCTATACCCCATGTCTTCAAATCCAAGATATTAGCGTCTGTAAAAGCTTCAAGGCCACCAAAGTATGCGTGGTTGCCCCACACAAATGCCAATGTAAGCCATATACTGCCACCAAAAACAGCTTGAACATCACAAATGAAATGCATTCGTAGTCCATGAATTAGACCCCGGACTCGCATTCGGGAGGACGACGGTCCCATCCCGCGTCCGGGAATCCTGATTTAGGTTTTCCGTCATTTCCCTAAATAACTGCAGGCAAATGCCGGGGTGGTTTCTCTGAAAGGGCACGCCCGACTTCCTTCCCCATCCTTCCCTAATCCGATGAGACCGATGAACACACTGTCTGGTCTCCTTCCCCGAAACAACCAACCAACCTCGGGACCGTAGTCCACGAAACACATTAGGGCCACATAGCAGTTGTTGCTTATTAAACTGTTCAGTGAGATCAACGTCAATCGCCTTCAATGTCTTGTAAATAGAAACACTGCACCGCCAGAAGAAATTTCGTGATGATTTTCTAAGGGAATATTGGTTTTCAGAAATTCTGGGGGGGTTAATTGTGGGTTTGTAGCATTTCAAAATCTATCTGTGACATTGCAGGAACCATAAGAGGTTTTGTGAGTACTGTTGGAGATCTATGTAGGTAGGCGTCAAGAAATTATTTTCGTATTCGAAGGAGAATGCTGGTGACTGAAATTTCATGAGATGATCAGCAACGAGATAGGCCTTTGTTTTCATAATGTCCATCACAAATGCTTTATCATGTCCGTTACACTCTCTCCTCTATTTCTCTATGTACTCCGGTTGTTCTGTCTGTTAAAAATCCCATACCACGCGGCAGTACCCCAAAAGAGGACGGACAAGCGTAGTATAGGCAGTATCTTTCATGTTTATGTTGCATATTCTACGTGTTCTGTATATAAATCGCAGTCTTTGGTTCGCCTTTCCCACAATATGTTCTTTGTGTTTTTTCCAATTTAAGTTGTTCGTAATTGTAACTTCTAGGTATTTAGTTGAATCACGACCCTTTGATTTGTTTGAATTAATGTGTAAACGAAGTTAAGCGGATTCCTTTTAGCATTCTCTGGATGACCTCATACTTTTCATTATTTAGGGTTAGTTGACCATTTTCGCAACATACAGATATATTTCTAAATCGTTTTGGAATTTTTTGTGATCTTCTGATGACTTTACTACACGATAAATAACGGCATCGTCTGCAAAGAGACTAAAGAGGGCGATCAGATTGTGTCATAAATCGTCAAGAAAGGTAACAGCAGAGAGACTGTAACACTACCTTGGGGAGCGCCAGAAATGACATCTGTTTTACAGGAGGTCTTTCCGTTAGTTACTACGAACTGTGGCGTTTCTGACAAGAAGTCACGAATCCAGTCGCAGAACTGAGACGATATTCCATAAGCACGTAGTTTTAATACAGACAGCTTGTGAGGTACAGTGTGGAAAGTCTTCTGGAAATTAATAAATACGGAATCAGTTAGAAGCCCCTGGTCAATAGTACTCAATATGTCATGTGAGTAAAGAGCTACTTGTGTTTCACAGGAACTGTGCTTTCTAAATCCGTGTTGACAGGGTGTCTATAGACCGTTCTCTTCGAGAACAAAATATGTATTCCAAAAAGCAACAGGAACCAAATGTAACTGGACTGCATGTCAATGGAGAACATTTAGCTGACTAACCTTGGATCTTTGGGATCTGATCTAGGACTTACGCAATGACTTAGACAGTAATGCAGCTGTGGGTCATAACTCATCAATGCAGAAAAACTGAATTGCTCAGACGTGCCAGACGACGAAAGTGATTTGTATTTGACAGGATATCGAAATGCTAACAGACCAGTAGGCTACGTCTTAATGTTTCATTTGTTTTAAAGGACTGATAAGAACGGTGTGTCGCACTATATGTATGTCACTTATTGCTTCACTACACAACAATTCAAATAAATGGGGGCCATATTAAATAACTAGTGATAGTAGAATTAAATAACATTTGCAATCACACAGATTTCGTTTAAAATTAATTTATAATTTATATTCCTTTGGTTGTTGAACTAACAGAGTAACTTAGCTTAAGGCATTGTGAATTCACTGTTCGTAGCACAGCACCATGTAATAAACTGCTAAGTACTTCTGGCAACGTATCAAAGTATTACAAGTTCAGTTGTTTACATTATGAAATGAAGCAAGTGCCGCTTTTACATTCAAACTAAATCCTACATTGACAAACTTGCCTAAAATTATTACAAATAAAGTTCACACTAAATCATGTAAAAATTTCAAGTACACGAACGTTTCTCTGTAAACTACAGAGTTTTCGATGTCGATGTACGAGAGTTTTACAATTCCCCAAATTCGCGCTTATGAAAGTTTCAAACACTTTTAACCTCGTCACTTAATCGTTCACACACCTGTCTTCACCCTTTCAAGACTCCGAATCATTCGCACTGGGCAAGATACACTATGTAATGAAAAATATCCGGACACCCACATAAATATACGTTTTTCATATTAAGTGCATTGTGCTGCCTTCCACAGCCATGTACCCCATATCAACGACTTTAGTAGTCATTGCACATCGTGATAGAGCAGAATGCGGCGTTCCGCGAACTCACGCACTTCGAACGTGGTCGGGTGACTGGGTGTCACTTGTTGGGTTCAAATGGCTCTGAGCACTATGGGACTTAACATCTATGGTCATCAGTCCCCTAGAACTCAGAAGTACTTAAACCTAACTGACCTAAGGACATCACACAGCACCCAGTCATCACGAGGCAGAGAAAATCCGTGACCCCGCCGGGAATCGAACCCGGGAACCCGGGCGTGGGACGCGAGAACGCTACCGCACGACCACGAGCTGCGGACGGTGTCACTTGTGTTATCTGTCTGTATGTCCGCTTTATTTCCACACTCCTAAACAACCCTGGCTTCACTGTTTCCGATGTGACAGTGAAGTGGAAATGTGAAGGGACACGTACAGCACAAAAGCGCACAGGCTGAACTCGTCTGTTGAGTAATAGAGACCGCCGACAGTTGAAGAGGGTCGTAATGTGTAACAGGCGAACATCTGTTCAAACCATCACACACTAATTCCAAACTGCATCAGCATCCACTGCAAGTGCTAGGACAGTTAGGCGGCAGACGAGAAAACTCGTATTTCATGGTCGGACGGCTGCTCATAAGTCACACATCATGTCGGTAAATGTCAAACGACGACTCGGTTGGAGTAAGGAGCGTAAACACTGGACGACTGAACAGTGAAAAATCATATGTGGAGCCGTCACAGCACACAATGTGACGATCCGATGACAGGGTGTGGGTATGGCGAATGTTGTACGAACGTCATCTGCCAGAGAGAATAGTGTCAAAAACAAAATTCGGAGGCGGTGGTGTTATGGTGTGGTCTTATTTTTCATGGAGGGAGAGGGGGCTTGCACCCCTTGTTGTTACGCGTGGCGCTATCACAGCACAGGCCTACATTGATATTTTAATATTTTAAGCTCCTTCTTGCTTCCCACTCTTGAAGAGGAATTCAGTGATGGTCATTGCATCTTTCAACACGATCGAGCACCTGCTCATAATACACGGTGGTGGACGGAGTGGTTACACGACAATAATATCCCAGTAGAGGAATGGTATGCAGAGAGTCCTGTCATGAATCCTATAGAACACCTTTGGGATGTTTTGGAACGCCGACCCCGTCCCAGTTCTCATTGACCGACATCGATACCTCTCCTCGGTGCAGCACTCCGTGAAGAATGAGCTGCCATTTCCCTAGAAACCTTCCACCACCTGACTGAACGAAAGCCTGCGTGAGTGGAAGCTGTAATCAATTGTAAGGGTGGGCCAACATCATACTGAACTCAAGTAATACCGATGGATAGCGCACCGCCAGCGAGTTGTCCGGACACTTTTGATCACATAGCGTAACTGTCCGCTATTAATGGATTTAGGTTGTCGCTGTGAAATTGTCCATACGTTCATTTCTTGTTTATCTAACAGTCAATAATATAATGTTTAACACATATATGTAACGTATGAGTCTATACTGAAATTTCCTCAGCATTTTTTAAATTTCTTGTGTTCATTTCCCTTGGAAAAATTTGGTAATAGGTAACCATGAACATTATCAACGGCTGAATGCGCCAGATGTTTCAGTACTCAGACTACCGTTTCCACCAAATACTTAGTCTGCAATCTGTCTTCCGCTGAACTAAGTGTCAAGCCCTTGGCACCTTACCCTGGTGATCACTCTGACCAGGTGCAGTCTGCCTCTGTGCGCATCCTAGAACAACCAACACTCTCCCTCTGCGGTCAGATAAATTACGTGCTCAATAGCATTTATCTTGAAAAGTTCCGATGGTTACCTGTATTTGAATGCTGTGTCCTAATGCACAGGCTTGTACAAAAAAGCGTTCCAGAAAGCCATTCGAAATTAGCACATAAGTATGACCTTATATTATCCCTATTCTTCTGAATTGTTTTTTCATGTCCTCAGACACTTGCCTTTGCTGTATCAGGTTTGGATTTTCCATTTTCGAAGCAAGAAAGAGGACAATGAATTGTACACTTGCTTATTTGAATGTGCAATTTTCACAGCAGCAGAAAGAAATTGCAGTTGGATTGTACGGATAGGATTTGGTGTCTGTAAAGATAGCCACACTGGGCTAAGAGACAAGAATGATGCGTAGAATTAGTAATGAAGAAAGGGGTGAGTTGGTGAGCAGTTCTGGGTTAGAAACCCACCCATGCACCCCTGTCCTCTAGTTTCCACGTGTCTCACCCCGAAGGAAGAATCACGTGAATCTGTTGTAGAATTTTAGAACATGTTTTTTGCTCGAGTATCGTGTCGTTTTTGGAAACCCAGAATCTACTCTGTAGGAATCAACATGGATTCCGGAAACAGCGATCGTGTGAGACCCAACTCGCTTTATTTGTTCATGAGACCCAGAAAATATTAGATACAGGCTCCCATGAAGATGCTATTTTCTTTGACTTCCGAAAGGCGTTCGATACAGTTCCCAACTGTCGCCTGATACACAAAGTAAGAGCCTACGGAATATCAGACAAGCCGTGTGGTTGGATTTTTTAGCAAACAGAACACAGCATGTTGTTATCAACGGAGAGACGTCTACAGACGTTAAAGTAACCTCTGGCGTGCCACAGGGGAGTGTTATGGGACCATTGCTTTTCACAATATATATAAATGACCTAATAGTGTCGGAAGTTCCATGCGGCTTTTCGCGGACGACGCTGTAGTATACAGAGAAGTTGCAGCATTAGAAAATTGCATCGAAATGCAGGAAGATCTGCAGCGGATATGCACTTGGTGCAGGGAGTGGCAACTGACCCTTAACATAGACAATTGTAATGTATTGCGAATACATAGAAAGAAGGATCCTTTATTGTATGATTATATGATAGCGGAACAAACACTGGTAGCAGTTACTTCTGTAAAATATCTGGGAGTATGCGTGCGGAACGATTTGATGTGGAATGATCATGTAAAATCAGTTGTTGGTAAGGCGGGCGCCAGGTTGAGATTCATTGGGAGAGCCCTTAGAAAATGTAGTCCATCAACAAAGGAGGTGACTTACAAAACACCCGTTCGACCAATATGTGCGTATTGCTCATCAGTGTGGGATCCGTACTAGGTCGGGTTGACGGAGGAGATAGAGAAGATCCAAAGAAGAGCGGCGCGTTTCTTCACAGGGTTATTTGGAAACCGTGATAGCGTTACGGAGATGTTTAGCAAACTCAAGTGGCAGACTCTGCAAGAGAGGCGCTCTGCATCGCGGTGTAGCTTGCTCGCCAGGTTTCGAGAGGGTGCGTTCCTGGATGAGGTATCGAATATATTGCTTCCCCCTACTTAGACCTCCCGAAGAGATCACGAATGTAAAATTAGAGAGATTCGAGCGCACACGGAGGCTTTCAGACAGTCGTTCTTCCCGCGAACCATACGTGACTGGAACAGAAAAGGGAGGTAATGACAGTGGCATGTGAAGTGCCCTCCGCCACACAACGTTGGGTGGCTTGCGGAGTATAAATGTAGATTTACATGTAGACGTATTGGAGACCATCTCCGATGTGCCGTTCACAATCATTGACAAAACGAAGTGTGTTTTGAATGTGTTGGAAGTACAAGTGGGATTTAAAGGTGACAATACTTCTGAAGTGAGGAAAAGAGAGTGAGTGGTACACGAAAATTGTTTTGTATCTATAAATCTAGTATTCGATTCGTTATTTCTTAAACGCTTCTAGTACTTAACAAATGTGCACATTATTTGTTTGGTTTCTGTGTAGGAATACGATACATGGCATTTGATATGACCAATATGTTCCAGGAACATTTAAAATTTTGGATAAATGCAAATGACAAATGCAAAATCATTATGATTATAAAATACTTCATTGACAGTAAAATTGTACCGTTACTTTAAAAGATTTAAGTTGGTATGGAAACTTTAGATTGCTTTACTGATTTTCAGAACTGTAATAGTATAAAAATCTTATTTTGGCACGAGTGACATGGCAGTGACATGCAATTTCCTTGTTCACACACACTTCCAACCCGGACACTACAAAATCTCTTTAGTTAAGGATTAACATAACGTGTATTTAGACAGAACATAAAACCAAGGTCAGGTGATTTCCCAGTTCACTGAAACCAGCGTCTAAGCCAGATGGTTGATTCAAGAGTTATGCGAATTTAAATTGAGTAGCGCATCAGAATTCGTTAAGGCGAGCGTCAGCCCCGTCAGACCACTTTCGTGCAAGGAGGCAAGGGATGCCCGCGGGCATGGGAAGCACGGGTCCGCTAAATGTGTTGTAGCGAGGTCTTGCTTTGGGGCAAGAACGAGACATCGCGAGTATTCTACAAGTCCGGCTTAGGAATACTTCCACCGAAATTAAGAGGTAAGACGCAGCTGTATTGGAAGGACGTCGTTTAACAACTGAATACTTACATCCTTGCACTCGAAGGGTGTTAAAACAACTTACTCCGCCAAGCGGTTCTAGGGGCTTCAGTCTGGAACCGCGTGACCGCTACGGTCGCAAGCTCGAATCCTGCCTCGGGCATGGGTGTGTGTAACGTCCTTAGGTTAGTTAGGTTTGAGTAGTTCTAAGTTCAAGGAGACTGATGACCTCAGATGTTAAGTCCCATAGTGCTCACAGCCATCTGAACTCACTTACGCAGTCCTCAAAAACTGTAGTAGACTAGTCGATGACAAATTTATTACCCGAAGGGCTTCCAGTGAGATTACTTGTGAATTATTGTTGTGGTTTATGCAAGTAATTGTATTACGAGTATTAGAGAGAGTGACCTGTCTGATGTCATAGGCTGCTAAAATGTTAGAAACAGTGGCAACTGATATTTACGAAGTACCACTTCATCCAGTCGACTGTGGAAGTGACTTTCTTGAGTGCTCAAAAGTTACACTGACGGCAGGAAAGGGCAGAGTATCAAGAAACGTGTAGTGTAGAGGAATGAAAGTTTGAGAATATATTTGTCCAGTTAACACATGTAAGTAATTATCACTGCAAGGTCACAGGCTAATGTCATTTCAAATGTGAAATGCGGGTACATTAATAATCAGTGTAAGCATCACAGTGCTGAATTCAAGCGTGCAACCGAACATACATTGTGCTGTACAGGTGCCGGAAGTCACTTTACTGGATGAAGTTTTTGTTAGTAACACTTGGTCAGTAAATACAGGGAAGTGCTGGAAGTCACTTTACCGCATGAAGCTCCATGTCTGTAACGCTTGGTCGGTAAATACAGGGACGGTTAACTGTGTTTGGGGATGACGCTGGTGTTGTCGTCCGATGGTGCCTATATGTGCTCGACAGGAGACAGATCTGGTAATCGAGCAGACAAAGGCAACAAGTCGACACTCTGTAGGGCATGTTCAGTTACAAAAACGGTATATGACCGAACGTTATCCCTCTGGAATACTATTCTTGAATGGCAACACGACAGGTCGAATCACCAGACTGACTTACAAATATTCTGTCAGGGTGCGTGGGATAACCAGGAGAGTACGCCTGCTGTCACACAAAATCGAACCGCAGACCATAACTGTATCTAGCAGGCAAACGGATTTATTGCAGGACGTCAAATGGTCACGTAAGTAACACACGGCCTTCACTGTCACCGAGGCAGGAAAAGCTTTCATCAGAAAACACTAAAGAACCTGCCTTCAAATGACCTCTCGCTTAATGCCATTCATATCGCAGGTATTGGTGGGTTGCAGTCAGTGTAATGCACGTTAGTGGGCGTATGGCTGGAAGCACTCCTAGAAGTAACATATTTGTAAATGTTCGTTGTGACACTGTGGTACCGACTGCTCCTCGTATTGTTGCTGCATATGCAGTATAATGTGACAGACCAAATGCCGAACACGATCGTCTTCTCTCTTGGTAGTACCACGTGGCCGTCAGTAGCCTGGTATTCCCGCGACCGTACATTCTGGTGACCACCGCTGCCAGCAATCATGGGCGGTGGCTACTTTTCTTCCAGTCTTTCTGGAATATTACAGAATGAACATCCATATTGTCGTAGTCTTATTAAACACACCGTTCAAATTCACTGAGGTGTTGATAACGGCTTCTTTGTCGCTTCAGAATCATCGGTGACTAACATAAACACATCAAGTACAATCTGAGAAGTAACCAACGCTCACGACAGTGTTTATTTTAAGCATACATGTTTTGCATTCCCTTAGTGGTGCTACTAGCGTCACTTTTATGCGACTGGTGCGGAATCTGAATAGACATCTTTCAGATGTACAATCGTGCCTCCCAAAGTTGGTTTACGTTACACCGCTCCTTCTTGCTGATGCAAATTTTTCTCATTGTTGTATATTTTTAATTATGACAGTAACTATAAATTTGGAAGTGGTCGGGTCAAATGAGCAAAGCCCTGTCGTTCTGTTATCTCATGTATTGGTACTAGATAGTAGAGCTACAGATGTCACCTTACTGTGCAAATACTCAGTATATGTAGTCGCAGCTGAGGGTTCTGATCGTAATTGCACGACTAAATTTTATAGCAGCGGAAAAGTTTGTGAGTTAAGATGCAAGGCAGTAACAGAAATATCTTGACATTTCTCTTATAAAGTCCCGTATGGTAGCATATTTTCTTTGATATACAATTGAGGTCGCTAGTTAATCGAAGTTTCATTGTGTAGGCAACTACATCGAACTGGTGGCATCGGTGTGAGCTACATCATTTGTAGCATGGAGTACATTTATTGCTGATTTGAAACTGTTACTGAAGTACACCACATTAACTGGATGACGCAGGGCCTCGGGAGGGTAACTTGTTTTTACCAGGCGAATTGGGTACTTATTATTTGAACAACCAGCCTGTTGCTAGGCAATCTTTTCATTCAAAGATTTGGTGTGTGGTACTACTTGAAGAAGTAACTCAGAACGAGTGTAGACCAGGTAAGGCAGGTGAGATTTAACAGGTTACAGCGTCGCTGATAAGGAGCGAGTCACAGAAATTGTCAGGTGGATCCAATGGAGTGCTAGATCGCGCGCCCCTGTTATTCATCCTATCATGGATACAGAGAATTCTTTCCCACAGAGACGCTGCATAGGTCTAGCCTTTTCATATATCTTCAAAAATATAATCTATCCATAAATCTCAATCGACCAGGTGAATTTGGTTACGAGCTCTGCAATATTACAGAGAGAGCTTTGCTATAGAACCATTCATGTACAGAGTGGATAGGCCGGTTAACAGTAAGACATATTTCATAGTGGTAATAATCTTCACGTGATCGAGTAGATGATGCCTAACAGGCAGGTGTTACATTATTGAGACTTGAAAGTGGAGACAGCAGAAATTGATGTGCTTCAGGACAAATGTGTTACACAACATGTATAAACCGGAGATCTGCTGCAATACTTTCCTGTAATGTAGGTGGTAAAGCCTTTGACACATGGTTCCTTTGAAAGAGTTCGGCCCATTTCCTTCCCTATCCTTCCCTCATCTGATGTGACCGATAACCTAGCTGTTTAGTCCATTCCACAGCCCCCACCACCCTCTTCCACCCAAATTAACCAACCATCAACCAACCTTTGACGCTAGTAATTTTGATTATATGAGTCGAATGACACATACATACTTAATTTTGGTCGTAAATTGTGTATGAAATTAGTAATCACACTTTATGAGCCTCTGGAGTCTAGACAGTGAATGGGCAAATACCCCAAAATATCCTTACCTCCAATATAAACGAACAACATAACTATCAGTTGTAACTTCCGATCAAAACAGTAAGTACAAAACTTTAAAATCCTCTTGTGAGTGAACGCAATGGCGTATAGTAAAGATGTTTTTTGTATGGTAATCAGTCTACTGTGTCTTATAGAAAGTATTTCAACCCTACACTTGTGCATAAGTCTCAACGTTTCTGTTTCCTCTTTATTTTACCGTAATTTTTCTGCGTATTGCTAAATTCAGCTTGAAAATTTAGGGTTCTGAGATTTATTTTTAAAGTTATAATAACATTACATTGCAGATGACCCTAAAAATAAAAAAAAAGGTCATGAAGGCAGTGGCATTTACAATTTCGCACCGGTTTAGCAGCCATACATCCTTCTGACACGGAAAGTCAGTGTCACAAGAAGCAGAAAATTCTACAAGTGTTATCCCATGTTACGTATTCGCAGACCAAAGAATGATTACTAAATCTGTTTCAGAGGCCTGGATAAGTGCTCCGAACTAAAATAAAAGGGTTCGAACTTTAATAGTAACAGCTTGCACTGTACGTACTTGGCCATTGTCCTGCAACATAATGGTCATATCCTGCAGAAAGTCTCACCATTTTTGTCTCTAAGCTTGTCGTAGGTTGTGTTCCAAAAATGAACAGCATAGAGACAGAAGTGATAAAACTTTCTATAGAACCTGACCATCATTTCGCAAGATAACGTTCAAGCACGTACAGTGCAAGCTGTTACTGATTTGACTGATGGGGCTGCTAAGTGCTATACCACCTACCCCAGACTTAGGGCCTCGTGAGTTCAACTGGATTTCTAAACTGAAAGAAACACTTTCAGGACTTTCGCTTTACAACTGCTACAAATTTTTCGGGCAATAGACCGCGCCGCTCGAACTGTCAACACAACTGGCACTGCTAAGACTATCCTACGACTTCCAGATCGTTGGCAACGGGTTTTATACAATGCTTGTCCCTACTTTGAAGGTCAGTAAAAGTTTGAAACACGTATCTATTTTGTACGAGCTGTAAATAAATAGTTGCCACTGTTAAAGTTCCAACCCTCGTAATTAATGCGTAGGTAGAATGAAACAGTAAATACGGTTCGAATAGATTGTGCTACATATCGAAGGATAAAATCTCTTTGATGTACCCAGAAATTGAGCCCTGACTTGAAATGATCTATCGGTTTCCATGTAGGGGAAGTTGTCAATGTATACGAGTACACTGCGGTGTATCCTAATGGCCTTTACGTACTTACAGCTATAGCAAAGTGTAACAGAAAATCTCCTAAGGATCTGCTAATGGACAAAACCGTCATATAATTAACGCGCTGGTTAGCTATGCGGTTATCGGAAAGCTAGGCAGCAAGCGACTAATCTCGTTATGCTAACCGCAAACAGCCGCCATAGAACCGCAAACAGAGAGGGTTCTGAAGGTTATCTGTTCACATTCTGTCTCCAGCTGTCATTTAGACGTGTGCAGTGTATGTATTATACGTAAGGCAGTGAAGTGCAGAATTATGGACATATGTGCGTGACTCCGAAAGATATTTTAACTTGGAAGGAGATCATCTCTTTACGTAAAGTGTACGGTGATGCGTCAACGGCAATGGATTCACTTGTTGCACTGTTCCACTGGTCTGAAAAATGGGTCTGCCATGCCGCAGCCGAGCAAGCACATTACTACGGTCACTTTTAATATTTCTCCACCTTTGTCTAGACTTGCTACGAACTAGACAGAACTCCTCACGAATCTGAATATCTGTAGATACCTTTTGCGCACAAAAAATCAAATTGTAATTCTCACCCCGTAAACGACATGAGTAACGATTTTCGAAGTAAGTGTTGTTTATTGTCGCCTTCTGTCAGGTGAGTACTGTATTAAAACAATGAATTCTATTGCTTCATAAACTGTTAATAGATCAGACTGAATTCTTATAAATGCGTTCCGATGTACCGACATTTAAAGATCAACAAATAGCTCTTAGTTTTCGAATACGTATATTCTCACCGTGATAGTTGGTGTCGGTATGGTACCTCATAGCACTGTCAGGGCCAAGGCAGAAACCTCAGGAAGTGAAAGTTCTTGGCAGATTGAAACTGTGTGCTGGATCGAGATTCGAACTCGGGACTTTTGCCTTTCGCGGCAAGTGCTCTACCGACTGAGATACCCAAGCACATCTAACGACCACTCCTCCTAGCTTCAGTTCTGCCGGTACATGTCTCCTACCTTCCAAACTTCATATAAGTTCTTCTGCAAACCTTGCAGAACTACCACTCTTGGAAGAAAGGATCTCAGGAACTGTAATACGTAGCACTATCATCTCAGATGGTACAGTTTATGTTTTGGGATAACTGCGAACCACAGCGCATTTTAAATTAGTAATTTCTTCTGATTGCACCCGCAACGTGATCGTAGAAGGACTGAAAAAGCTAACTAAATACTTCCATGACAGACCGTTATTTGCGTGTCACGTACAAAACTGGTCCCTCTGGCTTAATATTTGCTTTTCAAAGACAAGTTGCTATATTTGTCTACTTCAGTGCCACAGGTGAGCCTACAATTACTACGCTACAAAGTCTCAAAAGTGGGAAAGGAGCATCGATAATAACAGTGGATTATTTTGTGGAGATAACCCACCTACAAGTGAATATACTGGACTTAGCATACAAGAAAAACGTAGAGAAATACTTATATAAATTGAAAGATACACTTATTCAAGAAAATTAGAAAGACGATGGATGTCTAAAGAATTACAGGAAATCCCTAATATCTGAAGATTATGTAAAGAATTCTCTCACGCTCTCAGTAACTAAAACATAACACCGTATATATTTTTGACTACAGTGCACATTAGTAACTCATTCTAAAATGGGAACAGGCATGGGAAAATTATAATGATCAGATATTGAGCGCACTTTTAAATTTAATTAAGACGTTTCTCGTCAGGTTGCGACTGCATGCGTTTCAGTTCTGTTGTCGTACAACATAATATTTGCAAGCGAGAGAACGCAATTCTCACATTGCAAGGTGCAAAAAAATGGCACACATTTTGCCATCGGCTCTATTCTGGAAAGACACGCTCTTATGGAGCATTCGACAATAGGAAACAGTATCGAGACTTAATTTCACCTAGTCAACACCAGAAAAACGCGAAGAAGAGAAATATTTTCTGATTTACCAGAACAGTTGAGGGTCGGAGATGTCTGCAGTTGTGATTTTACGGGAGATATAGCAGATCCGACATCCGCGATTTGCTTCCTAAAATGTGAGGAAAGAAACAGTCGCCTCCATTTCGAAGGAATTATTCTATTGTCTCAATAAGTCTGAGATAAATTCCGGAATGACTGGCTTATCAGAACTTGATGACTCTCCGTAATGGCTACGTTGTCAATTAGATTTTAAACAGTTACCTTCGTTTCTTTTTTTGTCTGAGGAATTTGCCTTTGTTGATTGTTCCGAGTTATTATTCCGTTTTTATTTATATATGTTTCAGAGAAAATTACGTTCGTGAAACATTCTTAACTCCCAGGAGACAGCGCGATAGCGACGGGCCGTCGTGTCGTGCAATGCAATATGACGTCAGGCGGTTACCTGACGGCGGGGCATGGGGTCACAACACAGTGTTCCAGGCTGTTGTCGCCTTCCTGGAACGTGGAGGCGGAATTTACTATTCAAGCAGCTCCTCAGTTGGCGCTGAGTCTGACAAGGGAATGTTCCAATTCGACCTGACATGTCGTAACCTACCCAGAAATTTTTCACGCACCAAAATTACACCGAAACCGACGCATCGTCATGATTTTTGCTGCTAAGGTGTGCTGCAAGTACGATTAAAAATGCTAAAGTTACTCATTTTTGCCAAACGAAGAATGGCTTATAACATCAGTTCGTACAGCCCTTCCTGCCCAACACGCGAATCGGTCGATAAGCAAAGACAGTCGAGGCAAAAGAAGCTGGCTCTGTGTAGCGCGAAATCCAAAGTGCACACGCCTGATTTTTAAGTGCTTAAACCACACTGACAATGTCTCAAATCATAAATTTTTTGAACAACTTGCAGTTCATATCGACAGCCAAACTATTGTAGAGATTTGTTACTAAAGGGACTAGCAGAGGAAAGAAATTCAAGGCAGTGTATCATGTTATATAAGAGACGACTTCCATCACTTATGACTTAACTTGGTCAACATTAAATTGTTGTTGTTGTTGTTGTGGTCTTCGGTCCTGAGGCTGGTTTGATGCAGCTCTCCATGCTACTCTATCCTGTGGAAGCTTCTTCATCTCCCAGTACCTACTGCCAACCTACATCCTTCTGAATCTGCTTAGTGTGTTCATCTCTTGGCCTCCCTCTACGATTTTTACCCTCCACGCTGCCCTCCAATTCTAAATTGGTGATTCCTTGATGCCTCAGAACATGTCCTACCAACCGATCCCTTCTTCTGGTCAAGTTGAGCCACGAACTTCTCTTCTCCCTAATCCTATTCAATAATTCCTCATTACCCCGTCTCCGGCCATCCTGATTTAGGTTTTCCGTGATTTCCCTAAATTGTTTCAGGCAAATGCTGGGATGGTTCTTTTGAAAGGGCACGGCCGATTTCCTTCCCAATCCTTCCCCAGCCCGAGCTTGCGCTCCGTCTCTAATGACCTCGTTGTCGACGGGACGTTAAGCACTAATCACCACCACCACCAATACTTCCTCATTAGTAACGTGATCTACCCATCTAATCTTCAGCATTCTTCTGTAGCACCACATTTCGAGAGCTTCTATTCTCTTCTTGTCTAAACTATTTATCGTCAATGTTTCACTTCCATACATGGCTACACTCCATACAAATACTTTCAGAAAAGTCTTCCTGGCACTTAAATCTATACTCGATGTTCACAAATGTCTCTTCTTCAGAAACGCTTTTCTTGCCATTGCCAGTCTACATTTTATATCCTCTCTACTTCGACCATCATCAGTTACTTTTCTCCACAAATAGCAAAACTCTTTTACTACTTTAAGTGTCTCATTTCCTAATCTAATACCCTCAGCATCACCCGACTTAATTCGACTACATTCCATTTTCCTCGTTTTGCTTTTGTTGATGTTCATCTTATATACTCCTTTCAATACACTGTCCATTCTGTTCAACTGCTTTTCCAAGTCCCTAGCTGTCTATGACAGAATTACAATGTCATCGGCGAACCTCAAAGTTTTTATTTCTTCTCCATGGATTTTAATACCTACTCCGAATTTTTCTTTTGTTTCGTTAACTGCTTGCTCAATATACAGATTGAATAACATCGGGGATAGGCTACAACCCTGTCTCACTCCCATCCCAACCACTGCTTCCCTTTCGTGCCCCTCGACTCTTATAACTGCCATCTGGTTTCTGTACAAATTGTAAATAGCCTTTCGTTCCCTATATTTTACCCCTACCACCTTCAGAATTTGAAATCGAGTATTCCAGTCAACATTGTCAAAAGCTTTCTCTAAGTCTACAAATGCTAGAAATGTAGGTTTGCCTTTCCTTAATCTTTCTTCTAAGATAAGTCGTAAGGTCGGTATTGCCTCACGTGTTCCATTATTTCTACGAAATCCAAACTGATCTTCCTCGAGGTCGGCTTCTACTAGTTTTTCCATTCGTCTGTAAAGAATTCGTGTTAGTATTTCGCAGTTGTGACTTATTAAACTGGTTGTTCGATAATTTTCACATCTGTGAACACCTGCTTTCTTTGGGAATGGAATTATTATATTTTTCTTGCAGTCTGAGGGTATTTCGCCTGTTTCATACATCTTGCTCGCCAGATGGTAGAGTTTTGTCAGGACTGGCTCTCCCAAGGCCGTCAGTAGTTCCAATGGAATGTTGTCCACTCCGGGGATCTTGTTTCGACTCAGGACTTTCAGTGCTCTGTCAAACTCTTCACGCAGTATCGTATCCCCCATTTCATCTTCATCTACATCCTCTTCCATTTCCATAATTTTGTCCTCAAGTACATCGCCAACATTAGATATTTCATAACAATTACTACAGCACAGCTCTTATCATACATAAACTGAGAATAACGTAGTGAAAGAGTTTCTTGTTTACTCACTGTCACAAAAAAGTGAAATGTCTATTTGATGACGACGACAAGCATTTTCATTATACCTTCCACAGCTGATAAAGGAAAACTTATGGCATTCAGCCACTTCAGAGTATCTGCTACTTTTATTTAAAAACCACTTGTGTGGAATAAGAAGTAGTCGTGGCAGTTGTTCTACATATTGTGCTGCGTACTAGGCATACTAGATCAACCTTCGCAAAATGTGCTGATGCAAACTTACAGTGCACAGCACACTAAAATTTAAGAATTCCGTCGCGCTAATAAACCTGAAATGTCGGAAATGATAACATCCGATTTTGTTTATTGAGAGGCTTAATCTCAGTATTACTTCCAGTGGGGATTCGAATCAAATTTCGCCTTTCTCATAAAGAAAGTGGTCGTATGTCAACGCCAAGAGACCAACAAATTACAGCAATTATTTTTTGCAAATGGTGATAAGACGTTTCGGATGGAGCTTTGAAAAATATTCTCTTCCATTTTCTAGATTTTGCAACTTCGATTACAGGACTTTTGTAAGAAAGCTGCCTTTTTTTTTTTAAGTTTTCGCACTAATCTGCCCTGACGTTTCTAAAGACGGAGATAAAGCTGCAGAGACAGTAATTCACTGACACTTATCACTGGCATTCTTGTATACAAATAGTTCACAAGACTCATCAACTGCATAAACGACTGTGTCCTTTTCTCACTCGAAATAATGAAGCGAAGTTTGCACAGAGTCTGGCAGCATTTAAGGGTTAGCAAGAAACTTCGTCTTCCCTTCTGCTATGAATTTCTGTATAGCATTACCTATTAAAAACATCTCCTTTACACCGTTACTTGACGGAAACATCGTAATTTTTATATCTTTATATATAATTTCCTCAATCTGTCTATGTTGTTGTTGTGGTCTTCAGCGCTGAGACTGGTTTGATGCAGCTCTCCAAGCTACTCTATCCTGTGCAAGCTTCTTCATCTCCCAGTACATACTGCAGCCTACCTCCTTCTGAATCTGCTGAGTGTATTCGTCTCTTGTTCTCCCTCTACGATTTTTACCCTTCACGCTGCCCTCTAATACTAAATTGGTGATCCCTTGATGCCTCAGAACGTGTCCTACCAACCGATAACTTCTTCTAGTCAAGTTGTGCCACAAACTACTCCCAAATCCTATTCAATACCTCCTCATTTGTTATGTGATCTACCCATCTAATCTTCAGCATTCTTCTGTAGCACCACATTTCGAAGCTTCTAGTCTCTTCATGTCCAAACCGTTTATCGTCTATGTTTCACTTCCATACATGGCTATACTCCATACGAATACTTTCAGAAACGTCTTCCTGACACTTAAATCTATACTCGATGTTAACAAATTTCTCGTCTTCAGAAACACGTTCCTTGCCATTCCCAGACTACATTTTATATCCTCTCTACTTCGACCATCATCGGTTATTTTTCTCCACAAATAGCAAAACACCTTTACTACTTTAAGTGTCTCATTTCCAAATATAATTCCCTCAGCATCACCCGACTTCATTCGACTACATTCCATTATCCTCGTTTTGTTTTTGTTGATGTTCATCTTATATACTCCTCTCAATACACTGTCCATTCTGTTCAACTGCTCTTCCAAGTCCTTTGCTGTCTCTGACAGAATTACAATGTCATCGGCGAACCTCAAAGTTTTTATTTCTTCTCCATGGATTTTAATACCTACTCCGAATTTTTCTTTTGTTTCGTTTACTGCTTGTTCAATATACAGATTGAATAACATCGGGGATAGGCTACAACCCTGTCTCACTCCCTTCCCAACCACTGCTTCCCTTTCATGCCCCTCGACTCTTATAACGGCCATATGGTTTCTGTAAAAATTGTAAATAGCCTTTCGCTCCCTGTATTTTATCCCTGCCACCTTCAGAATTTGAAAGAGAGTATTTCAGTCAACATTGTCAAAAGCTTTCTCCAAGTCTACAAATGCTAGAAACGTGGTTTGCCTTTTCTGAGTCTAGCTTCTAAGATAAGTCGTAGGGTCAGTATTGCCTCACGTTTTCCCATATTTCTACGGAATCCAAACTGACCTTCCCTGAGGTCGGCTTCTACCAGTTCTTCCATTCGTCTGTAAAGAATTTGCTTTAGTATTTTGCAGCAGCGACGTATTAAACTGATAATTCGGTAATTTTCACATCGGTCAACGCCTGCGTTGCTTGGGATTGGAATTATTATGTTCTTTTTGAAGTCTGAGTGTATTTCTCGTGTCTCATATATTTATCTCACCAGATGGTAGAGTTTTTTTATGACTGGCTCTCCTAAGGCCGTCAGTAGTTCTAGTGGAATGTTGTCTACTCATGGAGCCTTGTTTCAACTCAGGTCTTTCAGTGCTCTGTCAAACTCTTCACGCAGTATCGTATCTCCCATTTTATCTTCATTCACATTCTCTTCCCGTTCTGTAACATTGCCCTCAAGTACATCGCCCTTGTATAGTCCCTCTATATACTCCTTCCAACTTTCTGCCTTCCCTTCTTTGCTTAAAACTGGGTTTCCGTCTGAGCGCTAGATATTCATACAAGTGGTTCTCTTTTCTCCAAAGGTCTCTTTAATTTTCCCGTAGGCAGTCTCTATCTTACCCCTGGTGAGGTAAGCCTCTACATCCTGACATTTGTCCTCTAGCAATCCCTGCTTAGCCATTTGGCTTTTCCTGTCAATCCCATTTTTGAGACGTTTGTATTCCTTTTTGCCTGCTTCGTTTACTGCATTTTTATATTTTCTACTTTCATCAATTAAATTCAGTATTTCTTCTGTCACCCAAGGATTTCTACTAGCCCTCGTCTTTTTACCTATTTTATCCTCTGCTGCCTTCACTCCTTCATCCCTCAAACGATGTGTAACCATAATTTGAATTAATGTCTAAGAAATTAACTAGTAAATGACACATATGTAGGTTTTAAGGAGATACGTAAATTTCATACCATGTTCTTCATATATTAGTGGGTATACTGAGAAACCCTCGTCAAAATAGAGATATCTACTATTTTGTACTTTAAAGATACTGGACAATCATGAGACAGTAACGCCCATATGTTTCAGCATTTTCTGTGTTGTTATAAAGCTACCCTAGCCACTGTATCAGCTAAACCGAAGAAAAACACCCAAATGAACAAAATATCTCAAAGTTCTATCTTGTCAGCACTGTTTAAACTAAGAGAATAATACATATTTGTCTGTAAATGAATAGAAAATACATGATCTAGGGCGATTTCTACAATTCATACCAAATGGAGAAATCATCCTGAAGTTCAACACTGACATATACTATTGAAGAACGTGTGTTAAAGAATGGACCGTGTATGGATTTATTTCCAAAGCGAATGGAAAATATGTATAATTTCGTTGATTTTGTCCATATTACTAATTATATATGAGTTAAGTAATATTTCATGCTTACGTAACAGAAAATATTCAAAAGGCCTACATGTGTACTAAATATAATTGAATGTGACGTCAAGAAACTATATCACGATTGTCTACAGTGCTTTGGCATTCTTCTCTCTGCATTCTGTTTAACAAAAGATCGGAAGAAATCCGGAATTTCAGCATAATTTTAAGAACTGCAATATTTTTGATTCGCCTCAACAGTTAAGTTTTTTGGGACATGTGGGGGTTCTCAATGGTCCTATTCATTTCCTCTTTCCAAGGTTGAAATCATTAACTGGATTCCAAATTCCTGTGAAATTCCAGAACCTGCACAGAGACAGATGCTATTAGAAGCATATACCAAGAAAGGAACCGAGGTCCCATAATAGGCCGTATCTCCAAATGCTCTTTCCTCCCAGTGGAGTAGAGAAAGGAAGTAAGACAGGAAAACCTTCCAGCGTTCAGGCCGATAATTTCCTGTGCAGTGAGCTCTCAGCAAGAGGAGCAACTAAATATTTTCTAGCCGTGACTTCATTCGAGAAACCAAAGTAAATCACAGAACTGATGAAAAGTTATCCAGTAAAACAATAGTGATATCTAGCGCTCTGGAAGGAAGTCTTACAGCTTCTTTATTGTTCCTAATCTATGCATAAGACCAAGACAATCTGAGCAGATTGTTTGCAGGTGATGCTGCTTTTTACCGTCCACTTAAGTCATCAGAACGTCAAAACCTACTGAAAAACGATTTAGAGAAGATAACTGTATGGTGGGAAAAGTGGGAATTGACTCCAAGTAACGAAAAGTGTGAGGTTATCCAGAGGAATATTAAAAGGAATTCGAAACGATTCGGTAATGTGATAAATCACGCATATCTTGAGGCTGTCAATTAAACTAAGTACCTAGGGATTAAAATTACAAGCAATTTGAACTTGTAATATCACAAATGAAGTGTTTTGATTGAGGCGAACCAAACTGCATTTTATTGGTAGAACACTTAGAAGATACAGCAGGCCTGCTAAAGACACTGAGATACACGGCGCTAAGGCACATTCTCATGTCAACTTATCCCGTTTCCGAAGCGAAAAAATTATTTTCAAATAACCGTTGGCTTCGTGATGTGTAGTCCGTAATCACCTATCGTGGTGAAAATTCTCACATAAACTTTAGAAGCAAGTTCACTTGAATCGTGCAGCTACATACTGCCGCTATTTCTACCATTACTTTTTCAAAACGTTTATGGTGTACTCATATGGATCTGGAAGCTTTATACTTTCTAATACAGAATTCAAAATAGAACTTCCAAGAAAGGAACAGCTACCTTCCCTCGTCTTCAGTTACGAGAAGAACAGAAAGTGTATATATTAAAATCCATGCACTCCTCTGTATCGACATCTCGAGGAATCACCAACTGTCACAAAGACATCTGTTGTAAGAGTTAAGGTATATTTAGCTTGTATGCTGTCACGATGGGTACTCATATTGACAAATTAAAAGGGAGTTGCGTTCAAAATCTGTAAAAAGTAAACAGCTGACATGTCCACGCAGGAGGTACAACGAGAAAACTCACCAGGTAACGAATGCAGAACAAGTTTATTAAAGACACCTAAACAAAACAAAAACTTTTGCGAGTACGCTATGTTCAAGAACTGTACGTCGTAGAACACCTGTTTTTACAGTATTATGTATGTGCGCAATGACCCAAGATTGGACGAAGTCAAATCCTGAATTCCATCTACATATGAACAGTTACAGCGTAAAGTAACACCAGCCGACAACAGCAAAATTCTCTGCAATATCCAGTGTAAAGGCTATTTGCTGCCGATGCTTGAGGCGGTCATTGGCAGCTCCACGTAATGACTAGTGACAGAACATCATCGGATATTCTGATGGCTTCTTTATCGGGAGTTGTGATTGGTGGACCGCTAGTGTGGTCGGCAACTTGTACAGGTTGATCAAACGAGTAGATTGGCCTACCACAGCTCGGTGCGGACCTAAATACCTTGGTGGCACCAGAATACAACTCGATCTGTTTGTCCCCAAATGGCAAGCGGAAGCAAGCAGATCCACAGAAACAGTGCTTTCGGATAGCGTTCGCACTCCCGCCTGTAGACCCCGTGAGCATTTGAAGTCTTTCGTCTGTCGTCTGCAAGTATGAGAAAGTGGTAGGGAGGTGGTGTTGACAAGTAGAGTGCTGAGGTAGGATAAGTTTATTCAAATTTTAAAAAAGTCATATATTAAAACAAAAAAACCCACAAGCGTGGCATATACTTTCAACAATTGTAGTGTTACTTTCCCAAGAGATACCGCCAAAATGTTAACTATTGCTTCTGTCTTATTTGATCTTGAATCTTGCAAAGCAGTTTTAAATTCTGAATCTAGTATTCTATTCGCTATTGACTCCTGCCTCTTCTTCTATCACGTCATGACGCAAATCCTCCCCCTCATAGAGGCCTTCCATTCTTCCCACCCATCATCTCTCTCCTCTGCATTTAACATGGTAATTTGTACTCTTAATGTTACCATCTCTGCTTTTAATTTCACCTAACGTTGTTTTAACTTTTCTGTATGTTGAGTCAGTCCTTCCAACCATCACTTGGTTTTCAATTTTTCACATGTTTTACGCATCCATTTCGACTTAGTTTCCAAGAATTTCTTATTTATTTAGTTTCTAAATAACTTAGATATCTGTATTCCTGAATTTCCATGAACGTTTTCGTACTTCCCTCTCTATTCTATAAACTGAAGCATTTCTTTTGTTACCTCGGTCTTACTCGAACTTACTTGTAACTACTTTTTCGTTTAAACTTCTGTGGTTGTTCCTTTCAGAGATGTCCATTGTCTTCAACTGCTTGGCTATTCATTATCGCAGCATATGTGTGTCAGGGAACTTCAAACATACTTCTACACTCCATCAAATGTCCATATCTCAATTCAATGAGCATTAATTCTTCCTGCCTAATCTCTTAAACTTCAATCTGCTGTTCAGCATTACTAAATCGTGATTAGAGTCTGTCCACTTCTGAGTACGCTCTGCAATCCCATATCTTATTTCGCAATCTATGCCTGGCCATGATGTATTAAATGAAATGTATTCCTATTTCTAGGACTTTTCCTAGTGTACCTCCTTTTCTTGTAATTCTTCAGCAGAGTATTCACTATTAGCAGCTGAAATTAATTGCAGAACACAGTTAGTCTTTCTACTCTCGCACCCTAGTACTGAAACAAAATTGACTACTATCTCTTTCGTCCACTCCTTCGCCTACAACCACGTTCCAGTCTCTCACGACTATTAGGTTTCCATTTCCCTTTACGCACTCAATCTCCCGGTCAGCATCCTCATGTACTTTCTCCAGCTATCTCTCTTCGACTTCGGCACGAATACCTGAACTATCCTTGTCTGTGTTTGTTTGCTGTCGAGTCTCATAAGAAGAACCAAATCAATGAACTGTTCACAGTAACTCATTCTCTGCCCTACCTTCCTAGTGGTAAGGAAACCAACTCCCGTTATAGCATTTTCTGCTGCTGATTATTTTACCCTTTACTCATCTGATTAGAAATCTTTGTCTCCTTTCCATTTTCCTTCAGGGTATACTGATCGAGTCTTAGCGTTTTACTTTCAATGTTTTCTAGCTTCCCTACTACTTTCAGACTTCTGATACACCGCGCCCCAAACGCATAGAAAGTTAGCCATTGGTTGATTTGTCAGTAGTATTTTCCTCATGGTCACCTCATTTTGGCGGTCCCTGCCGGAGGTCCCAGTGGGGGACTAATCCGGAATCTTTCGCGAATGGAGAGATTGGCGTCGCACTTTATGTATTACTGACCTCGTATCCTGTGGATATACATTATGTTTCTTTAATGCAGTGGGTTCCTTTCCTTCTGCATCCTCACGCCGCTGATCACTGCTGATTCTTCCGCATTTTAGCGGCAGTTTCCTACCACAAGGGCAAGGAATGTACTGAACATCAGTCCTCTCCAGTGCACACTTCGTCAACATAATTTCCAGAGTGAAGGTGACTACTTATACCGGGTGTCTTCGACCGCCATTGCTGATGAATTTTATTCGCAATATATGCAGTGACAATAACGGGACCAGAATCAGAAAACAAGTCTGACTCAGTGTCTATTGCCTAAACTGATGGTGAGCCCGCAGGCTATGGCAAAGCAAAGTCTCCACAATATCCTTTCTTTCCTAAGTGCTACTTCTGCAAGTTTTGCAATAGAGCTTCTGTAATGTTTGGGAGGTAGGAGGCGAGTTACTAACGGAAGTAAAGCTGTGCGTCATGAATCGTGAATCGTGCTTAGGTAGCTCAGTCGGTAGAGCACGGGCCCGTGAAACGTAAAGATTCCGAGTTTGAGTCTAGGACCGGCACACAGGTTTAAGCTCCCAGGAAGTCACATAAGAGGTGCCAAACAAAATGCTCGACGTAATATTAGAGGATCGTCGTGGGAACCAACAGCTCCCACAGACTGCAAACAAACCCGTACATTAGCCATTCACTTGTCGCTCAGGAAGGAACAGGCCGTAATCCACGGCAGCCCTTACGACGAATGATCGGAACTAGACCAAAAAGTTCCGAACTCACCACCAGTGCTGACACAGACTTTCTCCAAAGATCCAACTCAGAGAGAAAGTAATAGTTCCACTGCCACGTCAGAAGAAATTTTTCATCGGGCGAAATTCACTGACCTTACAGCAACAATCGGCACATCATGACAGCGCAAAACTGCGTCTTAACACGTAAGTGCTTTTCAAGCAACGCGCCTCGCGGTCCCCAATACACCCTGCTCATCCCTGCGGCTCACTGCCTATCAGGAAGTTATTGAGACCACCTACCACAGTGGTTGCCGTTAAATTCCGCGTCACAAACCGTGACTTTCCTTCTGGTGGCGTATCCGCCGCTCATCAACTGTCACAATCAACGGTACTGTCAACCGTAGTTACTAATCGATATAAACTGCACATTGTGGCCACTGAGGAGTCACCAGATGCAGCAGACGTATGACACTGTTATGAGAAACAATGCTGGAAGATGAGGGGAACGACCCACACACGCAAAATGACCCATAAACTAATTCTCCCCTCCCCCCTCCAAATCCTGAAGGGCAGCCACTTGTGGAACCAGTAACCTGGAGGGATTGTTCCATGCTCATACGACTCTGTGCTTGGGTCCGAGGAGGGTGATGTCACTGGGAGTTGGAGGCCGCCTGACTTTTCGCGGCGACAGCCTGTGTGGGGAGATAGTCCAGTTTTGGCACAAAATACTGTTAATGGCCACTGTTTGGATGGTTTAGCGTGCTGTGGGGACCCACCTTGTTGACGTATCTGCAGTGTGTCAAGTTGTGTAGGGGTTGCACTTCTGACATGACCTGAACGAATATAAGTGTGATCACTGCTGGCACCTTGTAGAGGCCCATCTCGGAGGAGACCATTTCGCAGACCTCATCACTGATAGAGTAATTGTGGCGGAATGGGTGACAAAAAGGATGGGTAGATATGACAAAGATGAAGGCTGCAAGGATGAGAATGGTGTGGTCTTCCATGTAGTGTACAGACGGGACTGGCCCCTTTTTGTGAGTCGGAGCAATATGAAGTTAGATAACGGGTCATCCTGCAAAAACTTGGGATTGGTGCAGTTTTGCTGGTTGTGATGTGAAGATGCGAGAAACGTGTCTGCAAGTCCATTCGAAGCTATACTGCATGCAACAAGGCGTTGCTACTGTTAGAACAATAAGTGAAAATTAATAGGACCCGGACTGTTGTCAGTGAGTACGGTTCCAGGGAATCCCTCGACGAATGAAAATACGAATAAGTACCTGGGCCAATTCAGCTGTTTTCATTGACGGCATGAAAGATACACTACAGAAACCGCTGCCAGTGTCATTCAAATTAATCAGAAAGGGATATCTAAATGGAGGTGTGACCAAAGGCATATCTGTCTGGGTGGAAAAACAGCCAAACTGGTGCTTCCTGACTACTCTAGCAGGTGTCGCATGCTACGACTATGTTGAGATTGTTGGTTTCTATCCAGCGACAATTCCATGCTTCCTAGCCAGTCACTTAGAACAAATCGTAAATATCTGTCATGGAGGAGTGCCATTATGTATCACCAGAGGGCTTCCAGGAGTACTGTGTGACTGTGATCATTGTCCAACGCCTTTAAAGGTAGGTAATTAGTTTTGATGGTAACAGAACGTTTGCCCCTCAGGGTGGTCGACATCCTCAGAGGAGTGGCAGTGGATGACTGCCAAATCTCAGGGGAACACATAAATAACCTGTATCCATGTGGTAACAAAGCTTCTAAGAGAAGTCGAATTCTGGTTCCTGTCCCACTGTTGGTCAGGAGAGGCGGATCTTCGTATTTGCATGTTGAGCTGCAGAACAATACTTGATACTGAATGAGTATGTGTACAAAACAATACCTTCCACTGGAGGTGACATGAAGTCCTGATCGGAATATTCGAGACGACCTTGAACAATGGCAAGAGAGACTGTCGCTCAGTGAAGCATCTGAACTGTCAGCCGCAATTATATCGCAAAAACAGTCGCCAGGGGCAGAGGAAATCCATAGGCTTTAATGTTTTGGAGATGATTGAAACAATGCGTTCCACCTTCCACTTCAATTGAGAGAACTATGAACAACATGTAGTCCAAGGTATCAGCTGCCAAAATCTATGACTTGAATAGATCACATTTCATAACGCACGTACTATGAAGACGAGCCAGTTTTTTTTTTTTTTTTCGCTAAATGCTTTGTCTCATGCAGGAGTCATATCCACTGTGATTCTTTCAGAGTACTGATGGAGAGTTCGCACTGTGGCTGAAGCATGAAGGATAAATTCACTATAGCAATTTATTTGACGCAATTCCTATTGAAAGTCTCCGAATCCTTTGGAATTACACACCTTTCCAAGACCTGAAGGCAATGCTGTGTGAACTGTATTCCTGATTGACTTCATACATGGCCGAAATATTCCACCCAAGGTACCATAACACAATTAGCGCCTGTTGCATTTAAAGTTGTCCCACTGGAGGATAGAAAATAATGTGTACAGGTTGGTTGTTGTATCTTACGCATATTTAGCCAGAACAGTAATGTCATCCAGGTGACTGGTTGTTCTGGGTACATCCCACATCAGATATTCTTAGTGCCGCTGAAAAACAGGAGGGGATCCAGGAAAGGCCAAAAGGAAGCCTGTTAAAGTAGAATAGACCAAATGGAATGTTTATCACTAAAATACTTCATGACACCTCGTCCAAAGCGAGGTGAAGCAAAGAATTTTCACGGAGATCTTGCCCCTGTATCACGTGAAGTGAGGTTTTCGACTTTTAGGGTAGGTATCGAAGAAATACTAGCAATCAATTTTGTCCTTGTAGTCTCGGCAAATCCTTGGTGACCCATTTGCCTTGAGGTGGCCAACTGACTGTTAAGGATAGCTGTCGAGATGCCCTCATGTGAGCGCAGCAGCTCTTTCTGCTGGTTATCCCTGAGTGCGAAAGAAATGTTGCGTGCATTGAACATGTGGGGCATAGCTGACGGTAGAAAATCGGGTAAAACAGACTCATATATGTCAAACAAGTCCCTTGAACATGAGCTAGCCGTAGATGGCTGCATGTATTTGACAGAATCATGGACTTCCTAACCCAAAGAGTTATGGCTTCTGTTGAAGTAACAAGGACGCTATGGAAGGTGCTGTGAAAACTGAAAACTATTTTCTGTTACTGGAATTGATTGGCAAACGGGTGTTTGACTTATGTGGTAGTGTTAGCGTAACTACAGAGTCGTCTTGAAAATAGCAGAAGCAGAGGAGAGCCCATTCAGTGGTAAGTATCCCGTTGAACGCTGGTTGTCGAGGAGCCGGAAACAGTTTGGAAAACCTCAGGGTTACGATTGTTGACATGTGCAAGCGTTAAAAAAGTCTTCTTGCAATGGAGAATATGGCATGGAAATGACAGACACCTGGAGAGTAATCCTCGGACGCCTCGTGAGAACCTCGATGTGGGCAGAGGCGGATTTAAAATGCTGGCGCCCCCAGGTACACGGTAATATCTGCGCCTCTCCAAACATTTGTTTTAAATAATAACTATGTAGTTCTTAATTTATAGGGAATGTTGTTTAATTATAAATAAAAAAATAAAAAATAACCTGAATTTTTTATAACAAACGTGAAGAAATGAACAAATTTCACCAGTCAGGAAAGTTTGCGTCTAGCTTTCATAACAACAGACTCTTTAATCATATCTTCATAACTGAGACGCTCATTAGTTAGGTGGTCAGTTTTGATGTGAAGAATGGACAAGGAGTTCAATCTATCCCTAGACAAGAAATAAAGCAGATTAATTTTAACCTTTTAAGAGCTAAAGACGAGCGTTCACCGGAAAATGTGCCGTACTTAGAAGCATTCTAAGAGCAATGTCAGATTTAGGAAACATGAGCTGTAACTGCTCCTTTGACAAATTTACGACGTTTGACTGATACGTCACTAATATCACAATATATCAGAAGTACCACAAAATGTACACATTCACTTTTGAAGCAAACCTCTACATCAGTTTCATATTACGATTGCAGTCTTGCTCAGCTTTCAGAAATAACGTCTGGTGAACTATTCTCAAGTCTATTGAAAACTGTGAAGGAGTCTAACATTGTTTTGTAGCTTTCCTTTCTCCTCAGTAATTCAGCGCACGAGTTGTCGAGTATTAGTAAACATGTCGCGCTTTTGAATTTCCTCTAGACATTCATAAGAACTTCTTCAGCACCCGTTTTTTCGTGAACAATAAGATTGCATTACCCAAAGCTTTTATAGGTGCATACGTAATTCATATTATCCTTACTAAGCATGGATTTATTTTCACAATAGACGAATGTATCGCGAAAAGAGATAATAAACCCTACAAGTGATTGATGCAGTGTTTCGGTTTCACATTTACACCATTAAATTTATGGAATATCTTCTTCCAAACTGTCTTCACGAATACTGTTCTGATCTGAGTTGATTCAGTAAAGCTGAAGCCTCTCTCAAAGGTATTATTGGTGAACATCGATAACGCTCTCCCAGTTTTCATTTAGACTAAAACAGGCTTCTTCTCTTGCTGACCATCTTGTTTTTGATAAACATTTAGCTGTTTCGTTTCCTGGTTTCACGAAATAAAAAAGTTGACCCTAGATATCTGTTGCACCAGAGAAAAAATTACAAACATTTCGCACTAAATTAAAAAATGAACATGACTCGTGATGACAGCTTGAGGCATTAGTACCGACTCAATTCAAAGAAAGCGCTGCACAGTGCACGCTTTCGGATTTCGTTCTTTAATGTGTGCCTGAAAACAGTGTTGGCTCCTGACAATTTGCTTGCATTGTCATATGACTGACTTCTATAGTGAGTAATGTCAATGGAATTTGTAGAAGGACTTTCAGTAGGGTCTCGGCTAGGGTGTCAGACTGGCATCCCGGGTCAGGTAAAAACAGAAGCAAACGTTCAACAGCGTACCATTCTCTATCCCATATCTTAAAACAAAACACAATCGACTAATATGTGATATTTCTGCAGTGGGATCTAGAGAAATATTTGGCCTGTTTGATACCACTTATGATAATTCTCTTTATTCGATCAGAATTCAGGCCCATTATTTAATCACAGATTGTTGAAGATAGATAACATGTGTGTCCCTTCCTGGATTTCCATATAGTTCAGTGCGTTCTGCAAGAAAAGGATCGAACTCGGCTATATGTTCAAGAGACATCATAAATTGATTTTAATGTAATGAATAGAATTTTTCTACGTGTCCACCTACGGAAAGTCCATTGACTTGTTGGATTCTTCACTACTACAAACAACCTTTTCAGCTCACTGCGCCAGTACATTACTTCTGTCTCAGTATATTACCGAAATAGTTTTTTAGTGTTCCACTGGATTTTGGCGGTGATTGATTATGAAACAGTAGCTGCAAGAGGACAACCAATATGGTCGTCGCACACCTGAAAGAGATTTTCCCATGACGTATGACTCAGTTCGACAAGAGAGCCGAGATTGGAGCGAGGGCCGCCGAGTCGGATTGGAATTAAACACTTGGAAATGGCCCTGTAATTCTGTTGCAGATCGAAGAGATTATTCGAAAGAGTTAATGAGAGAGAAGTATGTATCTTACCAGGATCTTTGAGTTTCATTAAGTAATTGTGAAAATTTTCTTCTGGTGAGTGGATTTGGATCATGTTCTGGACGAGGGATTTTGCATAAAATTATTTACATTGTGGGTGTAACGTACTGTAAGCGCCGGTCTCTGGACAAACCCTCCGCCTGGCTCTCCACTATCCAACACGGAATCTATAGCAACTGAAAACCTTGTGACAGGTATCCGCAGCATGTACTTACGAACCGAAATATTCGAGGGGCCACGAAATCATTCGTTCTTATGGGAAGCACCAGGGTTCCACTTCCGTCTTGAGCTGCTAAAGTTAGCGGTAAATTGCAAGGAGTGCATATACCAAAAATAACACATTCTTCTGAGTGACACATACGATACCCTGGGCCAGAAAATGTTGCTCCATGCTGGTCATATAGTTCGTCCATGGCTCGATATTTTTGTAAAACGTTTCGAGTGGCGGAGGTACAAATCAGAATACTTACACCAGGGAATCGATGAGTGGTGTGAGAGTTCTAGGTTCCTTGTGGTCATGGCAGGCAACTTTGAGACCATCACATTCATGTCCTGTTACATGTTCTGGAGTAGCTCCAGTACCCATGCAGAGACATACGTTACGTTCGAGCCACTGAAATGGAAATACAGCATCAGCACTCTTGCATCGTAGGTGTAAATTCAGGGAAAAATTGTATATCTGGGGCATCGTATGTGGATGAAAAACTAGTTTCACAGCAAAATGCCTTGTTCCAACGTGGAATGTCCTGCCATAGATGCTGAAGTATAACTCAGACAAGATAAACAAAACAGAACAACTTTATCAAAGATCATATACTCAAAAGCTTCTCTGGTATAAATGTGTGGTAAATCGTGGTGAACGCCGATTGTACAGTATTCCCCACAGCCGATGGTCCCAATAATGAACGAAGACAAAGCCTTCGATTAACTCAACAGTTGAATAATAGCACTGTATAAAAACGGTACTGATTTCTCCGTGTGTTTGGTGGTGTCTGGCGGCAGTAAGGTGACGGAGATTCCAATGCTGTAACCGACGGACCACTATTGTGGTCTGCACCTGGCCCACAGGTATCGAGGGAGAAGACTGATTTAGAATAGCTCGGTGTCGGTACAAATACCAAGGTGGCATTAGGATACAGCTGGATCAGTTTACAGTCACGTAACTCGCAGAGGAAAGCATGACTAGTGACCCCTGGCGGCAGTCATGCTGCCACCTGTCGGCCTCATCAGAGTGTGAGGTCCTTCATCTGTCTTCTTCAAATGTGGCCTCTGTGGATTCGCTTGCACTCACCAATTTGAGAAGGATTGCTAGTAGATAAGTTGAACGGCCCAAATATAGCAACGGTTGCAACTGATAACGAAGAAGAAAATCAAAGAATCACTTACCTGGCTTATGTTGCCTTGTCTCAGGGTAGGACTCTAATTACGCATGGAAAGCAATTTATTCCCGTCAATAAACATAAAAAGTCGTCTTTGTAATCTTAAATGCGATCTAGCGTAAGTCTCTGAAAAGCGTACAGCACATCCCATGCCAGTGTGACATAGCTTACGATGGGCATACTATTAGAACATTCAACGATAGGTGTGACGGGCATCAACGGAACACTCCTCCAAACTGCTCAAGGAAGTCAGATACCGGCCAGCACTGCCTTAAAGATAATCATGGAATAAAATACGACGAGGTCATCAATTTGTTACTCTTACAGAATAATTAAGGAGTCTGTTGAAGTTAAAATATAGGAAAACCAAGTAAATCAGGACTGACCTTGAATTTAAGCAATGTTTGAAATACAGCACTCAGTTTATTAATGTATCGCCGGCTATGTCATCCACTACAGCTGGAAAATGGTGCGAAAATGTGCGTTTGGGGGGTAATACTGGGGGCTCTGAGTATCAAAGGACGTAGCGTGCGCTTCGGAGAGTGACTCTGTTACAAACAGCAGCGCGAATCCGGTTATACTTCGTAGTATGATTGGAATCCTGCCGGTCAACACACACGACTCGCAACACCTGAAGAATACTTCTGTGTCAGCCGCTGAAATACCTATCTAGAAAATGGAATCAACAACTTGGGTTAACACCCAAAATTACATTATTACTTATTTATCGCCCTTGATGACAAACTATTCAGTGTCACTTAATGAGTAAATGCGTTTTAATTGATTTTCATTTGAACAAATGATCATGTGTAAAACCTGTTGCGGTTTCACTTAGAAAAGTTATAGGAAGCGTATGTAAGGGTGTGTGAACCACCACATTAGATGTCGTAAACGAACTATTGTTTGGGAGCATACACTTGCTCTTAGTTCTCGTTTTCAAGAGGTATGCCAAATAGTGAGGTTAAGAGGTGGGCCCCAATATTTGGATTTTCTCCTCCGTGATCAGGTATCACATGACGAGGCTCTCTTACTGTAGGTAAGTCAAGAAAGGTAATTTGAAGAAGTGACAGAGATCTACAGATCTGTGCACAGCTGTGAGCAAACCGCCCAGTAAGTAGAAGTTACTGATGGGTTCAACTAACCTTACTTTACTGCAGACTCGTTGACATGTCTACAGCAGACACCTCGTGGAGGAAAGGAAACTGCACAGCAGCTCTGGCAACACATGCGCCAATAGCAGTCACATAGGATCAGCACACTCCTGAACTTCAGCGAATCTATACGAGACGACTGCTCATTATACTGCGGTCGGTAGTGCGTTTGTATGTTAATAATCTGATCAGACCTCAGAGAAAGATGGAATCGTGATCAAATAATTACCAACTCTATTTGATTCCCTTAACGTAAGTGGGCCTAAATAGCACATTTAAGGAAGAGATTCGGCAAGAAAGTCCATAGCGGCAGGGTGTATAATAAGGTGGTAGATTTAAAATCAGAACGTGGTGTTTTCATATAGGATTTTGGGGAAACGGCAGATGAATTATTAGGAGGTTCGGTTTTCCGTGAAGTAATGGAATGAGTGTTTTTGGAATGCGTTGTTGAACCTATGGCGTGCAAGATAGAGAGACACCATCTCACGCATGCAGAGTTCAGGAGAGCACTATCGACATTGATGTAATCAGACAATAATCTCAGTGTCAGATGCACTACACTTCCTGTAAAGCAAACGGTATCGATAACAGAATTTAGTGTAAGGGTTCAGGCGTAACTATATGTTATAAAAAATGAAAATCTTAGAGTAATAATAAACCTTAATAACGAAAATGTACATATGACTTCATGACATAGCAATGTTGCGAAAAATTATGTACAGAATGGCAAAATATTGATAACGAGTGGCACAACTATAAAACGATGTTCCTAACCATGATAAAGTTCGTTATCGGTAAGACTGTTGATGACCTTGTATGGTGGTCGATAAAAATACAATTGGGACCAGACACATCAATCACGCTAAAAATGCACAATGAAAATACCCAAAATTAAATGGGGGTCGCTTAAGTGGAATCAAAAACAGGTACACAATTAAAGTAATTCAAGAAACTCATAGTATAAAGCACTCTACAGTGGCTGATTAATCCTTTTCGTTAGACCGGATATCTCGAGTTTCTGCTTCAATGAAGCCTGACAGTCGTGATTATGTTTAACTACAGGTCATGGTTGAATATACACAAAAAATTGAGGAGACAGAGACGACCGCAGTTCTGAATGTGAATTGAATATCACTTGCTGGCGTAGCGCATGTGCGCGTGTTTACCACACGTCAACAGAAGCAGTGGCTGCTATCGGCGCGAGCTGTGAACCTGGAATCTGTTCGAAATCTCTCTCGACTGTTAAACAACAGTCAAATACATTTCGCCCGTCTTCGGTGAAGCCAAGAAAGCTAGTTATTCCCTAGCTAAGTTAACTGGCATGATACATGCTATTTGGCTGAAACAGCGCTTATGTCGTTGCCCTCGAATTACTCACAGGCGTTGTTGGTCAGTGCTCGGTGCGATTCGCCATACTAGGAAACTTTGCAATTTAACTCCCTAAGAGTTAAGACGAGCCTGTGAACAAGTGATTACATGATGACTGTTGAAATCATCTCAGCGCAGCGACCTACATCTTCAATTATTTGTCGGATATTTTCAATCTCTGTTTCCTCTACAGTTTTTGCCCTCTACAAGTCCCTCTAGCACCATGGAAGACATTCCCCAATTTCTTATCAGATGTCATATTACCATGTCCCTTCTACTTGACGGTGTTTTCAACATATTCCTTCCCTCTCCGATTCCATGCACGACCTTCGTATTCCTTATCTTATCAGACCACCTAATTTTAAACATTTGTCTGTAACACCACATCTCAAATGCTTCGATCCTCTTGTGTTACACTTTTCCCACAGTCCATATTTCACTGCCATACAATGCCGTGCTACAAACGTACATTCTCAGAAATTTCTTCAGCAAATTGTGGTCTATATTTGACACTAACAGGCTTCTCTTAGCCAGAATGCCCTTCTTGCCAGTGCTAGTCTCTTTGATGTCCTCCTTGTTTTGTCTGTTAATGGTTATTTGCTGTCTAGCTTGATGGTTTAATTAAATTCATCTACTGCATGACCACCAACCCTGATGTTAAGTTCTGCTCTGTTCCCATTTCCGCTACTTCTCATTACTTTCGTCTTTTTCCGATTTACTCTCTGTTCATATTTTGTACTCATTAGACTGTTCATTCCATTAAACAAATCATGCAGTTCCTCTTCACTAACACCCAGGATAGCAATGTCGTCAGCGATGGTATCAATAATAACAATTCACCTTGAACTTCAATTGCAGTACTGAACCTTCTCCTATTTCCGTCATTGCTTCTTCTATTTGCAGACTGAACAGTAGAGGTGAAAGACTATATCCCTGTCTTACATCATTTTAATCTGAGCACTTCTTTCTTCTTCGTCCATTAGTCTTTTTCCCTTTTGGCTTTTCTACATATTGTACTTTATCCATCTCTCCGTATAGCTTACCACTATATTTTTCATGATTTCATACACCTTGAGCCAATTTACATTGTCGAACGCTTTTCTCAGGTCGACAGATCCTATGAGCGTCTCTTGATGTTTCTTCAGTGGTGCTTCCATTATCAACTGCAACGTCAGAATGGCCTCTCTGGTGCCTTTATTTTTTCTAAACCTAAATTGATGTCATGTAACGTATCCTCAATTTTCGTTTCTCTATATATATTTTCATCCTTCTCTATATTGTCCGCAGCTTGGATGTGTGAGCCGTTAAGCTGAATGTGGGATAATTCTCATATTTATCACGTCACGCAGTCTTCGGAATGGTGTGGATGATATTCTGAAAGTCAGATGATATGTCGCCAGATTCGTACAATCTACATACCAACGTGAATAGTCGTTTTGTTGCCACTTACCCAAACGATTTTATAAATTCCGATGGAATGTTATCTAGCCCTTATGCCTTATGTGGCTTAGGTCCTCCAAAACTTTTGATTCCAATACTGGATTCATCGACTCCCGTTTCTTCTGTCATATCAGACAAATCTTCCCCCTCATATAGGACCTCAGTGTGCACTTTCCACTCTTTCGCTATCTCCTCTGCATTTATGAGGGAAATTTCCGTTGCTCTTTTAATGTTACCCCCCTTTCTTTGATTGATAATGAGTAAGTGCTTTAGACAATCATTTCATTTTCCATTTCTTCACATTTTTCATGCAGCTTCCCTGGGCTTCCTGTTTATTTCATTCATCAGTGACTTATATTTCTGTATCCCTGCATTTCCCTGAACATTTTGCACTCCCTTCTATCATCGATCAACTAAAGTATTTCTTCTGATACCCACGTTTTCTCGCAGTTACCTTATTTGTGGCTATGTTGTGGCCAAAAGCTGCCTCTAGACATGGTTATTTACATTTACTTAAGTGGCTTGGCTAATCTGTATTAATCACGCCTCTAATACAATACAAAACGCCAGAATATAAAAAACGATTCCGGTATGTTCTGCATAGGTAATATGCCAGACAAGAATCTTATAGAAAAGCTTTAGTGTTAAGTACCGCCTTGGGTACAAAACCGAACCAAGCCACGCTCCCTTCTAACATGGTAAGTAGGAATCCAAATCCAAATTACAATCCACTTTGGAGGGAAAATGACTGCCCATATGCCTCTGTACGAGCCCTAATCTCTCTTATGTTATCTCTGTGGTCTTCCCGTGAAATATAAGTTGGCGGCAGTAAAACTGTACTGCAGTCAGGCTCAAATGCTGGTTCTCTAAATTTCCTCAGTAGCGATTCACGAAAAGAACGCCTCCTTTCCTCCAGAGACTGCCACTATAGTTCCTGAAGCAGTTCCGTAAAACTCGCGTGATGATTAAAGCTACCAGTAACAAATCTAGATGCCCGCCTCTGAATTGCTTCTATGTCCTCCCTCAGTCCGACCTAATATGGATCCCAAACGCTCGAGCAGCACTCAAAAATAGGTCATATTAGTGTTTTATAAGCGGTCTTCTTTACAGACGAACCACATCTTCTCAAAATTCTACCAATGACTATCCGCCTTCCCCACAACTGCCATTACATGCTTGTCCCACTTCATATCGCTCTGCAATGTTACGCCCAAATAATGAATCGACGTGACTGTGTCAAGCGCTATACTACTAATGGAGTATTCAAACACTACGGTATTCTTTTTCCTATTCATCTGCATTAATTTACATTTATCTATATTTAGAGTTAGCTGCCATTCTGTACACCAATCATAAATCCGGTCCAAGTAATCTTGTATCCTACTACAGTCACTCAACGGCGACACCTTCCCGTACATCACAGCATCATTAGCAAACAGCTGCACATTGCTATCCATCCTATCCAAAAGATCATTTATGTAGACAGAAAACAGCAGCGGACCTACCACACTTCCGTGGAGAACTCGAGATAATACCCTCACCTCCGATGAACACTCACCATCGAGGACAACGTACTGGGTTCTATTACTTAAGAAGTCTTCGAGCTACTCAAATATTTGGGAACCAATCCCATATGCTCGTACCTTAGTTAGGAATTTGCAGTGGGGCACCGAGTTAAACGCTTTCCGGAAGTGAAGGAATATGGCATCCGTGTAATACCCTTCATCCATGGTTCGCAAGACATCATGTGGAAAAAGGGCGAGTTGCGTTTCGCAGGAGCAATGCTTTCTAAAGCCGTGCTGATGCATGGACAGCAATTTCTCTGTCTCAAGGAAATTCACTATATTCGAACTGAGAATATCCATAGTCATACAGCGAAGCAGAACGTTTCTTCAGAACAATCAAGCAGCAGTTGGCCAAACTTCGCTTTTCACACACCAGGGATCAAACACTGCAACTGAGAAGGAACATCGCCTGCGGAACTGCACCACTGCCGCCGTCATCGCACACTGCTCCACCTGTTCCACCCTCCTCAGCATCTGGCACCGAAGGAAAGGCCATGAGTATCGCCTTGTGAATCATGATATTGTCTTTCACAGGGTTTTAGAGGCAGCAGACGGTGGCCGTGAGGCGAGAACGTCCGTCCACTTAGCGCTTGTATGAATCTCGTTTCAGGGCCAAATGGTTTGCAGCGCCGCCTTCAAAATCAACTTCACTCCTGTCAAGTACACGATCACCTCGCAGTTTCTCTTTCCTCAGATTCACGTATCTAGAGGGCAGCGCGGCCACAGCTGCCGCTAGATGGTGTCATCACGATACCGCGGGACGAACCCTTGCAGATGGGGCCTTCGCCTCCTCCCGTCCTAGCGATGCAGCTGGACCCGCACGCACAGCAGCAGTCGCCGCCTTCTTTATGTGGTTCATGGCTGGACGTAGGTGGTGGACGCATACCATTCTGGCAGTTTTCCGGGGGACATTTCCGCCAGAGCGCAAGCCGGACGGCCGGGTACGATCGGAAGCTTCACATCCCCTACAGCCACAGCTCCCGGCCTGACGTTGCGCCCACACTCCTGCATACCCCTCCGTGGTAGCATTCCCTTCACGATGACGGTCCGTCGCTTTGGAGGGAAGAATGTTCTGGCTTAACCACAAGCACTCGAACGAAGACGAGGAATGCAAGGCCAGAGAAGGCGGTGAAATGACGTCGGCCAGTGGTTCGCTAATTAGGACCGCGCCACTACAGGAGTAACACGTGCAAGAAGTGAATATAAGCGCCACTCCTGCCAGCCTAGGCCGCACGTTAGTGGAATGTATTCACAGAGCATTCACACAATGAGTGGAACGTGCTGATTTATCCAGTTCAGCACTTTCTCGAGGACACCCGATGTGTCACGGCAGTTGAAGCGACAATAGTGGCGTCTTGCAAGGTAGCCGGCCCAGCAGGTGGCACACGTTATTTGTCTAGCGCTGAAGTGATGCCCAAGAACTCGACGACGCTGTTCGCTACGGCAGGCTCTTGGACGAAGGGTTTCATCATGACTTCTCCACCAGAGAAAGGTCGTAGAAGCCAGTGTTCACGTACATACACTACTCGAGGAGCAGCAGCAGCAGCTGGTAGCACACCCCCGCAATACGACAACACATTGACACTGTTTCAAATACCACAAGTTCGTTCCACAGTGAGCCGGTTAAAGGATACCCCAAAGTCTTCGAATCGGAGGAAGAGAGGTCAGCAGCTCAAACTGGCTAAGTCAAACACCTGTCTGGCGGCAGTATCCAAGTTAGAAGGCACGTGACGAATTGTAGTTAGCACATCAAAGGTCTAGCCTCAATGCTCGTACAGTGCAACAGGAATATGGAAGAGCTCAGGAGACAGAATGTTTGTAGCTGGCTGTCAGGGATAGTGAAATTATGTCCTACTGAGGATGGCCAAATAATATCTGGTTTTTTGGGTTCATCTGCCGTCTCAGCTGCTCCTCGGTGTGTGTTTTTGGCTTTCTAATTCGTAGGTTTGCAATGTCAGTAGGCTGAAAGGCATTCTTTTGTACAATTTGCGTGTTGGTATGGCACCTCGTAAAGCTGTAAGAATAACATGATGTGTGCTTCACCCTGAGACCATGCTGCTGAATTGGCGATTCAGACATTTCGGTCGAGTGATGTGTGGCAATGGACTCAATAGTATTCCATTATACTTGCGGTATTAGATTTCCTGCTTATTTGTCATTCTGGTTGTGACACTGAGCTGGAGCCTTTCTCAGCTACAATCGGTGCTGTCTGGCGAAAACATTAAAAGCGTTTTCACTTCACGCAGTACTTCTTTCTGTCGTAGAACAATACTGATTCCTTAGTTAAACATGGCTTAAGTCAAAATCTTAGCTTTATATATGTATAACGTCATTCCCCGGGACGGATCACAAAAACTATGACAAGTAATAATGTAATGTATTGAACATTAAATAATATTATTAGTAACGATCTCCCAGTGCTGAGAGTGACAAGGTTCACAGAATAAATCAGACTTTCTGGATGATAGATCATTATTAGTATGCAAATTCAGCAAAGTACATTTCACAAATTGCATCTGTTATAAAGAAAATAAAAGTATTGTAAGCAAAATAGCAATACATATGGTATATAAACAAATAAATGGGTACGCTAAGTAACATATTTAGATCTACATGGTAACTGCGTAAATCCCATTTGAGTGCTTGACAGAGGGTTCAACGAATCACCTTCACAGTAATTCTCTAGTATTCCAACCTCAAGCAGTGCGGAACGAACACCTACATCTCTCCGTGCCAGCTGTGAGTTCCCTTTTTCTTATTGTGTGATAAATTTCGCGTATGCAGGTCAGAGTCAACAAAATAGTTTCGTATTCGGTGCAGATAGTTGATGACTCAAATGTCGTGAGAAGATTTCGCCAAAGCGAGAGACGCCTGTGTTTGAATGATGTCCACCCCCAGTCCTCTAACGTTTAAGTGATACTTTCCAATTGCACGATAATATTAGACGTGGTGCCCTTGTTTCAACTTTCTTGATATACTCCGACAAACCTATCTGGCAAGAATCCCACACAACTCAGTAGTACTGCAAAGCAGGACGAACAAGCATAATGTAGACGATCTCTTTAGTACATCTGCTACATTTTCTAAGTGTCCTACCAATAAAACGCTATTTATGGTTTGTCATCGTCGCTATATTTCCTACGTGATTCTTCTAGTTTGTTAGTAATTGTAATTCCTAGGTATTTAGTTGAATTTACGACCTATAGATTTGTAAAAGGTTCCTTGACAGGGCGACATTTCATGTATACACAAAATTGGTTGATGCCAAGGCACCGCCTCGGCCTGTGCATAACATGCCAATAAATGCTTTTTAATCAACGCACAGAAGTAACACAACATGTTTCTCAGATACAGTAGCAGTACTTATAGTAATGTACAAGAAATCGTGATGGTTTGAATGTGTGATCACAATCCATACTTAGAAAAGTAAAGGGATCCCTGAGAAGAGAAAAATATAAAATTAAGAATAACCGACTGATCTAAAGCTAAATAGCTGAATAAACATACCAGCAGCTTCACCGAAAATAAGAACAATTTAGACGTAAATTGTACAAGTAACTACAGGTTTGCAGTTCTCAGAGGAAGCTTCACGTAAGTATGAAAATGTATAGCACTGCAAATTTAAATCAGGCTGCCAGAACTTAAAATGAGCATTATTACCTAAACATCATTAACTCAAGCACACATTACTATTCACGATCTAATTACTGTCGTATCACAAACATACACATTTACTGACTTGTCCATTTCACACAAGTCAAAATTACGTCGAACTGTGACGAGAAGGATGGCCACTCAACAACATTCACTCTAACAGTCGATAATTTTTCGCCAGAGATTGCTCTATAAACATCGAAGAAATTCGGCATTTTCTGTTTCAAGAAAAATCTATTTTCCCTTATTATCCTGTTCTGAACATGGATACGGTCACTCGCCAACATAAGAAGATCAAGGTAACAAACTTTCAACATTGTTTTACAAAGGTTCACGACGATGTCACTCAGCAATATAGAGTCGTTTGTCCTGTTTCAGAAGAATTCTCTCAGCCTGCAAGGTTTGGGCAGTTACAAACGGTGGTATTATTGGTAGCTGGGAGCTACAATCCTAGTGCGCTATGGGGGCCCTTCCCCTCCATGGAAGAGGAAAAATGCCAGTGTACTCTCTGTGTGCATACCGTGCGGATTCATTCCAGGCCTCGAACGAGTGCTACCAGATAGCACGAATAGCACAGGGTGCTGCCAGCTATAGAGGGTGGCTTCACGTAGGAAGACATTCTCCCTGGTTTCGAGTGCCTGTCTGAAGAGGTAAAGGTTGTTAGCCTTGCTTGTGAGATGAAATCGTAGCTCACTATTCACAGCATAGACGACAGGGCCGACTGCGGACCTCTGGTACACAGTCGAGTGGAACGTTGGAACGTCTGGCTGGCTCTAAGCACTATGGGACTTAACATCTGAGGTCATCAGTCCCCTAGAACATAGGACTACTTAAACCTAACTAACCTAAGGACATCACACAGATCCATTCCGAGGCAGGATTAGAACCTGCGACCGTAGCAGCAGAACGGTTCCAAACTGAAGGGCCTAGAACCGATCGGCCACAGAGACCAGCATGGAAGTTCTGAATCAGAGCTCAGACGGTTCTGAAACCGTGAAGGCAGATGATTCCTCCACTTGCGCCGTAAGGCAGTTTGGTTTCAGGTTTTGCTAAATAGGTCACGAGTCCATTACATGCAGTAAGTCGTTACACGCATAGGGGGCCTGTGTAGCGTGGAATAGGTGGTTTTTAAGGTTAAAGGGTCATGGGGATATATAAAGGGGTTTCAGCCTCAAAGGGAGCAGGTGGAACACAGGAAGAACCTAGATCACCTAGGTCAAGGGTACATCGCTTCAACAGCTGTAAATTGGAGTAGCTGTGTTGGGAGTCTACTAGAGCTCAAAGCGCTAATAGAAAGCACTGATTTCCACATCGTTATAACCACTGAAAAGTGGCTAAAGCCGGATATATGTTCAGCAGAAATATTTGCGAAGAACCTAATAGTATTCAGAAGAGACCGGGTAAACACAGTTGATGGTGGTGTGTTACTTTTTTTTAGAAGTAGTTTATGTTGTAGTTCCTGTGAGTTAGTATGGGCAGAGGTCATACTTAGCAACTGCAATAAAATAATAAATGGATCCTTTTACCAACCTTCAATCTCAATTGATACAATTGCTGGTCGGTCCAAAGAAGTCATGAGTCTACATTCAAACATATGCCCAACTCGTAGTGTTGTAGTCGGCGGTGACTTCGATTTACCCTCGATATATTGGCGAAAATGCATGTTTAACCCCGGACATACGAGTAAAATATGATCCGAAAGTGTGCTAGACACAGTCTCCGAAAATTACTTAGAGCATTGCCGACTTGAATTGCAAACGGTGGTAAGAACACACTTGACCTCTTAGCAACAAATAGTCCTAATCTAATATCGAGTATCAAAACGGATCTAGGGATTAGTGAACACAGGGTTGCCGTAGCGAGACTGAATACTGTAACTCTCAAATCTATCAGAAATTAACAACATGAAAATATCGGTTCCAAAAAGCAGATAATAATTGGCTTGAAACCTTCCTGAGAGACAGTGTCCATCCCTTCATAATTTACAATACACGTGTAGACAAGACATGGCTTGAATTAAAAGAAATAGTATCGACAACAGGGAGATTTGTACCACATAAATTAACAGACGATGGAGCTGATGCCCCATGGTACATGACACGCGTCAGAACACTATAGCAGAAACAAAGGGAAAACTTTACCACATTGAAACGAAGATCCCAAAATCCGCAATCTTGGCCATCTTTTCCAGAAACTCGAAATTTAGCGTGGACTTCAATGTGAAATGCTTGTATAAGTGTCCATAATGAATCTTGGTCTCGAAACCTGGCAGAAAATACTAAGAGTTTCTGGTTGTACGTAAAGAATTCTAGCGGCAAAACTAAATCAGTGCTCACTGTGCGTGATAGCAATGGAAATACTATGGATTACAGGGCTGCCAAAGTAGAGTTACTAAACACCGCTTTCGGAAATTCATTCATCAAAAAAGACGAGCCGGCAAGTATGGCCGAGCGGTTCTAGGGGCTTCAGTCTGGAATCACCCGACCGCTACGGTCGCAGGTTCGAATCCTGCCTCGGGCATGGATGTGTGTGATGTCCTTAGGTTGGTTAGGTTTAAGTAGTTCTAAGTTCTAGGGGACTGATGACCTCAGATGTTAAGTCCCATAGTGCTCAGAGCCATTTGAACCATTTTGAACCAAGAAGACGAAAAAAGTATTTCAGAATCGGAATCAAGAAAAGTTTCCAACATGAGTAACTTAAAAAGATATTCTTGGAAATCGGAATCAACTTAAATCACTCAATGAAACGAGGTTTTCTTTTCGAGACTGTATAGCAGATACAGTCCTTTCAGACTATGCTGATTCAATAGCCCCATACTGAACAATCGTCTACAACCGCTCGCTCGATGAATGATCTGTACCCAAAGACTGGAATGTTCCACAGGTCACACAGATATTCAAGAAAGACAATCGGAGTAATTAACTAACTTACAGGCTTACATCATCAGAGTCGGTATGCAGCAGAATTTTGGAACACATATATTGCTCGAACATCATGAATTATCTTTAAGAGAATGGTCTATTGACACATAGCCATGACGGATTTAGTAAATATCATTCTTGTGAAACACAACTAGATCTTTACAAACAGTAATGAGTGCCATTGACAAGGGAATTCAGATCTATTCCATATTTCTAGATTTCCAGTTGGCTTTTGATCCAGTATCCCACATTCGCTTTGTAATCAAACTTGGTTCTTATGGAACATCGTCTCAGTTAGACATTGATTAAAACACAAGTGATATCTGGCTCAAGGAAGTTTACAGGTGCTGTACTGTTCCTCATCCTCACTGAACAACCAAAGAAACTGGTACACCTTCTTCATATCGTGCAGGGCCCCAGCGAGCACGCAGAAATGCCGCAACACGACTTGGCATGGACTCGACTAATGTCTGAAGTGGCGTTGCAGAAACTGTCACCATGAATCCTGCAGGACTGTTTGTAAATCCGTAATAATATGAGGGGCTGGAGATCACTTCTGAACAGCACAATGCAAGGGTTCTCAGATATGTTCAATAATATTCGTGTCCTGGGAGTTTCGTGGCCAACGAGTGTCGTTTATAGTGTCGCATTGCCCTTCTGGAATTGCCCTTTCCTCGCCCATTCAGTGGAGAACCTCCCCACTCCTTACCTTACATCTTATTTTGAATTTTCGTCTGCAGCACTACATCTCAAATCCTTCGATTCTCTGCATTTTCGAATTTTCCACAGTCCTTGTGTCACTACCGCACACTGAGTGCTGCAGACGTGACTGCTCAGAAATGTCTTCCTCGAACTGAGACCGAAGTTTGATACTGGTAAACGTCTTTGTGCGAGGAATGCCCCTTTTGCTCGTGCTGGTGAGCTTCCTTTGTCCTCTTTACTCCGTCCATCATGGATTATTTTACTGCCTAGGTAGCAGACTTACTTAGCTTATTCTACTGCGTGATCCCCAAGTCTGAAGTTAAGGTTCTTACTGCTCTCATTTCTGATAATTGTTATTACTTTCGTCTTTGTTCGAATCACTCCCATCACATATTCTGTACTCAGTAGACTCCATTCAATAGATCCCGTCATTCTTCTCCTCTTTCACTGAGAATAACAATGTCCGCAGCTAATCTTATCATTCGCCACCTTTCACCATGAATTTTAAGCCCCCTCTTGAAACTCTGATTTCTGTTATTGCTTCTTCGATGTATAGACACAACACCCATTTGACCCGAGCACTCCGTTCTGGGCCTTCTAGTGTTTTTTTTTTTTTATCTCATTGTTCTGGTACATATTTTATATTATCCGTCTTAACCTTTAGCCTACTCTTATATTCCTCAGAACTTCGAAAATCTTACATCATTTCATATTCTCGAACGCTTTTTGCAGTTCGAAAAATCCTACGAATGTGTTTCAATTTTTCTTCAGTCTTACTTCCACTATCAACTGCAACGTAAAACTGTCTTCAGGTGCCTTTAGCTTTCCTAAACCCAAACTGATGGGTTCTAGCAGACTTTCAATTTTCTTTTTCCGTCACCTGTACAGGGTGAGAAGTATTTAAACCGACAAACTCTGGGAGGTTGTAGGGGACATCAAAACCAATAATTTTCCCTAACGTCATTTTTTCCTATGAGGAGAATTGAAACCGGTAGAGGAAGATTTATTGGCGGCACATTAATTAAACCAACAAACACTTTTCCATTTTTTTATGACCAAGAGACAACACATTAATACAACCTAATTTCCATTACAGTAAATTTTCAAAAATGCCTCCATTGACACGTAAACAATGGTTACACCGTCGGATTATGTTCTGTATGACACGGACAAAATCCCCAGGAGTATCCTGAATTGTTCCTGCTGCTGCTGCTACTAGCCGAGCAACCAGATCCTCAATTGATGCAACAGGAGTTGCGTAAACAAGGTTGCGCATCTCTCCCAACCCATAAAAAGTCCAGAGGAGACATATCTGGGGATCGAGCCGGCCATGGTACAGGACCACCTCTGCCAATCCACGTTTCTGGGAACCGTCGGTACAGGAATCAACGCACACGACAGCTGAAATGTGCTGGTGCCCCGTCACGTTGGAACCACATGTGTTGTCTTGTAGGGAACGGGACGTCTTCCAGCAATTCTGCCAATGTTCTGGCGATAAAATTGTAATAGTGCCTGCCAATTAATGGCCTATGTAGCACATACGGCCCAATTAAACAGTCCCCAACAACACTGACCCACACATTAACGAAGAACCGCACTTGATGAGCGCTAGTAACTATGGCATGTGTGTTATCCTAACTCCAAACATGCGAAATGCGTATGTTGAAGACTCCATCAAGCCAGAATGTTACTTCATCGGTAAACAACACAGAAGATGGAAATGTAGGATGCATTTCCCACTGTTCCAGGAAACACAGCGAAAACTGTGCTCTGGATGGATATTCAACTGGTTCCAGGTTGTGGACACGCTGTAAGTGAAATGGATCTAATAATCGGTCTCGAAGGACTTTCTTACAATCGTCTGATTCATCCCCCTGTTACGTGCAACTGCACAAGTGCTAATTGAAAGATCCTGCTCCACATGCTACAAGATAGCTTCCTCAAATTGCAGCGTTCTTATCGTACGACGGCGTCCCTTTCCAGGTAATATGATAAATGACCCGGCCTCACGCAGACTTTGGTACACAGCAGCAAAGGCCGTATGATGCGAGATACGGCGATTAGGATATTGTTGTTGATAAATACGCTGAGCAGCTCGTCCGTTGTGGTGTGCTACGTAGTACACTCTAACCATATTAGTGTACTCACTCCTGGTGTATCGATCCATTAATAAACAGAGCCAATGCACTAATACACTGGTGGACAGTTGTTGCCTACAACGAAGAGCGTAAGACGCCCTCTAACAACTGAAGGTCGTAATACGGCCTATAACAACTGAAGAGCGTAATATGGCCTCCACTGGTTTAAATAATCCTCATAGGAAAAAATGACATTAGGGAAAAGTATTTGTTTTGATGTCCCCTACAACCTCCCAGAGTTTTTCGGTTTAAATACTTTTCACCCTGTATACTAATTCCGTCAGCTACTTACAAGTATGAGCTGTTAAGCTGACTGTGCGAAAGTACAGGCACACACTGTCTTCGGAATTTTCTCCCTGATGATTTTTTTTCCGAAAGTGTGATTGTAAATATCATACATTCTACACACCAACTTGAATAGCTGTCCTTTCTTTTTTTTTTTGTCGCTTCTCTCAATGATTTTCGTAATATCGATGCAATTCATCAGTCCTTTATAGTTATAGTCTTCCACAGCTCTTTGAATTTTGATTCCAATACTGTGTCCACTCCTTCTTCCTTGTCGACTTCTGTTTCTTCTTCAATGACATCGTCCCCTTCACAGAGGCCTTCAATCTAGTTTCCTCTCATATCAGCTTGCTCCTTTGCATTTAACGGTGGAATTCCGTTGCTCTCTTTTAATATCACCAACGAGTGTTTCACTTTCCTGTAAGATGAGTCAGTTTCTACGGGAGTCAATTGTTTGAGATATCTTCACTTTTTTCATGCTGCCATTTCGCCTTAGCTTTCCTGGACTGCCTGTTTATTTCGTTCTTAAGTGACTTATATTTCTATATTCTTGAATTTCCCTGAACATTACTGAAATTTCTGTTTCCGCAGATCAACAGGAGCATCCTTTTTGTGGCCCACAGCTTCTTCGCAACCACTTTCCTTGTAATAAATCAGCATTTTGACAACACCTAACACAATTACTCAGAAGGATCTGCAACGGATAGCTTGAAAGTTCTTCACTATGCACCTAAAGGATTGTTACTTAACATATTAAAAGTGATAGAATGTTTGCTCCCCACAAAAATAAATCTTCTTCCAAATTCAACGAGTAATTTGACTTGAGACAAAATTTTGTCAGTGATCTTTTTGAAGACTTACTGCTCTTCCATTCCTGTCCTATTCTTTCTTTTTTTCCTTTTTAGAATGGTTTCATGTGTGTAATAAACTTTCTGGACTTTATTTTAAACTTTTGGCTGATCATGTTCATATTTCTTATTCATGATTGTCATGATAGACCCAGTTTCCATGCAGTGCCTCCCTTCACACAGTATGATGATTCTTCCCTGTGCTAGCTAAAGAATGCTATTTTACCTCTATTCGTATTCCCCTCTTATTTCTCTAAACAATGACTGTAACGTCATGGTCTTTGCTATTTTACGGACCTTTTGTGACTGTTAATAACTGCGGGCAGAGTATACATTTCTCTCGACTGCTCATTCGTTTGTTTTTCATTTATGACTACTTTGATGTCCCCTTAGAGCATTATATTTCTGTACATCAGACATTGTGTATACCTTTTTCACGAAATAACTGTAAAAATCCGTGTTCACAGTTATATTAAACTTCAGCTTTCTTATGCTCGTTGTTTTGTCTCTGACTACTTTGAAGGGTCAATGAGATTTTGTGTCGTAGTTATTTTGAGGTATCTGGTATTTTTTTGTGTGTTTTAAGTATAATGTAACTTACTTTACTTGCAATCTTGGCAGTTACTTGGTCAACACCATCTAGGTGATCCGACACTTAATACGACAGTCTTACTTGTAAACCATTACTTTGTAACAACCAGTGGCTGGCGCTACTTTGAAATAGTCATCTGTGAAACGTGCACATCAACATCTCCACGTTGCTTCTAAGGTAAATAACGGCGTCCGTCAAGCGGTATTTGCAGTGCCACTACGATCTAGGAGCAGTACGCAATTATTTGGATGCATGGTGTCTGTTCCATTGGAAGAACAAACACCACGCGGATCCTGCAGCTGTGAAACGCTATATGTAGATTGAAGGGGGATTGTGGATGTCAGCTGCAGCGGGACACTAAGCGGAATCAGCGGCGACGAGCGAAAATGTGTGTCGGGTCGGGATTAGAACCCGGGATTTCATGCTCACTAGGTAAATGCGCCGCCCGGGACACAGCACTATCGCAACTGCACGGAGTGTCTCGATACGCGTGAGGGCGAATGAACGAATACGTTTGACCTCAAGTGGAAATCTCTATGTGGAGAGCCGGAATATAATGGACAGAGACTGCGGATAGTTGATGCTTCTTTTTTGTTATATGATACACTACTAACTTTGCACATCCCTCTTAATCTATTCCGTGTTCAAGTTCAATATCAGATCCGAAGATGGTCACTAACTGAGAGAAACCGATAACCACAAAAATTAAAAATTCTTGAGGTCGAGATTGTATATGTCCATTTGAAACTACTAAGAAAAATCGCTGTTCTCCACGAGAAATACTGTCGCAGAAGAAACTCAGCAGCACACTCACCGTGGCGTAGTGTTAATGATACTAGACTGTTACATGCAGGGTCGTGAGTTCAAAAATCACGTCAACTGCAAAATTTTAATTTCAATGTTCGTTTTGAGTACTTTCTAGAAGTATCCACAAATGTCAAGAATTATTATACAGGAATGTCTTGTAACTGTTTGTATACCTTATGTGTTCTGACCGGAGGCAGTTCGCACCGCGCTCTTGTAAGTGCAAGTTCTGAATAAACCTTCTTCAAGTGTAACTAGTGTTCGTCATTAATCTAATTACATCTTCTTCTACGTCACATTATTCTGGTGGAGACGCTGGGTGTTATAACTTGTGGTAGCGCACATTATAGACGATACAGTGACTCTCATGAGGGCACGACAGAGCAGCCATTTACGTAGCGAGAAACCCGAGTTCGGGCCATATTCAGCAGATCTCAGTCTCTAGGAGACCGAATAAGAAGAGGACGTTACGATAACAGCAAGTGTTTGCCACCAGATAAGACATCCTTCCCTGTTATCTGGTGACGATGGCCTAGACCCAAATAAGTGGCTGAAGCTAAATGAGCGTATAGCCAAATGTAAAAAATAGGATCACACCGTGTATTTGGATAACGTATTTTTCTACTTGGAGGACATTACCAAGCAATGGTATGAGAACAACGAGGACAAGTTCACAAGCTGGGAAGTATTTCAGGCGGAACTGCGCAAGTATTTTGGCGACACACTGCGACAGAAGTGCTAGGCTGAAAATAATTAAATTGCAGACACAGCGTCCAGGAAAAACTAAAGTAACCTACATTCAAGACGTCTTGGAACTGTGTAAAATAGTGGATCCTAGAATCAAGGAGGAAGATAAGGTTGCACATCCCATGAAGGATGTTGCTGAGGACGTGTATCAAACCCTACTCCTGAAGGAGATTTCGACAGTAGACGACTTCGTAAAATGGTGCTTGATTATCGAGACAATGAATGAAAAAAGAACTACACGCAAAAAGTTTGAACGGCTTTCAAACGTCGTATCGATGTCTGTGATGAAGGAGTGAACTGATTTCACAAGTTTTCTTCGTCAGATGGTGAGAGAGAAAGTTCAGAAGACACATTAACTGCACGGCAAGCAAAAAACCGAGACGCTTCAAGAGATCATAAGGGAGGAAATGGAACACTGACCACAATATCTCGTCCTTCATTTCCCCTTAGACTGGTGAAAAAGTCGAGACCCAAGCGATATTAGGTTCCTAAAATGCCGCATGATGAATCTGGTTTGGCAGGAAGGGTGACTGACGTCTGGAGTACCCAGGATAACCAACCAGTATGTTTCCACTGAGGACAGCAGAGAGATGTGGTGCGCTATTGTCTAGAAAGGAGGCGGATGTATGATGACGACCGCGCCAGAAGAAAGCAGACCGACCTTAGCGGAATCCAACTCCGGGACTCCGAATATGAACAAGAAGATGTGGGTGCAGGGCGACGTAGGTCGCCTTCACTGCAAGCTAGCCACTACAGAGGACGCTCCCCAACACGCCGATCAATGTCTCCATCGCCGTTTAAAAGCTCCGGCCGTTCACCTAGCCGCTGCAAGCTGGAAAACTAAACTCAGTAGCTCGATACGACTTTTGTTGAAGTTTCGAGAACATACTTTCACCGAGGAGTCACGCAGTATATTGCTCCCTCCTACATATATCTCGCAAAGAGACCATGAGGATAAAATCAGAGAGATTAGAGCCCGCACAGTGTCATACCGACAATCCTTCTTTCCACGAACAACACGAGACTGGAATAGAAGGGAGAAGTGATAGAGGTACTCAAGGTATCCTCCGCCACACACCGTCAGGTGGCTTGCGGAGTATAGATGTAGATGTAGGGTGCGAACATCCTTGGAGGTGAGGCTGCAGATGAGAAAAATCCTCCGCCGCCGATCGCTAAAAGAATGATACGGAACTACGTCATAACCTCATGAATGGCCGACCAGTCCCAGCACTTGTCGACTCTGGAGCACCATATTCAGTCATTTCTTGGAAGTACCGTCGGCAGTTTCGGAAACCATCTCTGCTGAAGGTGGCTAATGGGAAATATTTAAAACCTAGAAGAAGATGTGTCATTCGTGTGGGTACAAGTGGCCATACACAGATCTTATAATTCATCGTCTTACAAGAGTGTAGTCATGACTACATTCTCGGATGGGACTTGTTGAAAGCTTCTCAGACAATTATAGATTGTGGTCGCTCAAAGATTATGCTATACGAGATGAGATACTGTGGACAGGAAGATGCGCATTCGAGTGTGTCGAGAAAATGTGTGCTGGTTGATGTGCTCATTCCTGCAGTCAGCGCTGTCATGTGTCATGCCATACATCAACCCGTGGATCTTGTAGTGGAATATAAGAGAAGCATACGACTGAAGAATAATTTGGTCATCCCCCGTTTCTGTCGTCTCGTTTAAGGACGGATTCGGCGAACTGTGGATAGTTAATTGTCACCGACAACCGCAGATCCTTCCAAGACGCATGTGCGTAGCAAACGCTGAGCCGTTAATTGCCGAAAAGCCGAGCATCATAGAAAGCTCCCATGCCGAGTCCGTTGGCGAAGTTGACGCTGACACTACGAGACAAGATCTTCCAGCTCGACTATCACCAGCTCTCACTCAGGAACAACAGAAGAAGCTACTTGCCATTTCTCAAGAGTTCTCTGAATGCTTCAATCCACAGGTGAAGAGGGAATCAGAAGAGCGGGATTAACACTGGAGGCCATCAACCAGTATGCCAGAGACCATGCCGTGTGACAGCAACGGAATGTAGAATAATTCGCGACGAGGTAAGGAAAATTATGAAGAACGACATCACTGACGCCATGGTCGTCATCAGTGGTTCTCGTCAGGATGAAGGTTGGCAGTTGGCACTTTTGTGTTGATTACAGGAAGCTTAATTAGATAAGTAAAACGGTCGTTTAGTCCCTTCCTCGAATTGACGATACACTAGATTGTCTGAAGAGGGCTAAGTTTTTCTCAATCATGGACATGTACTCGGGGTACTGGCAAATAGACGTAGATGAGGCTGATCGTGAGAAAACTCCATTCATCACCCCTGAGGGCCTGTATGAGTTTAAGGCAATGCCGTTTGGTTTGTGAAATGTACCAAATTTTTTGAACGGTTGATGGACGATGTGTCTTTGTTATTTAGATGACATTATAGCATTCTCAGAGAAATTTTATGAACATGTAAAAAGATTCAGTGTCGTTCTTAAGTGTCTCCAGCAAGGCGGACTGAAAAATAATCCAAGGAAGTGATCCAAGGAAGTGTCTCTTTGGAGCAAAAGCAATCAACATACTTGGACACCTTTTGTCAAACGAAGGTGTGCGACCAGACCCAGAAAATGTGAGATCTATAACGGAATTTCCTATTCCTTAAAATATTACAGATGTAAAAAGCTTCCTAGGATTATGTTATTATTGCCGTCGTCTTATCAAAGACTCTTGTATCAATGACAGACCATTCCAAGAGGTGTTAAAAGCCGATGCTACAATTATCTGGGATGTTATTCAACAAGATTCTTTCGATGGGCTGCAAAAAACCCTGTACCTGGTCTGTATGATGAGAGAGCACCTACAGAACTCCACATTGATACCAGTGAGTATAGACACGGTGCTGTTCTGGTCCAAATTTCGGATGGAAAATAGAAGGTTATAGCCTAAGCTTCTAGGATACTCACAAAAGCCGAGAGAAACTACTCAACTACGGAAAGAGAATGTATTTATGTGATATGGGCCATGTGCATATTTCGACAGTATCTGTATGGAAGCCCATTCACATTTGTTACACACAATCATTCAATTTGTTGGTTGACAGGTCTTAAGGGTCCAACAGGACGACACGCCAGGTTGGCACTACGTCGTCAAGAGTATGACATTAGCATAGAGTACAAAAGAAAACATCAAGATACTGACTGTCTCTCATGAAAGCCGTGCCAAACCATCAAGACATCAATTAAGACAGTGACTGTCTCGCTGTACTCCAGGATCTCTCTGCTGAGCAGAAGAACGACGCCAAGATATCTCAAATTATGCTTGCCTTAAATCGGTCGGAGGAAGTGAAAGGACAATTTGAGGTATTTAATGGATTACTTGTCAAGAAAAACTTTCAGCCGTTTGGAAAGAGGTTGCTACCAGTAATTCCTAAACATATGCGCTTAGATGTTCTACAGAAATTCCGTGACACTCCCGAGGTCGGAAATTTTGGATTTATTAAGACATACCATAGGATCCGCAATAGATTTTTCTGGCTAGGTTTATTTAGGAGTGTTCACCACTATCTGTCGCACTGTCGACAGTGCCAGAGGATAAAGGCAGTTCCTCAGAAACCACCTGGGCGACACCCGAAATGCTATTCCAGCGTGTTGGGATTGACCTCCTCGGACGATTTCCGACTTCTGCCAGTGGCAGCAGATGGATTATTGTTTGCACTGATTACCTGACACGCTATGCCATTACAAAAGCCGTGAAAACAGACGAAGCATCCGAGGTAGCCAAATTCAACGTGGAAGACATTGTACTAAAACATGGTGCCCCAAGGTCGTTAATTACGGATCGAGTGAAAGTTTCTCAATCGAATCTCGTGACAGACATAAACCGTCGGTGCAATATTATTCACCACATGAAGACTGCCTACCATCCGCTAACTAACGGGCTTACTGAACGCCTTAATAAGACCTTGGCTGACATGCTATAAATGTTCGTAAATTTTGAGCAGAGAAACTGGGATGGGGTGTTAGGTTCAGTGGCGTTTGCCTGCAACACCACCAAACGAGACACCACAAGAATTTCTCCATTTTTCATGGTGCATGGGCGTGAGGCAGCTACGATGACGGACACTGCGTTTCCGTTACATCCTGATGACATGGACGACGTCTGCATTGGCCAAGTGCTAATCAGAGCTGAGGAAGCTCGGCAGTTAGCTCGATTCCGCACGCTGCAGGCTCAAGAAAACGATCGCTGAAGGTACGACGCGAGCCACCGCCCTGTTGTCTACCAGCCTGGTGACCTCGTCCTGTTCGGAAGGTTGGTCTCTCTGAGCAGCTCCTCAGATACTACTCTGGACCTTATAAGGTTGTAAAACAGTTGTCTCATGCTACTTATGAAGATGAAGATTTCGACCACGACACAAGACGACGAAAGATCAGAGATACGATCCACTTCCTTCGAATGAAGCCCTCTAGGGATCCTGCAACCCAGGGTAAATTAGAAGCTCCAGCGACAGGAAACAAGCGGAAAGATGATGATGAGCGTAGAAGCAAAGCAAGTTTTAAGAATATCACCGCCAGGGCGAACATCAGTCATCAGGTGTCGGAGTATGCAGGACCGATGATTCATTCCCGGACTAGTAGGATGTAACACTGAGTTGCTGTTCTCTTGAGGAGGGAGCAATTTCGCAGATAAAATTGATTAGCACAGTAACCGTGGTGTAGTGAATATGTTCCTAGACTGTGGCATGTAGAATCGTCAGTTGAAAACTCACGTCAACTGTAAAATTTTAGTTTTTGTATTCGGTTCGAGTACATTCTAGAAGTATCCAAAAACGTCAGGAATCGTTGTACTGTAATGTTCTGTAACTGTATGTAATCCGCATGTGTCCTGGCCGGAGGCAGTTCACTCCGCGCTCTTAAATGTGCAAGTGCTGAATAACTTTCGTTAAGTGAAGTTAGTGTTTGTCGTTCATCTAATTACACCTTCTTCTATGTCACAAGATTCTCCAAAATTACTAAACAAACCGAAATCTTCCTGTACCTCCCAGTCTTTTCCACGTAACTCTAACCCCCTTACATTCTTGAAGAGAGTATTTATTATTATTAGACGAAGTTTATTGCAGATTTCAAGTAGTCTTTCTCCTCTTACATTCAAGCTATGAGGCCCATATTCCACGTAACCCTTCTTTCTACTCCTTCCCCTACAGTGGCATTACATTCCCTCACGATTCTACTCTGGCTTTACGTACAGAATTACCTGTTAAATATCTTCATTCATTTTCTCTACCTCTGCTCCCCCTTCTTGTGACGTTAGCGTGGGTACCTTAACAATCGTTGTCAGTATTGGTTAGCTGTTGCTTCCGATGGAAACAACAGTATCATCGAAGTGTTCACAGTTGCTCACTCTCTACCCTCCGTTCATAGTCACAACGAATCCTACTCCCATTATGTTATTTTCTGCTGCTGTTTATATTACGCTATCTCAGTTGGACGGAAATACAGAAATGCTTGTCTTCTTTCCATTTTACTTCACTAATCCCAACATGTCTGGACTGGAACCTTAATGTTTCCCTTTTCAGATTTTGTAGCTTCCCTACCTGGCGCAGAAAATGTCTTGGTGGAGTCTCTGAGAATACCTTGAGAGTCTGACAAGGAAAATTGGGTAATAAGTGATTACAAGAACTCATCAAGAGCTCTTAGCTTCTGTCACCTCAGTTCTCCAACATCCTACCTTCACGTTGTACCACTGTCAAGTTGAGAAATTCAGTGGAAGGATGGGAGGTCAGTGGGACGCAATGGGAAACCACAACTGAATTTCTTCCGAGAAAGCGCCAACGGATTTGCTCAATTCTAAGTTATCGGAAGCTTCAAGTCCCCCATTCGGATATCTGGGTGGAACAGAACTGGAAGAAGACATTAGACCAACACCACAATGAATCTCATTCCTGTGCATTGTAAGAAAGTTTGCATCACAGAATGTTCATAGACTTCTTCAGATGGGAAAACTTTCTATAGCAGAAAGGGAAATGAATGTGAATGACCTGGGTATCCTCAGGCTGAATGAAACTCACTGGAGAGGAAGTGGCCATTTAATGAGCAAAGGATGGAACACATTGTATATTCAGGGAGTAAAGACCAAAGCAGAAATGTAGTTGCAGTAGTTGTGCTCAGTAATGTCAGCAACAGATATATTCTCGGCTATGAAGCCTTTAATGACAGGATCAACTCCACCAAACTTAATATTTCTCCATGTAAATGTACCATCATCCAGACCTATGCCCTTATTGCTACAGCATTGAATGAGATATTACAGGAGTTCTGTGAAAAACTGGAACAAGTCCTTAGCAAGATCCATAGCAAAGAACAGGCAATAATTCAAGAAGGCTTCAGTACTTCAGACATCACCCAATCACATACATCAAATGTGTAGTAGTGCATTTCGTCTGCTGAGAGAGATCTCCGAGGTGAATACTTGCTACAATTCTATATGAGAAACGACTTGAGTGTGTGTTGCACTATGTTCCAACATCACCCAAGACAGCTGCACACTTGGATATCACCTACAATAGCTTTAGAAACCAGCTTCATTTCATCCTAATGTGAAGATGTGGAAGACTTCGGTCTAGGACTGTAAGACCTTTCCTGGAGCTGACTGTGGAAGTGATTACAATAAGCTGTTCATAAAAATTTGGATCAATCTCGACTCGACGAAGAAAAGCGGAGAAAGACCACTAAAACTCACAACTAAAGAATTTTTTGGAAAACTGGTGAGCTTATAAGAGCAAAACGCCACAACATCATTCCTATTGAATATGTACCAGCATCACAGTGGAGCAAGTAAAGGAGGTCATTACCTCATCACTTACTACATCAGAACGACCACAAGGTACTAAACATTCTTGGATTTCGCCACCCACACTACAACTAACGGAAGAGAGAAGTAATGTGAATAAAACTGATATCCACACCACTTAGGATGAAGACAGACGTGAGAAGCTTGCAGAGAAATACAACGGAATTGCAGAATGGATATATCACAGTTCATTAACGGTATCTGTGAGGATATAGAACAACATCATAATCAGAGTCAAGTGCATGATCTCTTCAAGAAACTCACAAGCATCACTGGTGAATTTAATCCTCGTAACTGGGTGGTAGATGATAAGAATGGCAACCCTATCAGAGGCAAGAATGAAGCTGTTGAGAGGTGAAAACAGTACTTGGGAAAGTTGTGTCCTCGAATTAACAACAGTACAGACAGTCATGTAGCTGAACAACTTAATCGGAACCTACAATCTTACTACGTGAAGAATAGAACGCAATACGACATCTGAAGAACTATAAATCCCCTGATACAGAGAGTATACTTGTTGAATTGATCAAGAAAATGGTATCTGAAGGTGTTGATATACTGCTGTCAATGTGTGCAGTAATACAGGAAACTAAGGAGTGGCCAGAGGACTGTTAGAAATCTCTCTTCATATTTCTACACAAGAAAGTTTCAGTCAGGAATTACTTCAGCTTTTGAACCATTTCTCTCAAACCTCACATAAACAAAACTTTGCTCTACGTCTTGAACCAGCGTTTGAAGGCATACATTCAGTCTCACATATCTACAGAACCAGCAGGGTACGCTGAAGGAAAAGGAAGCCGTCAACAGATCCTCAAAGTACCACAAATAATCGAGATATCGGTGGAGTTCTGTCTGCGTTTCTTCATCTGCTTCCTTGAATATAGGAAAGTCTTTGACTGTGTTGCCCGGGAAAAGCTGTGGTGCGTGCTTGCAGAGGTCAATGTTGTATCACACTTGACAACACTGATCACAGTACTGGCAAGTCTGACTTCTTCAGCGTGTCAAAAGGACCGTACAGGGTTACGTACTTCCTCCCCCCCCCCCCTAACCCACTGTACAATATGTATGCAGAAAATATCATTAGGAATCTTCTTGATGGATGGACAAAGAGCATCTCAATTGATGGCAGAACTATTAACAACCTCCGATTTGCTGATGACAACGAGCCTTTATCCAGTAGCAAAGATGAACTTGATGAGTTACTGACAAAGGTAATAGACGTTAGTGTATCATATGGTTCTAAGCAGTTCCAAACACATGATAACTCATTGTGGAGTACGGGTTCCCCTCTCAGGTCGATTAATATAACTGGGAGTCGCGCATTCTTTCACCTGTCTGGAATCAACCACCTGTGACAAAGATAGCTGTGAATACGAAATAAGCAGACAGCTCACGGTACGTGAGTGGTAGTGAAGAAGCTCACTAAGAGTCAAGATCTATCTGAACAAATAACGAACGGCACTAAGATTCTGCTTATTCAAACGTTCTTGTCTTCCGTCTTCTTTTATGGACCCTTAAAGCCAGAGACAAACACCGTTTCAATGCATTTGAGTTTTAGTTCTGGTGCAAGATGTAGCGCGTATAAGAACTACAAAACTGTCCATTATTGAGCAACTTAGTATCTGAAAGTGTCTTTCATCTCGCGTCCAACACAAAATTCTCTAGTTCTTTGGTCATATTGTGACAAGAGATGGAGAAAACCCGGAGAAAAAATCGTGGAAGGAAGAGCAGGGGCAAGAGACCAAGAGGAAGAGCAATGAGCAGGTGGACTGATCAGATCAAGGAGATCTCTGGTCTACCTTTTCAGTAGGCTCTAAGACAATCTGGTAACTGTCGAGAATGTAAATGATTTGTTTATAGGGTCAGGCCACTGAGAATTGACCATAAGGATTCGATAGGAGCTCCCCTACCGAATTCAAACATCTAGCATTCCACGCCCAGATTTGCAAAATGTTACTATTTTATTAGTCATTCGTTCTTTTTCTCATGGTCACCTCTCTCTTGGCAGCGCCTCCTAGAGAACCAAGTAGGGGGTCAGGAATTTTTTTGCCAATGGAGAGGTCAAATGATACTCATCAAGTACAGGTCTCATGTCCTGTGGATACACTTTATGTATGTGTTATGAAATGGACATCAATGCCTTCTTCATTCCCGTCACACTGACCATTACTGATTTTCCCGCCTTTTAGAGGCAGTTTCCAATCCCAACGGCAAGAGACTGCACTGAACCTCTGTCCGTTCCTCCAACTTCTTTGACATGGCCATTGGAAGAGCAAGGGTGAGTTCTTATGCTGAAATTCCTCGTCCACCATTATTTAAGATTTCCATTCAACTGTTGAAGCTTCAGGATTGCTGTGCCGCCCAACTACAGCAAAGAGTCGTAATAAGACGAATTAAGTAACAGTAAATTCCATTCAGAGTTATAGAAAAACTTGCATGTATTCAGTAAACAACAACTCAATATAAAAAGAAACAATAACAAATTAACTCAGTCTTTTTTCATTGGGAATTCACAATAGTACGACAACTCAGGTCAAGTAATTTCATTTTCATAGTATCCAGCGCAACTACGACGAACAATCTCCTCAAATATCTCAAACATTATTCATTACAACCAAAATCTGTAGATATCAACAGATATCAGACATAATCAGCCTTTATCGAGCAGGGTACAAGTTACAATCTCAATCAATATTATTGATCCCTGACTCCTTTTAATAGTTCAAATTCTGAATCACTTGATGTTTACCTTTCTTTATAGGCTCCAGCTCTGGGCAGATACAAGTCTACGGAGCGGAATGTTAAGTGTTTATTATTTTCTGTGTTTCCCACTTAGCATATTTCTTAAATTTCGTCCTTGTTTCTCTGTTTAAGAGGGTTAATCTCGCGTTTTTGCAACTGCTCTTGAACGCATTGCCTTCCTTTGGTGACGCATAAAAAATGGTTCAAATGGCTCTGAGCACTATGAGACTTAACAGCTATGGTCATCAGTCCCCTAGAACTTAGAACTACTTAAACCTAAGTGACCTAAGGACATTACACAACACCCAGTCATCACGAGGCAGAGAAAATCCCTGACCACGCCGGGAATCGAACCCGGGCACAGGAAGCGAGAACGCTACCGCACGACCACGAGCTGCGGACGGTGACACATAAAGAGTGTTTCAAGCAACATGTCTAGGATTGTCTGCTTTTATAGTTGACTTCTTCAATAAGCCTTGCTACAATGGATACGATGTGTGCATGCTGTGTAAGGGCACAGGAGTTGCTGGTCGCAATTGGCGAACCGCTGAATGTGCTGTTGGCTACGGTCGGTCACTTCCAGGCTGCTGCCCTAGGGTGTAGTGGTGGCGGAGAATCTGGCGCATCGCGTGGGACATCTCAGGTGGCACTTGTTTTGCCCACGCGCTCCGCTTACGAGGCACCTCCAAGTGAACTGATGCTTTGGGTCCACCCTCACCACAGGTTTAGGGGCGGGTGGTAACGCGTTCGCGTCACTCGAGGCTGCTATCAAATGTGGAGACTGGTTGCCTAGTCTCGTCCGTTAACCCTGTGAGTGGACAAGTGGCAGTTTCTTCAGCAAAGTCAGAGCAGGCACACGACGGGGGGGGGGGGGGGGGGGTTACTAGTTATTGAGCGCTCCGATGTTAAGTGCATTATGGACACCCTTAGGCAGACCGTATTCAGTGCTGGAAACAAGGCCAATGTGCACTAGGTATGTCTGCCAGGGGCCTCATAAGAGATGTTGCTTGAAACACTCTTGATGTGTCACCGTCCGCAGCTCGTGGTCGTGCGGTAGCGTTCTCGCTTCCCGTGCCCGGGTTCTATTCCCGGCGTGGTCAGGGATTTTCTCTGCCTCGTGATGACTGGGTGTTGTGTAATGTCCTTAGGTCACTTAGGTTTAAGTAGTTCTAAGTTCTAGGGGTCTGATGACCATTGCTGTTAAGTCTCATAGTGCTCAGAGCCATTTGAACCATTTTTTATGCGTCACCAAAGGAAGGCAATGCGTTCAAGAGCAGTTGCAAAAACGCGAGATTAACCCTCATGTCCGCATCAACGACGCCTGTCACTTGGGTTCTGAGGTGATCCTCAGTTGTAGCAGGCGGCTGGCAGAGATGGAGAAGACTGCTGGCCCAACGTGCGGGATATAAACACAGTTCGCAATTTTCAGCATCGTTGCCAGAGTTGATCGGAGTCCTTTGGTTTGGAGCCGAGTGGAGTGTCACAGCCAAAGGCTTCATCGATTCTGCGTCGGTCTTCCCTGCAGATTTCAATATCTCTGTTCAATATGTCTGTTATTTGTACGTCTGCCCTTGATACGTCAGCGGTGCACTACAGAAAGGAAGCATCTAGATGGGTAGCACAGTGCTTGCGGAGTGGACTTGAGAGTTTTTTAGGCAAGGCGGTAGTCCGAGGTGCTCTTATGATCTCTCGCCAGTCGAATCACAACAAAGCAAGTTAAAATGTGCTGAGAATAAAGACAAAGTTTTATCACTAAACACATTAGTCGACCCATTACGTATCTCAAACACTCGAGCAGTACTAAAGAATTGGTCCCAACTGCGTCCTACATGCGGTCATATTGGCAGGTGAACCATTCTTTCCCGAAATTTTCATATAAACCAAATTTTCTTGTAACGTAGGAAGTTATTGCGAGATGACATTCGCTGCAGTAAGGCACGCAGTCGTCTAGTACGACTGCTTCAGGATGACTATGATTTTTTTTTTTCTTTTTAGCTTTGCTCACAGCACAGCTGACGCTGCCATAGCGTAACATTCGGTCGATACGAGGATTCATATCTTCCAAGAACAGTCCATATTAGTTGTTACCCGATTTTGTTAAAATTTGGTACGTAGCCTTTTGGTATTACTGGAATGTTGATGTTAAAATTTCAGATTTTTGTTTATTGTAGTTCGGGAGATAAAGAGAATTACCTAAACGACCTAAACCCTATGCTTACATGCCCTATGCTTACTTGTTGCAGTTGAAGCCTTTCCAAGCCTTTCCAAAGTTGTCAGTGCATAAAAGTATAATCTTATTTTTAAAATTTTAGCCACAGTTCATTACATAATACAAAAGTCTGTCAAAATTATTGTTTGATTGTACACTCCAGGAAATTGAAATAAGAACACCGTGAATTCATTGTCCCAGGAAGGGGAAACTTTATTGACACATTCCTGGGGTCAGATACATCACATGATCACACTGACAGAACCACAGGCACATAGACAGAGGCAACAGAGCATGCACAATGTCGGCACTAGTACAGTGTATATCCACCTTTCGCAGCAATGCAGGCCGCTATTCTCCCATGGAGACGATCGTACAGATGCTGGATGTAGTCCTGTGGAACGGCTGGCCATGCCATTTCCACCTGGCGCCTCAGTTGGAGCAGCGTTCGTGCTGGACGTGCAGGCCGCGTGAGACGACGCTTCATCCAGTCCCAGACATGCTCAATGGGGGACAGATCCGGAGATCTTGCTGGCCAGGGTAGTTGACTTACAACTTCTAGAGCACGTTGCGTGGCATGGGATATGCAGTCCTGATTGTGGCGCTCACCTGCACGGCGCCAAACACGCATACGACCATCAATGGCACCTAGGCAGAAGCGACTCTAATCGCTGAAGACGACACGTCTCCATTCGTCCCTCCATTCACGCCTGTCGCGACACCACTGGAGGCGGGCTGCACGATGTTGAGGCGTGAGCGGAAGACGGCCTAACGGTGTGCGGGACCGTAGCCCAGCTTCATGGAGACGGTTGCGAATGGTCCTCGCCGATACCCCAGGAGCAACAGTGTCCCTAATTTGCTGGGAAGTGACGGTGCGGTCCCCTACGGCACTGCGTAGGATCCTACGGTCTTGGCTTGCATCCGTGCGTCGCTGCTGTCCGGTCCCAGGTCGACGGGGACGTGCACCTTCCACCGACCATTGGCGACAACATCGATGTACTGTGGAGACCTCACGTCCCACATGTTGAGCAATTCGGTGGTACGTCCACCCGGCCTCCCGCATGCCCACTATACGCCCTCGCTCAAAGTCCGTCGACTTCACATACGGTTCACGTCCACGCTGTCGCGGCATGCTACCAGTGTTAAAGACTGCGGTGGAGCTCCGTATGCCACGGCAAACTGGCTGACACTGACGGCGGCGGTGCACAAATGCTGCGCAGCTAGCGCCATTCGACGGCCGACATCGCGGTTCCTGGTGTGTCCGCTGTGCCGTGCGTGTGATCATTGCTTGTACAGCCCTCTCGCAGTGTCCGGAGCAAGTATGGTGGGTCTGACACACCGGTGTCAATGTGTTCTTTTTTCCATTTCCAGGAGTGTATTTTGTTGTGTGAGCGCGTGAGAATGATTGAGAGAGTGTATGTGGGACATACGTTAAAATTTAATACTTTATGTTTCGTAAAACCTTGTACAAACAAGCGTTGAAAAGTCATGTTGCAACCACAGTCCAGGTAAAGTATGACGATGTGTTCTTGCTTTTGTATAAGAGCAGTCAGAATGGAGGTTAAAGACGGAATAAGGTTATTTATCAATTTGAAGAATATTTCGCACTTCGCTTATTTTGATTAAACTAAACTCAAGAATTTCAAGGTTTGCTGACATTAATTACTATCATATTAGCGACTGGATAAGGCAAGATTTGAGAATGAACTGGAAAGAACGTTCTGGTTGGTCGTTTAGATCAACAGCCTGTCAGAATAAAGATGTTCTGCGCAGATAGAGAAGAGGGCAGATTGGAGCGTACCTCAAAAAGAGTCGCTTGGTAGCCGGTCTACGGATAACACGATGTCAGATCGCTCTCAAAAATTACGCTGTAAGATGAGGAAATGGTGAGCTAATTTCAGTTCGAACATATCGTGCCTGAAGCGACTGGGGTTACGAATATTGGTGTTTCTAAATTAAACAGTTTGAGAGATATGATTGTGTGAACTTCTTGGTCGTAGTAACAATTCCGCGTGGCGTGTTTCCTGCTCTGTACGGAATATTGTGGCGAGCGCCTCTTACGAAGGAGACCACTGAAGGGACCGAATATTTCACTCGTGAGTAGTTGTGGGCCTGTGACTGGTAGAACTTGAAAATTAGTCGGGTCGGACTTACTAAAATTCTAGTGGATATTTATCAAATAGACAGTGAACTCTGAATGATAACGTTTTACACCTTACATACGGCCGTGATAGATATTTCATGTGTTTAAGTATAAATAAAAAGCAGAGTTCATCACCTTTCCTGTAAATAGACTGAAGATCCGGAACGCCCAGTTTTTTTTAATTATAAACTTGCAGGAACTGACTTTCAACTAAAGTAACGCGGCCTCTCCGTGGTAGGTTTTGGGTGGTGGTTTCATGAACGCTGCTTTGCACTGCCTAGCACGTATCTGGAACCACAGAGTGAAGGAAATCGACAAGAATGCTGTCGAGGTAGGTAGGCTGAACGACAGTGATAAAAAGAAACGCAGACGACCGACCCCGCCCCGCCGCATAACTGTCGAAGTATTCGAAATGAAGCTCCGGCATTTACTGCTCATCTACAAATTCTCGCCCTCAGTCTATTCTTGGGACCGAGAGCTGGCTGAAACCAGAAGTGGAAACCTCTCAGATATTTATCGATTCGGCGAACGTATACCGGAATGGCAGATTAAAGACCATTGGAGGAGGAGTGTTCATTGCAGTTGACAAAAATACTGTCTCTGCTGAGATCGAAGTTGAATGTGACACTGAATTCTTGTTGTCAGGTATAACAGGTGTAGGTGAAACTAAGTTAATGAAGCAAAGTTGACTGTCACAGGTTTTTCTCGGCCCCAGGTTCTGTTGTGACACTTCCAGAATCTTTCAAAGAGAGTCTACGATCGCTAACGCGTAAATACCCAGATCATGAAATACAATTTGGAGGCGACTTTAATCTACTGAATATAGACTGGGATGCCTTCGGACTCATTGGGGCGGGAGAGAGCGCGGTGTGGACAGACAGTCATGTGAAATACTTCTGAATACGTTTTCTGAAAGCTGTTTTGAGCACCTAGCTCGGCAGTTCGCAAGCAACGGAAAACTATTAGACATAGTAGTTACAAATAGACCGGACCTTAAAGACAATGTCAGTACAGAGACGGGGATTATTGATCATTATGACCCCATAAATCAGTGACGAAGGCTAAGAGAGTGCTTCTGCTAAGGAAAAGAGATATGCAGTTATAACAGCACACTTAGTGAATTAGCATCACTTATTTCCAGTAAGATAATGTAGAGGAACGATGGGCGAGGTTTAAATAGAAAGTTACCTGTCTAGAAAATAGGAAAAGGATGGCAGAGATCCACCACGGTTTAAGAATGAAATTGGTAAGATCCTTAGGGAGCAGTTAGAAAGGAAAAGCACAAATGACGACAAGTGAAGGTATAAGACAATCCTGCGTTCTGTGTAAAAGTCGATGGGATAATCGTACATCAACTGCCACCGACAATCCTTAACTAAAGATCTGGCAGAGAACCTGAGAGAGTTCTTGGACGTATGTATAATTCCTAAGTAGACATGAGGCTTCCATTTAGTCCCTTGCTTACCGGTTTGGTGTGGCAGTTGAAGAAAGCAAAATGAAAGACGATGTTTTAAATTTCACGTTCAAAAAATCGTCCAAGCAGGTGAATCGTACAAATGTACCGTCATTTGGTCTCAGACGGACTCTAGTGTGAATGACATAGTAATAAGTATACCTGGTGCAGAGAAATAACAGAGAGGTTAGAAAGCAAATAAATCACCAGATCCCGACGGAATCCGACTTCGCTTTTACAAAGAGAACTCTACGGTGTTGGCCCCTTACGTAGCTGGCATTTATCGTGACTCTCTAGCCCAGCAGAAAGTCCAAAGCGACTGGAAAAAAGGGATTCCGCTATATATGAAAGGTAAGAGAAAGGACCCGCAGAATTATAGACCAATGTTCCTAACTTCTGTTTGATGTAGAATCCTTGAAATTTTCTCAGTTCGAATATAATAAACTTTCTTGAGACTGAGAAGCTTATGTCCGCAGTTTGGTTTCAGAAAGCATCGCTAGTGCGAAACTCAGCTTACCCTTTTCTCATGTAATACACTGAGAACCAGATCCCCGGAAAGCACTTGGCATGGTGCTCCATTGGAGGATGTTAACGAAAGTACGAGCATATGGAATAAGTTCAAAGATTTCTTAAATAACAGAACCTAGTATGTTGTCCTCAATGGTAAGTGTTAATCAGAGACAATGTTATCGTCAGGAGTGCCCCAGGTATGTGTGACGGGACTGCTGATTTGGCAGACAGGGTGGGCAGCAATCTGCGGTTGTTTTCTGATGAGGCCGTGGTGTACGGTAGGGTGTCGAAGTTGAGTTACTGTAGGAAGATACAAGGCGACTTAGCCAAAATTTCCATTTGTTGTGGTGAATGGCAGCTAGCCACAAATGTGGGAAAAAGTATGTTAATGCGGATGACTAGGAAGATCAAACCTGTAATGTTCGGGTACGCAGTGCTAGTATACTGCTTGACACAGCCAAGTCATTTAAATATCTGGGCGTAGCGTTGCAAAGCGATATGTGGAGGATTGAGCATGTGAGAGCTGTCGAAGGAAAAGCAGGCGGGCGGCTTCGGTTTATTGGGAGAATTTAGGAAAATGGTGGTAGACCCGTAAATGAGACCGCATATAGCACTCAGGTGTGACCTGCTCTCTAGTACAGCTCGAGTATTAGGGATGTGTAACGGCTCTGATTGAAGGGAGACATTGAAGTAAATCAGAGGCGGAGCTGCTAGATTTGTTAACAGTAGGTTCGAATAACACCTGTTACGGAGATGTTGCGGGAACTCAAATAGGAATCCCTGGATGGAGGGCGACGTCCTTTTGGAGAAAAACTTCTGCGAAAATGTAGAGAACTGGTATCTGAAGATGACTGCCGAGCTATTCTACTGCCACCACGATACATTACGCGTAAGTACGACGAAGATATGATTCGAAAAATTAGGGCGTACGGACAGTCGTTTTTCCCTTGTTATATTTGCAACTGGATTAGGAGAGGAAATGGCAAGTAGAAGTATAGGGTGCTCTCTGTATGGTGGCTTGAGAAGATGTAGATGCCGATGTTAGTCAATGACACACATGATTTCATTAATACAATTCTTTTTCCACAAGATATTTCTCAACAGATTCCATCGATTCTAACTGTCTCATATTCATGACAAAATCACTATCATTAAACAGTGACATATACATATCTTCATACCAAATGTTAGTTCACATCATAATCACAGACATCCTCACATTCCACTCATTACAATTCATTGACAGTGATCCTTTACATCAAATGCATCTGTCCAGGGAAATTTCGAGATACAAAACTTAAATTCACTTACTAGACTTTAAGAATAAAAATATCACTTTATCTAAGCAGCTCGATATCCATTTATTTTGTAAACGAAAATTGTACACCTTCACATCCTCTCAGTCCATCCCTAAGGATCAAGCACGCCACGTACGAAATCTAAATGCATCGACCTATCTTCACTAACGTCTACGCGTCACATTACTGAACCCACAAGAATTCAGAGTCATCCCTGTGCATCACCTTACTATATAACGCAATATTCACAAACATTCAACACAACTACATCATAATATATGTCAAAAACACATGAGGAAGCACTTTTGCTAAATCAGTACTAACGTTTTCCATCCCAAACCAGATGCACGAAAATAAGTGCATAAAACGTGTAAAAAATCACTTCATTAGATAACACAAACTAGTTTATGGAAAATATAGGTCATATGATAAACACATGCCTCAGAAAATTAATATGAGCAATATCATTAAGGGTGTAGACAATCTCATCTCACAAACAGTTCTTAACTCTAGTCGGGAGATCCAACAAAACTCTCCTGGCTGATATTGTGATCTCCAACAAACAACAAACACCAGGCAGCACTGTGCCAATCACCACTCAAAATAAAATGGTTCAAATGGCTCTGAGCACTATAGGAATTAACATCTATGATCATCAGTCCCCTAGAACTTAGAGCTACTTAAAACTGTCTAACCTAAGGGCATCACAAAACAGCCAGTTATCACGAGGCAGAGAAAATCCCCGACCCCGCCGAGAATCGAACCCGGAAACCCGGTGGGGGGAGGGGGGGTGGGAAGCGAGAACGCTACCGCACCACCACGAGCTGCGGACCTTCACTGCTCACATGTGGTTCCTAATCCTATATGTTCTTTCTTTTACCTACAGCGTTCTTATGAGTCCTCAAACATATCTTCTATTCTATCAAGAGTACACTTTCTTTCTTCATTCCATTTCATTTATCTCACGACAAATCGCGTTATTAATCTCAAACATTCTATTCGTATCTTCAATCACCTCATTTACAACCCTCAGTAACGAACTAAACCCATATTGGTGACAAAATAATGCCAATTTAAAAGGCCCCATTTGCAGGTACCTGAACACTCTCCGTTTATCGATGTTTGTAATACAATCACCCCTTGTAATCATTTAATTACAATACACAGAATATCCACACTAACTCCTGGAGATTTACAGGTCAGATTCTCTTAATAAATAAAACTGCTCCTCAAAATTCTGCGACAGTTTGCAGCAAAACACCCAATTATGAAATCAATGAAGCCTTAAATGAGAATTAAAACCAGAAATGCAACAGAAAAAATATATGTAATAAGTAATATTGGAAATTGGTAAAAATATTACTACAGAATTGAATGAATTAGCAATGCTACGCAATATATTGTTGATATGTAATGCCTCACTGCCCACAATAACCTAAAGCCTCTAAATAATTTCTCAGCATAGTCCAAATCACTCCAGACCCAGACTCACATGAAACGTTCCTTAATCTTAGACCTTTCCCAATAATAGCACACAAATAACTAAGGCTGATACATAATAGTGCGACCAATGTTTAGGTTGTTTTAATCATCGAATGCCAAGCATATTTACCTCTATTAGTATCAATATCCCGAACAATATCCTGAAGTATACAGGAACTTCTAATTCCTCTCCAAGCATTAAGACAGAAGTTTAATATGTCATCATGAGAGTGTCAAAACAGATTTCTCCCGTAAATTTCAATCACAACAAAAAAAATTTCAGTCACACCCCAATAACACTAAATTTTACCAGCCTCCCGCACTATCACTGTGCATATCACACTAATTCAGTAACTAATCACAAACCATCCAATTTCTGTATTAATACGCAATAGAAATATCAACTCCCTATCTGTTAACCTTGCCAGTATAAAGCAATTAATTTCAATCACTACAATGTTGAAGTTACCAGACATGAAAGTAAATGTATGAACTGCAATTTTATGAAAGAATTTGTGTTTAAAACAAAAGTTTAAATTCACAAGAAAGAGAACTTCTGTGAAGATAGCGAAAACTGTGACATGCAACAGCGGCGGAGTCAGCGATTCCTTTATTGGTAGCAGCGCTGAAAGGCTTCAGCTGGTAGGGCCTTTAAACATGACAGCCACATGCTTCTGAATGTTGTCCACAGTCCTAAAACGACATTGTCTTAAGACATTTTTTTTTACTTTCGGAAGAAAAAAAGTCACAACGACTCAGTCGAAAGAATAGATGGGCTGTGCAACTACACGAAAGCCTACTGAGGTAGAAAATTCCCTGATTGAAGTGGTTGTGAGACGTGGGGCATTATGATGCAGCACCCACACGTCTGCAACGTGCAAATGTTCGCTCAAAATTTGATGAGCGGTGAAAGTAAACCTAAGAAATGACCCATCCTCCTTAATGTTAAACGCTGATCTGATCTCCAAAGGGCATGAACATCGTGGACGTTTTCGTTGGTTTTTGAACTTGAAGGTCTGCCTGAGCGAAGTTCATCTTCAACGTATTTACGGCTTCCAAAAATGATTAGTGCCAGTGTAAAACTCGTGCTCTTGATAAACAATGTTCTCCATACACCGTTTTCAACTTCTCAAGGGTCAAACTGGGGGATCCTCCACGTTTAACACGAAGCTTGATGGCATAACGTTGCTCTAAGTTCCGCTGTTAAATACCGTTTTTGTTCAGGCACTATAAACTATTTGACCACAGAAATATCCTGCATGCATCCTAGTGTTGACACAAGCAAATAGTGCGATAGTTATAACCTCCTTCTAAGTGCACGAAACCGGGTAAGAAATTAAATTCCTTTTGTGCCCGTGGTTCGATATACATACAACTGCACTTGAAGTTGGATAAATACTAAACACGACAAATACACAACGTCACTAATGGTTCTCTGTAAAACGGCGTGATGGCTGTACGAAGCTGATATTCGGAACGCGCATCTGGAAGGTATGAACCCACCGTGGGTAGTATATTATTGTTTCGACGTGGATCGTACTGGCCACTACTCCGGCATCTGTCGATACGATGTTTCTGCGATGCGATAAACTAAACAGCAAACCTGAACTCAGCATGTGCGCAGCTAATGGAGATTAGTATGGCGGCAGGCTGCTGCGCCATTGCATACACCGAGGTGATGAAAGTTGTGGGATAGCGATATGCAGATATACAGATGGCAACAGTATCGCGTGCACAACGTGTGAAACGGCAGTGCATTGGCAGATCTCTCATTTGCACTCCTGTGATTCATTTGAAAAGGACTCCAGCGAGATTATTGTCGCACAACAGAATTAACAGTACTAAAATGTAGACTTTCACGGCCGGAAATATCATGTCCATTATAATAATTCGGGCTGTTATGCCGTGGTCGGTTGATGAATTCTGTGTCGATTACCGTCTGCGGGAGACATCTTCAAGGGGTCCGTAGCTCGATGTTGTTTGACGACGACATATTTCAAGTGGAATGAACAGTTTTATGAGCAAACGGATGGCGGGGCTACGGGAAGCCCCCTAAGTCCCGTAATTGCAAACTTCTTCATGGAGAAATTCCAAGAACAGGCCTTAGGTACTGCCAGCAAAAAACCAAATGTATGGTTCCGATACGTGGATGACACGTTTGTGCTGTGGAGACATGGTATGGAGGAACTAAGCCGGTTTCACGAACATCTGAACAGCATAAACACGAGAATTCAGTTTACAATGGAGGAGGAGGTAGACGGCAAATTACATTTCCTCGATGTGCTTGTTTTTAGAAACGAAAATGGTAGTTTGAGCCACTCAGTACACCGCAAACCCACGCACACGGACCGTTATTTGCACCGGGACTCGAACCACCACCCACAACAGGAGCGGGTTATCATCAAGACGTTAGCGGACAGAGCTAGAAATATTTGTGAACCTGAGTTGCTCGACGCTGAGATGGAAGATGTCCACAATGCACTACTGAAGAACGGATATTCGTCCGCCGAAATAAAACGTGCGTTGAGGCAGCCATGCAGAAATGAAACTGACGTACAGGCTACTGCAAATTCTAAGGTTTCCCTGCCGTTAGTTAAAAATGTAACGGAAAGAATACGGAGGATCTTGACGAAGTGGAATATTACCGTAATTTACAAGCCCACCAGCAAGATACAGGAATACCTTAAGCCTGCCAAGGACGCTCGCAAACCATTGGAAAAAGCTGGAGTGTATAGGATCCCATGCAACTGTGGTGATGTTTATGTGGATACCACTAAAAGAACTGTTTCTAAACGTTTGGAACAGCGCAAGGGAAATTGTAGAAGAGGAGAAACGGAACGATAAGCTTTTGCGGAGCATGCTTTCCAGCCAGGGAACCACAATATTCGTTTCGAGGAGACGCAAGTACTAGCGGCCACAAGCGGATAGTACGAAAGGCTCTACAGGGAGGCAATCGAAATCGCTAAACACCCAAATAATTTCATCCGAAAGGAGGAGGGCGTGAAATTAAACGGTATATGGATGCCGGTGCTAAAGAAGATGTCTACCACCCCTCCACTACTGGATGATGGCAAAGGCGATCGACGGCGACAGACAGCGGCCAATTGCACTGACGTTTTCAAAACACGTGACGTCACGCCGCGGCGTGGGAGCGCGCGGACACGGAATTTAGCGGCAGTCAGTAGCGAGCCAGTGGGTGTATTGCACCTTCAATCGAGCTACGGACCCCCTTGAAGATGTCTCCCGCAGTCGGAGACGAAACGTTGGGAATCGACACAGAATTCATCAACCGACCACGCCATAACAGCCCGGATAATTATAATGGACAGAATTAACAGTCTTTGAACATGGAATGATAGTTGGAGCTAGGCGCATTGGACATCCCATTTCCTCAGTCTTCTGGCTGTGTGATGCGGCCTGTCACGAATTCTTTTCCTACGCAAAACTCTCCATCTCAGAGTAGCTCTTGCAACCTACTTCCTGGTTCTATTACAGAATCTGATATCGTCTACGGCTTTTACACTCTACAGCTTGTTTGAGTACCATGGAAGTTATTCTTTAATCCTTATCAGTCCACCTAATTTTCAATATTCTTCTGTAGCACCACATCCCAAATGCCTTCGCGCAGTCCATGATTCGCTGTATAAAATGATGGGCTCTAAACGTACATTTTAATGAATTCCTTCCTCAAACTAAAACCTAATTTTGGTACCAGCTTGGCTGGAATGCTCTTTTTACCACTGCAGCCAGCTTTTTGTATCCTCACTCCTCCATACCTCATTCGTTATTTTGCTGATTAGGTAGCAGTATTCCTTAATTTCATCTGCTTGGTGAACACCAATCCTGAAGCGTTTCTAGCTGTACTCATATCTGTCATGTCCCATTACTTTCGTCTTACATCGGTTTCCGCTCAATCCTTATTCTGTACTCATTACACTGTCCATTCAGAAAATATTGTAATTCTTCTTCACTTTAATTGAGGATAGCAAAGTCATCATCGAATCCTGCCAATGATACCCATTCACCTTCAATTGTCATTCCACTTTGGAACCTTTCGAAGGCCGCGGTGGCCGAGTGGTTCTAGGCGCTTTCGTCATAAACCACGCGACTGCTACGGTCGCAGGTACGGATCCGGCCTCGGGCATGGATGTGTGTGGAACATCAACAAAAGCAAAACGAGGATAATGGAATGTAGTCGAATTAAGTCGGGTGATGCTGAGGGAATTAGATTAGGAAATGAGACACTTAAAGTAGTAAAGGAGGTTTGCTATTTGGGGAGCAAAATAACTGACGATGGTCGAAGTAGAGAGAATATAAAATGTAGACTGGCAATGGCAAGGAAAGCGTTTCTGAAGAAGAAAAATTTGTTAACATCGAGTATAGATTTAAGTGTCAGGAAGTCATTTCTGAAAGTATTTGTATGGAGTGTAGCCATGTATGGAAGTGAAACATGGACGATAAATAGTTTGGACAAGAAGAGAATAGAAGCTTTCGAAATGTGGTGCTACAGAAGAATGCTGAAGATTAGATGAGTAGATCACATAACTAATGAGTAAGTATTGAATAGGATTGGGGAAAAGAGGAGATTGTGGCACAACTTAACAAGAAGAAGGGACCGGTTGGTAGGACATGTTCTGAGGCATCAAGGGATTACCAATTTAGTATTGCAGGGCAGCGTAGAGGGTAAAAATCGTATTGGGAGACCAAGAGATGACTAAACTCAGCAGATTCCGAAGGATGTGGGCTGCAGCGAGTACTGGGAGATGAAGAAGCTTGCACAGGATAGAGTAGGATTGAGAGCTGCATCAAACCGGTCTCAGGACTTAAGACCACAACAAAAACAACAACACGTACTTCTATGTTCTAGGGGACTGATGACCTCAGATGTTAAGTCCCATAGTGCTCAGAGGCACTTGAACCTTTTTTTAACCCTTTATGTTTTTTGCATTATTGCATCTTCGATGCACAGATTGAACATTAGTGCGAAAAATTACAATATTTTTAATGTGAGTAGTTGGCCATTGGTCTTACAAACTTATTCTTCCCTCTTAACCTTGTATGTTTTGTGTTACCCTTTTTTGCTATAGCATACTTCTGTTGTACCCGGAATTTCGAACACTTTGACTTGACACTGTCGAGCACTTCTTTCTGGTCGACAAATCGTATGAACGTGTGTTCATTTCTCTTCAGTCCTGCTTCCATTATAAACCACAACTTCGGGATTACCTCTCTGGTGCCTTTTCCTTTCCTAGAGCCACACTGATCCTTATTTAACATATCCTCAGATTTCTTTACCATTCTTCTGTATGTTAATGTTGACCGCAACTTGGATTCATGAGCTGTAAACCTGATAAAACGATAATAGTCCCACTTCTCGGCTCTTTCAGTTTTCGGAATTGTGCGCTTCATGTTTTCCTGAAAGTCAGATCGTATATCGCCAGACCCACTTTTCTTACACCAATGAGATTTGGTGTAAAAATGTGTAGTTGTGTTCTATTTTTAGGTTCATCTACCATGCATATTATGTCACACATATATCGGTGCCAGTAGATGATGTTACCAACGTTTTCATGATGACACAGAAAAATTAATTTTCTAAGATATAATAACAAAGAAAAGCTACAACGTCATCTACTGGTACAAATTGATGAATGACATAATATCCATGGTAGATGAACCTAAAAATAGAATGCAGCAAGCACACAAATACATAAATAGTGCACGAAAAAACATAAGGTGCGCAGTAGAAATACAGCAAGAAAATTCACTTAACTTCCCAGACCTAACAATAAGAAAAGGCAATAACAAACATACATTTGACGTACATAGAAATCCTACAACAAGTGACTGCATCTTAAATGCAACCTCAAACTACCCACAGAATCAGAAACAGCCAGTAATAAAATGCATATTCAACGGACTCAATGGGATTAGCCTAAGTGCTTCTGATAAACAGAAACAGCAATCATGAAACATATAGCATTACAAGTGGACACAAGGAAACAATGGCAGACAAACTAAGCAGAAAAACAAAGGAACAAATAAGAAAAAACTAACCAAACAGCAGTCAAAAACTACAGCACAACTACAAAAAAAGTTATACAATCACCTACCACAAGAAACTCACACATAAAATACACTCCTGGAAATGGAAAAAAGAACACATTGACACCGGTGTGTCAGACCCACCATACTTGCTCCGGACACTGCGAGAGGGCTGTACAAGCAATGATCACACACACGGCACAGCGGACACTCCAGGAACCGCGGTGTTAGCCGTCGAATGGCGCTAGCTACGCAGCATTTGTGCACCGCCACCGTCAGTGTCAGCCAGTTTGCCGTCGCATACGGAGCTCCACCGCAGTCTTTAACACTGGTAGCATGCCGCGACAGCGTGGACGTGAACCGTATGTGAAGTTGACGGACTTTGAGTGAGGGCGTATAGTGGGCATGCGGGAGGCCGGGTGGACGTACCGCCGAATTGCTCAACATGTGGGGCGTGAGGCCTGCACAGTACATCGATGTTGTCGCCAGTGGTCGGCGGAAGGTGCACGTGCCCGTCGACCTGGGACCGGACCGCAGCAACGCAAAGATGCACGCCAAGACCATAGGATCCTACGAAGTGCCGTAGGGGACCGCACCGCCACTTCCCAGCAAATTAGGGACACTGTGGCTCCTGGGGTATCGGCGAGGACCATTCGCAACCGTCTCCATGACGCTGGGCTACGGTCCCGCACACCGTTAGGCCGTCTTCCGCTCACGCCCCAACATCGTGCAGCCTGCCTCCAGTGGTGTCGCGACAGGCGTGAATGGAGGGACGAATGGAGACGTGTCGTCTTCAGCGATGAGAGTCGTTTCTGCCTTGGTGCCAATGATGGTCGTATACGTGTTTGGCGCCGTGCAGGTGAGCGCCACAATCAGGACTGTATACGACCGAGGCACACAGAGCCAACATCCGGCATCATGGTGTGGGGAGCGATCTCCTACACTGGCCGTACACCTCTGGTGATCGTCGAGGGGACGCTGAATAGTGCACGGTACATCCAAACCGTCATCGAACCCATCGTTCTACCATTCCTAGACCGGCAAGGGAACTTGCTGTTCCAACAAGTCAATGCACGTCCGCATGTATCCCGTGCCACCCAACGTGCTCTACAAGGTGTAAGTCAATTACCCTGGCCAGCAAGATCTCCTGATCTGTTCCCCATTGAGCATGTTTGGGACTGGATGAAGCGTCGTCTCACGCGGTCTGCACGTCCAGCACGAACACTGGTCCAACTGAGGCGCCAGGTGGAAATGGCATGGCAAGCCGTTCCACAGGACTACATCCAGCATCTCTCCGATCGTCTCCATGAGAGAATAGCAGCCTGCATTGCTGCAAAAGGTGGATATACACTGTACTAGTGCCGAAATTGTGCATGCTCTGTTGCCTGTGTCTATGTGCCTGTGGTTCTGTCAGTGTGATCATGTGATGTATCTGACCCCAGGAATGTGTCAATAAATTTTCCCCTTCCTGGGACAATGAATTCACGGTGTTCTTATTTCAATTTCCAGGAGTGTATGTAACATATCAAAAACAAGGCATAAACATTGCCTGCCAAACAAACAGATCAGTTCAAAAGACATGCCAAAACTAAACTCAAAATGAGATAGATACCATTTATCTATTATCTATTAGCTCAGTTGTGGAGATTGTGAAAAGATATACTTTGCAATGACTGACATGACATGGAACGCAAGATATAAAGAACACGTCACATTATTTAAATAAGGTAGAAACCACTCAACATTTGCAGATCATTTTAAACTAGAATACCTTAGAGCAAGCAATATTGAAAATGATAGGAACATCATAACAATCAGTAAAGAAAGACCCCTTGCCCCTTTCCAAGAAAATTTCGCCTTACACAGACCACTGACACAAAATAAGCAGTTGCCAAATGACCAAATATAAATAGGAAACCAGGCACTATATAGAATAATTTAAAACATTACATGAAAATGAAAGAGCCTATTCCTTCCGCCACCCTCACCCCCCTCCCCCCCCCCACACACACACACAATCACACTCCCGGTTTCATTTCACTCCTTGCTCCTCACCTTCTCCTCCAACTCACACTCCATCACACATCACAGTACTACAGCGCTACGCACTTATTACCACTCAGCATGGTTTCATCCTCACCCATCTAAAAACAAACATAGGACGCTCCATCGTTATTCTTGCTCTACTCTAACACTGCATGCAAATACACAGTAACATTATGAAATAGAATTACACACATACAGTTAACTAAAATAAAGGGAAGTATAGATCAAAGACAAACTAATAGCAATGTTACGTTGCAAAACACAAACCACAATACAGACACAGAAGCATAAAAATGAACAGAAAACAGTGGAGTGCGAGAAAGTGTGTTGTGTAAAACATAAGAAATGCATAGTTCTGCTGAGAAACTAAAAACTGAACTACAAGTATCCGTGTCTAATGCAGAAAATAACCACAGATGCACTAGCAGGCGGAATTTCCCGATGTAGGAGAGAAACTAAGCTGAAATCATCGTAAGGGAAAAGCATCATATTATTAACTAACTGTTTTTCGGTCTTAATAACAAATTCAGTTGTAAATATCTTCAATTACAGATCACTGACGATTCTTTACCTCAATAAAGCGAAAAGCATCTGGTGAAAAAAAGAAGCATTTTGTAGTAGTTGCAACGACAGGACGAAAATTCCTCCCCCCCCCCCCCCCCCCCCCGCAAGGACCATGATGTTTCTTGTACAACTTAGTTTTAGAACTGAATTAGCCTTTCACCACTCTCAATCCTACTATCAAGCATATATTCTTCGCTAACCCTTTCTCCTCCTCCTTCCCCTACAACGGCATTCTAATCCCCCATGATTATTATATATTAAGTTCTCTTTGCGTACTGAATTACCCGCTCAGTACTCTCGCATACTTTCTTCATCTTCGGCTTGCGACGTCAGTTTTTGTACCTGAACTACCTTTGTTCGTGTTTGTTCGCTGTCGATTATGATGAGATCAACGCTGTCACTAAACTGGTCACCGTATCTCCCTGTCAGCCCTATCTTCCTATTAATAACGAAACCTACTCCCGTTACATATTTTTCTGTTGCTGTTCATATTGTATTATATACTTCTAACCGGATCCTTGTCCTCTTTCCATTTCACTTCACTGAACTCCACCATATCTAGGCTGAACCATAGCATTTCCTTTTTTAGATTTTCTTGCTTCCTTACCACTTTCAGACTTTTTCCAAATCGCGATCTGTAGAACGTTGTCCTTCCATTGGTTACCCAGTCTTTTTCTCATAGGTCAATGCCTGCTCAGCATTCTCCTTCCAGACACCGGACTGGGGAACTAGTGCAGAATATTTTGCCAAGGGAGAGATCATCGTGCCACTTCTCAGTTACAGTCCACATTTATTTAGATACACGTTATGTGTCCCTAAAACAATGGTTTCTATTGCCCTCCGAATCCTCATGATGTTATTCATTGCTGGTTCTTCTTCTTTTAGGGACAGTTTACCACCTCAAGGAAAAGAGAGTGTCCTGAATCTGTCTGCTCTTCAACCTTCTTCTACCAGGTCGTTGGCAGATAGAAGGGGACTCCTTATACCGAAAGTCTTCGGTCGCCATTTCAAATGATTTTTATTCAAAATGCAACAAGTTTCGGGGATCGACCCCTGGATGGAGAACGTTTTGACTACCAATCAAAGACGCTTCCCCTAGACTATCATCAGCTAAAGCGACATTCTTTCACTGTGCTAAGAATGAACCGACATTACCTCTCAGCACGGACAACTCAGTGACCAATGGCCTTCACTTACGAAGCAACAGCAGTAGCGTTTCCTTATAATTATCAGTGGTAACAGACAAACAACACTACGTGAAATAACCGCTGGAATCAATGTGGAACCTACGGCGAACGTATCCATTAGGAAGGTTTGGTGAAATTTGGCGCTAATAGGAAATGGCGGCAGATGTCCAAAACTAATGCCTTTGCAAACAGCACGACATCGCCATGCGCTATTGACCATACCGGTAGGACGCTATACGACTGAAAAACAATGTCCACGTCATATGAGTCCCAATTTACGTTTATAAGAGCTGACACGTGGGTTCGAGTGTCCCGCGGACCCCACGAAGACATGGACCCAAGTTGTCGACAAGGCTCTATGCAACTGCTGGTGGATTGTGTTTACATGGAATGGACAGGGTCCTCTTTTACAACTGAACCGACCATTGACTGGGAATGCCTATATTCGGCTACTTGGGGATCTTTTGCTGTCATTCACGGACTTCGTGATCTTCAACAACTATGGAATTTTTATGGATGACAAAGCGCCGTATCACCAGGCCACAGTTGTCCGCGATTGGTCTGAAGAACATTCTGGACAGTTAGAGATTGATTCGGCGCCCAGATTGCTCGACATAAACCCTATGGAACATTTGTGGGACATGATTAAGATGTCGGTTCACCCGCAAAATCCTGCATCGGCAACACTTTCGTAATTATTGACGGCTATGGAGACAGCACGGCTCAGTATTTACGCATGGGACATTAACAACTTCTTGAGTCCATGGTACGTCGAGCTGCTACACTACACCGGGAAAAGGAAGTCCGGCACAGTATCAGGAGGTATCTCACGACTTTCGTCAGCTCACTGTATATTGGTAAAGGACGAATAACTCATGATGAAGGTACAAGTAACGAATGAGACGAATAAGGTGAAACAGAGTAACTTAAACCAGAGAGGTGAAATGTGCTGCCTGTAGCATCCGTATAGTGTGCTTCCACAGCTAAAAGCATAGTCCCATAGTGTGAACTTTGCATAGTAGTTGCACAGATGTACCTCCGTTACACTATAGCAAGGAAGTGAAATTTTAGTTCTGTTACTGCCTTCTCCACGTTGAGCTGACGCGAAGCCTTGCTTCTCCTTCCACTGCAGTGATGGCCTTGAACCAATTTCATAGTAAACGAGTTTTCCTAGTGGCTACCACCATATTTTCTGTTTTAATAAATCTGACTGCAAGTAATAACATAATTATTCTGACAACACTGTTTAGTAACCCATTTCTTCCGCGACACAATGATAGTTACAGAATATCCCATGGAACTGCTTTTCTGAGAGAGATTAGGATATTAAGTGTAGCCGGCCGCGGTGGTCTCGCGGTTAAGGCGCTCATTCCGGAACCGCGTGACTGCTACGGTCGCACGTTCGTATCCTGCCTCGGGCATGGATGTGTGTGTTGTCCTTGGGTTAGTTAGGTTTAAGTAGTTCTAAGTTCTAGGGGACTGGTGACCACAGATGTTAAGTCCCATAGTGCTCAGAGCCATTTGAAATATTTGTACCATTAAGTTTGTATGTTTGGTTTGTACACATTTAATCAAACAACGAGTGTAGTAATTCGGTTTGTAATTTCGTCAACTTTCAGAATTGGTGATCTGAAATTAATTCTATGGATTTATAATATGCTCTTGTTCTGTGTGGGCTAATTGTGATGGTTTCTCTGTCCACACAAACATCACTGGGAATCGCCATGGGATTTTCTGTGATCTACAAGTTACAATCAATGGTTTCGCCATTGTGTGCATCGGTAGATATGGGAGGGGCAGTATCGATTGGAAAAGTGTGGGAGGTGATTATAAATCCAAGAGTATGCCTCATAAACAAGGGAAATAAAAAAAATATTGTTGATATGTCACCGAATCCACGGTGAGAATTTAAAACTATTTCATGTGGATTGTAACACTGCACATAAGGCAGTCGATAACCGCAGACGACGGTAATGCAGTGTCTATGTTTTCCTTTAGGAAAGTATCTGCTGAAGAAATATTTCGCCCTTCCTGGTATTATCCTTAGACAGTTTATATAAAATGCTTTACTTCATTCCTTAAATTCCGCAACAGATAGTTTCTGTTACTATGCTGCAGTTCTAAACAGATGTGCCATCCTCAAGCAATATTCGTTTGCTAACTTCCTAAGTGAACAATATCTCCGTTAATTAAATGGATTCCGTTTTTTAGTGACCTGAAATGTTCGAAGGGGTCGTGTCTTCAGCGTTATAAAGTATTTGCGTGTTCATTTTGTATTTAATGTGTGAAATAAGCACAACGGCAAATATTAGCTCCTAGAAACTGATATTTTCATGAAAGTTTCGTATAGTTAGCCTTCCAGATCACAACAACTAGATCCGTATTAATGCCTGATCACTCAGTGTATGTCGCGGAATAATATGATCGAAATATACTATACATCCAAGACATAAAATAACGAGCAAGGTGGAGCAGTGGTTAGCACAATTGACTCGCATTCGGGAGGACAATAGTTCAAATCCTTATCCCGCCATCCTTATTTCAGATCTCAGTGAATTCTCTAAAGCGCCGCGGGCTAATGCCGTTATAGATCCTGTGTAAGGGTTCTACGGATTTGTATCCCTAACCTTCGAACAATCGGAACTTTTATTTCGTCCCTGATGAGTCATTGTTGACGAAACGATAAATTCTTATCTTCCTTCCATTCTTACTTTCGAACAAAATCATTCACAGCCTATGTTGCGCATGTTTGATAGTACCGTTTTCACTCGAGTAAAAGTTAAGACATTTCATTGACACATAAATAAAGAAAAATAAATGTCATGAACTTCTAGAAACGACACTAAACGTTAAAAAAAGCAATGTTGATATAGTTCTTCTCAACAACTCTGCTTTCTTTACAAGCACCAAGATGGCTGATGTGCATCTCAGTATCAAAATTTGGAAACCAAGTGACCGATTTGTCCGAGAACTGCGTTTACAAACAGTACGCCTTTCTATTTCTTTCTCAGTACTATACAATCAATTTCAAGTCGTTACATTGTAAATAAGTTAGTAATCAAGTAACAGAAGACATCTCGAAACCTCAGATCGTTTTCAATGTACTTATACCGTTTATACGTAAATCCTATACTTTGATACATAAAATATAATGTGTAGGTTTTGGACATGCTCTCGTAAATAAGTACACATTGTTTTATTGGAGATATTTTAAACTGCTGTCACTTAGCTCATAAATAATTCTAGCATCGTGAAATACCCTAAAGTGTGCATACAAATCACGGACAAACTGGTCATTTTCTTAAATGAGACATGCAAATAAAGATGTTATTTTATTATTCTTTCTTAATTAGAACAGGAATGAGAACACATGAATCATTCAGTTACTAGTGAAGTGATCTGCTAACAAGGAGTGACAACGGAAATTTGCTGAAGCTAATGTCAAATGATTTTCAAGCAAGTCGATCCGTTTCGGTGGAATGGTAATGCCGATACGTTTTACTAAACGGTTGAATAGCGGGCAGCTGCTTTGCAGCAAAGAGCAAAATGCTGGAACCATACCCTGAATGGGGTACGGCTTAACAATACAATGAAAAATACTGAAAGGGGAAAAAATGAAAAGCCGAACGCCTGCGAAACGATATTCCGAGCGCCAGAAATATGCTGCTAGCGTCGCTACATGGAATTTATTGTTAGCACACGCCTATTGATCGAAACGACGTCTGTGTTGTTATAACAAACAATGAAAATACAATTCTGTTGGATGTATCCCGAAATATTGGTACAGAAAAATCATATGCATCTGACAATAAATAACGAACACAAAGCAGTTTCAACACGCCTTTTTTTTCTTTGTTGTGTTTCAGTTAATTTCATTCGCTTTTGTTTACTAATAACTTATTTTTTTTCTTTTCGTGAACTGTGTATATGACACTGACATGTGGATAACAGTTGCAGTACCGATTCAGCATAAAGACAGACACATAAAGTAGGCCTGTCACACACCAAATCTTAAGTTACTAAACTGGTATGTAACTGGGCACCCAGCACAGGTATTCAGATAGTGGGATTATTGCGTACGTCAATTTCTTCGCTATTAGCTAGCCCTTCAGACACAATAATCTAACATTCGTAACAGGACCTTAGAAACTTTTAAACTGCTCACGGACAGTTCTTCTTAAATAACTCTAATAATGGCCATCGAATTTGCTTTTTTAATTCAAAGTATAAGCAGCTATTAGAAAGATTAAGTTCTTTGATATGAAAAAAAAAACTTACCCAGTTTGATTCTTTTTTTTTTGTGCCGCTGTTCATTGTGATCCGTAACGAGGTATCCCGCATTTGAATAAAAGAAACTATAGATATGCTAAAGAAACTTACATAAATATGTTATTTTGTTTACTTACGAAAACAGAGTGGAAATGTAATAGAAGCAGAATTTAGTCCCAACTGATCGCATAAGTATTGGCAAGAATATTGTCATTCCTGTGATAATAAATGTATAGTAAATGAGAAGTATTATTAATATTGGAAAATCGAATGACAACTTACCAACTTAACCACTTATCAAATCCTTCGAACCTGGGCCCGAAAGCCAATGAACACGCCCTTTCCGTATTAAGACAACAACTGTACTGTCTTCCGTAAACACGCCCCCCTCCCTACCTAAGAAAATGCTTTATATGTCCTTTGCTAGCTCAGTCACCTCCCGTCTGTATGTGGTTAACACACGTTGCTGTCGAGCATACAAGGTGCTCACGTTAATGTGATCGTTAGCAACAATGAATAACTGCTCCACCTGAAAAAGTAAGTGGGGAGGGAGGCGTTCAAGGAGTAATTCTGCGCATTTTTTTCTGAAACTTGCTTGGTTTCGTTTAGGATTCCATTACACCAGGATATTTTTCACTCGTTTAGCTAAGAAACCCAGTTTTTAAACATTATCTCCGTTAAATGCAACGACCTTACGTCACCTTAGTGAGAGGGCATTTATGACATGATTGTAGGACTCTATATGTCGACATCGGGGTCAAAGATTCGTTGCATCCATAACTTCCCCATCAGCCACGTAATACTTCCCGCAGAGTGCTCGTATACTTTCTCAAGCTCAGAAAGGGAGATAACCATCACACTACACTGTATTACAATTTGTATGTGAGTAGCGAGCTGCCCTCCTTCGCCTGGGCTGCACCAAGTAACTACCGTCGCATGACGTACCTGATTAATAGTAATATATCACACATACCGTCCATCCTCGAGATTCTATCTATAAGTTTATACCATATCAAAATCACTACGTCAGTTCCCAAGGTTAGCTCTTATGTACAAACAGAAAAACATAGTAAGGGACTTTAATTTCCTATTATGTGTAGATGACTGAGTGACGGTAATTTAAGGAATGTAAGGCATTCTCAAACTTTAATCCTTACCCTCTTTGGAGATGATTGAATGTGTCTCAAAATATTGACTTGTATATATCACAGACATTTTAAATTGAGGAATGTTCTCCTACTGAAGAAAATTAACATTGTCCAGAGATCTGGAACGTAAACGGGTTCGCAGTTTAATAATTAATAATTGGGACCTTCTGGGGAAAACTAAATTGACACGTCTTATGAAAAAGTTCGTTGGCTTCGAAACCATGTAAGTCCTACCATCAATTTTGAAAATTAGATAAATCTCTAGTTAGCTTTCGATACAGTTAGTTTTCCGTAGCCAGACTATAACGGTTATTTTCAAATAGGCATGCTGCTTTCGCAGTTCATACACCCGATTAAGAAATGTTTTTCCAGTAGTCAGCTTCTTGTTATTTCAAAATTTGGTATGAATGTTGCTTTCTATTTTTAAAAAGAATTCAGATTTTGATGTGCCTGGTTTTGGAACTACACGTTTATAGTAAAGGTTGAGAGGCACCCACATCCCTTTCTCGTACTGTGGCATCAAGCAGTCAGGCCTGCAAGATGAGTGGTCTGCCAAGCGAGTGGATTCATTTTTTATTTTTCAAGTAACATGAACTCTAGTACTCACAATTAAATTGCAAATTATTTTCCTATTTGAATATTAACCAACGGAAACGGATAACACACATCTGACTATTACAAATTTACACAACTCTGATTGTTCACTACGCACTGGCAATACCACATTTTCGTTCTTATTCAACGTTTTGTTCAACACGTGGCCATCGCACTGACATAGAGAATTTATTATTCCAAACTACTCTTAAGTATTTCATATGCATACCATGTCTCCATTCTTTTGTTTTTACGGAGCAGACGTAAGACAGGTTTTACCAACGCTAGATACAGCGTCAGAGTGCCGAAAACATGGCCGTTCTTCAGGTCAGCTCGCACCTCCATCGAGGTGGGGGCGCACCATGTTACCGTATTGGTGAGCCACATTACAGGCGCTCAAAGCTGAGGTAAATTTCATCTCTTCGGTTCCACCAAAGGTGCTTAAAGGCCCGTCTCAAAGATGATCATATCTTTTACATTCACTATCTGTGGTTAGCAGACGACCATACATTCATTCATTTCGCAAATCTCATCAAATTGGATGTAGGGATTTATTTTGTGGGAGTGCACATGTAATCAATTAAATAAATAAATTGTCATTCTTTCCTACACTGGTATCCGGCTTCGCTGTATTAATGGAAGTTGAGTTATTTTTAGAAAAAAATACACTCCTGGAAATGGAAAAAAGAACACATTGACACCGGTGTGTCAAACCCTCCATACTTGCTCCGGACACTGCGAGAGGGCTGTACAAGCTTTGATCACACACACTCCAGGAACCGCGGTGTTGGCCGTCGAATGGCGCTAGCTGCGCAGCATTTGTGCACCGCCGCCGTCAGTGTCAGCCAGTTTGCCGTGGCATACGGAGCTCCATCGCAGTCTTTAACACTGGTAGCATGCCGCGACAGCGTGGAAGTGAACCGTATGTGCAGTTGACGGACTTTGAGCGAGGGCGTATAGTGGGCATGCGGGAGGCTGGGTGGACGTACCGCCGAATTGCTCAACACTTGGGGCGTGAGGTCTCCACAGTACATCGATGTTGTCGTCAGTGGTCGGCGGAAGGTGCACGTGCCCGTCGACCTGGGACCGGACCACAGCGACGCACGGATGCACGCCAAGACCGTAGGATCCTACACAGTGCCGTAGGGGACCGCACCGCCACTTCCCAGCAAATTATGGACACTGTTACTCCTGGGGTATCGGCGAGGACCATTCGCAACCGTCTCCATGAAGCTGGGCTACGGTCCCGCACACCGTTAGGCCGTCTTCCGCTCACGCCCCAACATCGTGCAGCCCGCCTCCAGTGGTGTCGCGACAGTCGTGAATGGAGGGACGAATGGAGACTTGTCGTCTTCAGCGATGAGAGTCGCTTCTACCTTGGTGCCAATGATGGTCGTATGCGTGTTTGGCGCCGTGCAGGTGAGCGCCACAATCAGGACTGCATACGACCGAGGCACACAGGGCCAACACCCGGCATCTTGGTGTGGGGAGCGATCTCCTACACTGGCCGTACACCTCTGGTGATCGTCGAGGGGACACTGAATAGTGCACAGTACATCCAAACCGTCATCGAACCCATCGTTCTACCATTCCTAGACTGGCAAGGGAACTTGCTGTTCCAACAGGACAATGCACGTCCGCATGTATCCCGTGCCAGCCAACGTGCACTAGAAGGTGTAAGTCAACTACCCTGGCCAGCAAGATCTCCGGATCTGTCCCCCATTGAGCATGTTTGGGACTGGATGAAGCGTCGTCTCACGCGGTCTGCACGTCCAGCACGAACGCTGGTCCAACTGAGGCGCCAGGTGGAAATGGCATGGCAAGCCGTTCCACAGGACTACGTCCAGCATCTCTACGATCGTCTCCATGGGAGAATAGCAGCCTGCATTGCTGCGAAAGGTGGATATACACTGCACTAGTGCCGACATTGTGCATGCTCTGTTGCGTGTGTCTATGTGCCTGTGGTTCTGTCAGTGTGATCATGTGATGTATCTGACCCCAGGAATGTGTCAATAAAGTTTCCCCTTCCTGGGACAATGAATTCACGGTGTTCATATTTCAATTTCCAGGAGTGTATGTTGTTCTGACAAGAATAACGAAGAATGTGGCACCTACTTTAAATGTCGGGTGGTACTGTACCCTTTCAAGGTGTTAGGAAAGAGAAAATATCATATAAAGCTTTTTTAAAAATTAATTGAAAAATAGCCTTCCTTTTATTGTTTTTGCATTATGGATGACACAAAATTCCTTGCAGCAAGAGCGTAGCTATGTTCATCCTTTCGGTAAGTGTAGTTTCTCTTTTGCTAGAGATCCGTGTTTGGTTACCAGGAAAAGTATTATCAGTAGATCGACTGCTGAAATGTAAATAAATGGGTTTTAGTAATTACACTCCTATGTGCAAACGTGCTTTAATTTTAGCTACTTCCGTTGTTATTTGAACAATGAGTCACTACAGCAACTACACTTAACGTAGGATTCTGGTTCCTTTTAGAAATACCCATAAGAAGTAAATACTTTGTTATACCGGATAACAATGAATTAATTTTGTGTTAGTCCTGTCTGTGCCATATTCTTGCTGCTTTACAGTAACAATTACGATATATCCCATTGCACAGACAGATCACTAATTAACAGTGCACGAAGACGTTAGTGGTCAGATTTTTTTTCTAGCTTTGGATGATGAAATTAGTGCTTAGACGACGGATGTGTCAATCAGACAAGTTTCGAAGGCTCCATAAGAACGCTCGCACTGTTTCCTTGTTTCAAATGCTAAATGTTTTGCGGTTCACTCCGTAAATCCAGCATGGAGTTCTGTAGAGAAAGTCCTATGTGATAAAATGTTACTTTGGGATGGCACACAATTGCAACAACGTATTTTCATGTTAGGTAGGTAATACTTCCTCGAAGGCTTTGTTATGTATCTGTTTAAGGTTGGGCTTATTTTGTATTTCTTCAAAGACACTGTTTCAGCGATTAAATGCTGCCGCTTATTTTTTTTTTTTTTTTTTTTTTTTTTTTTGTGCAGAGTATTAATAAGTTTGCCAGGGAGGAACTGCTATGGGTACTACGGATAATGCTGTCATGTCAAAGCACTACCGATTTCAATACTCCTAAGGCTTCTCATTTAAACGGTGCTGCGTCCGCTTTGGCAGCAAAGTACGAAGAGAGGTACCTTTCTGTACCACAAAGTGCCGCTGGTATAACAGGGGCATAACAGTCTGAACTTTGTCCTTATGGATTTTACCAAGCAAGTTCACCTTTACGTAAACGTAAAACAATCTTTCTGTTTGTAACGGCGAAGTACCGCACACACTGAAATCGCTCTGCTTACTTTCACTTTGTCGACCTAGGCCTTGTTTCCGCTCTTATTAAAAATTGAAACAAATATGTTCAGAGTTTAAAATGCCGATTACCATGTACGTTTCGAATTAATGAAAGTGGGATAGGATGCAAGTGGAAAGCGGAATTTCGTCGTTGAGTTTTCATGGGAGAGACAGCCCGCAGCTCGCCTGACATAAATTACACAACATTGCAACAAGGATGTCTAAGACACCGGTTTCATTTCCCGCTCTTCATAATTATGAGTCCACTGCCCTAAACGGAAATCTCCCTCTTTTTGTGCTTTTGTCGAATAGATGTCAGCTTTTTCTTGAGGATGTTAACTGCTACGTTGGATTTCCACAGTTGCCCCGGGATTTTTCTTGCGGTTTTATGTTCGCAATGTTTTTTAGAAAAAGTTTTCGATTTTGTTGAGCGACAGTCACATACTCTATATGAAAGAATACATAGCCGATTGAATGTGTATTGGTGCATTTTTCTTCTGCACTATTTACAATTTCGCTTTTACTCTATTACTGAGTACGACTCTGAGCCTATTGGAAAGCCATATCTGGTCCCCTGATATAGAGTGACTTTTATCAGATATGATGTGTTAATGATATAAGAGCTTTTAGCATTGCACTCAAAAAAATTCACTCCATAACGTAGGAAAAGTTTCCTTGTGTAGTTAGACAACCCCATTTTTCTTATTTAACAGTAATTCCCACACAAACTACTGGAAGCGGGGGTGCCACAACTAAATTACCGCTATTGAGCCTTTGGATTACTCAATTTGCACTCCTAATGAAGTAAAATTGCTAACGTTTATGACAACGAAAATGGTGACGTATTGTATAGTATCTCCGTTATGAAGATGGCATAATGGGGCCTCCTAGAGTCTGTGTACGGGAATTGTAAAGGAAAAGGTAGCTATACCATACTAGGCACCGATGTGCCATTTGGGACAGACCGAACCACCGCCTCATCCTCTGCCATACAGCGTCATGGAAATGAGATATATCCAGGGGCGTAGAATCAGTACATTGGAACAACTACTTCACGTTCAAGTAGCTTCTCAGCTGGCATCACGAGGCTCTGTGGACTCGCTACGATCCCTTCCACTAGGAAAAAATATCTGTCAGGGCAAGGAATCAAACCCTTAGATCTTTCGCAGGACAGTCAGAAAGGGAGGCGGACAGACATACTGGGAATGGTGAAATTTTGGAGAGAATATTATGTGGAAAGATAAGTGTGTGCGTGTGAAGGAACTGATAGGTGTTAGCAAGTGACTCAAAAGCCAGCGGCCGGCCGGACGGCGCTTCTAGGCGCTTCAGTCTGGAGCCACAAGACCGCAACAGTCACAGGTTTGAATCGTGCCTCGAGCATGGATGTGTGTGATGTCCTTAGGTTAGTTAGGTTTAAGTAGTTCTAAGTCCTAGGGGACTGATGACCTCAGGTGTTAAGTCCCATAGTGCTCAGAGCCATTTGAACCATTTTTGAAAAGCCAACCAACCAAAGAAAAGGTGAATTTGGTCCTTTATATGCGACGGGATAAGTACATAAGTAGCGGTCTGAAGCAATGGTAGATATCAACGATGGGTTCGGGTTTTGGGAGGGCATGCAGATTAAAATTTCTTCTAGGAAGGACATGCAGTGTATGGAGGTGAAAGGAAGTTGGAATATGTTGACGATGCTCTTGTGAACTATTGCTGTTAGAGCAATAGGAAGCCATACACGATGGAGTGCGTCGACAGTTAACAGCAAGCTAGTTACCACCGGCTTACATCTGGCTCTGTGGGAGTTGCCAACTACGATGCAGTTCATTGTGCCTTTGGAGGAGAAACATTATGGCTGTACTACCATCTCACGTCCGGTCAGGTTCACGTCAACCACGGCCAACTACACGTAATAATTAATAAACCATTAGAAAGTAACACTGCCCAAAAGCTATTCAGTACACAAATACACTGAAAGACGGGGGACCTTGAGAACGTTCATGCATATTAGGACGAAAGAAATTCTTCCGGTTACACAGAGTGGGAAAAGTCATGCATGACAGGGGATAACTGCGGAGTTGCCAAAGGTACTAGTTTGCAGTGTTCCCTTTCTAGTCAGCTACATGGAGGTGGAACGAACTGTCATCGAATGTGTACGCATTTGAACTGCAGTTATGTTCCTTAATCAAAATATTTGATTTGGTATCAATTGTTTACACTATCTGGCCATTTAACTGACATACATGTTGGAATAGGCGATCTGACAAGTGAACTATCATAAATCTCACAGCACAGTCCATTCATACTATCTATTTATATTCCAGATTAACTAAGCCAACTGCTAAAACAATTCATATTCAATTAACTGTTAAGAAATCCATATTACTGGTTTATCTAATCTTGAAACTACTTCGATAACCCTAGCAAGGAATTTCATCAGAATACAGCATTATTAGTATGCTGCTCCACACTGTCACATTGATTAAATATCTAGCCCTAACGTTACAAAGCGATTTGAGTTCGTAATGAGGGTACTCTTGAAGATGCATGGTTGACTTTGGTTTACTGGGAAAATTTAGGGTAAGTGTGATTCATCTCTAAAGAAGATAAAGTGTAAATCACCAGTGCGAGCCATTCATGAGTATTACTCGACTGTTTGAGTTCTCCACAAGATCAGATTAAAAGGAGTCATCGATGCATCTCATACGCAGGCTGGTAGATTTGGTACCAGTGGGTGCGATCAACACGGTGAGATTACTGATATGCTTAGACGAACTCAAATGGTAGTACCTGGACGGAAGGCGACATGTTTTTCGGGAACACTACTGAGAAACTTTAGAGAAACAACATTTCAAGTTAACTGCAGAACGATATTACTGCCTCAACGTACATTCCGCCTGACGACCACGATTGAGATAACATAAATCTGGATTCGTACGCAGACATATAGACTGGCATTTTGCCCTCGCTCTGTTTGCGAGTGGAACAGGAAAGGAAAGGACATCATTAGTAGTGCTGCTAAGTACTCTCCGCCATTAATCATACGATGGCCTGCACAGATTGTATGTGGAGATATTCTTGGATGCTGGAAAATGCTGTTTCCTGTAGTTAATCTCATGTGATAGTGCAGTTAGTGAAAGCTTTTTAATTACTCTTAAGACGGCATGGAATACGTACAGTGCATATACACTATTCAGTGGACGGTGGACCGTAGAGATCGATATTCGTTGTACTGTAGAAGAAAGAACATTCAGATGGAAGTGTTATACTCTAAAGGGGAATTAGAAAAAGACCTGCAGGTTCTGTTTATTGTCGACTGTAAAAGAGTTCGTGCCGGGTAGGGGGGATACAATTGTCACATCCCACTTCTGACACCAAATTCAAATGTATACGTGGTTTGGGAATCTGGAGAGATACTTCTGGCTCCAATGGTAATGTTCAAAATGGCAGGGAAGGGGGAAGAACGTTGTTAAATATGCCTCGTAGTGGCAGTGTGCTGAAGGTCGAGCGGTCAGTATTTGATAGTGGCCGTGAAATGACCAAACAGGGAATTACGTACAATACAGAGGATGTACCTCGATCTACGGAGTACAAGAGGCATGCCTAGGGTCGGACGTTAGTAGGTTTAGGCCAGTCTAGGACGTCGAACAATGAAATGAAATGGGTAACGGAAGGGGAAGAGGTTCATGTTATCTTACGTTGGTGGCCGCTCGTGAACAACAGGGCTCTGTCTTCCGAAAAGACAACTGTTCTGCTCGAGATGTCGATTATAAGACAGAGAGGCAATTGTGTTCGGCTCCGCAGAACACTCCAACGTCCACCCTTCATCGGTATCCCGCGCACGGTATTGAAAAAACCAATGGCATGAATTCGCTAACAGTCTCAGCCGATGGCTCAAGGCGTCTCTTATCAGCAGCTTTAACTGGACAGAACTGCCTCGGTTTTGAAAGACAAGCGACGTGCGTCACGTAGACACGGGGTGAATTACTCTGGGAGAAAACTTGAAAAGATTCCACTGGGGCTTTGAAATAAATTTCTTAAACCAATTCCCTAAAATATTCCTTGACTGGCTGCCATTATGTACATTCCTTCCCCCATCCAGAGAAGTGGTTACAAACATCGTTTACAAAAGGGTGTCGGTCGCTCCCCGGAAAGATGGTTTGCCATACCAGGGGCCTTAATACTATGGTAGGGATGCGTTGCAATTGTTTTAGTTTTTTGTATTTACATCGGGGGGGGGGGGGGGGGGACTTACATGCAGTCAAGTTTATCATATTTCGTGAGTTAAGAAACCAATAAAATATGAATTGTTCAGATTTTGTGCAGAAATAAAAAATATTCTATAAGAACTGAAATCATTAGTATAGCAAATACAAAGGAAAATCCACGATTCTAACAAAATATTTAATTATATGGTAATCGAATTATTTGGGAAAAAGCATAATAAATCTAATTAATGTAGTCTTTAACATTTGACTTGGGTAAGAACTGGGTGAGGTACATTCAAAAAGAGTGATAACAAACGTAAAATTGTGCTATATCCTAGACATATTATTTTCAGGTAATAGTTGCACAAAGTTTCACAGGCTACAAAATATTAACACATTCCAGCAGAATGGAGGGTGCAGTTAGCAAGTTCGAGAGACGGTGTTCCATAAATTATATGAAAATTTTGAACCACATTAACTCATGTTAAAATGCAAAGTACAAAGCCTTTTCTTATACTGGAAAAACACTGGAATGAAGGATGAAATCATGGGGCTGTCATATAGCATAAACTAAGCTTGTGAAACAAAGTTACAGGCATGGAGAACACACAGACAAAACTCTACGAAAGGTAATTAAAAGGTGTGTCCATAGTGAGAAAACAACTAACAATATTCTCGTCCTATTCATAAAACTTCATATGAAGGAAGGGAAAGAACGCACTATGTTTTTAATCAGTTCACAAAATACGAAAAGGTTCACATCTGGAATGTAGTCCGGTGCGACAAAGCGCACGCACTGTTGGTAAACAAATTTTGACTGACAGGAGAAGAGCACGTGGCTTGTCCGGTGCTGAAGTTTGACGTCGACAAACTTTAATGGCCATTCTCTCTACCAGGCTGATGGAGGGGGTATTATCTGTGGCGTTACGAATGTTTTGCGGGAGAGGAAAGAGCGTACAAGTAAGCGAGAGGGATGAGGGAAGGTGGGAGGGCGAAGGGGAAGTGGCAGTGGGACTTTCAGCACTCGGCACAGCTGGCGGTGTGTACAGGCAGTAAGCGTACGAGTAAAATGGAAGAAGACAACGCTGGGTAACGGACGGTCCTACACCGGTAATGATCCACACAGAGCGACACCAATTTTGTGCATGAAGAAATCCTAACCGTTTTAGGACAAAACCAAATGCATGGCGGCACAGCAAAAAACATTTAAAGAGGCTCAGTTAATATCGATAGTACATTAACTGCATTAATTCTTAAACAGATAATGGACGACAGAGTGCATTTCAGTGTTGATTTTCAGCAAACACAGAATTCTGAAAATGATGAGGTAACAGGGTGAGCTACGAAAAAAAAGGGCGCGAACTACTGCGATATTGTACAATACAATTTTTAGTCATTTGGGTGGAAATCTCTTGATAACTAAATTTTCAACAAAATAGTGCGTTACAGCGCTTGGGTGATGACGTGATGACGCACGTCATGAGCGATAAACCTCAACAAACTGGTGCTTATTTCAGCAGGAGCTTCAATCTTGTAACATCATGGGTGAGTTTGTTTGAATAAAACAAACGGGAGTCTCATCTGCTTAACACACGGCGGGGCACTGTATCCAAATGGTAGCAGTGTCAGTTTCCGTGCTCGGTTGTAAAATCCTCACTTAGTCAATACATTACTTTGTAAGAAGTAGGGTGAATAATAACGAAACTTGTGTTCATCTTGGTGAACTCTCTGTCTCACTTTCTGCTCTACAGCTCGAGGGTAGCGCACTTCTTCTCCATTCCATGGGCACATTGAACTCTTCTCTACTAATCAGATAACTCAGGTACATCATTAAGCAAGGATTATCACTAACGTACCTATCATAGCGGGTCTGTTAAGGGTTTACGATAGGTGGTATGGTGGTACTATATCTCGGAGGAGGCTCAGAAGTGCAAAGCGCCACCAAGCTAAATGGTGGTTCACAGGAAGGCACCCCATAACGGCCGGCTTTGTTATGGCAATGTATTTTGGTTTTGCTTTCCTTCAGGTGGTGGTCGCTTGCTTCTAAACTCCATTCTTCATTATAGACTGATTACCGGGCATCAGTGTGAAAAACTCGCCATCATTTTTAATCTTAGGCAGCTTGACAGAAAACAGAGAAATAAATGCTTCTAAAACGTTAGTACACTCAGCTCATCTGCAAAGCAGTGGAACAGTGCAGTATTAGTTGCAAGAGATAGATGATAATTCGAAGTATTACAAACTATTGAACAAGGAAAGACAAAAAGAATAGATAACGCAAGGAGGGGCTGCACATTCTAGGTTTGACAACAAAACGAAACGTTCAACGATGTACTCTAGTAAAAAGTGACATTGTAGAAAGACTTTATTAGGATGAACTTAATGCATTCTTTTGAAATATAGAACAAAATCACTGTCAATAAAAGAGATCTAAAAGTTAAATGCAGTACAATATAAAAATTATGTGTCAAAGCTGAATAATACAAACAGCTTAATATCATCAAATAACAAATACTTATACAGTAGTTGGTAGAGGTACCTTAAAACACTTAATGCTCTCCTTACATGGTAATTCAAAACTTATTCAATAACTGGCTTATGAATCAAATTAAGATTATACTTAATCTATGACAGGAAAGACGAAGAGAAGTGGTAACTTTTGGGTGCGTGACTGATTTATCGCAAGGCGACGACTATTCCAGTCCACGTGGTTGCTACATGTGGTCTCCGCTTATAGTAAGCGTTCACTGGGAACATAGGCCACAATTTAGACAACTAAAAAATATTGTCTCAACTGGAAACTTGCTGCATTGTAAAGTGAATTATGGTTAACGCCTCTGCACTGACTTCTGGGATGGCAGCATAAAATAAACCATTTAACATCACTTAAAACACACAGAACCTTTTGCCTGCTCACCAATAACCTCAATAAAAACAACTCCATACATCACCTCATATGAACAAAACTTCGCAGCCCTCTTGGGGATAATAGCTGGAAGTCGTCATATCCTCTCTTATAAACTTACAGGGGTAGAAGAGATCAGTTCTGTTTCGTCGTAACTTCGTGGATTGAGTTAACCAAACAAGGAAATAGAGCAGGCATGGACAGAAAAGGGATAAACGTTTGGGAAATTGAATGCAGAGAGACGAGAATGAAAATAAAGAGATGGTAGAAAAGGTTCGTTCATTTCGTTCCGCAATCCAGCATATCAAGCAAGGTCATATCGGTTTTGGCAACAGAAGTGCTATTCGTGTAATTACGAGTGTGGATGCTCTTGGGGTCTAAACTCACCCAGTACAAACAACGGACGTCACCAGGACTGTCAGAATCCAATGGTTTATCGCGTCTGTGAATAGTCTTGCAATAAAAACAAACTCTCATCAAGGTAAAAAGAGTCCACCACGATGTCGGAAACCTTGCAGACGCCGTATGATGGCAAAGGGCGCTATAGAGCCCTTAAAGCACTCACATCTGTGGAGGAAGGAGAAGGATCCTACTTTCATTATAGGGCAGAGAAATAATGCTTATAGGAAAGATGAAAGATAAAAAGAGTTGATCATGACACGAAAACGAAACGGAAAAGGATGCCATGGATGGTTGGCCGACTCTGTCGTTGCCAAACTAATAGTGCAAGCTGCACATCCCTGGAGAGTTCTCAAAATACGAATATACATTAAGAAACTTCCCATCACAACAACTAGGCATGCATGACACACTTCGACGACAACAAAGTTCAAAACTAGTATAAGAAATTAACTGCAGTATACAGTTTATCTGAATAAATGGTTGAATGATCGCAGTGCATATCAACACTCACAGTACAGAACAGATGGTAGCGACAACGGTGCAGTGGCTGGGGTGCGTACACACGTGGTACACGCGTAGTAGCGGCATAGGTGGCGGGTTGACTGGCTGCACGGCACTGAAAATATGTGTCCCGGGAATTGTTGCCAGGACCCAAATGCAGACGGCAGCAGGAAGCTGACTGTCGACGAACATTGGGAGGCGCCTTTGGTCGATGCTGCTGGGGGATAACAGGGGAGCCTGTGGCAGAAGCTCGGAGGCATCACGGTTTTCTTTCACGTCATGCCGCCTGCTCAGAGTTGGCGGGCGGTTACTCAGAAGCTGGGCTGACTGCGACAGTCAAATGCGGTAGGAGCGCATGCCGTATGCACATGCGCTGGGGAGCACTTCTCCGTGAATTCAGCGATCATGTGTAGGAGCGGGCGCGCTGTGAGAGGCAGGGAGTGGACTTTGCTCCACGCTCTGGTATGAGCGGATGCAGTTTCTGGCGAAGCATCGCAACCGGTGCGTTGCAGCACCCAGGCTTGGCTCGTAGTGGGGAAACCGGCTAATACTGAGCAACCACACAATGACAAACAAGAACCAGAATAAATGGCCACCGTATGGAGTGAAAGGTGGGAACGAATCGTGATTCTAACGCCAATCGTAAAAGAGTTCATGCCGGGAAGGGGGGATATAATAGCTACATCACACATCTGACACCAAATGTAAATGTATACACGGTTTGGGAATGGGGGGAGAAACATCTGGCACCAATGTTAATGTATAAAATGGCAGCGAAGGGGGAAGAAGGTTTGTTAAATATGCCTCATGGTGGCAGTGTGCAGCAGGTCGAGCGGTCAGGATTTGATAATGGGCATACAGGGAATTGAGTACAATAAGGAGGATGTATTTCGATATAAAGAGTACAAAAGGTGCGCCTAGGGTCGGAAGTTAGCAGGTTTAGGCCAGTCAAGGAGGTCGAATAATTAAATGAAATTTGTAACGGAAGGGAAGTGGCTCATGTTAACTTACATAGATGGCCGATCGTGAAAAGAAGAGCCATAGCCCCTGCCTTCCGAAAAGAAGTCTGTTCTGCTCGAGGTCTGTATTACAAGAGAGAGAAACAACTTTTCGGTTCCACAGATCACTCCATCGGCTACAATCGTGATCGGTATCCTGTGTACGCTGTTGACAAAAGCCAATGGGATGAATTCGCTAGCACTTTCAACAGAGGGCTGAAGGCGTCTCTTGTCAGTAGCTTTAACTGGACAGAACTGCCTGGGATTTGAAAGACAAGCGACTAGTGTCAGGTAGACACGGTGCGAATTTCGCTGGGAGAAAAGTTTTTAGATTCCACTGGACCTTTGAAATAAATTTTTTAAAGTAATTCCCTAAAATATTCCTTGACAGGCTGCCATCCTGTACACTACTATCGTCTCTTTCTTACGATATTAGGGGAAGCCAGTGTGAAATAATCCTGTATACACACTCATGAATTAAGAGAAATGCTCAGCTCTTATAAATAATTACATATTCTGCAATCGTTAGAGCACAAACTCATGTCTTCACTTTCGCTGTAATCTTAATGCTCTGTTCAAAGACGGACCTTCTCGTACAGTCAAATTTGCACTTACAGTTGTTGTTGTTGCGGTCTTCAGTCCTGAGACTGGATTGATGCAGCTCTCCATGCTAATCTATCCTATGCAAGCTTCTTCATCTCCCAGTACCTACTGCAACATACATTCTTCTGAATCTGCTTAGTGTAGTCATCTCTTGGTCTCCCTCTAAGATTTTTACCTTCAACGCTGCCTTCCAATACTAAACTGGTGATCTCTAGATGCCTCAAAATATGTCCTACCAACCGATCCCTTTTTCTGGTCAAGTTGTGCCACAAATTTCACTTCTCCCCAATCCTATTCAATACCTCCTCATTAGTTATGTGATCTACCAATCTAATCTTCAGCATTCTTCTGTAGCACCACATTTCGAAAGCTTCTATTCTCTTTTTGTCCAAACTATTTTTCGTCCATGTTTCACTTCAATACATGGCTACACTCCATCAAATACACTCCTGGTAATTGAAATAAGAACACCGTGAATTCATTGTCCCAGGAAGGGGAAACTTTATTGACACGCTCCTGGGGTCAGATACATCACAAGATCACACTGACAGAACCACAGGCACATAGACACAGGCAACAGAGCATGCACAATGTCGGCACTAGTACAGTGTATATCCACCTTTCGCAGCAATGCAGGCTGCTATTCTCCCATGGAGACGATCGTAGAGATGCTGGATGTAGTCTTGTGGAACGGCTTGCCATGAAATTTCCACCTGGCGCCTCAGTTGCACCAGCGTTCGTGCTGGACGTGCAGACCGCTTGAGACGACGCTTCATCCAGTCCCAAACATGCTCAATGGGGGACAGATCCTGAGATCCTGCTGGCCAGGGTAGTTGACTTACACCTTCTAGAGCACGTTGGCTGGCACGGGATACATGCGGACGTGCTTTGTCCTGTTGGAACAGCAAGTTCCCTTGCCGGTCTAGGAATGGTAGAACGATGGGTTCGATGACGGTTTGGATGTACCGTGCACTATTCAGTGTCACCTCGACGATCACCAGAGGTGTACGGCCAGTGTAGGAGATCGCTCCCCACACCATGATGCCGGGTGTTGGCCCTGTGTGCCTCGGTCGTATGCAGTCCTGATTGTGGCGCTCACCTGCACGGCGCCAAACACGCATACGACCATCATTGGCACCAAGGCAGAAGCGACTCTCATCGCTGAAGACGACACGTCTCCATTCGTCCCTCCATTCACGCCTGTCGCGACACCACTGGATGCGGGCTGCACGATGTTGGGGCGTGAGCGGAAGACGGCCTAACGGTGTGCGGGACCGTAGCCCAGCTTCATGGAGACGGTTGCGAATGGTCCTCGCCGATACTCCAGGAGCAACAGTGTCCCTAGTTTGCTGGGAAGTGGCGGTGCGGTCCCCTACGGCACTGCTTAGGATCCTACGGTCTTGGCGTGCACCCGTGCGTCGCTGCGGGCCGGTCCCAGGTCGACGGGCACGTGCACCTTCCGCCGACCACTGGCGACAACAGCGATGTACTGTGGAGACCTCACGCCCCACGTGTTGAGCAATTCGGCGGTACGTCCACCCGGCCTCCCGCATGCCCACTGTACGCCCTCGCTCAAAGTCCGTCAACTGCACATACGGTTCACGTCCACGCTGTCGCGGCATGCTACCAGTGTTAAAGACTGCGATGGATCTCGTATGCCACGGCAAACTGGCTGACACTGACGGGGGCGGTGCACAATTGCTGCGCCGCTAGTGCCATTCGACGGCCAACACCGCGGTTCCTGGTGTGTCCGCTGTGCCGTGCGTGTGATCATTGCTTGTACAGCCCTCTCACAGTGTCCGGAGCAAGTATGGTGGGACTGACACACCGGTGTCAATGTGTTCTTTTTTCCATTTCCAGGAGTGTACTTTCAGAAATGACTTCCTGACACTTAAATCTATACTCGATGTTAACAAATTTCTCTTCTTCAGAAACTCTTTCTTTGCCATTGCTTCGACATTTTATATCCTCTCTACTTCGACCATAATCAGTTATTTTCCTCCCCAAATAGCAGAACTCCTTTACTACTTTAAGTGTCTCATTTCTTAATCTAATTCCCTCAGCATCACCCGATTTAATTCGACTACATTCCATTATCGTCGTTTTGCTTTTGTTGATGCTCATCTTATATCCTCCTTTCAAGACACTATCCATTACGTTCAACTGCTCTTCGAAGTTCTTTGCTGTCTCAGACAGAATTACTATGTCATCGGCGAACATCAAAGTTATTATTTCTTCTCCGTGGATTTTAATACCTACTCCGAATTTCTCTTTTGTTTCCTTCACTGCTTGCTCAATATACAGATTGAATAACGTCGGTGAGAGAATACAACCCCGTCTCACTCCCTTCCCAACCACTGCTTCCCTTTCATGTCCCTCTACTCTTATAACTTCTATCTGGTTTCTGTACAAATTATAAATAGCCTTTCGCTCCCTGTATTTTACCCCAGCCACCTTCAGAATTTGAAAGAGAGTATTCCAGTCAACATTGTCCAAACCTTTCTCTAAGTCTACAAATGCTAGAAACGTAGGTTTGCCCTTCCTTAATTTAGCTTCTAAGATACGTCGTAGGGTCAGTATTGCCTCACGTTTTCCAACATTTCTACGGAATCCAAACTGATCTGCCCCGACGTCGGCTTCTACCACTTTTTCCATTCGTTTGTAAATAATACGCGTTAGAACTTTGCAGCTGTGACTTATTAAACTGATTGTTCGGTAATTTTCACATATGTCAACACCTACTTTCTTTGAGATTGGAATTGTTATACTCTTCTTGAAGTCTGAGGGTATTTAGCCTGTCTCGTACATATTGCTCACAGATCGTAAAGTTTTGTCAGGACTGGCTCTCCCAAGGCCGTCAGTAGTTCCAATGGAATGTTGTCTACTCCGGCGGCCTTGGTTCGACTCAGGTCTTTCAGTGCTCTGTCAAACTCTTCACTCAGTATCGTATCTCCCATTTCATCTTCATCTACATCCTCTTACATTTCCATAATATGGTCCTCAAGTACATCGCCCTTGTATAGACCCTCTATATACTCCTTCCACCTTCCTGGTTTCCTTTCTTTGCTTAGAACTGGGTTTCCATCTGAGCTCTTCATGTTCATACAAGTGGTTCTCTTATCTCCAAAGGTCTCTTTAATTTTCCTGTAGGCAGTATCTATCTTACCCCCAGTGAGATAAGCCTCTACACCCTTACATTTGTCCTCTAGCCATCCCTGCTTAGCCATTTTGCACCTCCTGTCGATCTCATTTTTGAGACGTCTTTATTCCTTTTTGTCTACTACTATTCCGTTTTGCCTGCTTCATTTACTGCATTTTTATATTTTCTCCTTTCATGAATTAAAGTCAATATTTTTTCTGTTACCCAAGGATTTCTACTAGCCCCCACCTTTTTACCTACTTGATCCTCTGCTGCATTCACTACTTCATCCCTCAAAGCTACCCATTCTTCTTCTGGGTATTTCTTTCCCCCATTCCTGTCAATTGCTCCCTTATGCTTTCCCTGAATGAACAACCTCTGGTTCTTTTAGTTTATCCAGGTCCCATCTCCTTAAATTCCCACCTTTTTGCAGTTTCTTCAGTTTTAATCTACAGATCATACCCAACAGATTGTGGTCAGAGTCCACATCTGCCCCTGGAAATGGTTTACAATTTTAAACCTGGTTCCTAAATCTGTGCCTTACCATTATATAATCTATCTGAAACCTGTCAGTGTCTCCCAGCTTCTTCCATGTATACAGCCTTCTTTTATGATTCTTGAACCAAGTGTTAGCTATGATTAAGTTGTGCTCTGTGCAAAATTCTACCAGGCGGCTTCCTCTTTCATTTCTTCTCCCCAATCCATATTCACCTACTATGTTTCCTTCTCTCGCTTTTCCTAGTACCGAGTTCCAGTTACCCATGACTATTAAATTTTCGTCACCCTTCACTATCTGAATAATTTCTTTTATTTCATCATACATTTCTTCAATTTCTTCGTCATATGCAGAGCTAGTTGACACATAAACTTTTACTACTGTAGTAGGTGTGGGCTTCGTATCTTTCTTGGCCAAAATAATGCGTTCACTATGCTGTTTGTAGTAGCTTACCCGCATTCCTATTTTCCTATTCGTAATTAAACCTACTCCTGCATTTCCCCTATTTGATTTTGTGTTCATAACCCTGTAGTCACCTGACCAGAAGTCTTGTTCCTCCTGCCACCGAACTTCACTAGCTCCCCCTGTATCTCACTTTAAGCTATCCACTTCACTTTTTAAATTTTCTAACCTACCTGGCAGATTAAGGGATCTGACATTCCACGCTCCGATCCGTAGGACGCCAGTTTTCTTTCTCCTGATAACGACATCCTCTTGAGTAGTCCCCGCCCGGAGATCCGAATGGGGGACTATTTTTCCTCCGGAATATTTTACCCAAGAGGACGCCATCATCATTTAATCATACAGTAAAGCTGCATGCCCTCGGGAAACATTACGGCCGTAGTTTCCTCTTGCTTTCAGCCGTTCGCAGTACCAGCACAGTAAGGCCGTTTTTGTTATTGTTACAAGGCCAGATCAGTCAATCACCCAGACTGTTGCCCCTGCAACTACTGAAAAGGCTGCTGCCCCTCTTCAGGAACCGCACGTTTGTCTGGCCTCTCAACAGATACCCCTCCGTTGTAGTTGCACCTGCGGTACGGCTATCTGTATCGCTGAGGCACGCAATCCTCCCCACCAACGGCAAGATTCATGGTTCATGGGGGGGAGGGGGGGCGGGCACTTACAGTATGGCGTGGCTATTATACCACAATTAGTTCTGAAATTACTGTTATACATAGAGATCTACGTCTTCATAACTACTTACGTAGTAAAAAAAATGCAGTCGTTTCATGAAAGTAATTGTATTTTTAGTGCTAGGAGCATTTTTTGCTCATAGCTGCGATACTCTGTGGCTCAGCGTTTACACGAGATTTGACTGTGTAGATTACGGTTGGGAGAATGAGAAGTCATAATGGCTCTCTCCAACAGAAACGTAATGAAATTAACTTATTTGCTTGCAGGCCACATCGTGTCACGTTATAGTTAGAACAGTGTTCATGCTTAAGAGTGTTTATGTAGCCAAATTAAATTGTTTTACCCCGCAGATCTGTACTAAGTATCTCTGCCCAATTAATCACACTCAAAAGTTTTGTAAAAATTCGAACTCAGAAACAAAAGCTTGTCCCTTTAAACTTGGAACATTCACGAACATCTTGTATAGTTACATTAAGAGTAGCTTTCCTTCAAGGTCTTCTTTTCTCTCAATGTACATGTTACAGCTGAATTATGAGAACTCCTCTGGCGTTGGTAGCAAGTACTGATGGCTACTTGTTCAGTACCAAGATTTACACTACTGGCCATTATAATTGCTACACCACGAAGATGAAGAGCTACAGACGCGAAATTTAACCGACAGGAAGAAGATGCTGTGATATGCAGATGATTAGCTTTTCAGAGCATTCGCACAAGATTGGCACCGGTAGCGGCACCTACAATGTGCTGACATGAGGAAAGTTTCAAACCGATTTCTCATACAAAAACAGCAGTGGACCGACGCTGCCTGGTGAAACGTGGTTGTGATGCCTCGTGTAAGGAGGAGAAATGTGTACCATCACGTTTATGACTTTGATAAAGATCGGATTGTAGCCAATCGCAATTGCGGCTTTTCGTATAGCGGCACTGCTCCTCACGTTGGTCGATATCCAATGACTGTTAGCAGAATACGTAATCGTTGGGTTCAGGAAGGTAAAACGGAACAACGTGCTGGATCCCAACGGCCTCGTATTACTAGCAGTCGAGATGACAGGCATCTTATCCGCATGGCTGTAACGGATCTTGCAACAACGACTCGATCCCTGAGTCAACAGGTGGGGAGGTTTCCAAGACAACAACCATCTGCACCAACAGTTCGGCGACATTTGCAGCAGCATGGACTACGATCTCGGAGACCACGGCCGCGGTTACCTTTGAAGCTACATCACAGACAGGAGGGCCTGCGATGGTGTACTCAACGACTAACCTGCGTGCACGAATGGCAAAACGTCATTTTTTCGGATGATTTCCGATTCTGTTTAGAGCATTATGATGGTCGCATCCGTGTTTGGCGACATCACGGTGAACTTACATTGGAAGCGTGTATTCATCATCGCCATACTGGTGTATCACCTGGCGTGATGATATGGGGTTCCATTGGTTACACGTCTCGGTCACCTCTTGTTCTAACTGATCCCAGTTTGAACAGTGGACGCTACATTTCAGATGTGTTACGACCCGTGGCTCTACCCTTCATTCGATCCCTGAGAAACCCTACATTTCGCCGTGCAGGATTAGCCTAGCGGTCTTAGGCACTGCAGTCATGGACTGTGCGGCTGGTTCCGGCGGAGGTTCGAGTCCTCCCTCGGGCGTGGATGTGTGTGTTTGTCCTTAGGATAATTTATGTTAAGTAGTGTGTAAGCTTAGGGACTGATGACCTCAGCAGTTAAGTCCCATAAGATTTCACACACACACAAACCCTACATTTGAGCAGGATAATGCACGACCGCATATTCAGGTCTTGTACGGGCCTTTCTGGATACAGAAAATATTCGACTGCTGCCCTGCCAGCACATTCTCCAGATCTCTCATCAATTGAAAACGTCTGGTGAATGGTGGCCGAACAACGTGCTCGTCACATTACGCCACTCACTACTCTCGATGAACTCTGGTATCGTGTTTAAGTTGCATGAGCAGTTGTACCTGTACACGCCATCCAAGCTCTGTTTGACTCAATGCCCAGGCGTCTCAAGGCCGTTATTAAGGGCAGAGGTGGTTGTTCTGGATACTGATTTCTCAGGATCTATGCATCCAAATTGCTTGAAAATGTAAGCACATGTCAGTTCTAGAATAATATATTTGTCCTATGAGTACCCGTTTATCATTCGCATTTCTTCTTGGTGTGCACTTGTAATGGCCAGCAGTGTACTTTTATTTGTGTACTACTTTTCCTTAATTAGTGCCCATATGGAGAGCTTAGAAACTGTGGACAGGTCATCAAAGATTTCCAGCCATACAGATTTAAAAACGAAATTGACATCTTTATAAACAGTTCATTGGAAAGATAGTATCATGCATTATTTACTATTATTAATAGACTGATTTCCTTCGAAACATATCAGATTAGCTGAGTATAATTGTACAAAACTTATTCTGATATCGAAATACGTATACCTCATTGCAGGGCAACGGAACTGTTGTATCAAGGATGGTCATCAGGGTGAAGGATGGGAGGAACTTATATCACTCCCTAACTGCAGGTAAGGGAACAATATTTAATACTTTTCAGCAGAATCACCGGTACCAAAACAAAAGTCAGCGCTGACAGCAAACGGAATAGTACAGACCATTTATCTGATGAAATGAATGCACAACTGTAATGAGTTCAGTTGATTCGGACGAGGTAATCTTCCAAATACTGTGATGAAGTCGAAATCTGAGAAATCTTCTACGTAATTTCATGGCATTGCACTTTTACTTCATGTCAGACAACGAACTGCATCGTCTGCATTTTACATTCATATCCTGCGTCAGTGCAGACATAGATTCGTCTGCGTAAGTAGGACATTAGATGCACAAATGTCCACTGGTGCCACAACAATACCGTTCATTCAACTTATCACCAGGCAGCATTCTGGCGCTATCCTCTGGAGATCTGATTGTCATTATCCTTAAACTAGGGAGTCCCCTCACAGCTTCTGAGCTTTATTGTGTTATTCACTTACTGACTGTCTTTCACAAATCAACATCTCATATGATGTCCGCTGTCTTTTGAGTTAACTATCACTTTTGCTCTATTTTTCCCTCTCTCCTGGATATTTTAAGAAAATACTGAAGTTAATTTAGCTTAGTTTATGTTACATATGTGCAGGAAGGACTCCAGATTACCGGCCCCCAATAAAACTACTCCCACTGATTTAATCTAAATTAAAATCTCACAACATGAATTGTCACAGAAACACGCTCAATATGTAGTAATCTGAACTGGTATACTCAATAGCTTAGAAATGCATAACTCATTTAACGAAACAGTAAATTTTTAATTGTAAGAAAATCGTTAGCAACATTTCTTTTTCGTCCTACATGAATGGTGAAGAAATAATGATACAAAATACACTAAAATAGAAAAACCATGATTTCTCATCAAGAAAAGTATGTAAGACCTCAACATTAGCAAATGAACATGCACACATGTACACAATCACACTTGGAAAGGGAATTTTAAAACTAAATACATACACATTTTAGAGATTTCCTATGGAGAAATGTTAAATAAACATCTGACGTGATTTTTTTTCATTTTATATTTTAAGCACAATACAATGATTACAATGATCACGCCAACGAGTTTTGCACAGGTAACGCATACATTATATGTGTAATCAAGTCCACCTTCCTCCTTCACATATATAGTTCACCCTACAGCACTGTTATTATCTGAATACGCACACGTAATACTTTTTTTCAATCCCTGTGGGATATAACCCTCAATTCTATGACTACCTAGTTAGGCTAATATAAGACTCTGGGATGAAATATTCTAAGTACTACAAATGGTCACACAAACAAAAGCTGCAACTCCTTTTTTTCTTCCTTAACAGTGGTACATGGAGGTGAGTCGACAATAAAGCTTTCTCTCTGCTTTGGTAGCGTTCTATTCTAATTAGCTTCCTACCATTATCGTTCTTTTTTCTTCTAGGTAAGTCAGTAAGGTTGATTACTGTTAGCTGAATTTTCTCACTCCCCTCTAATTTATCTCTTGAAACTTTGGAAGCCTGGTAATTCATTCATTTTTCTCTACTTTACTGAAAGTTAGTTCAGATGTTGCGAACCGTTCACAATTTCTTCAAACCGATGTAAACATCAGATCTCTAATGACTGTCTGTCTAGCCAACAGTCCGCAGCTCGTGGTCGTGCGGTAGCGTTCTCGCTTCCCATGCCCGGGTTGCTGGGTTCGACTCCCGGCGGGGTCAGGGATTTTCTCTGCCTCGTAATGACTGGGTGTTGTGTGATGTCCTTAGGTTAGTTAGGTTTAAGTAGTTATAAGTTCTAGGGGACTGATGACCTAAGATGTTAAGTTCCATAGTGCTCAGAGCGATTTGATCTGATTCTAACCAACAGGTTTTCAAAAAACAATTCAGCTGAAAAATCATATGTCCAATGTGGTTTGCTTCTGGGTGGTGTCTCAAAGTAGGGATTTGAGTAATGTGACTCGGCTCCAAAGTGCTTCTCCAGTGACAACTTGTGAAGCCAGAGGCATAATCCGAAAGTAGGGTGAATGGCTTGCCTACTTGCGGAATACGTTAACTAAGCAAAGGATTTAAATTTGGGGTTGCCCCTTAGATGGGTATAACCTCAGGTGTTTTGGAAATAAACTATGAAACGCCACATGTTTCTTGAGCACAAGGTAGTGAGTCGCAAACTCCCGCCGAGAAGATGGGTAAAGACTGTTCAGTTACTATGGTATGCCGAAATGCTTCACTACCTTTGTTACTGAGATTGGATTTCTGACATACATTACAGGTGTCGATAGTATGTTGACTTTTATGTTGGAGATTGGGAAAATAGCAGAATGTCCGGAGTTTGTTGGCACACTTTACCACCCCAAAATGTCCCCAAGCCCAGTGGGTGCCACATATAAAGTTTTCTTCATATTCAGCCAGGTTAGACAAGACCAGTTATATGCATTTTCACATCTCTAACAGAACGTTGTCATCCACCACATTTTGCTGCTGTAGATGGAAGGTCACAAGTCTGCTACAGTTGCTGGAGCACTGAATACCACCTCAGATCCATTCAATATAATTTAGCTACTTTCTTGCATAGGTTAAGTAATAATGTTACTGTAGCTCATCTTCCATAAACAATAAGGGGAAAATTCTTGATCGGTCTTCTGTAATACATTCCTGATAAAAGCCTCTGAAAACCAGGAAAACCGCACTTGATCTATCACTTCTATATAAACAATTGTAATATCATATTCTTGTAGGATCAGTGTCCATCTGGCAAGGTGAACATGAATTAGTACGCATTTATGAAGGAATCTTGGCATCTTCCGCTCTTTTCTTCTGTAGTTTCATTCTCAGACTGATAATGCTCTACTATAAAATGCATTCGGTTAGAAGAAGAGCTCCTCATATATTATTCGAGTTTGCAATAGTGAGACATCAAAACCTATTGATGATTAATCACTGCTGAGTTCAAAATCAAGTATCATAATTACCTGGATAACAGAGTAGTTTAGAATTCACTAAACCTCACTTGAGTCCCCAATTTTTTCCTGACAGTCACTTGTCCATAATAAAAGAAGTAAGAGTTTCCCGTTTACGGACTGTTTGGATACAAACCATTGTAAGAGCGAATGATCGGTACCTCTACAACAGACGAGCTTTCCTCCTGGGTTCAGAATGACGAGAAGTTGACTGAAGTAGGGACTACTGTATCTCACCAGTAGATCCTAGTAGTATGGCAACGTTGAAATGTTGTCAAAACTATTCAAGATGGAGGATCTAGGATTGCAACGATATATTTCTCTACATCACAATGAGATCATGCTGGAATGACCAAAGTTTGGCAGGAAAATTAGTCAGTTAGGCTACCACCACTGACCTAATGTCCTCCCCTCGTCCATCCCTCCCCTCCCTCAGAAAATGTTGGAAAGTTAAAATTCCAGCAGGGCAATGGAACACACAACGGTTACCTCCACTAACCTAAGAAAATGGCGGGAAATTAGGTCACTTGGGTACCTCCACTAATCCAAATCGTCCGACCGCCACCTCTTCGTAGGAATTGGTGGGGAAAGGACTAAGTGCTTACCAGATAGGTTGAATGTCAATCTTTATTTTGCATGCAGTGTTTATTTAAACAGTTTGAGGCACTAGTGCTGTACATGAGGTTTGGAGTCCAACTGACCTAGTGCAAAGTATCGTCACCAGAGGGCCATATCGTACCTTTTGTAGCATAATCTAAGGTGGCGTTCTGGGGAGCCAAAAATGGCGAGACTAGGCCTGTGCTGCACTGCTGGAGAGAGGAAGGAGTGTTCTTCATTTCTTTTGGAACAGTTCCTAAACTGGTCCCAGCGGAGGTTCGAGTCTTCCCTCAGGCATCGGTGTGTGTGTTCGTCCGTAGCATAATTTAGATTAAATACTGTGTAAGCGTAGGGGCTGATGACCTTAGCAGTTAAGTCCCATAAGATTTCACACACATTTGAACATTTGAACAGTTCCTTTAGCGATGGATTTCACTCAGTTCATTTATTACACTGATACAAAACACTCTCCCTGACATGCTTGCGCTCACGCAGCATAGCCTAAAGACGTGCAACCTACTCGTAAATTATCTAAGTAATGCAGTGCACTGATGTACAGACACGCAAACAACTCCAAAATTACCGAAATAATTCATTGCACACATTACAGAGTTGCAAACTGCTCGAAGATGACTGAAATAATGCATATAAAACGCTCAGTACACGCTCACTAATTATAAATTATCGAAATAGTGCAGTTCACAGCACACAGACCTGCAACCTACTCGGAAGTTAATGAAATAATTCAGTAAAGTGATGAGCAGACAAGCAAAGAACTCGTAAATTGTCAAAGTAACGCATGTAAAATGCTGTGCAACACGCTCACGAATTATAATCTGTCTAAATGATGCAGTACTTTGATGTACAGCAACTCAAGTTACTCGTAAATCACCGAAATATTGCAACACACTGATGTACATACATGCAAACAAATTGTAAATGGACAAAATAATTCATATGTTACTTAATGCCAACACGTTCACAGCACTTAAACAGCCGAAAGTAATGTACTGCACAAACGCTCATTGCACGTAAAAAAACGCTTTCAAACTATTATCAACTGCAAAATATCAGAGGGTCACGTCTATTAGCAGGTATACAGTGAGAATTCTTCAAGTATTATACTGAAGTCAAATGTCTATCTAAATAACGTCCAAATCACCCTCTGGATGCACACATGTTTGCCATTGCTGGCTGTGACCCAGTGAAGACCTAACTACCAAGTGGCTCACCAGAGCAGGTGCACCTAAAAGGTACTCGGTGTTATATTGACCTCATAAGGCCGTATAAATAAGAGCCAAGTCGACCACTAAGAAAATCTGCAGTGCTGTAGAAACAGTTAATGGTGACTTTTGTAGCAGCTTTCGTAATGTCTCAGCTTGTCTGTATGGAAATTCGTGTACTAACTGAGCCTGTTTACGAAAATAGCCCAGCATAATGCTGAATGCATTCCTCCTAATTGTACTAACATGGCACCCCATCCATCACGTGTTATCATTCATGGAAGTCGTTAAGTCCTGCTTTCAAAAAACATCTCCGAAACACAAACATTCTCACCAATATGTACACGCTTCTATACCCCAACAGAAAAGATGTCTTGTGAATGAATGAGGCATTGTGATCGGCTCTTACAGAATTTACCCGCCAAGTTACTGATGCTACCGGGTGGAAGCACTGTCCACCTCTTTCTTTCTGCAGATGAGACTTTCAGCACCAAAACTATTTTGTTCAGATCGCCACATTGCCCTGACAATTAAACTCAGCAAGTTGGCATACAGATTGTGAAATACAGAAAGACTTTTGCACAATTACAGTGCTCGCCACTGAAGACAGAAGCTTGAATATTAGAGTGTGAAACTGATCTCCCACCTGACCATACATCACCGTGTAACATGTCGAGGTACTAAACACACATATCGTATCCTGCACCATACAAAATCGCCCATTTTGCATCACTCATATAGCTGTCGACCACCAGACACTCGTATATTTACCAGGAAGGCAGACAGCATAAGCATATGTGTCATATATACTCCACAGAGCACTAAATATTTTCCCACAAAGTCGGGTGGTCATCCACTTCAGCTGACAGTCTAAAATCATCAACCATCAATGCATGACCAGAGCGCCCTCAGTGAACTGAAGTAACTCTCTGAACTGTTGTATAAAGATGGGCTGGTTTCCCCCTAGCACAAAGATGTTACTGTTTCTGGCCCTGACCTCAGGCTTGCTTGGTTTCTAGACAAATCTCCAGGGGCTGGGATTACTAGAACTCATATAATTTCACGTGTTTTGTCATGTCACACCTGGGATTGGGCTCGCATGTGGACCACCCACGCATTACATCCAAACACGTTCAAAGTTGGGTCCCCCAGTGGGAGGATCGGGTCTTGGGAGCTATTGGCGGCACATGCATATTCACACAGACATACAGAAGACCGAGAGCATGCTCTGCGAATTTGTAATATGTGGGGTGGAGGCTTCTGGGTGTACTCGAGTGAAGTACTATAGTATGCTTCTTGATCAGAAAAATAGCGCATTTGCGCTAGGTGTTGACAGCTATACTACATTTACAAGCAATTTTAGAACGAGTGATTATGTCATGATCACATGGGTAGAACGTACACAAAATCAATAGAATTGTGAAAAATGACTGGAGAATACGTACGAATTGAGGGAACATACACCGAAATGCTGGGAAATTGAGGAAGTACTTGCGTGTCTTCTTGTTGATGCAGAACAATTAGTACTTGAGAACAAGTAGGCGACAAAGGAATATGAGAAAACGTCGGCAGGGAAGCGAAGGGAACAAGGAATGCAGTCACTTTTCCTGTCGAAGCAGCATTCTCCTGCATATCTATTGAGGTAATAATGATACATGCGAGTTGACTACTGTATTGGACGCTTTTCAGGAAGATAGAAACTTACATACATCTGTGTTACAGAATAACTGAGTGTGGATGTGATGATCGATTGAGATGGAGCTGTAACGAGATATGATTTAATGGCAGACTGATGATATGTTATATAGTGGTAGATGTTGACGCAGGCCATTTGATCATTTTCTCCGCTGTTCTGTCGTGATACATCAGTCGTGAGACATAGCCTGCGTTTGACTCTCATGCATCCACATGTTCCGTATGTGATTTAGAGCACTGCGATCGTTAACAGCAAACCTCTTGGTCATCATACGACTTCCATCTCATATGTGATAAAACGTGGCCATGGTGTTTTGACAGAATCCTCTAAACAAACTAAATTTAGTGCGCTGTACTCCATCCCCTGTCGCATCTTGGCTGTAAAATCGAAACTTCACTTTTATAACTGAGATGATTCTCAGTTAGCAATAGGTGTTTGTGAGACACTTTAATCCCCATTTATACATCTGCTGGACAGATGTGCTGTTTACTGCGTTAGTGGGGGCTTCACTTGTAAGATGTATTCTCCATTACTAACCATCATTTTGTATAGGAATGGTGTGGGCATAGTAAAATTTCTGAACCATGTTCGGATATGAACAGTGGACGCTATACATTTGTGGAAAGCTATATTGTGCATGTACCACACAGCGCCAATGTTTAAGGAAGTAGTTTTTGCGTTTTACAGTTTGTTACCATAGTTTATCCTAGAGAAACCTTCAAGAAGGATGTATGTCATGAGCTGCGGATATACTTCTTACATTGGTATATTAACAGCGCTGCATTCCACCTGACTGATAGTTTGGAAATGGTGTAACGTTATAGCCTATTTCAAGTGCAGAACTGTGTAGCCTTATGAGTTCATGTGCTGATGTTCTCTCCTACCAGTTCCCTCCTGGTACTGATGCCAGACACTAGAACAATTCTTTAAAAATTATAGCACAGCTGATTTATGTAAAATGTTTAGAACTCCATCTGTCTGGATCTCTATCACACATAAAAGTTGCCTGTTCCTTGTTCTTCTTAACTGTATGCTATTGCATTACGTTACTTTCAAATCTGTTATTATGTACCAATAAGGAGTGCTAACTTCCTAGACATGGGCGCACGTGCAGAAATCTTGTCCACATGGATGTGCGAGGACTCAGCAAGCTCCATTCATTCAAGAGATGCCGAGTGTAGTGGTCTCCTTCTGGGTGGCTGCATACTTGGTTGGTCAGAGACAGTGCAATGGGGTCTTTCATGTGTCGAATTGTATCCTCAGACTATGATAAAGGTCTGTGACTCCCTTCATAATAGAGATAGATCGTAATTTAAGCAGTATGCTCGAGGTTTTAGAAATACAAAAGGCATTCAAAAAGTTTTGCCAAGTTGTCTCTAATTGATTAATTTTCTGCACGAGGAAAATGAAACTTTTTGTGAATATATGGGAATATTTAGCTATAAGTTGTTGTACAAAAGTATTTTCTTTCATGTACAGGTGAGCCATAATGGAGCGTGAAGTAGATGTCAGGTTGCGGCAGCGGTTGGTGATGGACTTCCTCTTCGAGATTAGTGATGACTCTGCCACATCGATTCACATGAAGTTTCTCACTGATTATGGAGAAGACACAGTGGATCGCAGCAGTATTCAGCGGTTGTTGGGAGGTTTAACCCTCCTAATACCGTGGGGTCTACAATGGCCCCAGGCCATACTTTACTGTAAAATATACCTTATTTTCTATTTCAGAAATTATGAAAAATTCGGACTTTTCCTGCATTAAGTAATGGGTTCGTAATATATTAATATAAGTTTTTGAAAACATTTAGTTTGGCAGAAAATCAAGAGAGAACCACTGAATACCACTGGGGTTAAATGCAATCCCTTTTCTTTCTTGCGGTTCTATTACCCAATAATGCTGCAATGAATCCATAAATGTTGCTGTATTTCCTTTGTTTTATTCTTGTGAATATTGTTGTAACGTGTGATTGTTGCCAATAATTTATAAGCCGACAGTTACTTGTTCCATACAAGTGGAGACTACAAGTGGAGAGTGCTATTGGGTTGGCTGGATTTAGTGGAAAATGTCTCGTCACCTTTCCGATAACGAAGTGCTTGATATATTACTGCAGGATAATCCTCTATCTGAAGAATCAAATAGTGATATCAGCGATATAGTTTCTGATGTCTCATGCAGCGATGGAGAAACTGATGTCTTAGGAGAGAATATTCCTCTGTCAGATGGAAGTTCAGAAGATTTGGACAGCATAGATGTCCAGCTTCAACAGGAAGGGACACATATTTCTGACTGTTATATGTAAGTACAAGGCCCATAATGAAGCAGTTACACATCTGCGGAACGAAGAGGATGGCAGATCCATTTTTAGTGAAGAAATGGCTATAAATCACTTTACGCAAATTTCAAGGTGCATCCGATTTGATGACGCAGATGTGAGACGTCACAACCGTTCTCTATTCAAGCTGGCTCCCATTTGAGACATATTTGAAATGCAGGTACACACAATTCAAGAAGCGTATTTTCCTCACAGCAACGTAACAATTGATGCAAAGCTTGTGGCATTTCGTGATAGATGTCCATTTCGGCCAAATATTCCTTCAAAACCAGGAAAATATGGGTTGAAATTATGGGTTGGTTGTGATAGTGCAACATCTTACGTTCTCAATCTCCAAGTTTACACTGGACGACAAGAAAATTAATCTCGTGAAGTTGGTCAAGGCAAGAGAGTTGCTTTAGTTATGGTGAAAGGTTTAGAGAACAGTGGCAGAAATGTAACAACTGACAATTTTTTCACTAGGCTTAGTTTGGCGAGAAAAATTCTGAAAATCAGTCTCACACTCTTAGAAACAATTATAAAAAATAAAGGAGAACTACAACAAGCTTTCACTCCGACCAAAAGCCGAGACAAATATTCATCTATTTTTGGATTCCAAGAGCATGCTTCAATTGTTTCACATTGCCAAAAAAAGGGAAAAGTTCTAACTTTGCTCAGTACAATGCATTCATGGAAGGAAGTGGAAGATCGTGAAGAATGCAAGCCAGTTATGATTTTGGATTATAATAAAACAAAATCAGTAGTAGGTACCATGGACAAGCTGGATAGAACGTACGCAAGAAAGAGGATGAGCTGAACGTGGCCAACGGTATTATTTTACAACATGATTGATATCAGTGCACTGAATGAATTTATCATATGGCTTCATCTTACACCAGACTGAGCAGAAAGGACCAACTACAAGAGACGGGAATTTCTCACAGGATTAGGAAAGCAGCTCGTCGGAAGAAAGCCAAACTAAATTATTTCCCCAGTACTTCCACCAACAGTAAAGACAAAGAAAAGAGGAAGGTATCCGTTCTGTAAAAGGTCTGAGGATAGAAAATTCACCGATAAATCTTCAAAATGTGGATGTTCCGTGTGTAAAAACCACTCTGCAATTTGTTGCTGTAAGGGTAATAAGTCAGAAATGTCGATTCGGAATTTAATCAAAAATGTTTGTAGTTTCATGAGAATCGTTTGCAAATTTAACGGAAATAAATATTTTTTTTAAATATGCATTTTAATTTAATGTAATGTCACTGAAATCATGTTTCAGATTGTAAAAAAATAAGGAATGTGATTTTATTGTACCATTATTAAAACTAAGTTTGATAAAAAATAAATTCCATTAGAGTAATTAAAGATCCCAATGCTACTCAGTGTAACAAAAAATATTCGGTATTAGAAGGGTTAAAGAAGGTGGTTTCTCTCTACTATAAAATTCACCGATAAATCTTTAAAATGTGGATGTTCCGTGTGTAAAAACGTCTCTGCAATTTGTTGCTGTAATGGTAATACGTCAAGAATGTCGATTCGGAATTTAATCAAAAATGTATGTAGTTTCATGAGAATCGTTTGCAAATTTTACGGAAATAAATAATTTTTAAAAAAATACGTTTTTTAATTTCATGTAATGTCACTGAAATCATGTTTTAGATTGTAGAAAAAATAAGGAACGTGATTTTATTGTACCATTATTAAAACTAAGTTTGATAAAAAATAAATTCCATTGGAGTCATTAAAGACCCCAATGCTCCACAGTGTAACAAAAAATATTCGGTATTCGAAGGGTTAAAGAAGGTTATTTCTCTCTACTGGACAATCCACGATGAACTAGACCTTTGACAGCAGCGGGTGATGTGAATAAGGAGACCACTGATGAAATTGTCCAAATTACATGTGTGACCACATGACAGCTTGCTGGCATGACTCGCTTGTCATTGGGTAGTGTGGTATCACTAGTACAGTCACAAGGGTACAGAAAAATCTGTGCACATTGGGCGCCTAGATTACTTACAAGAGATATGAGAACGATGAGGAAGAATGTGCGGGGGGAGGGGGGGGGTGCTCATGAAGACATTTACTGAAGAGTGGAAACAGTGCTTTGACAGCGTCATTACCCAGGAAGAAACATTGCTGGTTATCCGAAACTGCAAGCAAAACTCAATCCTTGGGGCGATGTCTTCCAGGTTCCCCTCAGAAGAAGAAACTGACACTTTCACAAACAGTAGGCCAAGAGGTGATGACCTCCTTCTTCTGGAATCAGTGTGGTGTCATTTTCATTAGTTTTTGGAACCTGCCACAGCAATAAACCAGGACAGTTACTGTTTGTCATTGGACAAACCGCGATGTGCCATCAAGACCTACAGACCGTAGCTTCAGGGTCAGCTCATCAGACTACACCATGACAACGCCAAACCTTGGGCAGCCCTTATGACGCAGGAAAAAATCAGGAAAATGGGTTGCAAAGCTGTTCCTCATCCTCCCTAATGTCCAGACTTGGCTCCATCTTATTTTTAACTCTTTGGTCTTCTGAAGGCCCGCCTACATAGTAAAACATTTGATAAGGAGAAAGACCTTATTTCTCGTGTCAAACGTTGGTGTAAAAGTTAATCCCCTGAACGTTACCAAAATATAGGGTATCATGGACAGAACGGTGGGCCTGATGCATCACAGCTGATCGAGGCTACATTGAGTAGGCTCAATGTTTAGTTAAATGTTCCAAGTATGTTCACAAATATATAACTCTGCTTCTGCAAAAAAAAAAAAAAAAAAAAAAAAAAAAAAAAAAAAAAAAAAACTATATATTGGGATGGCTGTGCAAAACTTTTTGAATGCCAATTGTATGTAGAGCACTGGTATATTTTAATCATATATATGTTCGAGATTTAATAATTAATGGATGTACTACACAGTCATCTATCTACATTCGGAATGATAGTTGGAAAGTAGACAAGTGGCAGTTTTGCAATGTTACTGAAATTGTGAAACATGCTGCCACATCAAAGGCCTGTGTTAAAATTACTGTAAAATTGCTAAAATTGTTCGCACTATCAACAGTGATGCTTATTATTACAGACATCGATGGTATCTTTGCCATCCCATCCGTCCACTTGTACGCTGTTGGTTACCACATAATGGCTGACTGACATCGCTTGTTTGAGTTGGAGAAAGAGTTTTGGTAGAGGGACAACACATTCTGGGGATGGATAGCACCGAAACAGTGATAGTGTACATGACTGTGATATGAGGAATCAGTCGAAAGGGAACAGAGACCCATCACCAACTCCAACACTGTGACAGATGAGTTTAAATGTAGATGTCATCAGTTTGGTAATGCTACACTACACCTCAGTGGTTTATAGCACGCTCCACCTCGCTAAAGTTTCGGAATTCTAGAGAAATAATTCTCAGTCTACATCTTCAGAATTATGCTGCACAAGTGATACTACTGCTTTGCAAACGATATTGCTGTGTGCTTGATATCGAGTGGTATCGCGTAAATGGTATGATATTTCGTCAAATCATGTGAAATTAAATATATATGCTCTTGTAATACTAGAGTCTGGAGACTGGTGTAGAAAACAAGCAGGCATGCAAGTGATGGTCAGAGACGATAACGTCTTTGTCCTGGAGGGAAATAAGCATGCCTTTGTATAACAGTTTAGAGAATTACCTTGGTCTGCTGAGGGCGCTCTGGTCATGTATTGAGGGCGGATGACTTGTGACCATCAGCTGCGTTGTATGACCACCTGACGTTGCAGAAAAATATCTAATGCTGGATGGAGTAAATACGATGCATATGATCATGCAATCTGTGGTATATGTATGAGTGTCTGGTGGTCATAGCTATATGCATGACGCAAAAGGGGCGATATAGTATGGTGCAGAATATGTATTGTGTATTCATTACATTGACACATTAAGCGCTGATGTAATGCCAAGTTGGATATCTGTTTCACGCTCTAATATTCAAGCTTTGATCGTCACTGACAGAACAGTGTATTTGAACAAGATTCTTTCTGTATTTCAAGATCAATAGGCCATTTTTGCAGAGTTTAACTTTCAGTGCAATGTGGCGATCTATTAAAAATAGTTTTCCCATTGAATGGTTTAAATGGCTCTGAGCGCTATGCGACTTAACTCCTGAGGTCATCAGTCGCTTACAACGTAGAACTAATTAAACATAACTAACCTAAGGACATCACACACATCCATACCCTAGGCAGGATTCGAATCATTGACCGTAGCGGTCGCTCGGCTTCAGAATGTAGCGCCTAGAACCGCACGGCCACTGCGGCCGGCTCAATTGAATGTCTCGTCTGCAGAAAGAAAAAGGCTGACAGTGCTTTCACACTGGCAGCATAAATAATTTGGCCCATAAATTTAGTAAGAGACGATCAGAATGCTCCATTCATTCACAAGACATCCTTTGTGCAGGGGCGTAGGAGCCTCTACATATCATTGAGAACATCGGCGTTTCATGATGGATTGGGTGCAACGTTAAGACAATTAGGAAGAATGCATTCGGCTTTATTCTGGGCTATTTTCGTAAACAGGTTCTGTTAGGACAAGAATTTCCATACAGACAAACATAGACATCATGAAAGCTCCTACAAAAGAGACCATTAACTATTTGCGCAGTACTTCACATTTTCTTAATGATCGACTTGGCTCTTATTTACATAGCCATGCGACGTCAGTATAACATTGAGAACCTTTTATAGGCAACTGCACAGGTGAGCTGCTATGCTACATCTCTGGCTTGATGCCAGACTTGTAGGTAGACAACAGTTACAGTTAACTCATGCACGGCCATATCCTTCTTACATGTCCCATTAGGATTGCTAGGAACTAAGCACCCTGTGATATTCTGGGAAGCATTGCAACAGATTTCTATAGCGCGACCAGTGACGTCAGTATAGCATTGAGGACCTATTAGCTGTATGTGTTAGGGTGTCACACTCGGCAATTATGTCTTTGGTGGACCACAGGTAGAGAGGCATTGCGCCAGCAAGAGTAAACAACTGCCCGTCCAGAGGATGACTTGGATCTTATTTGCATAGATATGTGACCTCAGTATAACACGTGAAGTAATATAACGGTACTCCTGAAAATAGCTGCGACTTTCTCCTACTGTTCTATATGGTAGTGGCCTGAGAGCACTAGCTCACACCCCTGTATCCATCTGTCCAGTGGTAGTCTATGTGCACATGTTGGAGCCTCAGATACATTGTAGTTGACGATAGTTCGAAATTCATTTTTATGTACGTTGAGTATCTGTGCAGTACATTATTTTCGGCTGCTTAAGCGTTTTGAGCCTGTTGGCAGAGCAATATATACGAGTATGATTTACTTTCACAATTTTCGACTTGTTTGGGTGTCTGTACATCAGTGTACTACATTATTTTGGTGATTTCAGAATAGTTTGACTTTCTATACATGAGTGTACTGCGTTATTTCGACAATTTATAATTAGTGAGGGTTTCTGCAGGGCGTTTTATATGCCTTATTTCAGTGATTTATGAGTAGTCCGAAGCTCTGTAAAGTATGCAATAGATTATTTCGGTAATTTGGGTGTTGTTTGCGTGTCTGTACATGAGTATACTGCATTATTTCGATAATTTATGGGTAGTTTGCAGGTCTGTAGGCTATGTGTCACCCCAAGCATGCCAGGGCCAGTATTTTGTATCAGCGTAATAAATGAACTACGTCGAATTCATCCCTACAAAATTGTTCCGAAATAAATACAGTACACTCCTTCCTCTCTCCAGCAGCCCAGCAAACACTGAGTCATTTTCCTGCCATTTCTGCCTCACCACCATTGCAATCTTTTATTATGTCACGGAAGGGATGTCAGTGCTCTCTGGTGGCGGTACTGTGCACTAGGTCAGTTGGACTCCTGACCTCATCATGAACACACTGGATGGAGCTACTGCCTCAGATTGTTTAAATGAACTCCACATGCATGTCCATCCTTCCCAGCACAGGCTGAGTCCTTTCCCCACAAATTCCTAGAAAGAGGTGGTGGTTGGACGACTTAGATTAGTGGAGTTAGCCCTAGTGACTTATTTTCCCGTATTTTCTCTGGTTAGTGGGGGAAGCTGTTGTGTGTGGCAATGTCCTACTGGAATTTGAATTTTCCACAATTTTCTGGGTGTGGGGAAGGAAGGGGGGAGGGTTTAGGTTAGTGGAGGTAGCTCAATTGACCTACTTTTCTGCCAAAATTTGAACTTTTGGTTTGGACGCCACTGTGATGTCGCTCTATCTATCCTCGCCAACATGGATCCTCCATCTTGAATAATTTTGGCAACTATGCATTTCCTGGGTTTACGTCATTCGCACGAAAACTGTTCTGGATTTGTCAGGTTCGTACATCCACTTCCATCATATCAGTAGAGTCTAGCACCGACATTAACATGTTCATCAGAAGCATTATCTTGTTTCTATCGAAAATAAGGCTGCAATTTGACTTCAAATATTCAAAGAACGTCCAGTTACGGTATTGGATCATCTCAATATTAGCCTTACTAAGGTATTTCTCAAAACAGAGACGTGGACAACCATTTCAGTACGAAAATGGCTTGCGTTCGAAAAGCCACTCTCACTAATGCTCTTGTATACCTTGGGACCCATATTATGGGAGGAATGACCTCCCAAAGTCTACACATCTTTTGCATTTACCCATGGGGTTGGGAGCCTATGTCATTCTATCACAATGAAGATACCCAGGAACACAGATCATTTTCTTGTTGTTCGCCCATGCATGTGACGAAATTCCGCTGAAACTCCTTATCAAAGTTACTGGATTAACTGTTATTTTCTCCACTGAAAAATTTGGAACTGTTGACACTTCAACAATTTCTCTTGCATAACCACAGTGGTGTATAAGTTTGTCGTTGGAGGAGAGCATTGTAGTGTATTAATATTTGTGGATGTCTGACAGGTCCATCGCTCTCAAAACGTGTGATGTGGCTTGATGTTTGTGTACCCTTGAGATCTCATAATCCATTTTGGCTTTGGATCATGGTCTCCACAGACCACATTTAGTCTAGGCATGTTGTTCCTTAAATCTGAAACAACCAACTGAGTTTGTCTGAAACTGTGATGTTCACTAAAGAAGTGCAAAATAAAAGTCACCTATTTGTCATGATATTATTTACCCTTTTTGATAAATATTTTGCTTTATTATTGGTTTCGTTCTGATATTAATTTAGTTATGTGAATATAATACAAAGAGTCTACCTCAACTTGAGAGCCCCATTGCTATTCCATTTACTTGTGTGGTCAGAGTAGCTTGAAGGGTAGCTAAAAGTTTTACTTGACTAATAACTGCTTGAAAGTATTCTTCTCTTGGGTACCTTTCGCTCTTTTAGAAATATCCGTTGCATCAGTTTCCATCTCATTCTTTTGGGTAGTTAAATTTCTTTACTAGTGGCCATGTCATTCTGCTTGGTGCTCATTTGACTTATCTACTGTAAAATTACCCACACGCGATCTATCATTTCTTGATGATACATCCACACCCGGGTTCCCGGGTTCGATTCCGGCCGGGTTAAGGGATTTTCTCTGCCTCGTGATGGCTTGGTGTTGTGTGATGTCCTTAGGTTAGATTAGGTTGAAGTCGTTCTAAGTTCTAGGGGACTAATGACTGTAGATGTTAAGTCCCATAGTGCACAGAGCCATTTTGATGATACATGATGCTGCTGTACCAATTCTGCTTTTTTGACAAAATGAGTAGTTGAAACTTATGTCCGGTGTTCCATGTCATATCAAGAATGCACCCTAACCGTAACCAGGTAAGGAAAATGTTCACTCCTAGGAAGTGTACACTGCTAATAAGAGAGCACACAATTCATAAGTATCACACAACCTCAGTAAACAGTTGATTGGCATGGAATAAAACTCATACATATACAAAATACCTATGTACTATCTCTAAATACAGCCGAAAATAATGTATGAAGAAATCCAGGTCCTTAATAGAACAGAATGCATGGCTGTACACAATAAGCTTTTAAGAACACTAGTGTAAGTACTGACACAAACGAGGGGGAAGGTAAAAGTTATTGCACGATACAGTCTCTATTACATGTTGGTAATTTTGTATATGAGGAAACTGTGGTGATCAACTTCGCAGTATGGATCTACTTTAAATTCCATATGAAACAAAGTTTATAACACTATTACAATGTATTTACAATACAACTAAAGCTCTGTTCGGGAGCTATTTATACTGTATTATTCTAAAAGATACTTGAAATAAGTTTGTTTTAGCCTGCCTCAAAATGCAAAAGATTCATGAAGTTTATTTTGAATTAATGCATATGTACTTCATACCAGAGTCTAACTCAATTTGCACCACAGCTGTTGTATGTACCTGAGCAAGAATCATGTACGAATTTGTAATTTCTGAACATTAAGGTGGCATGTGTTCAGAGTCTTGTAGTGTATCTACCTTTGCCTTTGCTAGTGTTTACTTCACTGCATCTTTAATCTCTGGCACAGTACAAGTTTAACAAGATTCTATCCTTTCTAAAATCAACACCCATTATGCTTCCCCCTATAAATATGTCTGTATTACTACACACTTAGGTTCAGATTTGATGGCCTTTAAATCATGTCGCAGTGAGAAATAATCCATGGTCTTTTAGAACACCATAACCATTAGTAACGTTGTGGAATATTATGCTACTGTTGTTTTGTAATAGACTAATGCAGAGTATCAGTAAAAATACAACAATGTAACATCACACTATTTCTCTATACATAATAAAGTGTTTAGAAATCTAGTCCATACTACATGTGTTTTCCACTTGATTATCCAAATACTTCTAAGAAACTGCATTTGACCTGGATGTGATCATCAAGTTTTGGATAATATGATGTTGTTTGCACAACATCTGTTCTTTATATCTCTAGACTAGTTGATATATAAATCAATATCACAGTTTACACATACAGTAATTTTACCACACATCAGAGTCTTATTTATCTCCATTCATTTTGACATACCTGCCTATGGGGTTCCTAGAATGTAATGTGTTTCATGTGTGGAATCATATGCTAAGGCAACATTAATTCACGTTAAACACATTATATATAATATTTATATTATGGGAATTTATCTGCTCTAGTGAAAGTACATGTTTATTACAGTGATGCTTTAAACCTCACTGTCTTCAACCATAAGATTACTCTGGAAACTTCGTTAATCTACAGGAAATATTATATTTCAATAATGTAAGTAGGTGCTTCTCATCTACTACAAGGTACACATATAAACTAATTACTTTTGAATACATTACGGGAGGGGCAGTGATCAATGTGTTACAAATATTTACTATTAAAAACAGTCTTGATCACGACTTATCTATCAAGGTGACCGGTCTCGACCACTACTGTGGTCATCTTCAGACCATTGAGTACGAAGCTCTTTCTGTTGGTGAATCAATACTAAAGGTGACTACAGTAGTGGTCGAAACCGGTCACCTTGGTAAATAAATCGTGACCAAGACTGTTTTTAATAGTAAACACATATAAACGTTTTATTAAAGCTTTAGTGTTACAGTGTAACGGTGTTTACCTCCTGCTTCAATTTGGAGACGTTAGATTCTCATTTACATATGTCATCCCCTATTTCTGTTTCTTTCAATGTTGAAACCACCCATCACATTCTGCTTTAATATCATTAGAATATATGCCAAGGAGGAATAATGAAGGGCGAAACATATGAGTGTAATTTCGAAATATTATTTCTGATAATGGCTAAAAATGTCCAAATCATTCTTCAACTGATGTTACAGATGGAAACGAGTAGCCCTATAATAGTTTGATCTTTCGAACGGTAAGCTGCCTCAACGTGTGATAGTTACATTTCGCAGTCATAATAACTCAAAATCTTACCAGTAGTATGGTGCACTAGCTCAGTTCCATCATTAGACTGTAGGTGTGGTAGACTAGTTCATAACTTTTGAACTTTTAGGAAATGATACAGATGTTTCATCAATCAAAAATGGAAATTTTGCTTTGATCTGTGATCACATTTTAAGTCACATCAAACTAGAGCAACCAGTTTTTTTCTTTTTCAAAGCTTGCACTACTGTGGTGGTTTTCTGACTAGGAATGGCAACCATTTCCATGATAGAGATGACGAATACTACATGTAAGAATACGGTTTCCCAGAGCAATCAGGTTGAATGGTCCTAATGCCAACATCAATATCCTTTCAAATGTCTTTGTTCATCTGGTAACATTTCTAACGAAAAAAATATATACTGAAGCGCTTATATAAACTGGTATAAGCAGATGTATTCATACACAGAGGTACACTATGTAAACAGGCAGAACATGACACTGCTGTTAGCGATGCCGATGTAGGATAACAAGTGTCTGGTGCAGTAGAAATTTAAGTGACTTTGAAAGTGGTGTTACAGTAGGCGTACGTGGCATGTGACACAGCATCTCCGAGGTATGAATGACGTGTAGATTTTCCCGTACAACCATTTCACAAGTGCACCGTGAATACCAGGAATCCGGTAATACACCAAATCTCCGATATCGCTGGAAAAGGATCCTGCAAGGATGGGGTCACCGACTACTGAAGAGGATCGTTCAACGTGACAGAAGTGCAACCCTTCTGCAAGTTACTGTAGATTTCATTGCTGCGCTGTCAAAAAGTGTCAGCATCCGAATCATTTAACGAAACATAATCGATATGGGCTTTCGGAGCAGAAGGCCCACTCGTGTACCCTTCATGACTGCACGACTCAAAGCTTTAAACCTCGCCTGGGTCCGTCAACACCGACACTGGACTGTTGATTACTAGACATGTTGCCTGGTCGGACGAGTCTCGTTTTAAGTTGTTTCAAGCGGAAGGACGGTTAGGAGTATGGAGACTACCTCAAACATCCATGGACCCTGCATGTCTGCTGGGGACTATTGAAATTGGTGGAGGCCCTGTAATGGTGTGGGGCTTGTGCAGTTGGAATGATATGGACCCCTGATACTCCTAGATACGATTGTGACAGGTGCGACGTCCGTAGGCATCCTATCAGTTCAGCTGCATCCATTCATGTCACTTTGCATTAGACGGACTTTCGCAATAACATCAGGACAATGCGACACCACAGACGTCCAGAATTGGTACAGAATGGCTACAGGAACACTCTTCTGAATTTAATCACTTCCGCTGGCACCAAACTCCCCATACATGAACATTATTGAGCATATCTGCGATTCCTTGCAACATGGTGCTCAGAAGAGATCCCCACCCCCTCTTCCTTTGACGGATTTATGGATAACCCTGAGTGATTCGTGGTGTCAATTCCCTCCAGCTCTACCTCCCGCCAATATTTGAGGCCTTTCCACGTCTACTTGGGGCACTTCTGCGTGCTCGTGTGGGCCGTACACAATATTAGCCAGCTATACCAGTTCCTCAGTGTTAGAGTCTTAAGGCCCATTTTGTCAGATTACTAGCAGGGCCTTCAACCCTAATAACCAGTTTAGATAAGAACATCATCGTACTACCTATAATCCTTTCCTCTTACAGGTAACGTCAAAAATAGGTAATTAAGTTTTTTATGTTCAGCATATGCTTCTCTGTAGTGGAATATTTCTTCGCCACCTCTTAAATGGTCACAAATTTTGTTCCGTACGGTGTTTGTCACTATTAACCACCATACTCAAAACACACCCTTACACTGATTCTGTGCTTCACATGACAGCAAAAATTTTTCCTGACTGTCCACAAAAATCAAAACCACGCATCACATCAACGCTTGCTTCAGTCTCTTAAACACGGCTTGAGATTCCTCTGTCCACTGATACTTAACGCCCTTCTTTAATAGTTCCATGAGTGGTTCTTTCACATATTTCCAATAATAATTCGACAGTGCTAAAATTACTGCAGCTCTTTACTTGGCTTAGGAACTTGAAAATCATCTACCGAAATCATCTACCGCTTGTATCAGTTTTGGGTGTCTATTATATAATCTGAATAACCTACTTCCCCTAAGGCTAGGAGCCACATATATTTGCTCAGTTTGAGACATTCACCCCATAAAATTTTAAAACTTCTCCCAAATGTTTGCATATGTATCTCCATATCTCGCAAAATACTATTATACAGTCAAGGAACATCAAATTTAACATAATTTTAGCACCGTTATTATCCCATCCGACAAGGGATGAAATGTTACTGGCAGATTCTTTTTTTGATATTGACGTCCACCGATAATGACAATGTCGGCAAGGAACTGAGGACGCTACTTTTATTCTGTCCCCTGGAACCAACTCTAACTGATCGCACAAAGTCCTTGAATCCATGTTAGAGAAATACTGACATTGTTGCAAATTATCAGTGCATTTATGATGTTGCTCATTCGGTATATGTCAGTAAGCCTCTTATTATTACAGTTACTAAAGTGGCCTCTACAATATAATGCAAACTATGTTTGTTGTGTAAGTGGGCTGTTTAGGTTTTTATGTTGGTGAAGCCACGTAGCACTCTGTTTGAAAACCATTGACTGTGTTGTGTGCAGACTGTGGCTGGTTTGCATTGTTGGAATATTTGCTATTGTAGTGTTTGGCAGTTGGATCTGAACAGCGCGTAGCGTTCGCAGTTGGAGGTGAGCCACCTTCAGTGGTGGATGTGGGGAAAGAGATGGCAGAGTTTCCAGAGCACACGATCTGGACATGTGTCCGTCAGAAAAAGGAAGTTGGTAAGACTGAATGTCATGAACTTATATATATATGAGTGTGTCTGTGTGTGTGTATAATGACCTTTGAACCCTATTAAGGTAAATGCATTGTTTGTTCTCCATCAAAATTTTTCATTTGCTCTGCACATGACTATCAGTAGTTAGTGCCTTCAGTAGTTAGACTCTTTTATTTAGCTGGCAGTATTGGAGCTCCCTGTATTGCAGTAGTAGATTTTTGTGAGGTAAGTGATTCGAGAAAGGTATAGGTTATTGTTAGTCAGGGCCATTTTTTGTAGGGATTGCGTGTCAGTTTAGTGTCAATCAGAATAAGTAAGGAGAGAAATGTCTGAGTACGTTCAGTTTCGCTCAGCTGTTTGAAAATCAAACAGCGTAGAGGTTTAGCAGCACAATCATTTGTAAATATTTCTAAGGGGATGTTTCAGTTGTAGCTTCCCGTTGACTTCTATGGCATGGCCAAAATGATAGTCCCCCGACCAGTGCTCGCCTCTATTATTCCATTGAATAATTGTTGGTTTATGAAATCCTCCATCATTGGCTGTAAATGGCAAGGTATACATTTTATAGTGAGGTGGCGCTTCATTCCCCATTGGATTTTGGTGAAGCATGGTGTGCGTCATCGGCAGTTGATCCTGAGGACAAAAGAGGTCCTTGAACTTCAGTAGTAACTTCACTTCAGCACTGTCTCTCCCCTGTAGATGCTCCAACTGTTTAGGTAATACAGTTTCACCGTTGACCTGTGGAAAACCATGGATCACAACTGATGACTCCCAAACACCGTCCTCCACGATGTCCATGTTTGCTAGTCACAATCTCTTTCTACATCTACATCTACATCTACCATTACATGGATACTCTGCAAATCACATTTAAGTGCATGGAAGAGAGTTCATCGGACCACCTTCACAATTGTCTATTATTACAATCTCGTATAGCGAGTGGAATGAACGGGCACCTATATCTTTTCCTACAGTCTCTGTTTTCCCTTATTTTATCTTGGTGATCGTTTCTCCCTATGTATGACGGTCTCGACAAAATATTTTCGCATTCAGAGGAGAAAGTTAGTGATTGGAATTTCATGAGAAGATTCCGTTTCTTGTAATGATGTCCAGCCCAAGTACTATACCATTTCGGTGACACTCTCTCCCGTATTTCGCGACAGTAAAAACGTGATGCGCTCCTCTGAACTTTCTCGATATACCTTGGCCATCCTATCTGTTACGGATCCCACACTGCGCACCAGTATTCTAAAGGAGGACGGACAAGAGTAGTGTAGGCCGTCTCCTTAGTATAATTGTTACATTTTGTAAGTGTCCGGCCAATAAAAAGCAGTCTTTGGTTAGCCTGCCACACTAAATTTCCTATGTCTTCCTTCCAATTTAAGTTGTTCGTAATTGTAATTCCTAGTTATTTAGTTGAAGTTACGGCCTTTGGATTTGACTGATTTATCGTGTAACACAAGTTTAACGAATTCCTTTAAGCACTCATGTGGATGACTTCACACCTTTCCTTATTTAGGGTCAGTTGCGAATTTTCGCACCATTCAAATATCTTTTGTAAATCATTTTGGAATTTGTTGTGATCTTCTGATGACTTTATTAGTCGATAAACTACAGCGGCCGGCCGGAGTGGCCGTGCGGTTCTAGTCGCTACAGTCTGGAGTCGAGTGAAAGCTACGGTAGCAGGTTCGAATCCTGCCTCGGGCACAGATGTGAGTGATGTCGTTAGGTCAGTTCGGTTTAATGAGTTCTAAGTTCTAGGCGACTGATGACCTCAGAAGTTAAGTAGCATAGTGCTCAGAGCCATTTGAACCATTTTGGAACTACAGCGTCTTCTCAGAAGAACCTAAGACGGCTGCTCAGATTGTATCGCAAATCTTTTATATAGATAAAGATCTGCAAAGGGCCTATAACACTATCTTGGGGAACGCCACGAATCACTTCTGTGTCACTCGATGACTTTCCGTCAATTTCTACGCTGTGACCTCTCTGACAGGAAGTCACAAATCCAGTCACATAACTGAGATGATATTCCACAAGCACGCAATTTCACTACAAGCCACTTGTGCGGTACAGTGTCAAAAGCCTGGCGGGAATCTAGAAATACGGAATCTATCTGAAATCCCTTGTCAATAGCACACAGCACTTCATGCGAATAAAGAGCAAGTTGTGTTTCACAAGAAAAACGTTTTCTAAACCCATGTCGATTGTGTGTATCATCAGACAGATTTCTTTGATGTAATTCATGTTCGAACACAATATACGTTCCATAATCCTGTCACATATCGACGTTAACGATATGGGCCTGTAATTGAATGGATTACTCCTACTATCTTTCTTGAATAGTGGTGTTACCTGTACCACTTTTATGTCTTTGGATACGGATCTTTCTTCGAGCGTACGGTTGTATATAATTGTCAAGTGTGAAGCTAACGTATCAGCATACTCCGAAAGGAACCTGAATGGTATACAGTCTAGACAAGAAGACTTGCTTTTGTTAAGTGATGTCAGTTGCTTCACTACTCCGACGATATTTACTTCTACATTACTCAGGTTGTCACCTGTTCTTATTAGGATTCTGGAATATTTACTTCGTCTTCTTTTGTGAAGGCATTATGGTAGGCGGTTTTAGTAACTCTGCCTTAGCAGCATTGTCATCGATAGTAACTCCATTTGCTACCGCGCTTAGACGGCATTGATTGTTTCTTTCCGCTAACATACTTCACGTACGACCAGAATTACCTTGGATTTCCTGCAGGTTTCGTCGTGGAATCTGTTGTAAGCATCTCGAATTGACGTCTGGGTAAATTTCGAACTTCCGTAAAAGGCAATAAATCTTGGGGGTTTTTCGTCTGTTTAAATTTGGCATGTCTGTTTCGTTGTTTCTGCAATAGTGTTCTGGCCGCTTTTGTGTATGAAGGAGGATGAGCGCCGTCGCTTTTTAATTTATTTGTCGTAACCTTTCAATTGCTGTCGATACTATTTCTCTGAATTCAACCCACATCTGGTCTACACTTATATTATTATTTTGGAAGGAGTAGAGATTGTCTCTCAGGAAGGAGTCAAGTGTATTTTTATCTGCTTTTTTAATAGGTATATTTTTCGTTTATGTTTGGAGGATTTGGGGTCACAATATTCAATATCGCTACGACAGCTCCTTGTTCGCTAATCCCTGTATCCGTTTTGATGCTCGTTATTAACTTAGGATAATTTGTTGCTAAATGGTCAAGAGTGTTTTCATAACCATTTACTATTCGCATGGGCTCATGAACTAAATGCTGAAAATAATTTTCGGAGAAGGTGTTTAGCGTTGGCCGAGAGGTTCTATGAGCTTCAGTCTGGAACCGCGCGACCGCTACAGTAGCAGGTTCGAATCCTGCCTCGGGCATGGATATGTGTGATGTCCTACGTTTAGTTATGTTTAAGTAGTTCTATGTTCTAGGGAACTGATGTCCTCAGATGTTTAGTCCCACAGTGCTCAGAACCATTTGAATCGATTAGAAGGTGTTTGGCACAGTTTCAGATAATGTTTCATGCGTACCTCTGGAATTAAACATGGGTTCTCGTCAACATATCATGCTTACGTTAAAGTCACAACCAACTATAATCGTATGAGTCTGGTGCATGTTTGGAATCAAACTAAAGTCTTCTTTGAACCTTTCAGCAATTGTATCATCTGAATTGGAAAGTCGGTAAAAGGATCCATTTATTATTTTATTCCGGTTGCCAACAATGACCTCTGCCCATACCAACTCCCAGGAACTATTTACTTCAATGTCGCGACAAGATCAACTACTTGAACAGCAACAAAGAATCCACCGTCAACCGTCTTTAGCCTATTCTTTCGGAACACAGTTAGGTTATTTGGAAAAAAATTCGGCTTAACATATCTCCGGCTTTAGCAAGCTTTCAGTGCGTATAACGATTTTAGCACCAGTGCCTTCTATTAACGCTTGAAGCCCTTGTTCTCTCCCAACACAGCTAAGCCAATTTACAACTGTTATACCGATGGTTCCTGTATCTAAGCGCTTCCTGTGTTTGGTATGCACTCTTTGTTTTCCCTAGACCACCTAACCTAAAAAAAAGCCCAGTCTACGCCACACAGCCCCTGATACCAATGTGGCCGCCTCCTGCGCATAGTGGACATCTGACCTATTCAGCGGAACGCGAAACCCAACCATCCTTTGCTGCAAGTCGAGGAATCTGCAGCCTACACGGCTGCAGAACCATGTGAGCCTCTGATTCAGACCATCACTCGGTTCTTTACCATAGGTCGGCAGTCGGTCCTGTCGACAATGCTGCGAATGGCTAGCTCTGCTTCCATATTGAAAGCAAGACTGGGAACCTTAAAAGCTTCTTTTAGCCATTCGAAACCGGAGAGTATCTCATCTGATCCAAAGCGACACACGTCATTGGTACCGACGTGAGCAACCACCTGCAGCTCTCTTCGCCCTGCGCTCTTCATGGCATCTGGGAGGACCCACTCGACATCTGAAATAACTCCACACGGTGTGCACAAGGATTGTACATTGGTTTTCTTTTGTTGGTAGCCATGTCCCTAAGGGGCCCCATAACGTGCCTAACGTTTGAGCTCCCAAGTATCAATAACTCAATCCTCTGTGATTGTCCCGATCTTGCCGGCTGAGAGGTTGCCTGTAAAACAGGAGAGGCGAGAGCATCTGGCTCAGCGACAGAGTCAGTCACAGACAGCACTTGGAACCTGTTTGTCAGACAAATCTGGGAGGCCTTACCTGCGGCCACCTGGGAAGTCTTTTGCCGCCTGCTACGCCCCTGGGCGACCTCCCACTCGAACACAGATTTGGGGTCAATCTCATTGCGAGCAGTATCTGGGCTGGCCACCGGTGAGGACCGATCGGAGGAATCGAACGTGCTGGATGTCTGTCATATCCCCACGGCCAGCCCACAACAGTGGTGCCCATCCACTGCAGCCTCAGGCTGTGTAACTGAAGTCATCACAGCCTGAAGCTTAGAGCGAATCCTAATGTTACTTTTCACATGCATGTGAAAACTACTGGATTTGGACGGGTTACTCTTGTAACTGAAATATCAGATCTGAAGATGGTTCTGAATGAACCGAAACCGGTCATATGAATAAAAATATTTGCAATCAAGACGGTTTTTGAGTAACATTATAATTTCACTGATTGCTGTTGTCCCATAAGACATTATGTCTGTTTTTGCAAAGCGTAGGTGCGAATCAGCACACAACAATCTCAGTCCCTATCCGTTCTAAATACCGTGGAAAATTAAACTATGCTGATAAACGGACTATCGGCACGTGCTGCGCTAGTGTAGACGCGGACGAAAACACAGGAACCGCGTGTAATAAATTAGATTAATAAGCAGAGATTCCAAAACATAACTACCGGAGCACACTGGGGAAACTAGATGTCATCAATGAAGCTAAACCAGGTGTGGGTTAGGGAATTTTAGGTGATTAGGAGAGATACCTCTAATTCGCCCCTTGTTAGGAACTTGTAACACGTCACAAAATCAGTTTACTTGCCGACGCAAACGAAAACGAGAGAACTGTGGATATTAGATATTAAAGCCACATGCAGAAACTCCAGAAACTAAACTATTAAAGCACCCTGATGATATTGTAAAATTCGCTCCAGGTTAGGAACTCGTAAATGTCACAATTTCTGTTACTTCCCTGTCGCTGCTTATGTCTCGGCCTGCTACTGCTGCCTGAATTATTTCATCGCTCTCAAAATTATCGAAATTCATGGGTAACACTTTGCGACAATCTGTCTCTAGTATGTGCACAATGTATGTGTGCACTGATTCTCCTTACAAGACAACACTTCTTTTTCCTATAATGACTATACCACACAACATAACAAGAAGCAACTCACTTTCTTCACTAAGTCAAAGCATCTTTCCTGTGTCCTTTGGCACAGCATTGTGGAAATAAAGTCTGAGGATTTAAATGTGGTTTAACTATCTTTCGCTCAAGATAGAACCACTTTGCGACAGTACATCATTGATGATAGCTACACAATCCGGATTGTCATCCCGTTAAACTCCATCATAAGGCATCCAAAGTCAATTCTGTCATGATGTTCACTCAAATGTCTAACTGCAGTATCAGTCAGGCCCTACTTTAGAGTATCGTTCGAACTGAACTCTCTAGGCAGAAAACATAACTCCACTGTCCCTCAAGACCTCAGATCATTATCTTTCATCCACACCCTCATTGTTGTAGTGAGTTCAATTGCTGCTGAACCAAAGGTTCCATAGTCGCCAGTGACTTGTGTCCCCTGTTTACGACAAAACTCGGTGTCTCCAGCCCACACAGTCCTTGTTATAGCACGCTGTGCATGCTTAATCAACATGGCGAACATTGCACTTAACGCTTGCCCATATTCCCCTTGTCAACTTCTGCTGTTGCTCCAACCTTCCTATTGCCATACCACCCCACTTGGATTGTCAACGCTGCCTCTGGATATATTCTGTTCAGACAAACCTAGAGCACTTCACATTACAGGAGAATGCTCCATGTTTACCCTGTACTCCTGTTGCTATATCAATCTCCTTGAATTTCTTTTCCAATCTGGAAACAGAATATAGATATTTCGGGGAACCAGTCAAAAACCATCTCAACATATCAGGTGACAGGCTTTTCGACAAGGTGTCAACTGACCAATTCTCGGCTTCATTCGGTGTAACTTTACTTGCCCCAAAACTGTCCCTAACTCATATGTTTGTTGTATGTACTTTTTTAATATGTTACAAGAGATGATGATGACAGCACAGATTTTACGAGACCAATAAATTAATCAAAAAATCAATAAAAAGATTTACAACCAATCTTGATGTAACTGATATTCCAGAATAGTATATTATATGCTTGTGCAATGATTTTACCATCCAACTTTGCTTCATTGCGTATGTTTGTGATTCCACTTAACTGATCATGAAAAACCTTGTACTCTTTTTATTGCTGTACCGCTAAAGGAGGCCCTGCTTCTACACCTATAATGTCTTCTCACTTTTCATTACGTCTATACACATGAAAAAGGTGTAAATCATCACTTACAACAAGTAACTATCCGACTAACAACCCATCCCTACCGACATTTCCAGGTCCTCAAAGAAGAAACCACATCCTGAGCTGTATTACCAAAAAAGTGAGTAATCGAACTGGCGATAGCCATGGCCACTGTGTGTTATGATAGTCATTTTGCAGCCAATTACTCATCTGAAAGTCGTTGAATGATGCAGACCAGTGACAGCTCATTATAACTGTGCGAATAACTCAGTTACTTTGTCATCATCGTCATCCCTTTCCAAGGATTGGATGTTGTAAGCACGTATTCCGTTGTCTAGCACCAATCCATCCATCTCTTACCAGGTGTACCCAGTTTTCTGTTTCCAATCGTCCGATAATTCATTATTGATTTTCTGACATTCTCTCAACTTCATCTTCATTTTATTCACTTCTATTACAGATTTTCTGTCATTCTATAAACTTCATCCATTTCATTTTATTCCCTTCTACCTTGCCATTAATTGAAATAATTTTTAAATCTTTTTTTATTGTCCATTCCTTATTTTAACCATTTGTTACAGCCTCTCACATATCCCATGAACTTCATTTCTCCAGCTTGTATAAATGATTTTTCTTTCTTTCGTTGCTGTCCATAACTCGGAAAAATACACAAGAGTAGGTACAGCCAAAACTTTATATAATTTCAGTTGTGTTTCTTTTCTCGTATTCCTTCCCAAAGTTATTTCAGTTTCTCTGGAGATTGCTTGACATATATTACTGTCATTCACAATGTCTGTCTTGTAGCTAAAACCACTATTCTGTCCTAGATAATTGAAGTGTGACACTTGTTCTAAAATTTTATTATGTATTATTGTTCTAGATCTGACTGGATACTTTTTTCAAAAGACATTATCTTTATGTTGCTTACATACAGTTAAGTTATAATATATTACATTTTAGCACAATTATGTGGTCACCAGCATATAATAGTGTATTTAAGCGAACACTAGAACCTTTTTCGCTGCTAAGGGTATTTCACCTCTCCACTTCATAGCTAAGTCATCAATACATTAATTGAATAAAGTGGTTAGACTGTACCATTGTCAAAAAGTTTGATTTAATAAAATTTCATCTCACATTTTCGAACCTCAACTTAAACTATTGTTGTATTTGCATATGCACTCTTTGTGGTATTAGTATTTGGAAATTTTTTTTATGTTCAATGTATACCACCAAATCAAACTTTTAACGTTATCAAAGGCTTTCACAAAATCAAATGCTTACTGTGTCTCTAATCAAATTCTTGTCTTTCTCAGTAGTTTGTCTTATTATAAATATATTATCATTACATGATTGTCCTTTCCTGAAGTTTGATATTTATTCTGAGATAATTGCATCAGTGATAGTTTGTACCCTTTGATTAACAATTTTACCTTAAATTTTAAATCCTGCATTTAGTAAACTTATTTCTCTACAATTTTATGTACCTCTCCTACTGATATTTTGTATATAAGAATAAATTTAGCTATGTTTTGTTCTTCATTAACACAACAGTTTTCTCAAAGCATACTTAACAAATGGAGGAAAGAAAATTCTGAAATGGCTCACTTGTATTTCATTAATTCAGTATTAATTAATGACACCAATGTCAGAACCTTTTTATTTTTTCTTACATTTAAGGCTGCTTTTAAATCTTTTATATGTATTTCATCTAGAGAGTTGTTATCAGTTTTTATAGAATAACTCACCTCATTATGTTCATCATACCATTAATTTATGGAATGGTGTATCCATTATCCATTATCTCATATTAGAAAATGATCCGTTTTATTATTCTTATTTAGTTGTCTTTGCATATCTACACAAAATATTCCACAGTATTTGTATTTACTTTCCTTAGGTACATATGCTCTTACAACACATAAATGCGCTGTGTGAATTCACAACCTAGCTCTTCTTGTTGTTTCATTTATGAAGTAATACAAATCTATCTGTGTTTTCAATTTTTGATCTATAAGAATGCCTGCTCGACTCGCTGCTTGAGTTGTAGTTCGTTTCCAATGTAAATTATTATGAAATTATCTATATGTTTTTTTCGTCTAAATTTTGTCTTTGCTTCAGTTATTCGATTAACCTGATATTTGTTACATATGGAATGCAATAGGAGTGATCTACATTTAACTTAAAAAAATTGTGTTGTCCATATCACATTAATTTGTATTATTGACGACCAGTTTCGACACTTGATATGTATCTTCTTTCTTCAAATTTATTTTTGATTGCATATCGTGTTTCATTGTAAGTTTATCGCTGATGCACAGTCATCATTATTCGCTCTATTTTTTCGACCACTGTGCCGACACGCCATGAGTAAGAACTCATAATGGAACAAAATTTATAACCGAAAATTTCTTGAATGTGAGAAGACAGTTCAGCCACCTAAGCGGCTATGAAACGTCATTTTTTTTCAATTCAGTTACTTTATTGCAGCTCATGGAGCTACACTCAAACTCCGCGTTTCGATGGCCACAAACCTCACGGCAAGTGATGACTAAGGTGCATGCAGGATCTGCATTGTGGTGTAGGCGGTTTTTCGGCATGCAGGTCTTGATTTATGCATTCGAGAAAGCTAACGACAGCAGCTGGTCAGAAGAACGCAAACCATTTATGCGTACCTGTTAGTACCGTGAGTTGTGTGAGGAGACGGGCTTGCCTTGGGACCGGTAGATGTGGTCATGGTGGCAGCAGGTCGGGCTCATGGTGGATGCTTGCTGTTGCAAGGTGCGACAGTGTTGGCGTTGCCCTTCGTCAAGTTTAACGTACAAGGCTGTGAATATCTCAGCTAAAATGTTAAAGCTTTTTATAAGAGATAGTGGATCTTTTGTTCACTTGAGTCGCTGCTTCTAGGCACGTTTCCGATAACATTTACGCACCCACCTGGTAGTGATACTGCTTTTCGCGCATAATATGCCCTAATTGTGGTCCCAGGCTTGCAGTGTCTCACAGTGCATGGAATTTCGGTGCCGTAAACAGCGTGCTGACAGCCTGAGCATTGCAGCTGCTGCGACTTCTGCAGTGCTGCATTCCTATGTTTAGAGCAAATCGTCAGCAAATAGTGGCATCAGAACAGTATAAACGACACAGTTGTGCCCTTCTTATAGAGTCTGCCACAAAAATTAATTAACATTTGCGTGACGCTTCATGTGGATGAAAATCTCAGTGACACCTTTGACTTCATAAGTAAACCTGTAATGAGACATGCTGTTCATTCAGCGATCTTTACTTTTATTTCCTCGTCAACTTCCGTAAGAAGAGATTGAGGAGCAAATCTCCTACGTCATGGAATGTGTCAGTACAAAAACGTAATAAGAGATAAAAGTAAAATGTTTACGAACCAAAAAACGTCAAGCCATAAGTTTAAGTAAAAGCAGGCAACAATATAACATAAAAATCGGCTTAATTTTACAAGGAACTCCTCAACAGAATGGAAAAAGTGACCCCTGAGGAAATTCTTCAGCTTCCATTTGAAACCGCGTGGAGTACTGCTAGTAATTTTTTATTTTTATGGTAATTTATTTAAAATAGATGCAGCAGTACACTGTATACCTTTCTGCACAAGGGTTTAGGGAGACCGATCCAAAAGCAGGTTGGATTTCTGCCGAGTATTAACTGAGTGAAGGCTTGGGAATAAGATGATATTGTTAACAAGATTTGCTTGACTCTCACCAAGTTCAAATGGGGTTCCCAGAACCGAGTTTGGTAAACCGATTTCACGATCCCATTTTGGTCATGCAAAAACTCCGAAATCGATTCTGAAACTTCGTTTGTAGCTGCTGGCTTTCCACTCACACAATCGATTTTCGCTCCCAGGTACATGCGCAACCATTTTTGGAACGTGGTTGGATTGCCAGATTACCAACTGTTCTTTCAAAAAATTTCACTGTTATGGACGGGGTAACTTATTGTGCAGTGAAGTCGAATAAGAAATACTGGACTGAGAGTGAGACTGCCTACCTCTAATATTGAAGTGAAGAAAAATCGTGATTGTGTTGACTAAATTATAAACTGTTTCAGCTATTTTCCAGATTCCATATCTAATTGGGCTAGCATATCCTCTTCAGCGGATAACGAGAAACGGGTTTCCGAAATTAGGTTTTTGACTTTGGAAAGATGTGTCGCATGTAAAAGTAGTACTTTTATATACGACGAGCTTGCAGCACGCTGGTTACACTGAGACTGTCGTATGTACCCGTCGCAAGCAGCAGTGGGCCCCACGTGCTGGCGAGACGCGTTTGTCGAGAGCCGATAGTCGGCACTGCACCTCTGGTCCGAGGCGCCCTGTCTGGGCTCTGGTCCGTCGTAAATCAGCCGACCGGCGGCTGTCGGCTGCGACACGTACCACCGCTGTCGTTAGGGGACCGCAGCACGGCGAGCACTGCGCAGGCGCACCACCTCCCCAGAGCCCGCCTGTCGCGGCTCCCTTACCGGGCCTGTGGGACGACGTGCTCTCAGCCCTGGTCCCAGGGGACGCGCCGGAGCGTGACACCGCCACCTGCTGACCTCAACACCGGTTCTGTAGGGCTGCTCCGTGCGTTCTGAGGCTGTTTGTAACTACAGAAAAGGTACGTCAGTGTCTGACGTTAATTGACACCAAACAACACAAATAGGACGTTCGGCACAAATTTAATGCAGTCACCGGCAATGTAAAGAAGTGGCTGCCTCACCTCTCAGCTGTGCAGTTCAGGGCTGATTAACTACTGCTGTTCTAATCTGAACTAAAAAAAGGATAAATAAATTCAATATGTGTCCAACTCAAAATTAATAATGGTCTACCCAGATACTTGCCGTCAACTTTTAATAAAGCATTCAAAAACCAGGATGAAGAGAATCAAAGAAACGCGTGTCGAGCTTGCGTTGCTATGCCTTTTTCTCTTTGTGAGTGGGTACATATACTTATCATGCAGGTTATTGTGACCAACTGCCTTGTATAGAGATAAATCCATCCAGACTAAGGCAGTGTCACTTGGCTGCTAGTGAGAAACATGCGTGATGCATATAGCGTCAGTAAGGGTGCTGTCCTTATGTAGAATGGGGAAGGCACGTGATCTGAAAAGGGAAGGGCACGACGTTGGGATCACGGATTTGCTTCAAATTTTGTACACCTTTCGTAGGTTATTAAAACAACATAGTGTGCACTACACTGGCAACTCCGAGTAAATTGCAAGAGAAGTTCGTCTAGTGGCTATCATTCGAGCTACATCAGACGAACTTGTATTAGGCGGTGGTTGTATTCCCGCTCAAAACTTCATTTTTGTAGTACAAGTCTAAATTCTGTGATATTCAAAAATTTACAGCTACACTATTCGCTTTTGCTACATTAGCAGCATTTATGATTTCCCAATTTGACTGCCTAATGAAGCCTGCCTCTGTGCCTGCAGCTCAAATTCTCAAGGTGAAAAGTAGTTCCGGGTGTCATACCAGACAGCATATGTAAGGGATTTCGCATATCACCACAAGGCATACATTTTCAGCAAAATAGTGTATTTCATAATTTACTTGTCGGTAGTTATAAATATGTTGGTCCTAATAATTAAATTTATTTAAGAATAGTAGGTGTCAAGTAACATGAAATTCACTAGCCCTACAGGCAACTACATCTGTTATCTTGCTCATTATATTATCTCTCATGTCATATAAAATAAAGAATATAGACAAGTGGCGAAAAAAGATACAGATTAAAATTAGGTTTGAGTGGTACTTGGACCGTCGCCTCATACACGTTCCTCTTACGTATCTGTAACACTAACCACCTGACCACTGCGAACTGTAACGTGTGGTGGCACCTAAGCACAGATACATCAGTTACATAATAGACGCATAATACTTCTGTTGCAATTTCCCCGGAATTGCCAGAGTAACGCACCTTGTCACTTGCACAATATGTTGTTTTGATGGCATACTCAGGGGATACAATGTTGGAAGTAAATCTGTGACCCCATCGTCGTGGTCTCCCGTTGTGAATATGACCGAGAGCAGATTGTCAGATTGTAATGACCCGGAGGCTCGGCACCAGGATTTCGGAAATTGCACGATTTGTCGGGTGTTCGAGGAGAGCTGTACTGAGAGTCTTCACCGCGTGGCGAAACCAAGGTGAAACCACGTCCAGACGTCATGAGGTTGGGCCCCCCCCCCCCCCCCCCCTCCCCTCACTACAGTTGTATGACGCTGTAGCATGAGCAGGATAGACAGCGAACTGTGGCAGCAGAACTAACACCAAACCTTAATATAGGGCAGAGAACAAGTGTGTCTGAACACATAATGCACCGAACACTCCTAACGATGAGCCTCCGCAGGCGACGACACATGCATGTGCCATTGTTTACACCGTGACATCGGCAGTTACAGCTGAACTAGGCACATGACCATAGTACTGTACGTCGGCGCAATGACAGAGCGTTGCATGGTCTGAGAAACTCCGATACCTTCTTCCTCATGCCAATGAGAGGTAGCGAGCCCGTCGTCTTCCAGAGGAACTGGTGCATGACACCTACAACGAGGGACAGAAAAAAGCTGGTGGTGGCTCCATTGTGCTCTGGGGAACATTCACATGGGCATCCATGGGTCCAGTAGAGCTAACACAAGTCACCATGGCGTGAAAGGAGTATCGTTCACTGGATGCTGACGGCTTATGCCCCTTAAAGATGATCATTCCTCCCGACGACAGTGGACTTTTCACAAGGAGCGTCATTTTACAAGGCCAGTTTGTAATGGAGGGGTTCCAGGAACTCAGTGACGAGTTCCGATTTAATGTACTGATCTCCTAACACGCCTGATCTGAGCCCGATTGCTCATATCTCGGACATGATTGAACGTAGAGTCAGATCTTATCACCCCCACTTTACTAGAATTTGGTGACTCGTGTGTGGAAATGTTGTGCCAACTCCCTCCAACGACCTATCAGGAAGTCATGCTAACATTCCACGAAGCGTCGCCACTGTTATCGTTGCCAACAGTGGGCAGACTGATTAGATAAATGATCATGATGTTATGGCTGATCAGTGTGTAGAGATATGTATGTTATATCATTCTTTCTCTCTCTCTCTCTCTCTCTCTCTCTCTCTCTCACACACACACATACACACACACACAAACACACACACACACACACACACACATACACACACACCATGAACCATTGACCTTGCCGTTGGTGGAGAGGCTTGTGTGCCTCAGCGATACAAATAGCCGTACCATAGGTGCAACCACAACGGAGGGGTATCTATTGAGAGGCTACACGAACGTGGGGTTCCTGAAGAGGGGCAGTAGCCTTTTCAGTAGTTGTAGGGGCAACAGTCTGGATGATTGACTAATCCCGCCTTGTAACGCTAACCAATACGGATTTGCTGTGCTGGTACTGCCGACGGCTGAAAGCAAGGTGAAATTACAGATGTAATTTTCTTCGAGGGCATGCAGCTTTACTCTATGGTTAAGTGATGATGGCGTCCGCTTGGGTAAAATATTCCGGAGGTAAAATAGTCCCCCATTCGTATCTCCGGGCGGGGACTACTCAGGAGAACGTTGTTATCAGGAGAAAGAAAACTGGCGTTCTACGGATAGGAGCGTGGAATGTCAGGTCCCTTAATCGGGCAGGTTGGTTAGAAAATTTAGAAAGGGAAATGGATGGGTTAAAGATAGATATAGAGGGAATTAGTGAAGTTTGGTGGCAGGAGGAACAAGAATTCTGGTCAGGTGAATTCAGGGTTATACAGGGTGCTACAAAAAGGTACGGCCAAACTTTCAGGAAACATTCCTCACACACAAAAAAAGAAAATGTGTTATGTCGACATGTGTCCGGAAACGCTTAATTTCCATGTTAGAGCTCATTCTAGTTTCGTCAGTGGGCCCAATTGAAGGGAGGTATTGTTGACTTCGGTGCGTGTGTTGACATGCGACTCATTGCTAACAGTACTAGCATCAAGGAAATCAGTACGTAGAATCAACAGGTTAGTGTTCATCACGAACGTGGTTTTGCAGTCAGTGCAATGTTTACAAACGCGGAGTTGGCAGATGCCCATTTGATGTATGGATGAGCACGGGGCAATAGCCGCGGCGCGGTACGTTTGTATCGAGACAGATTTCCAGAACGAAGATGTCTTAGCGAGCACGGAACATTCCAGCCTATGACTCACGACTGGGGAAGACCTAGAACGACGAGAACACCTCCAATGGACGAGGCAATTCTTCGTGCAGTCGACGATAACACTAATGTCAGCGTCAGAGAAGTTGCTGCTGTACAAGGTAACGTTGCCCATGTCACTGTATGGAGAGTGCTACAGGAGAACCAGCTGTTTCCGTACCATGTACAGCGTGTGCAGGCACTATCAGAAGCTGCTTGGCCTAGAGGGGTACACTTCTGCGAATGGTTCATCCAGCTATGTGTCAATCGTCATTTCAGTGCAAATGTACTCTTTACGGATGAGGCTTCATTCCAACGTGATCAAATTGTAAATTTTCACAATAAACATGTGTGGGCTGACGAGAATCCGCACGCAATTGTGCAATCACGTCATTAACACAGATTTTCTGTGAACGTTTGGGCAGGCATTGCTGGTGATGTCTTGATTGGGCCCCATGTCCTTCCACCTACGCTCAATGGAGCACGTTTTCATGATTTCATACGGGATATTCTACCTGTGCTGCTAGAACATGTTCCTTTATAAGTACGACACAACATGTGGTTCATGCACGATGGATCTCGGCATATTTCAGTCGAAGTGTTCGTACGCTTCTCAACAACAGATTCGGTGACCGATGGATTGGTAGAGGCGGACCAATTCCATGGCCTCCACGCTCTCCTGACTTCAACCCTCTTCATTTATTATGGCATTTGAAAGCTCTTGTCTACGCAACCCCGGTACCAAATGTGGAGACTCTTCGTGCTCGTATTGTGGACGGCTGTGATACAATACGCCATTCTCCAGGGCGGCATCAGCGCATCAGGGATTCCATGCGACGGAGGGTGGATGCATGTATCCTCGCTAATGGAGGGCATTTTGAACATTTCCTGTAACAATGTGTTTGAAGTCACGCTGGTAGGTTCTGTAGCTGTGTGTGTTCCATTACATGATTAATGGGATTTGAAGAGAAGTAATAAAATGAGCACTAACATGGAAAGTAAGTTTTTCCGGACACATGTCCACAAACCATATTTCCTTTCTTTGTGTGTTTGGCCGTACCTTTTTGTAACACAATGTAAATACAAAATCCAATAGTGCTAATGCAGGATTGTAGTGGTGGTGGTTAGTGTTTAACGTCCCGTCGACAACGAGGTAATTACAGACTGAGCTAATGCAGGAGTAGATTTAATAATGAATAGGAAAGTAGGAATGTGGGTAAGCTACTACAAACACCATAGTGAATGCATTATTGTGGCCAAGATAGATACGAAGCCCAAGCCTACCATAGTACTACATGTTTATATGTCAACTAGCTCCGCAGATGACGAAGAGAATGATGAAATGTATAATGAGATAAAAGATATTATTCAGATAGTGAAGGGTGACGAAAATTAAATAGTCATGGGTGACTGTAACTCGGTAGTAGGAAATGGAAGAGAAGGAAACGTAGTAGGTGAATATGGAATGTAGCTAAGGAAATAAAGAGGAAGCCGCCTGGTAGAATTTTGTACAGAGCACTTAATCATACCTAACACTTGTTTCAAGAATAATAAAAGAAGGTTGTATACTTGGAAGATGCCTGGAGATACTGGAAGATTTAAGATAGATTATATAATGGTAAGATAGAGATTCAGGTTTTTTTTTCTTTTGGTCATCAGTCTACTGACTGGTTTGATGCAGCCCACCACGAATTCCTTTCCTGTGCTAACCTCTTCATCTCACAGTAGCACTTGCAACCTACGTCATCAATTATTTGCTTGACGTATTCCAATCTCTGTCTTCCTTTCAGTTTTTTCCCTCTACAACTCCCTCTAGTACCATGGAAGTCATTCCCTCACTTCATAGCAGATGTCCTATTATCCTGTCCCTTCTCCTTATCAGTGTTTTCCACATATTCCTTTACTCTCCAATTCTGCGTAGAACCTCCTCATTCCTTACCTTATCAATGCACTTAATTTTCAACATTCGTCTATAGCACCACATCTCAAATGCTTCGATTCTCTTCTGTTCCGGTTTTCCCACAGTCCATGTTTCACTACCATACAATGCTGTACTCCAGACGTATATCTTCAGAAATTTCTTCCTCAAATTAAGGCCGGTATTTGATATTAGTAGACTTCTCTTGGCCAGAAATGTCTTTTTTGCCACAGAGAATCTGCTTTTGATGTCCTCCTTGCTTTGTCCGTCATTGATTATTTTACTGCCTAGGTAGCAGAATTCCTTAACTTCATTGACTTCGTGACCATCAATCCTGATGTTAAGTTTCTTGCTGTTCTCATTTCTACTACTTCTCATTACATTCGTCTTTCTCCGATTTTCTCTCAAACCATACTGTGTACTCATTAGACTGTTCATTCCGTTCAGCAGATCATTTAATTCTTCTTCACTTTCACTTGGGAAAGCAATGTCATCAGCGAATCGTATCATTGACATCATTTCACCTTGTATTTTAATTCCACTCCTGACCCTTTCTTTTATTTCCATGATTGCTTCCTCGATGTACAGATTGAAGAGTAGGGGCGAAAGGCTACAGCCCTCTCTTACACCCTTCTTAATACGAACACTTCGTTCTTGATCGTCCACTCTTATTATTCCCTCTTGGTTGTTGTACATATTGTATATGACCCGTCTCTCCCTATAGCTTACCCCTACTTCTTTCAGAATCCTTAGCAGCTTGCACCATTTTATATTGTCGAACGCTTTTTCCAGGTCGACAAATCCCATGAACGTGTCTTGATTTTTCTTTAGCCTTGCTTCCATTATTAGCCGCAACGTCAGAATTGCCTCTCTCGTGCCTTTACTTTTCCTAAAGCCAAACTGATCGTCACTTAGCGCATTCTCAATTTTCTTTTCCATTCTTCTGTATATTAATCTTGTAGGCAGCTTCGATGCATGAGCTGTTAAGCTGATTGTGCGATAATTGTTGCACTTGTCAGCTCTTGCCATTTTCGGAAATGTGTGGATGATGCTTTTCCGAAAGTCAGATGGTATGTCGCCAGATTCATATATTCTACACACCAACGTGAATAGTCGTTTTGTTGCCACTTCCCCTAATGATTTTAGAAATTCTGATGGAATGTTATCTATCCCTTCTGCCTCATTTGACTGTAAGTCCTCCAAAGCTCTTTTAAATTACGATTCTAATACTGGATCCCCAATCTCTTCTAAATCGACTCCTGTTTCTTCTTCTATCACATCAGACAAATCTTCCCCCTCATCGAGGCTTTCAATGTATTCTTTCCACCTATCTGCTTTCTCTTATGCATTTAACAGTGGAATTCCCGTTGCACTCTTAATGTTACCACCGTTGCTTTTAATGTCACCAAAGACTGCTTCGACTTTCCTGTATGCTGAGTCTGTCCTTCTGACAATCATATCTTTTTTGATGTCTTCACATTTTTCCTGCAGCCATTTCGTCTTAGCTTCCCTGCACTTCCTATTTATTTCATTCCTCAGCGACTTGTATTTCTGTATTCCTGATTTTCCTGGAATATGTTTGTACTTCCTCCTTTCATCAATCAACTGAAGTATTTCTTCTGTTACACATAGTTTTTTCGCAGCAACCTTCTTTGTACCTCTGTTTTCTTTCAGGTACCATGTTTCAAATTGTAAGACAGTTTCAGGGCAGATGGGGACTCTGACCACAATCTATTGGTTATGAACTATAGGTTAAAACTGAAGAAACTGCAAAAAGGTGGGAATTTGAGGAGATGAGACCTGGCAAACTGAACGGACCAGAGGTTGTAGAGAGCTTCAGAGAGAGCGTTAGGGAACGACTGACAAGAATGGTGGAAAGAAATATAGTAGAAGAAGAATGGGTAGCTTTGAGAGATGAAATAGTGAAGGTTGCATAGGATGAAGTGGACGAAAAGACGAAGGCTAATAGAGATCCTTGGGTAACTGAACAGATATTAATTTTAATTGATGAAAGGAGAAAATATAAAAATGCAGTAAACGAAGTAGACAAAAAGGAATACAAACGTCTCAAAAATGAGGTCGGTAGAAAGTGCAAAATGGCTAAGCAGGGTTGTCTAGAGGACAAATATAAGGATGTAGAGGCGCCTAACACTAGGGGTAGGATAGATCCTGCCTATAGGATAATTAAAGAGACCTTTGGAGAAAAGAGAACCACTTGCATGAATATCAAGGGCTCAGATGGAGGCCCAGTTCTAAGTAAAGAAGGGAAAGCAGAAAGGTGCCAAGACTATATAGAAGGGATATACAAGGGCGATGTTCGTGAGGAAAATATCATGGAAATGGAAGAGGATGTAGATGAAGGTGAAATGGGACATATGGTTCTGCGTGAAGAGTTTGATAGAGCACTGAAGGACCTAAGTCGAAACAAGGCCCCGGGAGTAGACAACATTACATTAGATCTACTGAAAGCCTTGGGAGAACCAGGCCTAACAAAACACTACCATCTAGTGAGCAAGATGTATGAGCCAGGCGAAATACCCTCAGACCTCAAGAAGAATATAATAATCCCAATCTCAAACAAAGCAGGTGTTGACAGATGTGAAAATTACCGAACTATCAGTTTAATAAGTCACTACTGCAAAATACGAACACGAATTTTTTATAGACTAATGGAAAAACTGGTAGAAGCCGACCTCGGGGCTGATCAGTTTGGATTCCGTAGAAACGTTGGAACATGTGAGGCAGTACTGACCCTACGCAATATTTTAGAAAAAAAGATTAAGGAAAGTATCTAGTATTTGTAGACTTAGTGAAAGCTTTTGACAATGTTGACTGGAATACTCTTTCAAATTCTGAAGGTGACAGGTGTAAAATACAGGGAACGACAGGCAATTTACATTTTGTACAGAAACCAGATGGCAGTTATAAAAGTGGACGGGCATGAAAGGGAAGCAGTGATCGGGAACGGAGTGAGACAGGATAATAGCCAATCCCCGTTGTTATTCAGTCTGTATATTGAGCAAGCAGTAAAGGAAATAAAAGAAAAATTCGGAGTAGGAATTAACTTTGAGGGTCACCAAAGACATTGCAATTCAGTCAGAGACAGCAAAGGACCAGGAAGAGCAGCTGAACGGAATGGACAGTGTCTTGAAAGGAGGATATAAGATGAACATCAACGAAAGCAAAACGACGATAATGGAATGTATTTGAATTAAATCGGGTGATGCTGCGTGAATTAGATTAGGACATGAGACGCTTAAAGTAGTAAAGGAGTTTTGCCACTTGGGGAGCAAAATAACTGATGATAGAGAGGATATAAAATGTAGAGTGGCAATGGCAAGGAAAGCGTTTCTGAAGAAGAGGAAATTTGTTAAAATCGGGTATACATTTAAGTGTCAGGAAGTCGTTTCTGAAAGTATGGAGTGTAGCCATGCATGGAAGTGAAACGTGGACGATAAATAGTTTAGCGAACAAGAGAACAGAAGCTTTCGAAATGTGGTGCTACAGAAGAATGCTGAAGATTAGACGGATAGATCACATAACTAATGAGGAGGTACTGAATAGAACTGGGGAGAATAGGAGCTCGTGGCACAACTTGATTAGAAGAAGGGATAGGTTGGTAGGGCATATTCTGAGGCATCCAGCGATCACCAATTTAGTATTGGAGGGCAGCGTGGAGGGTAAAAATCGTAGAGGGAAACCTGGAGATGAATACACTAAACAGATTCAGAAGGATGTAGGTTGCAGTAGGTACTAGGAGATGAAGAAGCTTGCACAGGATAGAGTGACATGGAGAGCTGCATCCAACTAGTCTCTGGAATGAAGACCACAACAGCAACATATATTCCGTATACTTTTATGCGCAACGTATTAAGTGAGTTGTCCTTATTATTTTTCCATTCTCATCACCGGCCTGCAAGTCGCCCAGTGTGGCGTCAACTGAAATAAGGCTTTCACTCGGCGATCGAATTTCCCCGAATGGGGTATTCCTGCCAACAATGGCATACAATCATTTAATTGTTTTTCACTGAGGTGAGAAACATCAGGAGTTGTACCCTAGAAAGTGTCAGATCTTATTTTGCCCGGTAGGGTGCAGCAACTCGACATGGAACTGTCTCAGCAAGTCGTTGGAAGTCCCCTTCAGAGATACTGAGCCATATTGTCTCTGTAACGCAACATAACTGCTAAGCTGCTACCGATGCCGAATTTATGTCCCATAATGTTCGATGGATGGCCTTAAAATTCGCTCGAAATGTCCAGATTGTCCTACCTACGACCGATGACGCGACACATTTTCCTGGGGTCATGGAGTTCGTGAAAGGCTGTAAATGGCGTCCAAATACCAAACATAACTATTCCCAGCTTGCAAACCCGTAGGTGTCGACAACAATGTACACTGAACGCTGTGCTCCGAAATAATGGTGCCTGCACTAGCAACGTACTCTGTCCTCAAGCGTGCCACTCGTTTTTTTTTTCAACCACTGTCCATAGTTGCTCTCCACAGAAGCATCGAACACCCGACGAGCTTCGCTGTTTTGGAGATGCTCGTTCCTAGTCGCCGGGCCTTAACAATTTGCCCTTTTTAGAGGTCCGTTACGTCAGTGGATTTCTCCCTTTTCGGTCGCTGTCGTTGGTATGCTGATACCCCACTCGCTCTCTTGTATACTTTTCTTACCGCCACCGCACCAAACAGCATTCAGTGTCGCGGTAGGCACTGAACATAGTGTTTCGGCTCATCAATGTAGATACTCTCCCTTTCTCTTTCTCAGTTCTGACACGTGAAACATATAATTCGTGCCTGACGCGACCGTCTGAACGCCAATAAGAGCGCACGTTTCTTCTCCGCGACCTTATTAACTGGTAGCTGCTGGCTTACGTCACTACCGCTGAATTTTTCTGTGAGAATAAGAAGCTCTGGAGAGCTCAAGTATAATTCTTATTTCTAATTAATGAGACTCTAACGAGAGTTACACAGTTTTAGAACGACAAACACAGGTTAAAGCGACATGGTAAAAGATAAACTTCTCGACAACTGATCTACGCGTGGTGAATACTGGCCAGTGATTGTCGGCGTCAAGTTGCATTTCATGGTACGAGAAATGATTTACGTTTTAAAAGTTCGCAGTGACGGCCATTAGGGCGATGTAGTCGCATGAGAGGCCTTAAAAGTGGAGGTGTCCCATTTCCTGTGGTAGTAAGTTGTGTCGGTTAACTGCTGCGGCTGAGAAATGGGTGCTGCGGGACGTGACGAGAGACCAGATTACTCGTACTGCAATGTCGTTAACTCTCTTCAGGTTCGTACCTCCAACACGTGGAAGCAATTTAAGCCGCCGAGGATTTTATGCAGCAGTTCATCTTTTAAGGCTTGTGTCAAATAGATGCGTCGCAGCAGAGCTTTGTGAATACGAAACACTGATATAACTCATCCCCATGTTAATGCTGACAAGATAATGTAAGGATATAGTAACACGAATCTAGAAATATTTCATGATGATCTATTAGTCGTTAGTGACCTTGTTTAGCTATTACAAATTAGACTGGAAATGGGTTCAAAATGTTTAAGTATGTCCAGCTGCCATTATGCGTTGGTATTATTAAATTATAAAAAGAAAAATAATTCCCAAGACTGGACAAAGAGAGGAATTAAAATGGTTAAAAGCATAAGATTCCTATGTATTTGCTTCTGCCAAATTTATTCTTATTTAAATGATAATCTAGCTTGCGCCATGTTTTTCTCTGTAGGAAATACTTTCCAAGACTGGGCATACAGAGGAATTAAAATGGTTGAAAGCATAAGATTCCTATGTATTTGCTTCTGCGAAATTTATTCTTATTTAAATGATAATCTAGCTTGCGCCATGTTTTTCTCTGTAGGAAATACTTACGTATCAACCTGGGCTTTAAATATTATGAGTTGTCCAGGTATGAAAGCAATTAAGGAAAATCTACTGTCGCAACCAATTACACGTTTTACACAGTCATTACCACATCTGGTACAATCTGCTGCCCTCTAGAATATGGCATTGATTGTAGAGTAGTTTACAGATTTTTTTGGTGACAATGAATACAGTGCTCTGTAGATATGTTAATATACTTACTCACTAAGACAGTTCCGGAATCAAATATCATACTAGGCTATAAAATTAAAGATGGTATAGTCGGCGCATACAACTTGAACAACACCATGATATTCTCTCATAAAGTGACTTAGTTATAATAAGAATATTTTATGTTCCTCATACTATCATTAAATTATTTATGGACACAAACAATTTTGTGCTACTAGAGCTGTATTTGTAAATTTCAAATGGTAAAGTACGCTTAAATCATCGACAGTGTAGTTGATGATAATGAAATTCAACAAAGTTTGAATTCGAAATGAAGTCAATTGATTTTAAGCCGATTGCTTACTGCGTCACCAGCTGAAACCCGATGCGTTGATGCCGCAGAATAAATATTTGCAGAAATATCGTTAGAAATTTGAAAGATTAATCTTGTTTAATTAGGAATGATAAAAATAATAATATTTTATAGCGTTTACTGAAAATTAGTGACATATAAAGGAGAAGTATAAAGGATATTCGTTTCATTTTGCTGACTTTATTATTAACATACTGTAGGGTAGATAATGTTATTTTTCTTTTTCTTCAGCCTTCATGAAAAACAAATAGATTTCTTGGTTGTCTGACTCATGGGAATGCACATACAACTGGCCATGTGAAAAACATGGACTTTCTAGAATCAACCTGCACACTCGAAGTAATTTGTAACACCACAGTTTAATATTGTAAATAATTTGTAATGATTTATTATGAGTAATGTAAAGTATATATTTTTTAATATGTAATGTCTCTGATCTACGTTAAAGAAGTGTAAAGGTTTTGTGACAGGTTTACTCTTTGCAAGTCAAGTATCTTGTATTGTTTGGAGGAGAGTAGCATTTAATTATGTTTATTTGTCTTTCTTCTCCTTCTTCAGTAGCTCTACAGCCCTTGGCGAGCCTTGGCTTCTTCAACAATCATCCTCTACACTTCTCGGTTATTTGCCGCTCTTTTTCACCCCTGGACTCCCATATTGCTGATATCCGTTATTACCTCATCGACCCATCTTCTTCTAGGTCTCCCTTTTTGGCCTAACTGAATGGATCATACCCTTTCATCATTTTCTTTGGAATTCTATCATCTGCCATTCTCTCCAAGAGTCCTAGTCATCGTATACGCTGTGATTTCGCAAATTTTACTACGTCCCTGCCTTGTATTAACTCTTGTAATTCGGTATTGTAGCGTATTCTCCAAAGTACTTCCTACCTTATTGTCCCATAGAGTTTGGGTAACATTTTCCGCTCAATGCTTCTTAGAGCATTTTTATCGTGTTCTATCAACGTCCATACCTCTGAGCAGTATGTGATAACTGGGCGGACTAGGGAATTATATATTAGCAATTTACTTTTTCTTGTAACAAGGTTACTTTTGAAAAGCTGCATAGTTGCAAAGTAAGCTCTGTTTCCTGCTTGTATTCTTTCCCTTATAGCCTTTCCAGTATTGTTATCATTTGTTGTTAGGGCTACCATGTAGTTAAAAGAGGACACTTCATTGAAGCATTTGCCATTGATGTTTAGGTTTTTAGGGCTTCTTCTGGCCTCAGATTGTGACATTACCATATGTTTTGTTTTGTTTTCATTTACTATGAGGCCAATTTTTAAGGCTTCTGTTTCCATTGCCCGGTTTGTTTCTAGGAGTATGTTGGTATTTCTTCCTACTATAACAATGTCATCAGCGTATGCACATATATGGCTAGTTTTCATAAATTAGGTGCCTCTTTTGTTGATTTTACTTACTGAACTGTGCAGGACTATGTTGAATAGGACAGTGGAGAGACTATCCCCTTGCTTCACACCTTTATTAAAGTCAAAGCTTTCACTTGCTCTGCTAAGGACCTTTACTTTTGCTCTTGTCTCTGTCATTGTCATTCTGATTAGTCTTATTAATTTAGCACATATACCAACTTCTTTCTGTACTCTGTATATTTCTTGCCGATTTATGCTGTGAAAGGCTTGTTTGAAATCGATGAATGAGAAATGCTGATCTATGTCATATTCATAGAACCTTTCCATCATTTGCCTTATCAAAAATATTTGATCAGTTGTTCCTCTGCCCAGTCGAAAGCTACACTGATATTCTCCTAGTATGCCTTCTGCACACTTTTCCTTCGTATCCTTTCGTTTAATATACTTGTGAAGATCTTATAAGCTATACTTAGGAGTGTTACACCTCGACAGTTTTCACATGCTGTTCTGTCCCCTTTCTTATAAATGGGGACTATTATTCCAATTTTCCAATTTTCTGGCATAGTTTCTGTTTCCCATATATCTGATATTAATGTGTGCAGTACCTTTATTACAGCCTCACCACCAGTTTTTATTAATTCAGCAATTATGCTGTCTTCCCCAGGGGCTCCATTGTTTTTGACTTGTGGACAACCTGGGAGACCTCTTGTAGTGTAGGCTTTCTTGCCTCATTTGTTTCATTGTCTACTTCCAGCTCCACTCTTCCCTCCTGTGCAGCTGTCTCTTCATCTTCTAGTCTGGTGGTTAGTGTATCTTTGAAATACTCTGCCCATCTTCCCACTATCTGTTCTTCCTCCCTTATCATTTGCCCATCTTTACTGGAACAGGCCATTGTTTATGGTTGGACTCTATTCTTCATTTTACCTATGGCATGATAGAACTTTCTTATTTCACTCTGTTCCTTTAGTTCTTCTAGTTCTGGAAATTTCTTCTTATTCCACTCTCTTTTCATTCTCTTGCACAGTCTGTTAGCTCATCTCCTTAATTCTCTATATTGTTTCAAATTATTTCTGGTTTCTCTCTGTAGCATTTTTGTTCTTGCCTTGTTCTTTTCCTCTATTGCTGACCTACAATCTTCATCCAACCACTCCTGGGTTCTTCTGTTCCTTCTTATGCCTATTATTTCCTCTGCAGCATCCTTAATGGCTTTTTCAAACCTGTTCCTACTTTCATCTACTCCTACTGTGGTCTCTTCATTGCTCAACAGTCTGCTTAGTGTTACTTGGTATTTTTTTACTTCATCAGGGATGTTCAGTTTGTCTGTATGCCATTTCATCATCTTTCCCATTCTGTTGCCATTTGTTAGTGACAGTTTCTCTCTCAAGACTGATTTTATCAAAAAAGTGGTCTGAATCACAGTTTGGTCCTCTGCAGCTCCGTACATCCCTAACTGACGTGGAGTGGCCTGCAATCACGAAAATATGGTCAATCTGATGGACTACTCCGTTGGATGCAGACTTCCAAGTACCACGATGGATCCTTTTATGTGGAAAGCAGGTAGTTTTAATAATCATATTATTCCTTGCTGCGAATTGGCATAGTAAGTCTCCATTCTCATTGTTTTCTTCATGTAGTGAATATTTTCCAGAAACTCCATACAGATGGTCATTCCTCCCTATTTTTGCATTAAAATCTCATATATTGGCATTGTAAGTCTCCATTATCATTGTTTTCTTCATGTAGTAAACATTATCCAGAAACTCCGTACAGATGTTCATTCCTCCCTATTTTTGCATTAAAATCTCGTATTACTAGCATCAGGTCATATTTAGGTACTTCACAGTATACTTTTTCTAAGACTTCATAGAACTGTTCTTTAATTATATCCTCTTTTTCCTCTGTTGGTGCATGTGCATTAACTATTAATATATTCCTAAATTAACCTTTTATTCTGAGTCTGCACATCCTTTTATTTATGAGTTCAAGTTCTAGAAGGCATTCCCTAACTTCCCTAGTTATTATAAACCCTGTTCCAAGTTGGCCTGTCCATCTGGTCCACTATATACCAATGAGTACTCAGGTATATCTATCTGCCCATTCCCCTGCCATCTTATTTCCTGTAGATATACAATATCGTATTTGAATTATAAAATTTCATTCGCTATTTCTTTCATTTTTTCCAGGCTGAAGCATTGTCCTCACATTCCATGATGCTACTGTTAGATCCCTTATCCGTTTCCTTTGCCAGGGTCGTGATACATGCTTTTCATCCAGTTCTGAGTTATTTGTGATGATTTCTTAATATGCTTAAACGATGAGATTTTTAAAAAAAATATGTTTGTTGGTAGCTACATTGTAATTGGTTCATACATAGGGACTTTGCATTATATGAAGTTAAACCCAATGTAGTTCCCCTCTGCAATGCGCTAGGAAAAGGTGGATGTGGCGCTAGCCTGGGCGCCAAACGATAGAGCACAGTGGGCAGTAGAAAGCGAGTAACTGACGAGCAAACACAACGCAGGTGCCGAGTGAAGCTTACAGTATTAAAAGTAGAATGGAATGGCCTCGGACTTAATATTCGGTTTTAAAATGGTGCTCTCGATTTGGGAAAATCTCTAAAATTATTATTAACAACGCCAAGATGAGGTAAATAGAGCTCACTATTGCCAATGGAAAGGCCACCTAGCCGCCACTTACTCACCACCTCGATTGCACAACCACTTTGTCACACTCACTAAAGGTCAGAAATGTATTAATGTGTGAACCAGTATGTTATGTTTCATTCTATGGAAATACAATCCTACTGTTCAAAAATGTGTTTGAACACAGTGTCCATCCTATGCACTTTTCCAAGTACGACCTTCTCCGTTAGGTGATGAAATCCGAGAAAGACCTTTGCATTAAAAGCAATAACAATTCTATGGTGCATTTTTATGTGTGGCAAAGTTTTATGCCAGTACACTTAACGGGCTTGGCTAGAATTACTTGTTTCTCATACATACAACAGTGACTGTCCATGTTTGAATGTTTTAAAACTTAACTAGAAAATGAAATTAAGAAACAGTTTAGGAAAGAGTGTTACTTGGAAAAGAGAGTACAAATGTTTACTGATTTAAAGTTGCTTTCGAAATTTACTTGTTTCACAAGTGGTACTATAAACATTTTCTCTAGAGGTTGTTTGAAGTAAAATTGAACTGGATATTGTCTGTGTTTTGTAGAGTTTATTGCCCGGGTAAAGAGTGTTAAAATAGTACAACCTTAATGATCTCAAACTGAACGAGTAATCCAGTCCTACCTTAAGGATACATAAATTTGAAAGTGTATACAATTTTGTTGTTGCAATGAAAGGGCTAGTTTGTTGGATCACATTTCTTTTCTACCATAACAAAAATAACAAATCAATTTAGTAGGTTTCTACCTAATGATTCTTGAAGTAATCACTGAGAAATAAAGATAGAAGGTTTGTGTGTCCTATTCGCTTCGTGTGTATTATTGTACTTGATTATTATTAGGCGCTATCTGGTCTTGTGTGGTTAGTGAAGGGCAGGTATAAGCAATATTAGTTATAGACAAAAGTAATGACTAACTTAAACAAGAGAAGGGGTCGTTCTCAACTCTGGGGACTACTTAACTATTAAAGTGGCAACTACTGCTACCCAGTGTGTAATTTTCCATTTGGTTGTGTTCATTGCACTTCACAGAACAGTATTTAATGAAAGTTCGTTTTGAAGTAGTAAAACAGCTTCTTCATAAACAATGCTTTAACATTATTGTGCCTAATTAGGCTGCCGATCATATAACTATTTCATTTAGCAGTAATCAGTTACTGTTACTCCTTTCAAAATTATTTCTTTCTGTCATCTACCTACAGCTATTCCCACTAATTTAAGGTTCAATTCCAATTTTCGTTGTGTAAACTCAGTCAAATTTGTAAATTCCTCTCAGAGGGTAACATTTACTCCAAGTTCAGGCCATATGTTGCAAATTTACAACCGTCGTAATGTTATATGTGGCTGCCTTGTGACAAAAGTAAACCTCGTCGTCACTAGGAAAATTGCATGACAACGAGTGGATCATTAATGTTATAAATTAACGTTGTGCTTTTTTGATGGACACAGAATGCAAGTCGAGTGGGGAACTACAGAATTGAAACCAAATGGCATGTCGGTGAGAGTGATGGGGATTCCATTAAGAATTATTTCCTCTACCACATTAGTATTTTGACAGCAAGCCAGCAGCGTAATGGTGCCGGCTCGCTGGGGATCAACGTCCTGCGAGAGAATAATTGGCACGCCTGCTCTGATTGACAATTTGTGCGGCGGCACACTGGGAAAATCAATGAATTTAAAACGAGATTGGATAATTAGCAACTTCGTCCGCATTTATGACACTGTAAATCGATTTGTAAGTAACAGCATCGTTTACATTTTTGTTCTAAAATTGCATTATTGATTGCATTAACATCAATGTTTTTCTACTCCCTAAATAGTATGTTCGCAAAGTCACTTATGATGTTTATGATAATTTGTGGTAAAACCTTGTGAATTATGGATGGAACAATGATGCGAAGTTAAATGGAAATGAAATACGTTTTGCTGAAGCATCAGCTGGTACTTTTCCTTCTTTAGTGTTCAATAGCTGTTTAGAAAATGCGGCTGTCAACGCCTCGCACTACAGATGTCTTTAATGCTCTTTAATCTGAGTTTTCGCATCTGTCTTCAAATATGCGTCCCTTTGATGTTACTACCATTGGAGGAGTCTGTCTAAGGTCTCCACATAATAAAATGGAAGCACCACCGAATGGTTGTGCATCTCATCGAAACCTGTAAGAGTTCAGCCAAGCACTTCTAGCGATTTGGTATGAGGGGATACAATGTCACAATGACATTGGACAGTTTCATAGTTTTAGTCATACCATGTGTTGTTGTTTTTGTGGTCTTCAGTCCTGAGACTGGTTTGATGCAGCTCTCCATGCTACTCTATCCTGTGCAAGCATCTTCATATCTCAGCACGTACTGCAGCTTACATCCTTCTGAATCTGCTTAGTGTATTCATTTATTGGTCTCCCTCTACGATTTTTACCCTCCACTCTACCCTCCAATACTAAATTGGTGATCCCTTGATGTCACAGAACATGTCCTGCCAACCGTTCCCTTCTTCTAGTCAAGTAGTGCCACAAACTCCCCTTCTTCCCAACTCTGTTCAGTACCTCCTCATTAGTTACGTGATCTATCCATGTCATCTTCAGCATTCTTCTGTAGCACCACATTACGAAAGCTTCTATTCTCTTCTAGTTCAAACTATTTATCGTCGATGTTTCACTTCCATACATGGCTATACTCCATACAAATACTTTCAGAAACGCCTCCCTGACACTTAAAAGTATACTTGATGTTAACAAATTTCTCTTCTTCAGAAACGCTTTCCTTGCCATTGACAGTCTGCATTCTGTATCGTCTCTATTTCGACCATCATCAGTTATTTTGCTCCCCAAATAGCAAAACACCTTTACAACTTTAAGTGTCTCATTTACCAATCTCATTCCCTCAGCATCACTCGACTTAATTAGTCTACATTCCATTATTCTCGTTTTGCTTTTATTGATGTTCATCTTATAACCTCCTTTCAAGGCACTGTCCATTCTGTTCAACTTCTCTTCCAGGGCTTTGCTGTCTCTGACAGAATTAAAATGTCATCGGCGAACCTTAAAGTTTATATTTCTTCTCCATGAATTTTAATACCTACTCCAAATTTTTCTTTTGTTTCTTTTACTACTTGCTCAATATACTACTTGCTCAATATACAAATTGAATAATATCGGGGAGAGGATACAACCCTGTCTCACTCTCTTTCCAATTACTGCTTCCCTTTCATGCCCATCGACTTTTATAACTGCGATTTGGATTCTCTACAAATTGTAAATTGCATCTCGCTCCCTGTATTTTGCCCCTGCCACCTTCAGAATTTGAAGAGAGTATTCCAGTCAACATTGTCAAAAGCTATCTCTAAGTCTACAAATGCTAGAAACGTAGGTTTGTCTGTTCTTAATCTAGCATCTAAAATAAGCCGTAGGGTCAGTGTTGCCTCACTTGTTCCCATATTTCTACGGAATCCAAACTGATCTTCCCCAAGGCCAGCTTCGACCACTTTTTCCATTCGTCTGTAAAGAATTCGCGTTAGTATTTTGTAGCCGTGACTTATAAACTGATAGTTCGGTAATTTTCACATGTGTTAACGCCTGCTTTCTTTGCGATTGGAATTATTATATTCTTCTTGAAGTCTGAGGGTATTTCGCCTGTCTCACACATTTTGCTCAGCAGATGGTAGAGTTTTGTCAGGACTGGCTCTCCTAAGGCTGTCAGTAATTCTAATGGAATGTTGCCTACTCCTGGGGCCATGTTTCGACTTAGGTCTTTCAGTGCTCTATCAAACTCTTCACGCAGTAATTTTTCTCCAATTTCATCTTCATCTACAACCTCTTCCATTTCTATAACATTGCCCTAAAGTATATCGCCCTTGTATAGACCCTCTATATACTCCTTCCACCTTTTACCTTCCCTTCTTTGCTTAGAACTGGGGTTCCATCTGTGCTCCTGATATTATCTTTTCTCCAAATGTTTCTTTGATTTTCCTGTAGGCAATATCTGTCTTACCCCCAGTAAGATAAGCCTCTATATCCTTATATTTGTCCTCTAGACATCCCTGCTTAGCCATTTTGCACTTCCTGTCGATCTCATTCTTAGACGTTTGTACTCCTTATTGCCTGCTTCATTTACATCGTTTTTTAATTTTCTCTTTTCATCAATTAAATTCAATATTTCTTCTGTTACCCTAGGATTTCTACAACCCTTGTCTTTTTACCTACTTGATTATCTTCTGCCTTCATTACTTCATCCCTCAAAGCTACCCACACTTCTTCTACTGTATTTATTTCTCCCATTCTTGTGAATTGTTCCTTTATGCTTTCCCTGAAACTCTGTACAACCTCTGGTTTAGTCAGTTTCTCCAGGTCCCATCACCTCAGTTTCCCACCTTTTTGCAGTTTCTTCAGTTTTAATCTGCAGTTCGTAACCAACAGATTGTAGTCAGAGTCCACATTGCCCCGAGAAATGTCTTACAATTTAAAACCTGGTTCCTAAATCTCTGTCGTACCATTATATAATCTATCTGAAACTTGTCAGTATCTCCAGCCTTCTTCCATGTATACAACCTTCTTTTATGATTCTTTAACCAAGTGTTAGCTATCATTAAGTCGTGCTCCATCAGGCGGCTTCCTCTTTCATTTCTTAACCCCATTGGAATTACTACATGTAGGAGCTTCCGAGAAACGAATATTCAGTGGAACTTGTAGCGCCGAATGCCTGTCTGTCCACCATCTAATGACGTAGCCGTAATAGAAACTTGGAAATTTCTGGTAAGGTCTTATGGGACCAAACTGCTCAGGTCGGTCCTTAAGCTTATACACTGTCCTGATCAATGGAGAGTCAAGATATTTCCATTTTGGGATCGAAAGAGAGCAAAAATCAAACGGATGAGCCAATTTTATCAGTGCCGCCAGATGCATTAAAGAACAGACCACCCATGCCGTTTCAACACCAACTGTAATTTTGTCGTGGGCCACTTTCCTTAGGCAAGAAAAATTTGTTTGTTTCTTCAAAAAATGCATGCAAAAAATTATCATTATACTGCTGTTCTCTCACAAAAACCGCGATCATAAAAGTCAAGTGCAGAACTGTCTGTTCCAATCTTGCCATGTTAAATGAGTTTTTTTGTTCTTGATGGTTAAGCATATTGTATCGATTTTGAACAGAGCTACACTCAGAAAATTGCCCGAAAAATCGATAGAATTGTCACTGCTAACAGTACAAATACGGGGTAAAATATCTTTGCTCAGATCCTCTCTCAATTTTTTCCACAAATCTTAGAGGTTGAAGGGCGAACATGAGATCAAAATTATGGTGAATAATGTTCGATATTGTCACAGATAACAGATGGCACATGCGTCTGTAAATGTTGTTCTCAAGGGTTGGCCAATTTGGACCAAATGAAAATTTATATTAATTTATCTGTACGTCTCGATTTCTACGCCATTAATCGTTCTCAGATTTGCAATTGAAGTAGTACCTTGGACATTAACCAACAGCATTTCCAAATAGTAAAACTCGGTATTATTTGAATTTACTTTGTAAATACGGCTCATTGTATGGGACATATACAGATTTTGACAGCTGTCAACACGTATGGCGTAACTTTGGAACTTCTCCATACAGTTGTTCCTTGGCTAATTCCTCTCCTTAGCACAGCACAAAAAGTGCTGTATGTTTTGTGTGCAGTGGTTCTGGAATACGCCAAACAGTATAGTTACTGCTGATATATCGACTCCTCGGAAATCGACTCACTTCGTCGTCGCGCGCATCTGCTGTATCATTACTGAATACTGACATATCGCTCCTATTGTTGACAAAATTGCATATATATTTGCTCGATTTGATGGAATGACAATGTTACACTTTGATATGAGCCTTAAATGTTTTCGATTACAAAGAAGATTCGACACAATCTCAACTTCGACATTTCTCATTCTGATTTTTACTGTACTAGCTCCGCCTTCTGTGTTTCGGCACCCTTATCGTGGATATTCGCCATCACCAAAGCATGTTTCATGAACTATGACCCTGGGACAGTTTTTCTTGCATTTTTTATCTATCATAAAAAGAGATTGTGGATTCATTGCTGCCGGCCGCGGTGGTCTCGCGGTTCTGGGCGCGCATTCCAGAACCGTGCAACTGCTGCGGTCGCAGGTTCGAATCCTGCCTCGGGCATGGATGTGTGTGATGTCCTTAGGTTAGTTAGGTTTAAGTAGTTCTAAGTTCTAGGGGACTGATGACCACATCAGTTGAGTCACATAGTGCTCAGAGCCATTTGAACCGTTTTTTGATTCATTGCTCTGCATGGTCCATGCACTGTGTTTTTCGTCACAGTATCGTTCGGCAGTGGATCCTCTTCCGGATTAGGAATTTTGTACACAAATGGCATCAACAATTTGAGCTCCGTGTATTTCCGTTTCAAGCCATGTGATATTATGGGGATGTGAAACGTCCCCTGTGAAAAAATTTATTCGAGACTGTGCTTAAACTGACACACAATAGTTTTTAGCGCAACACAATCTGACTTCCAAAAATCCCTACGAAAGAATGGCCCTGACTAACATTAACCTATACGTTCCACAAATCACTTACCTCACAAAAATCTTCGTTACTCAAGCTACTGCAATACAGAGAGTGCCACTACTGCCAGCTAAATAAAAGATTCAAACTACTGAAGGCACTAACTACTGATAGGCATAGTTAGCAAATGAAAGATTTTAATACAGAACAAACAATGTATTTACCTCACTAGTCATAATATATATAGCAGTTCATGACACCAATTCTTACAAATTTCAAAACTCAGCCATCTCTCTCCCCACGTCCACCACTGCTGGCAGCTCACCTCCAACTGCGCAACGCTACGCGCTGTTAGCATCCAGCTGCCGCTGCCCAACACTACAATGGCAGACAACAATGCAGACTAAACACAGACTGCACACGGCACAGCCAGTGATTTTTCATACAGAGCGCTATGTGGCGTTACCAATAAGAAAACCTAAACAGCCTACTTACAGATGTAGGCGACCTCTCTTCGGCCACTCAGTCGTTTACATCCAGCAGCGAGTTTCACCATAAACGTGATGCTTTCCGATTAAGTCCACCAGTTTCTTGAGTTTTTGCTTGAATATTCGTGTAGCCAAGTCATGTCGATCAGATGGATGCTGACCAGGCAATAATAGCTCTTTTCCTCGTGCCATGCAGGATTTTACATAAACGCGATGAAATCGGAGCTGCCGTATGAGCGCACATGTGTCTTGGCATCTTGTGCATGTTCGTGGCTGTGCTGTGGGGTGCAATTGAACGGTGCTGGAAGTGTGACCATTCTGCCAGTGTCGGAGACATTTCTACAGGTCGCAGTTGTATCTCGTAAATGAAGGTATTCTTCTAAACACAGCGATTTTTGGTTTAAGCGAATGGATAACAAACGTTTGGATTCAACTTTTGCATACATGTCTACCTTTTTTTGATGAAATAGTTGACGTCTTTACAGAATACGTTTTATTCTATTCTTAAGCATCGTTGTGCTATACGAATAATAATTCATCGCTGATACTTTTTATTGCGCTATCCACCTGTAAGAATAAAGAAAAATACTAGAAAAATGTAAGTTATATTTACGAAGGGTTAACAGTAAAAACAGAACAATATTTTCATTTGACAAAATGAAATAAAGCTTTCTATATTTACCTGTAATATTGAACTGATAGCCTTCCTGCGCCTCCCAAAAGTTTATGGGATACTGCAGTGCATTGTATGATCGTTGTCGCTGAAGAAGTACATCGTATCTTTGGTTGATGGCATGTTACTTGCAGCATCTGGCATGCTGTCCCTGTGGTATTTTGTTGGCTCGTATTTGAGTAGGCTAATTGTGCGCCAGCAAGTTGTCAGTTAAAGTTCTGAATTGTTTTACCAACGCTATGCGTAGGGGTAAAATGTATGCAAATAGGATATAATGTGGCATTGTATGAGTGGAATTGGATGACTGCTTTGACCGACTTGTGCACCATCGTCATCCGTAAAGTAGATTTACAGAAATTTATGCTCAGTGCCGGAACAGGTATAGAAGAACCAGCACAGCGATGTATTTTTCCTTCAGTTTTGGATGTAGGAACGCACTAATAAAAAAGATGTTATTTGAAACGGTGAGTTATATTTGAGAATGTTCAGCAGAGAAGTGTTTGGAATCAGGTGAGTCGCCCGAAAGCCAGGCGGATGCAATTTCGGTAATTTAACTTTGCCATTCGCGCACCACATTACTGGTGTTTCATTGTTGAACTTGTATGTACCTCAAAACCCACACGCCTTACCCATTTTGCCCATATTTACACAGGGATGCAAACTGTAATCCTAGTTAACGTCAAACTGAATTGCTGCAAGATTCAAATTAAAACATACTGTTCTCGAGAACTAGGCTCATGAACATTCTATATGAACTCTCACTGCATAGTGGTCTTCTGATCCTGTTACGCGCGACCAGGTGCCTCGCGAACATTCTCTATCGATTCTCGAAACATGCGTGTTGCCCTTCTGATTGTGATGAGTGGGATTGGGTAGCACGTAAGCATTGCAGCAAGTCCATGTTTTATTTGTGAATTACGAGAATAAGAGATTTGCAAATGATTTGCTTCATTCCTTGCTGTATGTTGATCTTGTGGTTGTGATGTACTTCATCTGGTAGCGAGTAAACGTTCTCTTTCGATTCTAGCCGCACGTCTATCTTGAGATACTAATGCACGTGAATGTGTAATTCGTAAATGACTTGCTTCATTGCTCTCCTCTCATTCCTCGTTTGCCTGAAAAGCTCGAATTTTCTCAAAGCCTTTAATCAGCCATTCGAAATCGTTACTTCATAGAGAACACAGTGCTGTTAAATTTGTTCATATAATTCCGTCCTGAGCGTTTCCTTAAGCGCAAAAGCGGACTCGCTTTAACGTCTTTACACACCCTCTATACTGCAAAACTACCTCCTCCGTACTCCACTACTAGCACGTAACGTTCTCCAGACGTTCTCCGAATCCACACCCTTCTATCGGATTGGCACTGAGCATAGCATGTTACACCGCTACAGGTCGCTCCTTTGTAAAGATCCACTGTCAAGCGGTGTCTCTCTTTTCACCACCACAAGCGTCTCTTCGCTTTCAGTACAGATATCTGTGAGGAGCTTTTTGATCAATGTACCCCACACTCCTTAGCTCACTACGCACAGTCATATAGCTATGCTGCATTGCTGGAAGCGCTTAGGAACTAATGAGTGATTTCCTACGCTGATTTAATGCGATTTTTACAACAAAAAAAGAAATGATTCCAATGGCTCTCAGCACTATGGGACTTAACATCTGATGTCATTAGGGCCCTAGAACTTAGAACTACTTAAACCTAACTAACCCAAGGACATCAGACACATCCATGCCCAACGCAGGATTCGAACATGCGACCGCACCAGTCGCGCGGTTCCAGACTGAAGCGCCAAGAACCGTTCGGCCACATCGGCCGGCCGATTTTTACAGACAGGATTAATTTTTCAAGTGACATCCAGTGACTATTCAACGTTCCAATTCGTAAACGACTCCTAAAATGAATATCATTTGTTTTTCTGGTTTTCTGAATGTTTTACATTTGCGCTCCCCATGTCCTTTCGCTCTATTATAATAACTTGTCACCGTTTCCTGACTTATTCCTGTGGACCTTGAAGTTGAACTTCTGCGTTTCAAAGTCGTTTTGTATTTTTTGCACTACTGGTGTTGGGTCAGTACCAAAAGCGTCTGTACTTTCTCTGATGTGCAAATAGACATTTTAAAAAAAATCTTCGGTATGTGGTCCTATGCATCTTTTGGTCCATCTGAACGCACGATTTGGCGTTTGGATGGACATTTCTCTCCATTCGACGGAAATGTTTTCATAGATGTTGTCTGATAGGAATATTACATGTGACTGATACACGCTTACGCTCACTTCTTGTCAGTATGAAAATTAAAATTCATGGTATAGATTTTCGTAGTACGTAAGCGATCGCAAATGTTCTTTATTATTTGTCGTACTAATGTTTACCCTAATTTAGAATACCCCTCCATGAACCATGGACATTGTCGTTGGTGGGGAGGCTTGCGTGCCTCAGCGATACAGATAGCCGTACCGTAGGTGCAACAACAACGGAGGGGTATCTGTTGAGAGGCCAGACAAACTTGTGGTTCCTGAAGAGGGGCAGCTGCCTTTTCAGTAGTTGCAGGGGCAGCAGTCTGCATGATGGACTGATCTGGCCTTGTAACACTAACCAAAACGGACTTGCTGTGCTGGTACTGCGAACGGTTGAAAGCAAGGGGAAACTTCAGCCGTTATTTTTCCCGAGGGCATGCATCTCTATTGTATGGTTAATGATAATGGCGTCCTGTTGGGTAAAATATTCCGGAGGAAAAATGGTCCCCCATTCGGATCTCCGAGCGGGGACTACTCAAGATGACGTCGTTATCATGAGAGAGAAAACTGGCGTTCTACGGATCGGAGACTGAAATGTCAGATCCCTTAATCGGCCAGGTACGTTAGAAAATTTAAAAAAGGAAATGGATAGGTTAAAGTTAGATATAGTGGGAATTAGTGAAGTTCAGTGGCAGGAGGAACAAGACTTTTGGTCAGGCGAATACAGGGTTAAAAATACAAGGTTAAATCAGGGTAATGCAGGAGTAGGTTTAATAATGAATAAGGAAATAGGAGAGCGGGTAAGCTACTACAAACAGCATAGTGAAGTCATTATTGTGGCCAAGATAAACACGAAGCAACGGCTACTACAGTAGTACAAGTTTATATGCCAACAAACTCTGCAGATGACGAAAAAATTGAAGAAATGTATGATGAAATAAAAGAAATTATTCAGATACTGAAGGGAGACGAAAATTTAATAGTCGTGGGTGACTGGAATTCGAGTGTAGGAAAAGGGAGAGAAGGAAACGTAGTAGGTGAATATGGATTGGGGCTAAGAAATGAAAGAGGAAGCCGCCTGGTAGAATTTTGCACAGAGCACAACTTAAACATTGCTAACACTTGGTTTAAGAATCATAAAAGAAGATTGTATACAAGGAAGAATCCTGGAGATACTAGAAGGTTTCAGATAGCTTATATAACGGTAAGACAGAGATTTAGGAACCAGGTTTTAAATTATAATACATTTCCAGGGGCAGATGTGGCCTCTGATCACAATCTATTGGTCATGAACTGTAGATTAAAACTGAAGAAACTGCGAAAAGGTGGTAATTTAAGGAGATGGGACCTGGATAAACTGAAAGAACCAGAGGTTGTACAGAGTTTCAGGGAGAGCATAAGGCAACAATTGACAGGAATTGGGGAAAGAAATACATTAGAAAAAGAATGGGTAGCTTTGAGGGATGAAGTAGTGAAGGCATCAGAGGATCAAGTAGGTAAACAGACGAGGGCTAGTAGAAATCCTTGGCAGACAGAAAAAATATTGAATTTAATTGACGAAAGGATAAAATATAAAAATGCAGTAATTGAAGCAGGCAAAACGGAATACAAACGTCTAAAAAATGAGATCGACAGCAAGTGCAAAATGGCTAAGCAGGGATGGCTAGAGGATAAATGTAAAGAAGTAGAGGCTTATCTCACTATTTGTAAGATAGATACAGCCTACAGGAAAATTAAAGAGACCTTTAGAGAAACGAGAGCCACTTGTATGAACATCAAGAGCTCAGATGGAAACCCAGTTCTAAGCAAAGAATGGGAAGCAGAAAGGTGGAAGGAGTATGTAGAGGGTCTATACAAGGGCGATGTATTTGAGGACAATATTATGGAGGTGGAAGAGGATGTAGATGAAGATGAAATGGGAGATATGATTCTGCGTGAAGAGTTTGGCAGAGCACTGAAAGACCAGAGTCGAAACAAGGCCCAGGGAGTACATAACATTCCATTAGAACTACTGACAGCCTTGGGAGAGCCAGTCCTGACAAAACTCTACCATCTGGTGAGCACGATGTATGAAACAGGCGAAATACCCTCAGACTTTAAGAAGAATACAATAATTCCAATCCCAAAGAAAGAAGCTGTCTGAATTACCGAACTATCAGTTTAATAAGTCACGGCTGCAAAATGCTAACGCGAATTCTTTACAGACGAATGGAAAAACTAGTAGAAACCGACCTCGGGGAAGATCAGTTTGGATTCCGCAGAAATATTAGAACACGTGATTCAATGCTGACCCTACGACATCTTAGAAGCTAGATTAAGGAAAGGCAAACCTACATTTTTAGCATTTATAGACTTACAGAAAGCTTTTGACAATGCTGACTGAAATATTCTTTTTCAGATTCTGAAGGTGGCAGGGGTAAAATACAGGGAACGAAAGGCTATTTACAATTTGTATAGAAACCAAATGTCAGTTATAAGAGTTGAGGGGCATGAAAGGGAAGCAGTGGTTGGGAAGGGAGTGAGACAGGGTTGTAGCCTCTCCCCGATGTTATTCAATTTGTATATTGAGCAAGCAGTGAAGGAATCGAAAGAAAAATTCGGAGTAGATATTAAAATCAATGGAGAAGAAATAAAACCTTGAGGTTTTCCGAAGACACTATAATTCTGTCAGAGACAGCAAAGGACTTGCAAGAGCAGCTGAACGGAATGGATAGCGTCTTGAAAGGGGGATATAAGATGAACATCAACAAAAGCAAAACGAGGATAATGGAATGTAGTCGAATTAAGTCGGGGCATGCTGAGGGTATTAGATTAGGAAATGAGACACTTAAAGTACTAAAGAGTTTTGCTATTTGGGGAGAAAAATAACTAATGACGTTCGAAGGAGTGAGGATATAAAATGTAGACTGGCAATGGCAAGAAAACCTTTTCTGAAGAAGAGTAATTTGATAATATCGAGTATTGATTTGAGTGTCAGGAAGTCATTTCTGAAAGTATTTGTATGGAGTGCAGTCATGTATGGAAGTGAAACATGAACGATAAATAGTTTGGACAAGAAGAGAATAGAAGCTTTCGAAATGTGATGCTACAGAAGAATGCTTAAGATTATATGGGTAGATCACATAACTAATGAGGAGGTATTGAATAGGATTGCGGAGAAGCGAAGTTTATGGCACAACTTGACCAGAAGAAGGGATCGTTTGGTAGGACATGTTCTGAGGCATCAAGGTATCACAAATTTAGCATTGGAGGGCAGCGTGGAGGGTAAAAGTCGTAGAGGGAGACCAAGAGATGAATACACTAAGCAGATTCAGAAGGATGTAGGTTGCAGTATGTACTAGGAGATGAAGAAGATTGCACAGGATAGAGTAGCATGGAGAGCTGCATCAAGCCAGACTCATGACTGAAGACCACAACAACAACAACATTTTGGAATACTTCCTACCTGAAGTTTCTGGCACAAATGCAAGGTGTCAATCGGCTTCGTGGGAACCATGGCCACAGAACACGTACCATTGACCACGCGGTTCTAGTCGCGCAGTCCGGAACCGTGCGACTGCTACGGTCGCAGGTTCGAATCCTGCCTCGGTCATGGATGTGTGTGATGTCCTTAGGTTAGTTAGGTTTCAGTAGTTCTAAGTTCTAGGGGAATAATGACCACTGCAGTTGAGTCCCACAGTGCTCAGAGCCATTTGAACCATTGACCACGTTTTGACGTATTGGTTCCCTTTGATTCGTGTTTTCCTTTCACATAGTTCACTGCGCATATAGGCCTATGTATTAACTGAGTCTTCTCTAAGTTTCGGTATGTTTCTTCTGAAATTAGAATAAATGAACGAAGAAACTTCTTGCCGGATTCTGATAAAATCTTAGCAGCTTATCCTGTAAATTACACAAAGATTTCTAGTGGGGTTACAGCCATTGGAATCTCGATGTCAGTCAGCATCTTTTCGCTTCCGGTATTGCTGCCGTTGCAAACTATAGGACAGATAGAAAGATGATTAAGCATTCCATCGAAAACGAGATCTTTACGGATGGGAAGTAGGTAAGTGATGCTCTTTGGTACCAAAGCTACAGTCATTTCACAGTAGGTTGTCCAACACATATTTGGTCTAGCTCCTGTTCATTATTGTTGCATCCGTTTCTTGAAGAGAATATGAGGAACTCTTTGATCAGTGTGGTAAGTAGGTCATGTTGGTTTTAACAGACATGTAATTTTAGATCACTGAATCGTATATGTATGTGTATATTACATACGGGAAATAGTCTTACCTCTAACCAGCTATCGTTTCACACTTCCTTGATTGTGAACAATTCATTTCCATGTTGTAACGTTACAGTCGCTTGGAGGTAGTGACAAAGGTGTGACAGTCATTGGAAAAGATATCAGAAAGTGACCTTCATTGTCCTGAACAAAAGGGAGAAGTAACTAAACAATGACAACAAGAGAGACTGTACAATAGTGTAACCAAGACAAAATAATATAAGGAGGAATAGTAACAATTCACGGATGAGGAGAATGATAGACTGTGATAGCGAGGCAGCACTATGTGTGGCTATGGCTGTGCATATGAGAGCTGCAGTGCATTTAGAGAGAAATGTCAATAAAGGAAACAAAAGGTGCTTTAGTATCCTCTTGAAAATAACGTGAGTAGAGGGGCTGCCTTCCATCTGCCTTACTCTCCATTCTTGCCAGATGTATCCAACTTGGCGGAGATGACATCATCCAAGATGGCGGACTGTAAACCTGGCAACAGTGTATGGCATCAACCAAGATGGTGGCTGTGATGTCATCCAAGATGGTGGATTTTAGTGGGAAGATAGCTCAGTTGGGCTACCTCAACTAACCCAAGTCATCCGACTACAAAATCTTCCTAGGACCTGGTGGGAACTTCAGATTCCATCAGGACAATGCAACACACATCTACTAACGTAAGAAATATGGTGGGAAGATAAGTCGGTTGGGCTACCTCAACTAGCACAAGTAATCCGACTGCCACCTCTTCCCAGAAACTAGCGGGAATTTCAGATTCTATCAGGACAACGCAACACACTTCTAGTAACCTAAGAAAAATGTCGGGAAAATATGTCACTTGCTCTGCCTCCACTAACCTAAGCTCCCCTTCACCCCCTCCACAGAAAGTGGAGGAAGTTCAAAACCCATCAGGACAATGCAACACACCTCTACTAACCTAAGTCATCTGACCACCACCTTTTCTTAGGGATTGGAGAGATATTTGAATTTTCGCTGTAAAGAAAGGCCACTTGGGCTACCTCTACTAACCTAAGAAAATGGTGGAAGAAAAGGGCACTGGGTCTACCTCCACTAATCTAAGTCACCCGACTGCCACCTTTTCCTAGGAACAGGAGAGGAAAAGGACTAAGCCAGTGTTAGACATAAGTCCTTATTTTGTGTAAACTATTTATATTAGAGGCAGTACAACCACTAATTGTAGCTACTATGGTGTCTGGAGTCCAACGGACCTAGTACACGGTACTGCAACCAAAGGGCGCTGACATCTGTCCAGTATCGTAATCCAAGATGGCGGTATGGGGTGGAGGAAAATGGCGGGAAACATTGTGCTCGCCATAGTCCAACGGATGTAGTACACACTACCACCAAAAGAGGGTGCCGTCATCCGTTCTGTGATATGATCCACGATGGCAGCCTGAGGTGGGGGGAAAATGGTGGGAAGCAGTGTGTACACCATAAGGTCTGGAGTCCAGCTGACCTAGTACACAGTATTGCCACAAGAAGACGCTATCATCCTTCTCGTGATGTCATCCTAGATGATGGTTTGGGGGAGGCGGAGGGAGAAAACTGCGGGAAAATTACTCAGCCTGTTCTGGGCTGCTGGAGAGAGGAAGGAGTTTACTTTATTTATTTTCGAGCAATTTACTTAGGGACGGATTTCAATGTCCCGAGTTCGAGCCTTGGTCCAGCACACAGTTTTAATCTGCCAGGAAGTATCATATCAGCGCACGCTCCGCTCCGCTGTAGAGTGAAAATTTTATTCTAGAAACAACCCCAGACTGTGGCTAAGCCATGTCTCCGCAATATCATTTCTTCCAGGAGTGCTAGTCTGCAAGGATCACAGGAGAGCTTCTGTGAACCCTGGAAGGTACGAGACAAGGTACTGGCGCAATTAAAGGTGTGAAGACGGGGCGTGAGTCTTGCTTGGGTTGCTCAGTTGGTAGAGCACTTGCTTGCAAAACGCAAAGGTCCTGAGTTCGAGTCTCGGTTCGGCACACAGTTTTAATCTGCCAGGAAGACTCAGATTTCACATAGTTTATGTATTACCCTGGTACAAAACACACATTCTGACACGTTTGAGGTCACACCACATAGCCTACAGATCTTCCAACTACTCGTAAATTACCTAAATAATACAGACATAATGCTGTGCCAAAACTTCCACAACACTTAAAGAGCCAGAAACAATGTAGTCCAAAAACACTCACTGCACGAAAAAAACGCCTTAGAATTAAACTCAACCGCAACTATCAGAGACACTAACACGTGCAGGTGCTTAGCAGGGCCAGTCAGAAACAAGCCAGTGCTGGAACATTAGGCACTGCTCTCGCGCCAATGCCAGTGGCATGTGAAAGTGGTTTAAAATGGCTCTGAGCACTATGCGACTTAAGTTCTGAGGTCATCAGTCGCCTAGAACTTAGAACTAATTAAACCTAACTAACCTGAGGACGTCACACACATCCATGCCCGAGGCAGGATTCGAACCTGCTATCGTATCGGTCGCTCGGTTCCAGACTGTAGCGCCCAGAACCGCATGGCCACTCCGGCGGCATGTGAAAGTCACATCTATAGTTTTTTCTTCGAGTGATATACTGATGTCACATCTCTATGTAAATAAGTGCCAAGTCACACTCTGGACTGCACACACGTGTTCACCGCTGCTGCCCTGACCTCTCTCTCTCCCTGCATTCCAGCAATACGCTGATGTGCAGACCAGCAACCTTAAAGTAAATCACTGAAATAATGCATATATGACGCTCTGCCAATGCGATTACATTACTTAAACACATGGAGACAATTTAGTCCACATATAAACGATTTCATACTATCGTCAACATATGAGACACTCCATGGGCGTGCGCACGTCATCGCTGCCACGAGCCACAGCGCGGACACAAGACAGTGCAATCCATCAATCTTCCGCCTACAGCAAGCAGGTGAAAGTCTGGTCTATTTTCGAGTATACAGTTAGAGTTCTTCCAATGTTATACTGTGGAAGTCTGTCCACCTTCTCTTTCTTCCTGCAGATGAGACTTCTCTGTGGCAAAAAACTATTTTGCACACATCGCCATATTGCACCGACAATTAAACCCTGCAATGTGCCTCTAAATATCGTCAAATACAGAAAGATTCTGGCTCAATTACACTGCTCTCCCACTGAGGACAGGAGCTTGTATAATAGAGCGTGGCCCTGACTCAAGCACAGTAATATACCACCGTGTACTGTGTCCATGTAGTAAACATACAATTCGTATCCTCTGCCATACAAATATGCCCATTTTACATCATTTGTACATACACCGTGGAGTCAGACAGCACTGTATATATCGTTTGCAGCACTAGATATTTCCCCATATCGAACAGTCACAAGTCATCCACTCCCGACACGTGACCAGAGCAACCTCAAGGGACTGAAGTACTTCTCAGACTTATTCTACAAATTTGGGTTTGTTTCGCATCGGCACAAATGCGTTACTGTTCCTTGTCTGGACTTGATTACTTGCTCGCTTTTCCACACCCATCTCCAAACTCTTGGATTACAAGAACACATGTATTTACGCATGATTTTCTATAATAATGTACCACTTTCGCGGTACTTCTCGATATCAAGCACACAGCACTATCCAACTGATCGCTTGCACAAAGTAGTATCGAAGATATAGACTGGAAATAATTTGTCTACAGAATCGAAACTTTATCTAGTTGGAGCGTGCTGTAAACCACTGAGTAACTAGAAACGTATCATTTAGGTGAGAAATCGAAAAAAAATAGACGAAAATGATATTTCCACTTGCGAATACCTGTGTCGGTGATGTAACAGATTCCAAATCACCCCCACAATTTACAAAGTCAAATAAGGACTTTGTTATATCTAGAGAACCATCAAACAGGTCTTTCATCTCTTAGATGCACGCAACACAATCGATTTTCCTTCAACTAAATAAAGGCGCGAAATGTGCAGAAGCAGTCAGCTGAACAATTTACGTCGGAGGGTATAATGGTCCACCGCAAAACCCACGTCCATAAATAATCTTCTGAAATTTCCACATGATCACGAAAGCTACTCAACACATACTATGTATTAGTTAAGTAATTGGCTGTCTCGAGGAGAACATGGTGAAACAGCTACATTCCTACACTCCAACAGGCTGTTGATATGAAATAATACGGACCTAAAATCAATGATGGGTGGACATGTCTCGTAATGATTCTCAAATTTAGAAAATGGCTCTGCTAAAGAGCGTGGTATGAAACTGATATTTGCAACCCCCTCATGAAGCCATCGTTAGATATTTCTCCTGTATTTGTAACGTATTCTGTCTCGGTGCAATGTCAGAGGGTCAGTAACATGTATCCAATGGGCTATAGGCAATGGTTTATTGAGAAGCATCATAACCTGTTGTATATGGTGTGATGATTGAGATCGTAAGACCTCTAGAGCTACGGTGTCTGCTATAAATGCCGTCTGGGATTTGGAATCAAGAGAAGTCTTTTAATGATCACAGCCAGTGGTGAACCATATTTCTGACACTCTCATATCTCTAAATTAGTCACCTTTCTCGAACTTGCCTGCTACAGTAAAATTCCCGCCTCCTTTTAGGTAGCCCATATGATTTCTTCAACTGCCCCTCAGACTCAACACTACTATCCCTGCAGCTTTGCGCATGTGATCGTTCCTATGTAAATTGGTACTGAGCAGGGGTTAGAGGAAACTATATCTACCACCTCCTGCAACCCTTTAGGAGTAAGTGAAGCTGAGCTACTGTGACATAACTGTGCTTTGACGATTTGACGGAAACGAGGCCGGCTCCTGCAACATGAAGCAGTATAAGAGACAGTACAGGAACTGGGGGAAGGACATGGATGTTGCTATTGCAATGTGGTGCTTCTCCAAATTACAAACAGGTACGGTAGATCCACATCCCTCAGGGACTATTCACGTCTGTCACCCCAACATTCTGTCATCGTCATTCTGTTCCATCCACCAGAGAAAACTTACGAACTATAAAAGCGCGACTAATTTCATCTGATAGGAAACTCAATAAGATTTTTAGTGCATCTCTCTCATCTTATATATCGAAAACAAATATCGCCTGATTGCTGGAATCGAACACATGTGACGATCATACTAAATATACAGCTGTTGACTCTTTGCACAGACTAGTTTAAAGTTTCATCACCTGTACTGTAGGAGGATGACTGTATCCCACAGAAAAACTGCAAGTCACAAGCGACGCCCCCTGGGACCCTGCACCATCCTTTGCAACATTGTTTTTTTCTGCTGTAACACACCTTGTACACTGCCATATATTTTGTTTTTCTGCCAAAACTTCGAGGTCTGTGTCAGGTTATAAACTGACATTAACACGTTCTGAGCCATTGCCTCACTCAGAAAACTAAATGTCGCATGTTGTAAATCATCTTGTAACTCCTGCTACCACAACACGCTACACACACTGGATGATTTTTAAATAAAAGACAGTTACAACATAAGAGGTCTGAAAGAGTTTGAGGGCGTTGAGGAGAGTTTACAAACTGACGTCTGAAAGCTATTGACGACCTCTACATTTAATCTCATATGTCACAGTGACAGAATAGCTGGTTCCTCTATGTTCCATTTCACCTGATTCCTCACAGTGAAGCCATGTACACGAACGCTGTTTCTTTACTATCCATCGCCAGAAGGTGTTGTCCTTCCACCAAAACTCTTTCTCCAACTCAAACAAACGATGTTAGTCAATCATTACGTGGTAACCAACAGTGTAAAAGTAGATAGATGGGGTGGAAAAGATACCATAAATGTACTCTAATAATAGGTACCACAGTAGATACTGCGAACAATTTTTGCAATTTCAAAGTAATTTCAACACAGGGTAATGCTAATATGGCATGTTTCCCAACTTAAGTATCATAGATAGGCCACCCCACACTCTACTTTGCGAGTATTATTGCGAATGTAGATAGATGGCTGTGTAGTATGTCTATTCATTGTTCATTGTCAAACACATACATCGTGAAAGTATATTAAACAGCGGTCGACATATTTCTAACACTTCGAGCTTAATGATTAATTTGGATCCTTCTCTATTCTGATGGTGGTCACAGAGCATTCTCTCAATGTTAGGGTAAAATTAGAGATTGAAAGATCCCTCACTTTGTCGTTGACCACCCAGCCCTGCAGCACTGTTACTGATTTAATCTGATACCTGATGGAGTATAGGAATGTAACTGACTTTACCATGTTGTCCTGTAGATGGCCAAATAGCAATCTAATACTTAGTACGTGTTGCATATTTTTCGTGACCACGTGGAAATTTCAGAAGATTCAATACATATTTATGTTTACGCTGGACCATTATTCCCTCCCATGTAAATTGTCCGGTTGACTAGTTCTGCATATTTCACGCCTTTATTTAGTTGTGGGAGAATCGATTTTGGTGTGTGCATCTAGTGGTGAAAGACCCATTTGCTGGTTCTCTAGATATGAGAAACACCTCATCTTTGTAAATTACAGGGGTGATTTGGAATATGCTACATCACCAATATAGGTATTCGCGAGTGGAAATATTACTTCCCTTTTTTTTTCGAGGTATTCGAAGATGGAATGGGTTTCTAGTTACTCAGTGGTTTACAGCACGCTATACTGCGCTTAAAGTTTCGAGATTTTACAGGTACAATTTGGAGTCTATATCATAGAAATTATACTGTCCAAGCAATCGGTAGCATACTGCGATGTGCTTGATATTGAGAAGTACCGCGAAAATGGTACATTATTACGGAAAACCATGTGAAAATATATGTGTTCTTGTAATCCTGTGGTCTGGAAGTAAGTGTAGAAAAGCAAGCAACCAATCAGGTCTGGACCAGAAGCAGTAACGCATTTGTACCAAGGGGAAATGAGCACAAATTTGTAGAACAGTAAGAGTGACTTCAGTCCACTGAAGGAGGCACTAGACACGTGTATGTAGTTGATGACTTGTGACCATTGGCTGCAGGAAAATATCTAATGCTGTGAGGGGTATATACGGTGCTGTCGTAGCGGTATATATTCGAATGATGTAAAAGAGGCGACTTTGTATGATACAGGATACAATTTGTATGTTTACCACATCGACATGGTATGTGGTGATATATTGCTGGCTTGGAGATCGGTTTCATGCTCTAATGTTCAAGTTCCTGTCCTCAGTGAGAGAGCAGTGTAACTGAGTTAGTCTTTCTGTAACTGGTGGTATGTATAGGCACTTTGGAGGGTTTAATTGTCGCTGTAACATGGCGATCTGTGCAAAATAGTTTTTTGTGGCAAAAAAGTCTCATCTAAAAAATAAAGACAAGGCTGACAGTACTTCGACAGCAAAACTTTCATAGAACTCCAACTGTATACTTGAAAAATGCTTGACTTTCACCTGCTTGCTGTAGGCAGCAGCGAGAGTGATGGCTAGCACTGGCTTGTGTCCGTGTGGTGGCTTGTGGCAGCGTAGATGCTCCCACGCCCTTGGAGTGTCCGATATGTTGAAGATTGTATGATAGCGTTTTTACGTGTGTGAGTGTCTCTTGGAGTAAATTATTTCCGGCTTTTTAAGCTTTATGAGGGTGTTGGCAGAGCGTTATATATGCATTATTTCAGTTATTTACGAGTAGTTTGCAGGTCTGCACATCAATGTATCGGTGGACTGCAGGTAGAGAGAAGGATCATGTCTGCAGTGGTGAATATGTGTGCGCGGTCCAGAGGGTAACTTGGCGCAAAGAACTACCTGTAGATGTGACTCTGACATGCCACTGGCATTTACCTGGCAGCAAATGGCTATTGTTCTGGTGCTGGCTTGTGTCTGACTGGCCCTGAAAAGCACGTGAGTGCTTAGGCGTCTGTGATAGTTGTTATTGATTATAGTTCTAAAGCGTTTTATCGTGCAATGAGTATTTAAGGACTACATTACTTATGGCGGTTTAATCATTGTGAGAATGTTGGCAGAGTGTTATATATCCATTACTTCCATTAATTACGAGTAGCTTACTGGTCTGTATGCAGTGTAATATGACCCCAAGCATATCAGAATGTGTGTTTTGTATTGGTGTAATAAATAAACAATGTCAAATCCATCCACAAACAAATTTCTCGAATAGAAATAAAGTAAACCCTTTCCTCTCTCCAGCAGGCCAGGACAGGCTGAGTCGTTTACCGCCATTTTTCTCCGCCACATCGCCATCTAGAATGACATCATGCTAGGGATGACAGCACCCTGTGCTGGCAGTGGTGTGTACTTGGTGACTTTGACTCCATACCTTATGGTTGACACACGGGTTTGAAGGCCATTTTTCCCCACCCCAGGTCGCCATTTGGATTACATTACAGAACAGATAACAGCACCCTCTGGTGGCAGTACTATGCACTTGTTCAGAAGGGTTTTGGACCCCATGGATACTACACTTGATGGTGGAACTGCCTCTGATTATTTAAATAAATAGTGCATGGAAAATAAAGACTTATGTCGAGCACAGGCAAAATCCTTTCCCCTCCAGTTCCTAGGAAGAGGTGGTGGTCGGGTGACTTAGTTTAGTGGAAGTATACCAAGTCCCCTTTCATTCCCACAATTGTCTTAGGTTAATAGTGATAGCCCAAGTGACCTTTCTTTACTGTCTAAATTCAAATTTCCCTCCAATCCCTAGGAAGATGTGGTTGGATGACTTAGGTTAGAAGAGGTAGCCCAAGTGACCTATTTCACTGCCATAGTGTTAGGTTAGTAGAGGTGTGTTTAAAGAATTTGAAATTCCGCCCATTTGTGGGGGAGGGAATTGGACAGGGGTTACATTAGTGGAGGTAGCTCAAGTGCCCTACTTTTCTGCCATTTTTCTTAGTGTAGTAGCGGTGTGTTGCATTGACCTGATGGAGTTTGAACTTCCTGCCAGGTCGTAGGATGAGGTGGCGGTCGGATGACTTAGGTTAGTGGAAGTAGCCCAATTGACCTACCTTCTGCCAAAATCCGCCATCTTGGATTAAGACATTGCCGCAATCTTGGATACATCTGGAAACATTGTAGATTGCAGCAGAATGAAGGTTTCCCCTCTACTAATGTGGCTTCAATTAAAACACAATTGTTTGTGTAGCTTAATTGAGACCAGCATTTGCAGTTGTATGGCTGTGAAATTCGTGGAAAAGAATATCTCCCACTCTTCCAGTGATTAGGGTTCCTCCCAGATTCATCCATGTACGTGATGTGGGAAAAATAACTGCTGAAGCGTCAATGTCCGCAACTGTTATCAGACGAATCTTGCCTTCGAAGTTGCTATGTGAGAAACACGATAAATGTATTCCTAGATTTCTGATTTAAAGCTGGTTCTTGGACACTGTATGTGGACATCCATGAGAAAGCAACGATCTCAAGGGCCCGTGTCTTCAGTATCTTCATCAACTCCATGATGCTCTACCATGGGTCAAACTAAGTTATGAGCATTCGTATGGCATTTCTTTTCAGATGCTCACTAGCTTGGGTACCTGGCTTCGTTCTGGAGTTGACACGAGATTGTGTGGTAGTTGGAATGAAAGGATTAACTTCAAAGTCTAAGAAGTAAAAGAGAAAAAAAATATTTAAAATATATTTACAGGACTTATTAAAGTGTAAGAAATAAAAAACAATTATTGAAAATTTGTTCTTATTATTTACAATACTTGTTTACAACCAACACTTTTCATTTTGTTATCCATGGTATATATGTAAAAAAAATTCGAATTTCCTACTCGAGAACGAGCTATTTATCGCTGAACGTGATAGAAGCAGGAGTCTTTGAGAAAGATGCCTAAATATTTTAAAGTTTGCCCTTGCGCTTTGTTACTTCTAAAGCTGTTCATTAATTTGATTGGAAACAGGAATCTTTTAAATTGATATGGTAGTTCAGTACAGATCAGTGGGTTTCTAGATACAAACAGTGTGTGTCCTTTGTACTTTTTGGTAATAAATTCGACTTAGACGGTATTCGAAAAGTGTTTGACGATGATCCTTGTTCTATTACATAGTTTTGGTGTATTGAGATTTCTAAGTAATGTGATCCACATTTTGAGTCGAAGAAATTGCTGGAACTTGCAGAGATATTAGAAATGCTGTAAGGAAGTTCACACTTTCTTCTACGTTTACATCGTGTTGATCGATTTGTACAGTCTCTATTCACCGGGAATTTCTTTGGAATATTAAAGTTTATATTGCCGACAATTTCATTTTAATTGCCAGACATGCCCTTTCAAATAGCCAGTCCGGCTTGGTACAGCTCTGAGCAATGTTTGGACGAATTTCGTCCATGGGTTCGTTTTCAGTAGTGGCTATGTTGTACAAATAACTGTTGAGTTTAATAAGGACGGTCGTTCGGTCAGTAGGATATGTGCCTTCGCCTTTTTGTAAAATTTCTTGAGAAAAATATGCTGTTGTTCCATCGTTTGATAGTTCAAATCGTCGTATTTTTTGTTAATCATAATATCTGTATGTTTGGCTAGAGACATGATTTTTTTAAAGCATGCGTTGATCTCGTCTGCTGGTGTTGACTTGGCAAGAACTGTAAGCATTTGTCGAAAATTTTCTGAAAATTTGTGAGAGATCCTCCGCTTCTGAGTAAACTCGCAATTCTTGTAATGTTCTGTCCATGACTTAGAGTGATTTCTTATGAGCCATTGTGCATTCGTCCCAGAAGATAACTTTAGCATTCACTAGAAATTCACTGCGTCCAGATGCCCTTGAAATTTTTCATACTTGGAACTACTCTTCGGTTATATTCGATGGTAGTAGTAGGGTGGCATGAGGAGTTTATCCTCCTTCCATAAGTGTGGCTGCAGTGTCGGATGATGATAGTGCAAGTGTGATGCATCTTTTAGCACGTACTTCCGCTATCAGCAGATTTATTAGTAACCTTTCCCTGTCCAGCCTAGAGCTTCCACGTAAGTGATTCTGCCAGGTTGTTGACGATCCGGTCCATGACAACGCTGTAAATTTCATTTTGATTGTCATAGAGAAGTAGTTTGTTGATTTTGAAGATCATATTCCTTTGTAATGTCGAAGTTTGGCAGACTGAAGTAACTTTTCATTGTGCTTGCAACCCAAATAGTACTAAGGTCTGGTTGTTTAGAGCTAAACATCTGTCTTCTAGGAAAATGAGTGTTTCATTGAAGATGTTGTCGTTGAGTTCTATGCCTGCCCATGTTGAGCTTTCCGGATTTGGTACAGTATGTCATCACTCATACTCTCTTGAAGGAGTCCCATAGCTGTTTTGGATTCGATGGGTTACACGTTGTTGGAATTATGCCGAATAAGTCATTTTTCAGCTGACGCTGTTGGTGGGACTTCTTGTTGTGTTAATTGCCAATAGTTATCGTTTCCCAGTAGTTCTAAGCGTGGTCATGTTTCTCTGTCCATCTTGCATAGTTAATGTTCAACGGTCTTGAGATTTGTGAAACGTTTTCGGTCCCTGTACTACGTGTAGCAACATCCGGAGGTAGAAGCATTCGGCGTTGTTCGGATGTACGATGTATACTCTGCCTGGTGCCCATGTTTTCATAACTCGTGGATGATCTTCTGCTAGAGTTCTGTATTTTCACCGTTGGACGGTTTATTTTTTTTTTCTGTGTGTTCCATATACAATAGGTATGGACGTCATCATATACTAATGTCTTCTCGATTGGATCCGTTTCATACAGTTGGTAAAGAGATGTTAATGTTGCGCCCTCAGGTGGTTCTCTTGCAGTATTCTGGTAGTGACTTCTGTGAAGTAAACAGTCTGTCAATTATCCAAATGTACTGCTACATGATGCACAGATGGTTCACGTTCGTGTATGGGGAAAACGAAAATCCCCCAAGCTGCTTCGTCATTGTTGATGAATCTTCCCATTTGGTATATGAGAATCTCGTCATCTCTGTTCTGTTGTTCGTTGTCTTTGGCTGCATCAAATACTGCCACGTCACTGCCTTTGTTCGCGTTCTTACAGATATATTTGATCGATTTGACTTTATACGTTCTATGTTTATGTATGCCTGGAACATTTTGGAAAGTTGTGTGTTATATGATACCGCCAATTGATTATCTATTTCCATTTCGACGCCGACCCATTTTCGTATTTTTGCTGTGAAGCCTCCTGTTTTGGGTGATCGTCTTCCGTATGTGGGATACCTATTAATTCCGGTTTGTGTGTCGTTCACGTACAGGTTTGGAATTTTTTTTTTTATATTTTCCATCTGTCATATATGGTGAATTGGGGCTTAATGGCCTGCAAGGTCCGTAAAGCATGTTTTTAAAGCTATGTCCTACAGTTCTGGATCCTCCTGTGGGTTAGAAAATTCAGCTTTGATGGTTTTGTCGACATTCGTGGGATAAATTCTGTCATGTAGCCATATGAGTACCAACGTGTCGCGATTGGCTAGGAGAGAAAGCAGTAAGCACCGTTTAGGCGAAAAATCAAACATATTTTAGCTGCATGAATGTTTATTGCCGTAGAAAGGAATGGGTCACCTGGAGAAACCGCAGAGACAGAATGGGCTGTCGACCAAGAGAGCAGGAGAGGAGAACGTCTGGTCGGGTCGGAAGCTGCCAGCAGAAGAGACCGGATGGCGTGACCGCTCCCAGCGGCTGGCCGCTGTCCCACAAGCACTTGATCACTTCTAAGCCTCCCTACTGGTCGCCAAATCGAAGACGCGCAGTTCGGTAGTGGGACCTCGTCAGCAACACGTGAATTTAGCTACTGTTGGTTCAACACATGAGTTTCAAAGTGGTTATGTCCAGTTCTGGGCAACGTGACAGAGACGCTGTAACTATCCGCCAGGTAGAAGGCACTGACGAACATCAAGTGCAAAATAAAATTCTAATTTTTATACTAATGAATCCATTTAGTAACGTCGTTCACTGTACACTCTTCTCCCCCTGCAGGAGTGAAGCCTGGGGGTAGGGGGTGGTAAATTGACAGCTACTATGGGGTTCCTGCCTTATATAATTTAGGCGATACGCTTTGAATTCTTATTTAAAATGTGCATTTGTTTAAGAAAGTGTGACAATGTTTGTGTTTGTTAATGAAGACTTGCGTGACAGAATTTGGTCCACTGCGGATGTTGCGGCGGTGATGTGAGATGCGGTGAGTGGCGGCGCAAGATGCAGCGATCAGCTGTTGGCGCTGGCAGCAGTGGAGGTCACTGGCGACGGTGGGAAGCGGCGTGCTGTGAGTCACTGCAACTTCCGCCGGAGCGTATAATTGAGGGGGGGGGGGGGGGGGTTCCAGAAGGGGCGATGCACAGATCACAAGGAGGAAAGAGGGCTGACACTTTTGAATCACTTCACATGCATACTTCGTTGCTTACACCTTAAGGAGGGCCATGCCTTTTCTTTTCGGTGTATTTTACTGATTTCCTATTCCTTTCTACTCACTACTATTTCCTACTGCACTACTACAGTATGGGAGCATCAAGGAACAGTCTTGCTCCCATTTACCAGCTTAAGCATGGTTGCTGTTCAGGGAGATCAGGAGGGGGCGACAGAAGTCGCGTTAAAAGTCCTTTACTAAACGTTACCCTAGCGATAAACCAATAAGTTTGTTAATAAAGGTGTATAAACAGAACTACGAATAACTATACGACTGAGATACTGGTGGTGGTGCCAATGCGTGATGTACGCGGTCCAGCGTAATCTGCCCTAACTCTTTGTCCACCAGGTCAGTTAAGGACTGGACCAGCTGGGAATGTGAGTCATTTGGGAGTGATGGCCAATTGTCAGGCGACAGTAGTAACGTAAGTTGCTCTGGTAATTACCACATGAGAGGAGGTAGTCGCACATTGTGGGCGTAAGATAAGTGTGCAGACACTGGCTCGTTGGCGGCGGTGATATCGCAGTAAGAGCTATTAGATAGTAGACCACTACCGTTGAGTAGCACACGGTAGGGCTGGGTTGCTCGAAAGTATTCGTAACATACGATAGTCGCTGCTACTGGTTGGGGTACGGTGTATAAAATACTGTTGCATACTGCAACGAACTAATCTTGTTAGCTCCATCTGGTAGTTATGTTATAAAAGCGATGTATTACAGCCATGAAAAAGTAGTAAGTATTATCTGAAGTAGAAGTGGTGGGTGGAAAGTTTATGGTTAACAGACTCGTGGGCACTATGTCACTGAACTATGACTTATAAATCATGAAAATTAGACTTAATTACGGCAGACAAGACGAAGGTTAGGGGGAGTAGTGGTAGCGTTTGGGGGCTTGTCGCAAGGTGAGAGCTGTGCCAGCCCACGTGTTTGCACCATGCTCTGCTTAGAGTAAGCTTTCACTGCTGACATAAAATGGAATTTACACTACTCCAAAACTTTGTATCAACTGGAAACTCGCTGCATGGTAAAATGAATCATGGCTAACGTTTCTGCTCTCGCCTCTGGTGTGGCAGCATAAAACAGACTATTCAACATCAGTTATCACAAACACTGTTCACACATAGCCTCAATAAAACAACGTATTTCATATCCTCATATCAACAAAACTTTGCTGTCCTTTAGGGGATAACAGACGGAAGCCATCTATCCTCTCTTATCAACTTACAGGGGTAGAACTGGTCAATTCTCTTTCATTGCTTCGTACATTGAGTTAACCAATCAAGAATCTACCACTTACAAAAACAGAAGGCATAGCCAGAAAAAAGAATAAATTGTTAGAAAAGATTACAAAGAACTGCACGGGTATCAGCTTGTAGCAACGGGCTAGTGAGAGAATGAGGGGTGTATGGTAGTGCTGAAAAGAAATTTACTTGTCATTTTGATCAGTGGGATCGCATTAATCAAAACCTGCAATCAATGCATTGGTGAAATTCGCGGTATTTAGTGGTTTTGTAAGGATTTTCTGAATCAGAAGCTTTTGTAATGGATGTTGTGGCTTAAGAGGAAAGAGGGATTTGACGAATGGGAAAAACAGGTGGCATTGAACGCAGAGTTTTTTCTGGGTATAATCGTGGACAGCCGTCGGCGTTCGCACCGTCAGGGTAGCCCAACGTACTGGCCAGTTATGCCGAGCGCCCCACCCGTGGCGAGCCGGAGGCACGCTTACGTTAAAGGGTAAGGGATTGGGTATAGCGGGGAAAACGTTCAGGTAACTTCTCGGGAGGTATGTGAGCCATACAGTAAAATCAGTCACAAACTACCTGCTAGCTGGTTTGGAGGTGGGGCATCCCGTTGCCAAGGACTATGAAAGTCGCGTAGCCTCGACAGTGGGAAGTGTTAGTGTGGGGTGGACAGTGTCAGATATCTGTGGCTGCAGGTATGTGAATGTTTGTTTGTGTTGTTGGTTGAAAAACAGCTCTGCTTAACTCCTTTTCCAGGGAAAAGTGGAAGGAAGCAGTGCTGTAAGGCAGTTCCGCTCAACCCTCACACCAAGGAAAACTAGATGGGGAGCCGTGTTGCTGCAGTTGTGTCATGATACTGATTTGACCTAGAATTGGAATGGGTGGATAGCCTAAGGGCAGGCTGGGTTCAGTACGAATGCTGCTAGAAGAGCCCAGCTACAGGCTGAGTGAGACGACAAAATAGAAATTCTGACTGTAGTAGTCATATTGAAATATAAAAGGTATCCATCTGCCTCCCTCCCTCTGGGGGGAGCAAATGAAGCACAGATCCGTTTACAAAAGCGAAAACTGAAACAATAAACCTATCAGCTGGGAATTATACGGGTGCTAACAGCAACGTGTAAGACACACGGTCCTTGAGGAGGGAGGTACAAAGTAATGATTGAGGATGGAACGAATAGACGAGCGACTGAGTGCATTGATAATAATCCAATACAACGCATGGGCGAGGAAGACGTAGAGCGATTACGTCTCCCCATGGTTAGGTGCAACAAAATTCCAAAAATCCTGAAGTAGTAGGGTAAGCTACGAAAAAAAAGGGGCGCCAACTGCTGAGACATTGTACCAAAAAATTTTACTCATTAGGATTGAAATCTCTTGCTAACTATATTTCTACCAAGATAAGACGTTACTGCGGCGGGGAGGTTACGTCAAGTCATGGGTGCTAATCATCAATAATCTAGAGCTTATTTCAGTGGGTTCTTCCATCTTGTTAACATCATGTGTGTGATTGTTTGAATAAACAAGTGGGTGTCTCTCAGTTCCTAAACGCACGTCGCGACACTGTACCCATATGGTAGCACTGTCGATATCTGTGCTCATTCGTAACATCTTCACTTTGTCAATAAATTACTTCACAAGAGTAGGGCGAACAACAATGAAACCATTATTCGTCTGAGTGAACTCTTAAATGTGCAACACGAACATGGGATGCCAACTACTGTTCATCATTTGCTTGGGTGAAACTTGATTACTTCTACCCTACCAAAAAAACTATCTCGCCTACTGGTCTACAGTGAGAGGGTAGCGCACTTCTCAACTTCTGGGGTGCATTCAACTCTTCTCTATTGGGTATTTTATATAACAAGGGTACTTCACTCTCTTCTAAAGAGACCAGTCAGGCTCTGGGCACGAACATGGCACATTATAGGATTCCGGAAACGCTAACTCATAAAGTCGTGTATCATGACTGAAGGGGAATCTCATGTATTGACAGTGTTGTTGTAGTGCAAAATATCTAAAATCCTGGTCTGTGGTGGAGTCCGAAATATAAAATACAAGTGCATATTATACAACGCCAATGGCATAAATTACAAAAGTACCTGAATGAAATAACATATATATTATAGCAAGGGCGTTGCTGCGTAGTAAAATGATTGTGAAATGTTTAAACCTAACACAAAGCCATAAGGGGAAGAAAGGAAAATTATTTGGTACCAGTTTTTAATCAGCTATGAGTTGGTAACGCATAGTGGGTTGGACATCACTCAATGACTCTAATCATACAAAAGGCGCCTAAGACTGTGTGGTAAAACAATTTATCACTCTCGGTACTTAGTGAGGCTGGTAGCGTTATGAAATTGGTGAGAGGCAGAAACGGCCAGAGGAGAAAGAGGCCGGTTAAAAGTTAGTGCCGAGATTCCAGAGCAGCAGTGTGGCGCGTGGAGCACTGAGATAGCAGAACAGCTGTGCGGTGCATGTAACACTGAGATAGCTGGCAGCGGCAAGTATCCTGAGTGAGTGACGCCTTGGGGTGAGGGAACTAACGATTTAAAAAACGCTTCCACGTAAATTATTAATATTAGCGTGGATTTAGTGATTGTTGCGTAGAGTATTTCAAATCCTTTAGCAAACTGATCGATAAATATGCATTGAATGGCCATGATGGGCACATAATGGTGAAGCAATTTACGAATTTCGAAAAGGAGTAGGTAGTCGGTTATTAAGGTGTGTAAAACTAAATGGGAGATACTAGGGTGGTACTATACTTCGGGAGAGGCTCAGAATTGCAAAGTACTGCCAAACTAAATATCAGTGCATGGGAAGACACTCCGATAACAGCTGGCTTCGCTACTGTGATGTGTTTCCACTTCCCGTTCCATCAGCTGGAAGTTACTTGCCTCCAAACTCCTCTCGGACATATAGTCTGCTCAGTCGATATGTTAAGCGCTTGGGTGTGCAAATATATTTACGAGTGGGATCTCAAGTTGTGTAGTTACCCGGTTATTGAAATGGAAGGATGGAAGATATCATGTTTCCAATAGGTATTTAGTACCAGTGTTCAAAAGGAAAGATTACTTAATGAAACGTGGTGCCATTTCATGGAAAAATATCTTTAGAATCAAAAGGTAGAGAAATAATGCAATCACTTCTTCATACAATATTCTTATTTAGAATAAGAAAATAGAGCTGCTGTCCAACCACTAGGCGTGTTATAGCACATAAATAACATAATAAAAATAACATAAATAAAATATACGTTAAACTAGTGATTAATTGGGCTAGGCCAGCTTTGCAGAACAGGCTGGGCGGGTAAAGCTGTGATAACCTCTCCAGAGAGGGAGGCTAGGGCGAAATCTTAGCTATCATAACATGGGAGCATAAAATACATATTGTATGGGCAGAATGTTCATCTACAAAGGAAAATAATACGGTGGTTACATGAATATTGATACTATTTATTTTGGTTGATAAAACTGGGAATCTATTAAGTACAAAACAGTATCCTAGTGTTTAGTCCCTGGATCTAAGGGCATATAGGTGTTTAGATCTCAAAGCTTATCTAGGGCGAGCTGGGGGTCTTGAAACTTCCCGTTATCTCCGCTTCACAGGGGGAACAGAACCTGCTGAAAGACCGTCGCTTGTCTCAGAAGGTGGGGGGGGGGGGGGGAGGAGGTGGGGAGAGGCATAGTTCCGGAATAGGGTTTTAGCATATCAAAATGGACGATCACCTTACGGTCGGGCAGTTGTAATTCTGCATGAACACCTGAAGTGAGCCGAATAATTGAATATGGTCCTATGGTCCATCATACAGGGGGTGGAGGGTGGAGGGGGGGGGGGGGGGGAAGTTTCTTCACTCTTCCTTTCTTTAAGCTAGGTTTTTTTAGTAAAACCAAATGCCCACGTTTATAGGGAAGGGATGGCATTTTTATTGCTTATTTGTTCTGGTTGCTTTGCGATTGTTCCCTTGAACCTTCTCGCAAATGGCCTGGAGGTAATTTATCAATCTCAGGTTTCATAGGGAGTCCCAACACTATCGCATAAAGGGTATGATCAGTGGCTTCGTGGAAACGGCTATTGTATGCACTTGCCACATACGGAATGTATCTTTGCCAGTCACTCTGGGGTGAGTTGATGTAATAGGGAAACATTCATTTCACAGTGCGATGGACACTTTCAAAGCAGTCATTTGTCTGGGGGTGAAAAGGGGTCGTTCTCCATTTTTTAATTCTCAGCAATCTGCACACTTGGACAAACAGGCGGACATAACATTGATTTCTTCATCGGTTATGATGACTGAAGGGCTTCCGAAAGGAAGGACAAGATTATCTAAAAAGCTCGTGCTATGGTTTCAGTTGACATGTTAGATATGGGTACCAAAATAGGGTATCGGGAAAAGTGATCAATAATAGATAATAGAATATGTTTACTTCTTTGTGTACTTATGGGCAGCGGCCAGAATATTTCCAAAGCTACGAACTGAAAGTTTTGATGCCTCGTAAAGAGGTTCTAAGGGAAATTTGATTCCTGGGGGTGGTGCTCTTTAGGCACATGTTAGGCAATTTTTAATATACTGGCAACATCTCGTCATCTTTTAACCCACCAATACTTGGTGGTTATGCAAGCGTTTCTGGGTCTTTATCTACTATAGCAAGCTTTGAGGCTGTTATGACACTGGGGCATAATTCTTGATTGTGTCTTTAAGTATTACTATTCATTTACCCAGGGGGTTCTTCCGGCATAGAATTCCATCCTCAGTAAGAAAATCCAGATAGGGAATACTGGCAGCATTTTGCATCATTTTCCTGAGAGTCTTTTAATTCATTAATTAGCACGTCGTCTGTTTGAGCTACTGTCACTTTTCTGCTAAGGGCATCAGCATTCTGAGGATATCTTCCAGCTTTGTGTTGCACCTTGTAGTAATACTCACTCACTTCAGGGCGCAGCAGGCAAGATGGCTGCTAGAGTCTTTTAAATCTAATAGCCACTGAGGTGCTGCACGATCTGTTACTATTGTAATTTTCTCCAATAAAGATAGGATCTAAAGCAGTTAACTCCAAACATTAACGCCAGTAATTCATTCTCTGTAGTACTGTAGTAAATTTCTGTTTGGTCCAGCTAAAGGGATGCGCAACCAATTGGTCTTTCCTCACCGTCAAAACCTCGACTCAGAATAGCTCCTACTGCAAAGTATGCCACGTCACATGAGAGAATGAATGTTTGCCGAAATTGGGATAGATCAATAAGGGGGAACTAGTCAGAGCATCTGTGATATACGGCACAGCAGCTTCACACTCAGGGGTCCATTGATAGAGTACTTGACTGCAAAGGAACATTTCTCTATCTTTAAACCTAGATTAGCACTTCTTAGTCCACAAAAACATTTCTTAACCTCGTAACATGCTCATCTATGGTCCTGGAAAAAACGATGATATCATCTAGATAAACTAGGCACATTGTCGGTTTCACTCCTCTTAACAATAAGTCGGCAAATAATTAGATAGTGGCTGGTGCATTGTGCAGCCCGAATGGCATTCTTAGAAATTCGTAGAGACCGGATGGAACTACAAACGCTATTTTCGGCCTGTCCGGTGGTGCAATCGGTATTTGGTGGTACCAACTCTTCATATCAAAGGTAGTGGAGTATTTGCGTGTTTCGGCGATATGGGTGGGGGGGAGGGTAAGCACCAGGAGTGGTTACCTTATTTACTGCTCTCATATCGACGCAAAGACGGTAGGTCTTCTCTCCATTGATTGATTTCTTGGGGGCCATCACGATTTGGGACGACCACAGACTGGCGGAGGGTTCAATTATCCGTGCCTCTAGCTGCTGTTGGATAGTTTCCTGCACAACACGCTCGAAGTAATATGGTAATCCATATGGTTTCTGCACAATGGTGGGAATTTCATGGTAAGCGAGGTCAGTACTGACAAATAATGCCTTTCTTCGTATAACCAGGAGTGTTTATCCACGAAAGAGTACAATTTGTTTTGGTCAGCTCCAGACAGATGAGTTAACTTATCTTTGAATTTCTCTCTGAGCATGGGAGCAATATGACGTATGTTACGTTCCAGAAGCCAGTGTTTCCGTTAGATTTTGGCTTCTCTTGTACAGGGTAGATTCCTTCCATCTCATGGCCGCTAACTATAATGGTGCCACCGGGAATCCCTACCACCTTCGTTCCAAAATTTGTCCAAACAGACGGTAATGTAAATTTTCTTCCTTTCAGTTCCGCTGTAGTTAAACCACGCTTTAACATGGAGCTGGACTCTGTCAAGGACATCGTTCTGAAGGAGAGGATCCACCAGTACGGCTGTTCTCGGTAGTTCGCCTGATTTGACCCGAAGCCAGAGAATGCGTCTCGTGCCACCTCTGATTCTAACAGAGATAGTTGTATGTGATTCCCACGTTTGTGCGGGAGGAACTTGTGGAAGAGGCCGCGTTTCACAAATCTTGTGACGGAACGACGTGGGAACTGCCGAAACGGTAGGCTTCTTCACCAAGAAGGACAGTTTGCGTTCTGTAATCGACTACACTCTGATAGTGGTGGAGGAAACCACTCCCCAAGATGGCGTTAAAAGTTGTCTTCGTTTTCAAATTACGTCCATGTCAAAAGGGTAGTGGCTAGCTGCGATTTTCACTTGAACTTGGAAATACCCAGCAGGTATGATTCTCTCGTCGCTCAGACCATTAATGTGGTGACAAGGTTTTTTCAACACTTGTCTCTCCCCATGTAATACGAATAGCACGCTAGGTGGTGCTCCAGTGTCAGTAAGTACTGTTACCTTCTTTCCTCGAACTTTGCCATTGACGAGGATATTCGCTGCCTCATTTACAACGCCGTGGTTGACTGGGTGCACGAATTCAACAGAGGGCGTGGTGTGGCAGCGTGACTTGCCCTTCTACCGTTTCCCGGCTGATTTTTGGGTCGTGGTGGATTGTTGGTGAATTGTTCCCTCTGCTGGTTGTACCCGTTTCCCGGGTTCTGCCGGCAGTTTTTACTGATACGACCTACGGTCCCACACCAACAACAATAAAGTGCGTGGCACTGTGCGGCAGCGTGGTCTGTCTGTTGGTTGTGTTGGCAAGCCTGCTCGTATTTAAAATTTCGACGGTGTTGTTCATTCGGACGCACCGAACTGGCAATAGTATGTGCTACCTCCTCTCGCAACATCGCGAGTCGTGTGGCATCATGCAGTGAGGCGGGTGATGTTACCTTTACCTTTCCTCCAACATACGGGTAGATTCCACGTATAAACACGTCAGTCGAGTGGGCTTCTGCCTGCTTAATTAACGCCTCGTTGCGGGCGGGGACAGAACCCAGCGTGTAAGTGCGGCAAGCAATAGCGCGGATTCGGTCAGCAAATGCCTCTGCATTCTCCCCTTGCTTCTGGCGAAGGGTGGACGACTTGTGCCTGTAATAGCGGACGTAACGTCTGTCCAAATGTCTCTCTTTAAACCCAGCTTCTAACGTGGCAAAAGAGGTGTTGTCCCTAAGTACGGGACCTGATTCGATATAGATAAGGGCGTCACTTGACAATTTAAGCCAGAGTACAATTTATAGGAAATCATACGGCCAAGCGCAAGTGCAGCGTACATCTCGGACACTGTAGATAGGAATTTACCTGCTCATGAGGTTTTCCGGAAAATGTCGGAATGCAATCGACTCCAGAGAAACTGTTAGCCAAAGCAGCAAAAGGTGGTTGGGGTACTGCGCCACTTAAGGTGCTTTCAGCCGTCATTTGCTGCGCAGCAAGGTGTATTTGTTGCGCAATTTGATTATCAGACTGGATTTGAGAAAATTTTTGGCATTCTTTTGTCAATTCTCTCCTCCTTAACACTAACCTATCAATTTCTGGTTGGTGGGTAGCTACTGGGTCTGGTTTTTCCGTAGGTGGGGAGTTCCCTTAGCAAGTGGCGGTACTATGGGTTTGAGGCACGGTTGCAATTTTAGGACACCTAGTGCTCGCCGAAAACTTTACGATGAGAGCACAGGGAAAGGGCGTACACTCGACAGCAAGGAGGCGTCAGCGAAGAAAAACTGAGCGACGAAATTACAGGAGACATAGTTGTGGCAGTAGTAGGTCGTTGACGGCTGCATCTCCTTGGACGATGGTGGCAGGAAACGGCGGTGATGTCGGTGTTGTCGACCGCTGTGCGACGCGGATCAGCCAGTCGGCCGAAACATGCGCGTTTCCTGGATGGCGGCGCTCGACCGGAACATGCCACCGCGCTACATCTGAATGGCGTGGAAGGCGGGCCATCCACGGCGTGGCATTGCACTGGACTGCCTAGTGGTGGCGGCGGCGCGGGTGCCTGTGTGGCGCGGCAAAGCGCCTGGCCACACAAGCGACCTGGCTTTCGCTGTGGCAGCTGTTTGGAAAGAATGCCTAAACGGCGGAAGGCTGCGTGGCGAACCATGAATGCCTGTGCGTGTTATTGCGCATCGCATCAGGCGTGTCAAGCGCGAAATTCTACAAGCAGCTTCACTGGGTACTGCAGTTAGATCAATAAGACGGGCCCAACGGTGAGCTACCCCACTCCACACACCGGGTGTTACTGTGTCAGGATTGGCCAAGAGGGGAATGCAGTAGGCACTCGGTGAATGGAAAAATCTAACATATTTTAACTGCAAAAATGTTTAATGCGGTAGAAAATGAAGGCAGGCGTGGAGAAGCCTCCGAAACAGAATGGGCGGCCGCCCAAAACAGCAGGAGAGGAGAACGTCTGGTCGGGTCGGAAGCAGCCAGCAGAAGAGACCGGATGGCGCGTCCGCTCCCAGCGGCTGGCCGCGGTCCCACCCCCACTTGACCACCTCTAAGCCTTCCTATTGGCCGGCCAAATCGAAGACGCGCAGTTCGGTAGCGTGACCTCGTCAGCAACACGCGAATTTAGTAGCTGATGGTTCAACACATGAGTTTCAAAGTGGTTATGTCCGGTTACGGGCAACGTGACAGAGACGCTGCAACTAGACGCCAGGCACAAGGCACTGACGAACATCAAGTGATAAATAAAAATCAATTTTTTATACTAATGAATCCATTGCGAGTGAGACAGACCTCATTTTTGTCACTCAATTGTGTACATCCAGCATTCATTGGTTTCAAAGACGTGGCATTTAGTGATGACTTCAATATCTCTCTTTTTATTTTGTCGGAATACTCGGCATATCGCGTCGTGTCGATGTATGACGACTTGTCAGTATCTTAGTTCTTTATTTCTGCCCATGACGAGTTGAATTTGATTGTTATGAAGAGGTCAGGTTGTCAAAATTCTCTTATGTAGGTCATGGAATCTTGAGTATATTGGTGCATGTGTCTCGGACTTCCTAAGTATGACGAGGGTAAGATTAGCATAGATCCAATGTGATTGCATGTCGAAGGTGGATATATTCTTTCTTGTGTAGTTTCTTCTGATTTAGTCTTATGAAAACCATCGGTTCCGCTTCTATTTTTGCATACATATCTACCAGGAATTGTGGGAATAAAGGTGAGTGTTGAGAAAGTAATTGTATGTTTCATTATTTTTGAACATTAAGCGGTGAGCTTAGGACTCCTGTTTCAGCTTGGATTTGTTTCACATTAAAATATTACCCGTCTTCTCCATGCAGAAATGTTAATGCGTATTGCAGGACATCATATGAAATGTCTCTGCAATGCTTTATAGTCCTTCTACAATTATGTCAAGGCTTGTGTTTTTACTGTCCACGTTTTTGGCGGCAACTTCGTGTATCTGAGGTGCATTAAATCGATGTAGGTGTTCTCCATATGGTTTTTGGTTCAGAAATCATTATTGCTGTCTCGAATATGCGAATGAATTGATTGTATTGTGTAAGGTCCTCTGTACATCTTGGACTACTTCTCGTCACAGTCAACAGATATTTGTGCATAGATGATCAATTTCTGTTTCTTCCTTTCCGATGAAATGTACATGCAGAAATTTATGGTCTTTGTTGGTTAGTGGTAGTACTGATCCCATGTTGTGATAGGTTTCTCTTTGGATGGAAGAATCGTAATCAAGATTTCTGCTAGTGCTGATCGAAGTGACACTGAAAGAAGTCATTTGGAAGTAGGTGTTGAACACTTTCATATATTTAGAAAGCTTTTTCATTCTTGAGTTTTCCCGGTCACGTAATGCAAAAATTCCTCCGGAGTTGCTTCCAGTGGTGGTAATATGATTTTCCATTCATACGACAGAATGCTACAGTTTATCTACAGAATTTTTTCGTGTTGCTAAACTGCCAGGTGTCATCCATTTTTCCGATTTCAACGTGTTCGTGCCTGTTATATTCTTCCATCGGGTCGTAGTAGAATGCTTCATTTGTTAGGGTGTACTGTTGGCTTTTCCTCATCCGCGTTTCTCGTAGGGTGATATTTTCATGGCTGGCTTGAGGTCACAGTCTTCTGTTATAAGATTGTGGCAAATTCTTGAATTTTCAGTCCGTTCATTTCGTTGTTCTTCGTTTTCCCTGCTTCTCACCGTGCTCATTCTTGTTCGTTCGGAACCTAAACGTGTTTCGAGCTCTTAGTCTATTTCGGTTTCTCGCTGTTCTTCTTCTTTCCTCAGTTTTGCTTCAGAACTGGCAAGAACTCCTCCTCTTTTATGTCTGGGAATTGTCTGAAACATAAATCAAAACAACTGTTTATCAACAGGTACACCAAGTAAACCTTACACACTTTCCACAGTTTACTGTATTTTCGATTTATAGTTAGTCATGTATTACTTGGACTACTCACAGTGCACTGTTTTGATTCACTCACTGCACTAATTTTTCGGTTTCTCCCTTCGTCACTAGTTAGAAACTGACGTTTGAAATCTACGACGGACCTTGCTTTACGTTCACCTGCTAATGGGTAGACCGAACAGACACGAATTCCGGAATGTGCCAATGGTGCACAATGTTCCAGAACATTCTACAACATTCTAGAGTGTTCTGGAATGTTCCACAATGATCTGGGATGTTCCGGGATGTTCCCAAACTCTCTAGAATCCTCCTGTATGTTCCACACTATTCCAGAACATCCCACATTATTGTGGAACATTCTCCAACATTCTGGGATGTTGTGGAATGGTCTCGAATATTCTTCAATATTTTGAAATATTCTCCAATACTCTCATACGTTCTGGAAAGTCCAAGACATTTTTAGAGGGCTAAACTTCCCATACCTTATATCTTCAAAAGCATGTCCTTCACTAGCGAATACATGTACTGTGATGGTGTGGTTAGAGTGCCTAGCTCCTACATGACAACAGAAGATGAACACAATGTTTTAGTCTTACTGTGGATCTTGTCCATGTTGTATATTACCCATCAATCTTGTAGCTTACGCCTATTTTTACCAGAATTTAGAATATCTTGCACTATTTTACATTGTCGAACACTTTTCCAGATTAAAAAATTCTATAAACATGTATTGGTTTTTTTTTCGGTCTTACTACTAACGTAAAACACAATGTCAAGACCGCCTCTCCACTGTCTCGGTCTTTCCTAAAACTAAAGTGATCCTCATATAACCGAGCCTCAGTTTCTTTCCTGTTCTTCTCTATCTCATTCTTCTCAGAACCTTGGATATATATAAGTTGTTAAGCTGGTTGTGGGATAGCTCTTGCACTTGTCAGCTCTTGCAATTTTCGGAACAGTGTGAGTGAAGTTTACGAGACAGCTTGATAGTATATTGCTAATTCCATATATTCTACAACATACCGTGAATAGTCCTTTTGTTGCCACTTGCTCCAATGATTTTAGAAATTTCAAAGAACCGTTATCTGTTCCTTCTGCCTTATTCGATAATACGTCACCCAAAGTTCTTTTCCATTTCTAATACTGAATCCGTTATCTCTTCCCTGTCGCCTCTTGTTTCTTTTTCCATAACGGTATCAGACAAGTTCTCTGCCTCACAGAGGACTTAAGTATGGTCTTTCCACCTATAAGCACACTCTTCTCTATTTAACAATGGAATTCCCATTGCACTACGTAAGTTAGCGTTCTTGCGCCACTCGTTCCAATAATAATTTCCTTATTGATTCCTTGACATTTTCATACAGGAGTTTCCTGCACTAGCTGTTTACTTCATTTCTATCTGACATGCATTTCTGTGAAACGTGGTATTTACTGCTATCAGATGTGTAAGGGAGGACCCACCAATGTAACTTTCGTTTCACACAACCTGTTTATTTAACAATATATAATCATAAACATGTTTTCCTTACAAACTCACAAATTTGTGAAATGAATAGGCTCTTATAAGAGAAATCAAAACAAGAACAACATGACAATAATTACAAGGCCCCAGACCGGCTGCCCGCCCTTTATCGGGTGCAACAGCAGTGTTTACTACCAAGCTGGACACAGTTTCTCTTATTAAATGCCCTTCAGCAAAATTTGAAAATATATAAGTAATATTGATGACAAGAGTTTTTCAATTACTCAAACAGAAGACGTAAAACTTTTATTTTTTTAATTTTCAAACTGTATGTCAAATGGTTCAAATAGCTCTGAGCACTATGGGACTCAACTGCTGTGGTCATCAGTCCCTTAGAACTTATAACTACTTTAACCTAACTAACCTAAGGACATCACACACATCCATATCCGAGGCAGGATTCGAACCTGCGACCGTAGTAGTCGCACGGTTCCGGACTGCGCGCCTAGAACCGCGAGACCACCGCGGCCGGCAAACTGTATGTCGAAAGGTTCGGGGTTAAGATGCGCACCTAAGATTAAATGTTAAACAACTTAGAAAACAATTATTACAAGGATAAGGCTTGCTTCAAAGACAGCAACCTTTTCATTTCAATCAGCAACCAAGGTGCAACTGGATCCTAACCCGTTGCGTTTGACAATCTTATTCTGACTAAAGCCCTGGGGACAATTGCCTGTTAATGTGACAAAATTTTAATTGGTTCTCAGTTATGAGGGCTGCTCTGAAGGAACGTTTTAAGACATTACGTATGAGCACTTATTACAAGAGAACTCACTCTGCGAAACCACAATGTCCAGTTAAGAATGTATCAATAATGAACAGGTCTTTCTAATACTGGAACGCACAGCTTAGTGCAACAGGTAGTTCACATTATCTCAAATACAATTGCAATCAAGGAATTGAACCAGTTAAATCTACATCAAACCTTAAGACCACTGGTTGTTTAACAGCAATCTGTGCCTTGGTACGATGGATCCGAGTGTATTTCCAACCAGAAGCTGATTCTTTAAAACATTAATGATCGGGTATTAACTAGAAGGGAAGAGCAATCTAATATCAGAACAAATTTTTCAACGACAAACGGTGTCTAGTACAATAATATATTCTATATTTACCACCACACAGCAGACCGAATAAAACTCCGAGGGTCAGGTGCAAACCAGAAAATAATTAATCAAAATATCCAAGGGTGTACTGCCGGTCTATAGTGTCCAACGGGCACAATATTTCGGCGATCAAACATGTCGCCATCATCAGGTGAACTGATGGACTGAGCTCCCGTGAACGCGCCGGCACGGAGATCCGTACGCTATGGCTGCTCAGGGGGAACTGGGTTCGGTCTCCGGCGGCGGCCGATTTAAATACCCTCCGCCCGCGGCGCGCTCCCTCCTCCGTCCGCGCCCCGCGCCACGGTAGCGCGGTGGAACAGATTGCGACGGCGTCTGAGATGACGTCGGTATGATGGCTCTGTCCGCCGTGGTCGTCACAACTATGCGTTTGCTCGATTTCCTCTTGATTAACCCAATCGCTGGTTCCCAAGCCTTGCTAAGATTATAGCCACAGACACGGTTTATGAGGTCGTCATTGGTGCGAATTTCGATGGCCTCTCTAACAACGCTGTCCCAGTATCTCGACGTCTGTACCAGAATCCTCCATAGCGTGATTTTCCGACAAACAATGTTCAGCGACCGCCGACTTGCTCGGATGCATCAGTCGAGTGTGCCTCTGGTGTTCACGGCATCGATCATCGACGGTACGCATCGTCTGACCAATATACGACTTGCCACATTGACACGGAATCTGGTACACGCCGGCCTTCCTCAAACCGAGGTCATCTTTGGCGTTCCCCACCAGTGCATGAGTTTTATTCGGAGGACAAAACACAGTTCCGACCCGGTGTTTCTTCAGAATGCGGGCGATTTTCCCCGAGAGTGCGCCTGTGTATGGAATAAATGCAGTGCCTACCTCCTCCCTCGTGACTTCATCCATCTCAACAGGTTGTGATACAGTGGTTGGGCGGAGAGCACGTTGGATCTGCCACTCTGAGTACCCATTTTTTCGAAATACAGTTCTCAGATGTTCCAATTCCTGGGGTAGACTCTCTGTGTCAGAGGTAGTGTGCACCCTATGTACTACACTTTTAAGTACCCCTTCCTCTGTGAAGGGTGGTGGCAGCTGTCTGCGTGAAATACAGATCAGTGTGTGTTGTCTTTCGATACACCCCATGACCTAGGGTGCCGTCAGCCCTGCTCCTGACCAAGACGTCAAGGAAAGGTAATTTACCCTCCGTTTCAGTCTCCATCCTTTTTAGTGACTGGCTCTTAACCTATCGTAACCCTGCCCCTCCACCTCCCACAAAGCCCCTCCTACGTCAAAGCTAGAGGTACAATTTCAGGTCTGAGTTATTGGACAGCCTCTCTCACTTGTATCAATTTCATTACCTACTTAATTAAATTGATCTGTTAATTATCCTCTCCCCCTCTGGTAAGCCTCCTTTCTCTCCCACCCTACCTTCCGGAAATTGGTTTGAAAAAGACTCAGTTAATTGGTCATTTAGAGTGAAATCGATTGCTGATTACGGAATATTGTTTTAGGGGATTCAAGGCAGTGTATGGAAAATAGGGAAATAGGTGTAGAGGAAGGATGTCATAGGAGGAACTTCAAGGGTTTGTTGTTTATTTATAAAAAAATTCTAGGGTTGAATTTCTGTTGCTCATCATTCTTTGCTGTTTGGAAACATATAGATCTTGCAAGAAGCAATTCCATGGGACAAACATGTTGCATAACCTAATGTTCAGCACTGTACTCTGGGTGTCTTAACCTTATGTTGGAGCCTTCTTCAGCAATTAAGCTATTGTTCTATTAAGTGGCTTGCCATATCACCCCCAATTACTTAAACAATTCTATTGCCTTTGATACTAAATTAATTACTCACTTATGTCCTCTCACCATTTCCTGGTACACTTTTCGAATTTCACATGCTTCTGAACGCATTATCTTTCAAATTCGTTTTTTACATCCACCCCCTTAAGAGAGTGTATAGGGTTTTAGATAAAAATTACGCAAATTAACGTAATGCTCTGCACTTAACATGCGGTTCTGCTACATGTCACTCACTCATGCCCCTCCCATTAACTATTGTACTGCTAACACCACGTTGATATAAAATATTTATGCAAATTAATTAAATTGATATCATTCAACAGTGTAGGGTAGTTTTTCTTTTAATTCATGGCATCCTATCGGTCAGTCAAATCGATGGAATATAGTTTAAACAAAACATCGCTAATAATAAACACATTCCGCCACTCGAGATTCGACTCCACACACATCCCCAGGCATCGGGATGCACTGGCAGTCCCTGCAAGGTGACACTGCAGTTGCCAGCTGCAAAGCAAGGATGAGGCAACGGCATCCCTTTCATAGTTGACACCAAAGAACTTGCTGCTGAAACACGTTTTCACCTAGGCACAGTTAGTGGCACGATAATGCATAGCTGCAGTGTGGGTCTATTTCTGACAGAGATGTTCCAATGTCTCCCAGAATAGCACAGGTTGCATTGTTCCTAGCAACCCTAATGGGACAGCCCATTTGTCACACAATTTACCCATCAAACTGCAACAGCTGCTGGTGTCGGAGCACTGTCCACAATCACTTCCTGCAGATGAGACTTCCAGTGGCAAAATTATTTCCACAAATAGCTAAATTGAACTGACAGTTAAACCCCACAAAAATTGTCTGCAGATCATCATATACATACATAATTCACAAGAATATTGGGAGCCAGGAACATATTTACCATTGTAACTACAATTACATAGCCGGTCGGAGTGGATGTTCGTTTCTAGGCCCTACAGTCTGGAGCCGGGCGACGGCTACGCTCACAGGTTCGAATCCTGCCTTGGAAATGGATTGGTGTGATGTCCTTAGGTTACTTAGGTTTAATTGGTTCTAAGTCCTAGGCGACTGATGACCTCAGAAGTTAAGTCGCATAGTGCTCAGATCCATTTTCTTTACAATTACATATTATAATTGCTTAAACTTCACCCCCTTAATAGCACTCATCTTGAGCAAAACTAATGTCATTTGAGACATGCAAAGCCTTTATATGTGTATACATACATAATGCAATAGGGGATAGAGTTTTTATTGTAAGTAACAACAAACATGTATGGTGAATAATTTCTTTCTAGGTTTATTCAGTTCACACAAATACATTGTAGTTCTTGAGGTACAAAATAATTATTGAGGTACAATATAGTATTCTTGAGATATAAATTGCCTCTGCTATTCCAGTGCAGAAATACTTTTAACTTACACACTACAACAGTAACACTGCTAGGTAATTTTCTTTTATAAATCTACGCTACAATCTGATGTGGAGATACTATCTATACTAGTATGACTAAACTCCACAGCCCCAGTAGCATAGTTGTTACAATAATTCTGATGGACTGCACAAATTTAGATTCCAATTTCTGCATTTCTCAGTAACAAAGGTTTTTAGAATAACATATCTGATGGACTGTGAGCTATACACACTTGAAAACTATTCTGAATTCGACAGCTGGCAGCAGGTGAAAAACTTAAAAGATATTCTATTCCCAAGATGCACATGGTTCATAGACATATGTATCTGCATATTTACGGGCTACACATACGTTCTTTGTGTACTAATAAATCAACATATAATTTTTTCTATTTTTGTTTATTAATATATTTTGTTTATTATTTTCTTCTTTCTTTCTCGCACATGATGTGCATGTATAAAATTAATTTTCTTCTTTTTTTTTCCTTTTTGTCCTTTCCTTTGCACACATTCTCTCTCTCTCTCTCACTCTCTCTCTCTCTCTCTCTCTCTCTCTCTCTCTCTCTCTCTCTCTCTCTCTATGTATGTATATTCACTTGTACATAGTACACAACACACACACACACACACACACACACACACACACACACACTATCATTCAATCAGAGTCCCCTAACCCTTCTTTCGCTACAAGTGAGTGGTGTAAGAACAGGCCTGTTTCAATCCCATCATCATAAATGACCATTTTATCGTCGTGAGGCGACAGACCAGTTTTAGGCTGCAGCACAGTGTACACCTCATGTCCCCTCGATCGAATACCGGTCTGCCGTACCATATGTGATGGTTGCGGTGCAGTACTGCGAACACCACTGCCCAGGCACCGTAAACAGTCTACGATAGAGTGGGTTCTCGATGCCATTTGACCCACATACATAACGCGCCTCTAAGTGACATCTTCCAATGCGTGACAAGGATACATTTTTGAGTCTAGAACTACAAACTCCGCAATCCAGTCGGCACGTGCTTCATGAGACCGATAGCCTTTTTGTTCTGTGGAGTAATATCATAAGTATTATTTGCTGTATATGAGGACGTGTCAAATTCATTACTGTGGCACCTAATTACTTCATATAGATTACACTACTTCACCCAATAGATGAAGCTATCTGTAACCATATAAAGTAATTTAAGTTCTGCGAAATGAGTTTTCGCTAACTCATAATGAAAGAGGAACATGTGGAGTATGGATAGGTGTAGTATGCACTTTCCAACATAAACAGGTTTCGTAAGCTATGCTGCTATCTTCGCCATATCCACAGCAACAAAGTTCCAGTTGTATATAGCGACCCACTTAAAATTGGGGCTGGCATGGAATTTTGTGACGCCACAACTCCCATCCAATTCGGTTCCAATCTAAATTTCAATTCTCCATTGATTTACCAAAAATTGAATTACTCATTAATTTATAAAAATCTTTCTCAAAGTCACATGTCAATAAAAGGTCTATGTCTGGAATTCTAATCAATGTACTCCTTCAACCAGGGGACTGATTGAAGGAGATAGCTCGAGTGACTCTAACCAGCTCCATACCTAAGCTGTAACACTGCTGGAGAATACGATAATGAATGATGTATCTCCACTTATCCCCCCGCGTTGCCATCAGTTGCGGCATGGAGCCTACTCACAGAACTATCCGCTCTGGACAAAGGGAAATTTGGCTTGTGCATCATGCAAACTAAAAGGGTATGTGATTTCTGCCTCCACCACATACCTCACATCAGAGTCAGCTGCCATACCCTCCAATGATTTTTCCACCTAATCCCTTGCATTTGTCTTCAGGCACCCTCAAAGCTCACCAGCCAACAATGATTGATACATGGCATAACGGTATAAGTTATTTATGTCCAGGTACGTTATGTAACCCGAATCAAGGGAAGCATTAAACCTGTCACCCATCCATGTGCTACTTACCTTCGTGTACCTATGGACACATTGACGAAGTCCCCAACTTACAGCTCACTCAAAGAAAAGATTCATGTCAACATCAGTCAATATTTAAATGCTGCACTTCGTTTTCTTGTGCATTGCATCCCAAGACAAGCCAGGTGCTGTGTATTAAAAGGCAGGGTCCACAGAATATGTGGTCATCTGTAGACTGCGGAATTTCTTAAAAACATACGCAAGCAAGCGCATTTCTGTGTCCATGTAAAGCCATGCATACTTTCCCAAAGTGGAAATACTGATTTCCCGCCAGACATTGACAGCATGGTCATACTCTGCATCTGTTATGGAATACCCTGTAAGGTAGTTAGAGAATGCAGTTACATGGGATAGCCTGGTATCGTTGGGTTTTGCCATACTATTCACTTACTCATATGAGAAAACCCTTTCTTAGTCACTTTTCCTCATTGGGAAATACAGCTCGAGTGATATTAATGTCCCACCGAGGTAGAATTTCAATTAGTTTTTGGAGTAGCGCCTTCATAAAACGTAGCGTATCAAGGAAGCGGATTGTAATTCTTAGTACCATTAATTTAGAGAAGTAAATGTATTTCTCGACACTCTCAGGTAGGACACTGACCTGATCTCCAAACTGCCCGCATGTGAGCTGCCCTTGGAACTTCCCCGAAGGTTGAAAAAAAGTCCTTACGAGGGGTTTCCTCTTTTCTGTCTAACAGCAGGACAACGAATATTACAGTCAGTTACGTCATTATACAAATCTTCATTCTCCTTCGGCGTGGTCATGGGCACGTTTCCTCTTTAAAGCTTACCAACCGCCAATGAAAATATTTCAAGTTCAGTGAGCAGCAAAATCAAAACACTAAAACCAAGTTTAGATTTGTAATGGCTAAGACGCGAATCATATGACAACACAATTTGGTACACTGCGACATATGGTATATGTTTTTCTGTAAAGCTGGTATGGTTTCCCCATTAGCATAATAACACATACCGGGATGTTTGGAAGTGCAGTTTCTGGAGTGGAGTCTGCATTACACGTAGTGTATCAAGGAAGCAGAGTGTAATTCTTTGTGTCAATCGTTTGGAGAAAGACATTTACTTCTCGACCCTCTCAGGTAGGATACTGAACTGATATTTCTCCAAACCGAAATCAGCCAAGTGCTCGATCAGAAAGTGAGCGTCATACCAGCTTAAATTGTGGAAGAAACCGGGGATGAGTCTAGGTAGCTGGTACTTCAAATTTGACGCACTGTGAGCTGTGCAAAGGAACATCCCTGTAAGATTACAGTGGTCCATACAGGGAGTTCCAGCATTTCTAATGGAAGCCCACAAATATGACAATCAGTCACGTCGTTATACAAATCTTCATTCTCCTTCGGTCTGATCGTGGGCACCTTCCATGAAATTTTACGAGCTCAGTGAGCAGCCAAACGACAGGGTTGTCCCTGATGTAATTTTTTTAGCGGTTGTCACTGCAATCATATTACGATACAATTTGGCATTCTTCTGCTTATGATACGTGTTTTTCTATGTGGGTGGTATGTGAGGCTGTATGGTCACATCACAACGGGTCACAGGAGCGAGGATGCGTTCAGTGTCGGCATGCACAATAAACGGGCATCGCTCGTGGTGGTGAGCATTCTTTAATTTTATGAATTTGTTTTCTTCAGTAAGCATAACAACACATACCGGATTCTTGGAAGTGCAGTCTGCTAGATGCACAGCTAATAGCTTGTCTGAGTAGAAATAAGTCAGGCAACTTAAGCAATAAGTTTTACGTGATGATGAGTTGGCAGATGGGCGAAAAGGAGGTGTGACATGCATTGGTTTAACAAAGTGGTAATTATCACTTTCAGAGAAGAGCAGCAGGTTTAGATGAAGCTCACACTCATCACCAAATTTTGAGAAATGTAGGGGGCTTACCTACTTATGCTTGTCTTGCTCATCTGAATTGCTTTTGTTCCCCAGGCCACAAACATGTATCGATATGCTGATACTGAGCGCCTCAAATTTAAGTATGTCCTAGATCATGAGAGGGAACTCTACTTCATCAAAGTTATAACATGAATGTCACGATATTTGCCATACTGTTTTGCGCATTCAGGATCTTGTCTGTAATTTCTCTTGAAAGCCGGGACTGACCGTGGAAAACAAGCCTGTTCGTTTTTATTTTCGACATTAATGCATGTATGCTTATTAGATAAATCTTTAGGGAGCTTGATATAGCTTGACTCTCCATTTACCGGAATGCAGACGTGTGTATGGATGTCAGGGTGTAGGATTCTGCTGCGAGCTGTAGCTGAGCCTCTCACTACCATCTCATTAAACAGGGCCAATGTGTCACTCAAGGTGGATTTACAAAATCAATCGCTAAATGATGTGCTCCGTGTTATCACGCCATTTTCGTTCCAAAGGTAATGAAGGCTCATCTCTTCAACAACAAATTCAACTTTGGGGGTACGGTAATTCGATGCAAAGCACTGCACTGTTTTTAATGGTGGGATACTGCGGATCATTAACTACCTTGAGAAGCTCAGTTTCCATGACAGAAGGCACTCCCGTAGAAACCCAACAGGGTCTTGTTTCCCTCTTGGCGGGTTCTTGATCCTGGTGAAGGAAATTCACTACTGGTGTCTGCAATCACCGAATACTGTAACTGTGGTATGGTATCACTGACCTGATGTCCTTCAGTAAAAGGACAGACGAGGGAACTGCCACTAGCCACAGGATCTTCTCTATTATTTATAATATAACTACAACTACAACTGATATAGACTCAGATCACAATATAGTAGTGATGAAGAGTAGGCTGAAGTTCAAGGCATTAGTAAGGAAGAATCAATACACTAAGAAGTGGGATACGGAAGTTCTAAGGAATGACGAGATACTTCTGAAGTTCTCTAACGCTTTAGGTACAGCAATAAGGAATAGCGCAATAGGCAACACATTTGAAGAGGAATGGACGTCTCTAAAAAGGGCCATCACAGAAGTTAGGAAAGAAAACATAGGTACAAAGAAGGTAGCTGTGAAGAAACTACGGGTAACAGAAGAAATACTTTAGTTGATTGATGAAAGGAGGAAGTACAAAAATGTTTCGGGAAAATCAGGAATACAGAAATACAAGTCGCTGAGGAATGAAATAAATATTAATTGCAGGGAAGCTAAGACGAAATGGCTGCAGGAAAAATGTGAAGACATCGAAAAAGATTGTTGGAATGACAGACTCAGCATACAGGAAAGTCAAAACAATCTTTGGTGACATTAAAAGCAACGGTGGTAACATTAAGAATGCAACGGGAATTCCACTGTTAAATGCAGAGGAGAGATTTGAATCTATATATACTAGGTAATTCTCCATCGCCCTGCAGCGGTCTCTGCCATTTTTCACCACCGGCACTACCGACAGTGCTTTATCTTCTGCTGAAAGTTTAATTCTTTTTTTCTTTTTTGTACCTAACTGGTAACAATCATTCAAGAAAGGAACAAACTGACGCACACAATCGACGAAAAGGCGATCGACTTCACTCTATGGTGGTTTACGGAAGAATGCTGTGTTCTACCCCACGGCAGGTGAATGCTTGTCTGAGTTCACAGAACTCAATCTAACCACGCTCAACTAGTCTGAGCCAGTCTGCGACTACTGCCTGTGTCCAGCTGGTTGTGGAATTTTTCCTATTAGTCGAAATAGAACATAAGATTTCGCGATTACTTAACGTTCAGCTTTCTATGTCTCTAGGATTGCCACAGTTTCTAACTGACAAACCGGAACATGTCCCTCAAATTGACTGAAAATGTATGTAATTCGGGAAGGATAAATCCGGCAAAGTGGGCTACTCCACTAAAGCTTGCAATAGTGAACGATTGGAGCAAATGTTGCTTTTAGTCGCGAACAGCTGCAGCTACATATTTGTTTGCCTGTGTCAGGCACTAACAGTTATTTTACAGTTACTGTTCATGGAAAGAGACGTTGGTTATTGTGAGGAGATGAGGGAGATGCCAAAGAGACAGAGAGAAACAGGTAAAATTTATATTCACTCTACTTGCAAATAATCAGTATCCTTCCTTTCCATGCAGGAGTAGCGACAGCTGGCTGTGTCTAGAACCAGATACTTAATTTAGTTTTTCATTATTCTACAGCGGTGAAGTCAGGGGAACAATTCCCACCACAAGCCGTGGCTTGGGTATCAGGGGTGGTGAAGATTAAAACATTTGTGAGGCATGCTTCCCCTATAAGGGCAACGCTAGTCACCGCGTGCGAAGTGGCAGCCGCCGCTACTAAACCGGCCCCGAACATATCTCGGCTAGAGCAGCCACAGCATCGCTCTGTGATCCATGGGCCGCCCTCTGTCAGGCTAGTGGTTCTAATGGCAATGAGCGCTATGGGTCTTAACATCAGAGGTCATCAGTGCCCTAGAACTTAGAACTATTTAAAACCAACAAACCGAAGGTCATCACACACATCCATGCCCGAGACAGGATTCGAACCTGCGGCAGTAGCGGTCGCGTGGTTCCAGACTGTATCGCCTAGAGCCCCTCGGCGACTCCAGCAAGCTCAGGCTACTGGTTTAGAGCTGCAGAATCTAGGCCTCTCACGGCGTCCCGATTATCAGCGTCTCCTCCTCCGCCGTTACGTCTTCGTCGATCACGTGAGGTATAGTACACACCCCTTTCCACCTCACCAGCACAATCGACTAGTTCTTTTTTTTTTCTAGTTCCTTTCTTGTGCTAACCTCTTCATCTCAGAGTAGCACTTGCAAACCTACGCCCTCAATTATTTGCTTGACGTATTCCAATCTCTGGCTTCCTCTACAGCTTTTGCCCTCAACAGCTCTCTCTAGTACCATGGAAGTCATTCCCTCATGTCTTAGCAGATGTCCTATCATCCTGTCCCTTCTCCTTATCAGTGTTTTCCACATATTCCTTTCCTCTCCGATTCTGCGTAGAACCTCCTCATTCCTTACCTTATCAATGCACTTAATTTTCAACATTCGTCTATAGCACCACATCTCAAATGCTTAGATTCTCTTCTCTTCCGGTTTTCCCACAGTCCATGTTTCACTACCATACAATGCTGTACTCCAGACGTACATCCTCAGAAATTTCTTCCTCAAATTAAGGCCGATATTTGATATTAGTAGACTTCTCTTGGCCAGAAATGCCTTTTTTGCCACCGAGAGTCTTCTTTTGATGTCCTCCTTGCTCCGTCCGTCATTGGTTATTTTACTGCCTAGATAGCAGATTTCCTTAACTTCGTCGACTTATTGACCATCAATTCTGATGTTAAGTTTCTCGCTGTTCTCATTTCTACTACTTCTCATTACCTTCGTCTTTCTCCGATTTACACTCAAACCATACTGTGAACTCATTAGACTGTTCATTCCGTTCAGCAGATCATTTAATTCTTCTTCACTTTCACTCAGGATAGCAATGTCATCAGCGAATCGTATCATTGATATCCTTTCACCTTGTATTTTAATTCCACTCCTGAACCTTTCTTTTATTTCCATCATTGCTTCCTCGATGTACAGATTGAAGAGTAAGGGCGAAAAGCAACAGCCTTGTCTTACTCCCTTCTTAATACGAGCACTTCGTTCTTGATCGTCCACTCTTATTATTCCCTATTGGTTGTTGTACATATTGTATATGACCCGTCTCTCCCTATAGCTTAACCCTACTTTTTTCAGAATCTTGAACAGCTTGCACCATTTTACATTGTCGAACGCTTTTTCCAGGTCGACAAATCCTATGAACGTGTCTTGATTTTTCTTTAGCCTTGCTTCCATTATTAGCTGTAACGTCAGAATTGCTTCTCTCGTGCCTTTACTTTTCCTAAAGCCAAACTGATCGTCACCTAGCGCATTCTCAATTTTCTTTTCCATTCTTCTGTGTATTATTCTTGTAAGCAGCTTCGATGCATGAGCTGTTAAGCAGATTGCGCGATAATTCTCGTACTTGTCAGCTCTTGCCGTCTTCGGCATTGTGTGGATGATGCTTCTCCGAAAGTCAGATGGTATGTCGCCAGACTCATATATTATACACACCAACGTGAATAGTCGTTTTGTTGCCACTTCCCCTAATGATTTTAGAAATTCTGATGTAATGTTATTTATCCCTTCTGCCCTATTTGACCGTAAGTCCTCCAAAGCTCTTTTAAATTCCGATTCTAATACTAGATCCCCTTCCTCTTCTAACTCGACCCCTGTTTCTTCTTCTATCACATCAGACAAATCTTCACCCTCATAGAGGCTTTCAATGTATTCTTTCCACCTATCTGCTCTCTCTTCTGCATTTAACAGTGGAATTCCCGTTGCACTCTTAATGTTACCTCCGTTGCTTTTAATGTCACCAAAGGTTGTTTTTACTTTCCTGAATGCTGAGTCTGTCCTTCCGACAATCATATATTTTTCGATGTCTTCACATTTTTCATGCAACCATTTCGTCTTAGCTTCTCTGCACTTCCTATTCATTTCATTCCTCAGCGACTTGTATTTCTATATTCCTGATTTTCCCGGAACATGTTTGTACTTCCTCCTTTCATCAATCAACTGAAGTATTTCTTCTGTTATCCATGGTTTCTTCGCAGCTACCTTCTTTGTACCTATGTTTTCCAACCCAACTTCTGTGATGGCCCTTTTTAGAGACGTCCATTCCTCTTCAACTGTGTTGCCTACTGCATTATTCCTTATTGCGGTATCTATAGCGTTAGAGAACTTCATTCCTTAGAACTTCCGTATCCCACTTCTTAGCGTACTGATTCTTCCTGACTAATGTCTTGAACTTCAGCCTACTCTTCAGCACTACTGTATTGTGATCTGAGTCTATATCTGCTCCTGGGTACGCCTTACAATCCAGTATCTGATTTCGGAATCCCTGTCTGACCATGATGTAATCTAATTGAACTCTTCCCGTATCTCCCGGCCTTTTCCAAGTATACCTCCTCCTCTTGTGATTCTTGAACAGGGTATTTGCTATTACTAGCTGAAACTTGTTACAGAACTCAATTAGTCTTTCTCCTCTTTCATTCCTTGTACCAAGCCCATATTTTCCTGTAATATCTCTAATTTTACATTCTTGATCTCCTCGGGAGGTATAAGTAGGGGGAAGAAACATATTCGACACCTCATCCAGAAACGCATCCTCTCGAAACCTGGCGAGCAAGCTAGCGATGCAGAGCGTCTCTCTTGCTGAGTCTGCCACCTGAGTTTGTTAAACATCTCCGTAACGCTATTACGGTTACCAAATAACCCTGAGACGAAACGCGTCGCTCTTCTTTTGATCTTCTCTATCTCCTCCATCAACCCAATCTGGTACGGATTCCACACTGATGAGCAATACTCAAGTATAGCTCGAACGAGTATTTTGTAAGCCACCTCCTTTGTTGATGGACTAAATTTTCTAATGACTATCATATAATCATACAATAAAGGATCCTTATTTCTATGTATTCACAATACATAACATTTGTCTATGTTAAGGGTCAGTTGCCACTCCATGCACCAAGGGCCTATCTGCTGCAGATCTTCCTGCATTTCGCTACAATTTTCTAATGCTGCAGCTTCTCTGTATACTACAGCATCATCCACGAAAAGCCGAATGGAACTTCCGACACTATCTACTAGGTCATTTATATATATTGTGAAAAGCAATGGTCACATAATACTCCCGTGTGGCACGCCAGAAGTTACTTTAACGTCTGTAGGCGTCTCTCCATTGATAACAACATGCTGTGTTCTGTTTGCTAAAAACACTTCAATCCAGCAACACACCTGGTCTGATATTCCGTAGGCTCTTACTTTGTTTATCAGGCTACAGTGCAGAACTGTATCGAACGTCTTCCGGAAGTCAAGAAAAATGGCATCTACCTGGGAGCCTGTATCTAATATTTTCTGGGTCTCATGAACGAATAAAGCGAGTTGGGTCTTACACGATCGCTGTTTCCGGAATCCATGTTGATTCCTGCAGAGTAAATTCTGGGTTTCCAAAAACGACATGATACTCGAGCAAAAAAACATGTTCCAAAATTCTACAACAGATCGACGTCAGAGATATAGGTCTATAGTTTTGCGCATCTGCTTGACGACACTTCTTGAAGATTGGGACTACCTGTGCTCTTTTCCAATCATTTGGAACCTTCCGTTCCTGTAGTGACTTGCGGTACACGGCTGTTAGAATGGGGGGCAAGTTCTTTCGCGTACTCTGTGTAGAATCGAATTGGTATCCCGTCGGGTCCAGTGGACTTTCCACTGTTGAGAGATTCCAGTAGGTTTTCTATGCCTTGGACACTTATTTTGATGACAGCCATTGTTTCGTTTGTGCGAGGATTTAGAGAAGGAATTGCAGTGCGGTCTTCCTCTGTGAAACAGCTTTCGAAAAAGGTGTTCAGAATTTCAGCGTTGCGCGTGTCATCCTGTTTCAATGCCATCATCATCCCGGAGTGTCTGGATATGCTGTTTCGAGCCACTTACTGATTTAAGGTAAGACCAGAACTTCCTAGCATTTTGTGTCAAGTCGGTACATATAATTTTACTTTCGAATTCACCGAAAGCTTCACGCATAGCCCTCCTTACACTAAATTTAACATCGTTATCTTCTGTTTGTCTGAGACGTTTTGGCTGCGTTTAAACTTGGAGTGGAGCTCTCTTTGCTTTCGCAGTAGTCTCCTAACTTTGTTGTTGTACTACGGTGGGTTTTTCCCGTCCCTCACAGTTTTACTCGGCACTTACCTGCATAAAACGCATTTTACGATTGCCTTGAACTTTTTCCATAAACACTCAACATTGTCAGTGTCGGAACAGAAATTTTCGTTTTGACCTGTTAGGTAGTCTGAAATCTGCCTTCTATTACTCTTGCTAAACAGATAAACCTTCCTCCCTTTTTTTATATTCCTATTAACTTCCGTATTCAGTCTGCTGCAACGGCCTTATGATCATAGATTCCCTGTACTGCACATACAGAGTCGAAAAGTTCGGGTCTGTTTGTTATCAGTAGGTCCAAGATGTTATCTCCACGAGTCGGTTCAAATGCTTTAAATGGCTCTGAGCACTATGGGACTTAACATCTGAGGTCATCAGTAGAACTTAGAACTACTTAAACCTAATTAACCTAAGGATATCACACATTCATGCCCTAGGCAGGATTCGAAGCTGCGACCGTAGCGTCGCGCGGTTCCAGACTGAAGCGCCTAGAATCGCTCGGCCACTCCGGCCGGCTCCACGAGTCGGTTCTCTGTTTAATTGCTCGAAGTAATTTTCGGATAGTGCACTCAGTATAATGTCACTCGATGCTCTGTCCCTACCATCCGTCTTAAACATCTGAGTGTCCCAGTCTATATCTGGTAAATTGAAATCTCCACCTAAGACTATAATGTGCTGTGAAAACGTATGTGAAATGTATTCCAAATTTTCTCTCAGTTGTTCTGCCACTAATGCTGCTGAGTCGGGAGGTCGGTAAAAGGAGCCAATTATTAACCTAGCTCGGTTGTTGAGTGTAACCTCCACCCATAATAATTCACAGGAACTATCCACTTCTACTTTATTACAGGATAAACTACTACTAACAGCGATGAACACTCCACCACCAGTTGCATGCAATCTATCCTTTCTAAACACCATCTATACCTTTGTAAAAATTTCGGCGGAATTTATCTCTGGCTTCAGACAGCTTTCTGTACCTATAAAGATTTCAGTTTCGGTGCTTCCTATCAGCGCTTGAAGTTCCAGTACTTTACTAACGCAGCTTCGACAGTTTACAATTACAATACCGATTGCTGCTTGGTCCCCGCATGTCCTGACTTTGCCCCACACCCGTTGAGGCTGTTGCCCAAGTCCATCTAACCTAAAAAACCTCCCAGCCCACGCCACACAACCCCTGCTACCCGGGGAGCCGCTTGTAGCGTGTAGTGGACTTCTGACCTATCCAGCGGAACCAGAAACACCACCACCCTATGGCGCAAGTCGAGGAAGCTGCAGCCCACATGTCGCAGAACCGTCTCAGCCTCTGTACCATAGGTAGGCAGTCAGTCCGGTCGACGATGCTGCAGATGGTGAGCTCTGCTTTCATCCCGCTAGCGAGACTGGCAGTCTTCACCAAATCAGATAGCTGCCTGAAGCCAGAGAGAATTTCCTCCGATCCATAGCGACAAACATCATTGGTGCCGACATGAGCGACCATCATCTTCCGAGATTCTCCTAAATGCTTTCTCTGAAAATTATTTCGAGCAGTTAGTCCACGAACCCACGCGAATTGTAAATGGTTGCGAAAACACACTTGACCTTTTAGCCACAAACAATCCAGAGCTGATAGAGAGCATCATGTCTGATACAGGGATTAGTGATCACAAGGTCGTTGTAGCCAGGCTCAATACCATTTCTTCCAAATCCATCAGAAACAAACGCAAAATAATTTTATTTAAAAAAGCGGATAAAGTGTCACTAGAAGCCTTAATAAAGACAATTTCCATTCCTTCCGAACTGACTATGCGAATGTAGACGAGACGTGGCTCAAATTCAAAAACATAATAGCAACAGCAATTGAGATATTCATACCTCATAAATTGGTAAGAGATGGAACGGATCCCCCGTGGTACACAAAAAAGGTCCGAACGCTGTTGCAGAGGCAACGGAAAAAGCATGCGAAGTTCAGAAGAACGCGAAATCCCGAAGATTGGCTAAAATTTACAGACGCGCGAAATTTGGCACGTACTTCGATGCGAGATGCCTTTAATAGGTTCCACAACGAAACATTGTCTCGAAATTTGGTAGAAAATCCGAAGAAATTCTGGTCGTATGTAAAGTACACAAGCGGCAAGACGCAGTCAATACCTTCGCTGCGCAGTGCCGATGGTACTGTTATCGACGACTGTGCCGCTAAAGCGGAGTTATTGAACCCAGTTTTCCGAAATTCCTTCACCAGGGAAGACGAATGGAATATTCCAGAATTTGGAACACGAACATCTGCTAGCATGAGTTTCTTAGAAGTAGATACCTTAGGGATTGCGAAGCAACTCAAATCGCTTGATACGGGCAATTTTTCAGGTCCAGATTGTATACCGATTAGGTTCCTTTCAGATTACGCTGATACTATAGCTCCCTACTTAGCACTCATATACAACCGCTCGCTCATCGATAGATCTGTACCTACAGATTGGAAAATTGCGCAGGTCGCACCAGTGTTCAAGAAGGGTAGTAGAAGTAATCCATTTAACTACAGACCTATATCATTGACGTCGGTTTGCAGTAGGGTTTTGGAGCATATACTGTATTCAAACATTATGAATCACCTCGAAGGGAACAATCTATTGACACGTAATCAGCATGGATTCAGAAAACATCGCTCTTGTGCAACGCAGCTAGCTCTTTATTCGCACGAAGTAATGGCCACTATCGACAGGGGATCTCAAGTTGATTCCGTATTTCTAGATTTCCGGAAAGCTTTTGACACCGTTCCTCACAAGCGACTTCTAATCAAGCTGCAGAGCTATGGGGTATCGTCTCAGTTGAGCGACTGGATTCGTGATTTCCTGTCAGGAAGGTCGCAAATCATCGAGTAAAACTAAAGTGATATCAGGTGTTGCCCAGGGAAGCGTCTTGGGACCTCTGCTGTTCCTGATCTATATAAATGACATGGGTGACAATCTGAGTAGTTCTCTTAGATTGTTCGCAGATGATGCTGTAATTTACCGTCTAGTAAGGTCATCCGAAGACCAGTATCAGTTGAAAGGCGATTTAGAAAAGATTGTTGTATGGCGTTTCAGGTGTCAGTTGACGCTAAATAACGAAAAGTGTGAGATGATCCACATGAGTTCCAAAAGAAATCCTTTGGAATTCGATTACTCGATAAATAGTACAATTCTCAAGGCTGTCAATTCAACTGAGTACCTGGGTGTTAAAATTACGAACAACTTCAGTTGGAAGGACCACATGGATAATATTGTCGGGAAGGCGAGCCAAAGGTTGCGATTCATTATCAGGACACTTAGAAGATGCAACAAGTCCACTAAAGAGACAGCTTACACTACACTCGTTCGTCCTCTGTTAGAATATTGCTGTCTGGTGTGGGATCCTTACCAGGTGGGATTGACGGAGGGCATCGAAAGGATGTAAAAAAGGGCAGCTCGTTTTTTATTATCACGTTATAGGGGAGAGAGTGTGGCAGATGTGATACACGAGTTGGGATGGAAGTCATTACAGCATAGACGTTTTTCGTCGCGGCGAGACCTTTTTACGAAATTTCAGTCACCAACTTTCTCTTCCGAATGCGAAAATATTTTGTTGAGCCCAACCTACATAGGTAGGAACGATCATCAAAAAAAAAAAAAAGAGAAATCAGAGCTCGAACAGAAAGGTTTAGGTGTTCGTTTTTCCCGCTCGCTGTTCGGGAATGGAATACTAGAGAGATAGTATGATTGTGGTTCGATGAACCCTCTGCCAAGCGCTTAAATGTGAATTGCAGAGTAGTCATGTAGATGTAGATGTAGATGTAGATGAGCGACCACCTGCAGATGGGGTGCACCCTGTACCCTTCATGGAATCCGGAAGGACCCTTTCCATATCTGGAATGACTCCCCCCGGTATGCACACGGAGTGCACATCGGTTTTCTTCCCCTCTCTTGCTGCCATACCCCTAAGGGGCCCCATTACGCGCGTGACGTTGGGGCTCCCAACTACCAGTAAGCCCACCCTCTGTGACCGCCCAGACCTTGCAGACTGAGGGGCAACCTCTGGAACAGGACAAGCAGCCATGTCAGGCCGAAGATCAGTATCAGCCTGAGACAGAGCCTGAAACTGGTTCGTCGGACAAACTGGAGTGGCCTTCCGTTCAGCCCTCCGGAATGTCTTTCGCCCCCTGCCACACCTTGAGACGACCTCCCACTCTACCACAGGTAAGGGATCAGCCTAAGTGGGCAGTATCCCGGGCAACCAAAGTTGTAGTCCGATCGGGAGATGCGTGGGACGAGCTGGGCGTCTCCACAAAAATCCCCATCCAGACACCCACAGTGATGCCCATTGGCAACAGCCTCAAGCTGTGTGACCGAAGCCAACACTGCCTGAAGCTGGGAGCGAAGGGATGCCAACTCAGCCTGCATCCGAACACAGCAGTTGCCGTCCCTATCCATGCTAAAAACTGTTGTGCAAAGACCGTTTGAACTAATCTACAGAGAGCGCAAACAAATCGACACAAGATTTAAACGGTTATTAAAATACAGGACTGCCTAGTAAATGCAGTAATGCTGCTACTTGTGCACTGCTGACACACTGCTCGGCGGCGGAAGGAGACTACGCGATTTTACACTATTCAGGTATTAAAACGCGATGCTACAACTCTCAAATACTATAATACGCCGGAAATTTATGAATTAAACAATGCAAGTAACAAAAACACGCAAATAAATTATGAATTAAACTACGTAACAAATGAGTGAGCTAGGAGTATAGGACTTGCTGCTGCAGCTGCTTATCCAACAGCGTGGCGTTTGATGAACATTATCATCAAATTATGGCGAGCATTCACTTAAACATTTAATTTGAACAGTTATAGTTGCATCAGCGCATTGGACTCTGAACTGCTCTGGTAGTTGGATTGTGTGGATTTTTTTTTTGATCTGTGACTTTCAGAATATTGTGAACATTTTAGGGAGAATGGTTTTTGATTATGAATCCCAGACAATCTTCTAATTCCTCGGAGCTATGAGCTGTAGCTATAAATGTATTTCTCTGATGAAGTGGGCACTAGGAATTCTAATTACAGGCTTCACGTTTTGCTAATCACTTTCTGGTTGCCAATATTGTAGTCAGAGAGCCAGTGTGAGAACGGCAAACAACAGCATTAAATAAACAATAGGAACATTAACAATTATTCCACCCACCACCCCACACATGAATTGTTCGCGAGGTTCTGCGCCGTGTGGCCAGATCATAAATGTACCGTCAACGTAACGATAAAATAAGGATGGGCGGAGTAGAGCCGAATTTAATGCGCGTTCTACAAAATTAACCTTAAACAAGTTAGTCAGTGATGAGACAACGGAGAGCCCATCGCCATACCGTCCGTCATTTTATAAAATGTGTTACCATACAAGAAGTAGGTGGTCGCCATCACATGCTGGAACAACTTTATAGTTTCAGGAGGAAAAAGATGCGCCAGACCTACTGTCAGTGTAATAGGTGCTCCTGCATATAAGCTTGCCAAATACCTAACAAAGTTGATGACTCCTATAATCGGCCGGTGTGAACATCACATCAAAAACTCCCAAATGGTCATTGAGAAAATCAAAGGGATTAGAGGTTGCCCAAATGACATTTTAATCAACCAGGATGCGGTGTCGCTGTTCACAAAAGTTCCTGTGGAGGACACTTTGAAAATGCTGACGGATCTTTTTCCTCCTTTGCCTATAAGGACACTATTAGTCGCTGCGCAGGAAGCAGCTGCTGCTGCTAATCCGGTCCCGACCCTACCTCGGCTACAGCCGCCACAGCATCACTCTGTCATCCATGGACCGCCCTGCCTCGGGCTAGTGGTTTAGGGCTGCAGCAACTAGGCTGCTCACAGCGTCTCGATTATCAGCGTGTCCTAATCCGCCGTCACATACTCGTCGATTACGTGAGGTACAGCACACACCCCCATTCACATCACCAACTAAATCGACTAGTTGTAGTTATAGTATAAATAATAAAGAAGTTCCTGTGGCTAATTGCAGTTCCCTCTACCGTCCTTTTACTGAAGGACATCAGGTCAGGGATACCATACCACAGTTACAGTACTCGTTGATTGCAGATGCCTTTGACAAGTGAGTCTCCTTCATCAGGATCGCGAACCCGGCAGGAGGGCACCAAAACCCTGTTGGGTTTCTAAGGGTGTGTCTTTTATCACGGAAACTGAGCTAGTCAAGGTAGTCAACGATCCGCAGTATCCCACCATGAAATACAGTGCAGTGCTTTGCATCGAATTATCGCACCCCACAAAGTTGAGTTTGATGTTGAAGAGATGAGTCTTCATTATCATTGGGAGGAAAATGGCGTGATAACACGGAGCACGTCAATTATCGATTGATTTTGTAAATCCACCTTGAGTGACACATTGGCCCTGTTTAATGAGATGGTAGTGAGAGGCTCAGCTACAGCTCGCAGCAGAATCCTACACGTTGACATCCATACACACGTCTGCGATCCGATACATGGAGAGTCAAGCTATATCAAGCTCCCTGAGGATATAGCTAATAAGCGTGCATGCATTAATGTCGAAAATACAAACGATCAGGATTGTTTTGCACAGTCAATCCCGGCTTGGAAGAGAAATGTCAGACAAAATCCTCAATGCACAATTGAGTACGGCAGGTACCTTGTATTGCTTTTGCTTTAATTTAGTCTGAAATCGGTGCTGATAGACAATAAAAGTGGGTTAAAAGCTGTGAGCTGTCTGGGGAAGTTAACCTTGCATTACTGCGCAACTGTTTCACCAGGTATCCAGTCTAGCTTACCAAATTCCCAACAAGACTAACATTAATTATAATCTTTTAATAGTCATACGAAAACCGGTGATGTATATATAAAAAAGAGAATTTAAATAAAAAGAAATAAATCAGTTTATATTTGGAAATTTATTTTAACATTGATCATTGAAATTTCAGCATATTAAACGTGAGTCATAATTAAGCTGGTGCCTTATTTAGGATTGTGAAAATGTGAGATTGTAACCTGTGAAAATGTGAGTTTTTAATCTTACGGAACACATCAAATATGGAGTCAAGACTGGGAGACTGCATACAACACTGCATTCATAAAATAACACACGAAGAACGTTGAAACATATGCAAGAGGACATTAACTACAACCAACCGATTCAATTTTCACCCAAAGAAGTTGCGTTCGTAGCCCAATCCTGTCCGTCATGTCATTACCACACACTGGCATACTAAATTCATACTAACTCTCTGTGAAATCTTCCCTAAAAGAATAGCTGAGGGCTACTTTGATGATTACACCACATGCTTCACGTGGTCAACTTGGCTTACACAAGGAGTGTAACTCCATAATAATTCTGATAATTAAAATAAATTAGATCGAAAAGCAATTTACAAAAGAAAAACCTTGAACTGGTTACTATCGTCTTACTATTAACCTGTTGGGTCAAACAACTGTTATGCGGGTGGATAATGGACAAAGGGGCAGTAGTCAGTTCTACTACAGTTCTACAGTCAGTAGACTGTGCCCGAAGCTGGAGGTGCTGCATCCAGAAGATGAAGTTTCGGTAAGCATGAGCGCCCTGCGGCCCAGAGGGAACCTTAGAGGTCATTTTGCTGATGTACGTCCCTTAAATTACGGTTTACGCAATTTTCATGGGTTATAAGACTGTAGGTTTTCCGTGTACAGTTGGGCATTACATGCGCGATGTGTTGGTTAGTCACCGTAGCGTGCAGTTTGGGATTAAAGTCTATACTTTCATGCTCACTTTTTCGCTTCGTCTGGCAGTAGGACTTTCAGTTCCCCGTGCAAAATTTGACAAATAATTTAGGTTTTCCTAGCTTCAAATATTTTTCACTTTGTCTTACGCCATGTGGTGAGTGTCTGGCGTTAACGTAGTCGAACCGCAAGCTAAAGTTATCTAGTATCGCCTGTATCAATAGTTTTGCGACTTGCTGCTTTTATTCCCTCAATACAAGAGGCTACCTAGAGTATCACCCCAAGTAGCATCTTTCCTTGTATTTGGCTGACTCATGGTGGTGGTCGTTGCATGCCTGCAACCTCTTCCTTTAGTAAATTGAACTACATTTGATAATATGGCGATCGTTCCTAAAATTCCTTTTTTCTTACCATCATGGCTTATTATGAACGTAAGTTGGGGCAGTCTGCTGAACTCAATTCCTTCTTCCACACCTCAATTTGATTGTATAATAGTTCAATATTCAACTGTTAAATAAATGAGTCCATCAATCTTTTCATTCTCTTTTTCAGTATGTGAAATCTACCGTAGTGTCGCAGTAGAATAAGCAGAACTATTCTCATGATAATGGTTGCTATAAGGTAGTGCAGTTTTTGCGCCGTTAATGATAGGATAAAGATTCAGCATGAAACGCCTGGCACGACCATTGCACGCATGGTACCGATAATAGTTATAATAATTTTCAATTATCCCCCATTGGTAAACTGTGGAGTGTTCACGGCTCAGAGCGAGAACGTGAGCACTAAATCCACTTGATGTGGTGGATGTAGTGGCTTCTGTTACACCTTGCTAGTTTTGAAAAAAAAAATCAAAGTTACAGCGCCTACAGTAAGGGATAGTAGCCTGTAAAAATAAAACGAGCAACCGCTTTTACATGGCGGCTTTGGTCCCGGATTGATACTAACCGGATCTTCCCACCCTCGTAATAAGATTTTTCATTCCATTTGCCTTTTCCTGTTTTTGTCTTTTTCCCTGGGCGTACCATAATAATTTCTATATGTGTCCTGTGCTCTCTTTCCATAAGTGGTCGTGCAAATCCGTTATCACCTGTGATCGGCGTTACAAAAACGGGGTTGTTTTGTTGTTGAATTTATGTTTCATGCACTTTTACTGGCCACTAATAAAGGGCGAATTCCGTAATCGCTTGCCCACTATCACGTGCATTTCATATGAGACAGTGTGTCATTCATAAAATGGTTTTGCGGCCCTGACATTTTGTTAGCAATATGAGTGCTACAGCGCGATCTGGTAAGGGTAGGTCAGCCGAGTTTAGAGCCGCGCATTTGGCCATGGTAAAGGATAGCGGTTCCGTGCCAAGGACAGCGGAGGCGGGGAGACCACTACGCGAGACAAAGGAGGGTGCACCAGCGCGCGCGGACCACGTGTTTGAGCGTGTAGGTGCCGGTGTGTGTCCCCACCCCTCACCCCTGCTCAATGAGCCCGCACGTGCGAATGCGAACCAGCCGGCTACACCGGCGGTGGCCGCGGCCACTGACCCAACGGTTCCAGGGGAAAGCGAGAGTGCAGATGGAGCGCCGACGCCCACCTCAGAACAGTCCTTGCTCCAGTCCTTACTGAATGAAATGCGGGCAATGGAAGAGCGCAGTAAGGCAGTTGCCTAGCAGCAGACTAACGCACTCGTGATGCAACAGTAAACACTTGCTGAGCAACAGCAGGCTATGTATGGTAACAGAAGTACGTAATGTAATGCAGGCAGGTGCCGAGCAAGAGAGTCAAGCGCTTGCAGAGAAGCTGGGAAAGAAAGTCAAAGCTCGCGGAAGAATGACAGCGGAACGAAATAAAAACTCTTAGTGATAAAATTGACCAACAGAAAGAAATGACAGATTAGCTCATGGCAGAGGTACAGGGCATATCAGATGGACTTAGGAACGATGTAGATAATGTGAAGGAAGGTCTTGCAATTACTGAGTCCGGGAAAGAGCAGCTGGACATTCATGTTGCAGATGTTACAGAGAAACAGTCGAGTGTCAACCAGCGAGTAGAGGAACGACTGACCGTGATGGACGGTAGTACGGTTAGTGGCTCTGAGGGAGCAACGTTCAACCTGGAACAGATTCGCGAGGTCTTTAGTGATGCCAACAAGGAGCTAGCGGCATCAGTACAAAACGGATGTGAACGAGTGTCAAGCAAGGAGGAAGTAGTGAACCGTGTGAACGTGCAACTGGGATCTTTTGCGACTGCCGTATAGCAGTTGTCGGCGAGAACAGCACTGCCACAGACCGAACACAGCCTGCACTAGAGCCGGCTGGAGTCCCGGGCCCTTCCACTCCTGTGCGACGGTGTATCACGCGGGAATGAACCGAGCCGGTCAAGAGCAGGCAAGTGTTTTGCACTCTCCAACTGGGCGCGAGAATGCGGCACAGGAAAGGGCCGATGATGCAGTGAACTGTGTCCGCGACGACCGCGTGCCTAGAGAAGTCAGTGGCAGTGACGTGAGGGCTTTTGAAGATAGACTGTGCCGGTTACGCAGGTGGGATAATGCAAACAACTCGAGTCGAAAAGTTTTTCTAAATGATGATATAATGAGCGAAGTGGCGCAGTGGTTAGCACACTGGACTCGCATTCGGAAGGACGACGGTTCAATCCCGTCTCCGGCCATCTTGATTTAGGTGTTCCGTGATTTCCCTAAATCGTTTCCGGCAAATGCCGGGATGGTTGCTTTGACAGGGCACGGCTGATTTCCTTCCCAATTCTTCCCTAATCCGAGCTTGCGCTTCGTCTCTAATGACCTCGTTGTCGACGGGACGTTAAACACTAACCACCACCACCATGTAAATGATGATGAAGATGAAAATAGAAAGCACTTCCCTTCTGTGCAAAGATACATCATGGTTACTGATCCGGCCGTCGAGGTTCACCCTCCGACGTTTATAGATCAAGTTCAGGGCGTGTTCTTGTCCTCCTGGACCCCCGCGCTCCTGACAAACTTTGTTTGTGCGCATTTCCGGAAATGAGGCGGCGGTGGGAATGCGAGTTCTTATGCCGACTGTCACTCTTATGACGATCTTAGGAAGGCATTCCTAGACGAGTTTTGGCCGAAGGGCTATCAAGATGGGTTAAAATTAGGGATCATGATTACGCAACCATTTCTTGAATCGAGCCATCATAGCCCACTCACATACTTGAATGATTTTATTCAGCAAAATCACTTCCTCGATACACCATATGATGCGCCGGAACTCATTCTCATATGTTTGGCGAAACTGCCATAACGTCTCCAGCACGACACCATAATTGCCGGAAGGGGGATGAATGATCTCAAATCCTTTCAACTCTTGTTTCAAGAACTATCGTATGAGAGGTGTGATGACATTCGCGGGCCACAACAGACTGACGGTGTCTCACAGGACAATGTCATCACGAAAGATCAATCGGAGCCACAGCCGAGGCCAAATGGCTCGCGTCGGAACCGCAATAACCAGTGGTTCTAGCGCCATGGCTCAAATAGGCGTCGGAACGGGACGCAAAACGGCGGGTCGTCCCATGATGCACCGGCCGATAATAGTGTCGAAATTTGGGGTCCTGATCCCCGGAATAATGCGCTACAGAAAGAAGGAGATAACAAGGCCAACAACTGACTACAACCAGCCAGCTCTGCCAGCAACTCGCAATGTGAGTGGCCCCCACTCTTGTACATGAATACTGAGGGCATCAGAGAAGATTAGCTGCGGGAGCCAGAAGACGTTTCCTTTATTACGTACCCTGTGCTTATGCAAATATTAGTAGTAAATGTATTCATTCTATTCTAGACACATGAAGTTACGTGTCAAACATGAAAGAGACTGTATTTGAAAGTTCCATGAACGAGAAGGCGTGCCCAGTACTATCCCTTCAGTGGGCGATTATTTCGGGTGCAATAGGAGGCAAGACAGTGCCTACCAATAAACAGGTTTTGATATATTTCATATGCCAATCGGTGCGATTGTGTCCAAATTTTTAGTGGTTTCCTAACTGTTTCCTAACTGTCAGTCGATGCAATATTACGGCTGGACTGCCTCCATTTTTATCGTGCAAGCATTAACTTCGAAGGCCAATATGTGGAACTTAAGGTAGAGGACGAAGTTGCACGATTGAACTTTGAGGAGTGTGTGGACAGCTCTAGTATAGGCGGTTACAATTTGGTAGGCTTCAGAATCGGAACTCTTGGATGTGAATGACTGCCATAGCTCTTTATCGTTCGAGACGTTGCTGGACGTAAAGGTCCGACATTTAGAACTTCATGAACCAAGACGTCAGTTGAGGAGACTGTTGTTCAAATATAGGAAGTGTTCTCTGATGCTCCAGAACGATTAAAGACTTTGCATACGAGTTCCAAGTCGAGCCACACAAGAGATTTTTTGTCCATCCGTATCTGATCCCACTGTTTCTAAAACACGCAGTGGAAGCGGAAATAAAGGTAATGCTGCAGCAAGGATTGATCGAGCCTGCCACTTCATCTTATAACAACCCTCTGCATGTGTTGATGAAGAATGATGGGTCGATCAGGCTGGTCCTTGACTCATATCAAGTGAATACAATTATCGTCCCTGAGACTGACTGTCCAGAGACTATGGATGAACTGCTGCAGCGGTTCCATGGGGTAAAGATCCTTACCTCAGTGGACCTGTATTAAGCTACTGGCAGATCGAACTGCATCCTGACTGCCATGAATTTACGGCTTTTCTGTGTTGTGGCTGTTGTTATCAGTTCAAGAAATTGCCTTCATTGCGGCAAGATCTATTTACGAAATTTCAGTCACCAACTTTTTTTCCGAATTCGAAAATATTTTATTGAGCCCAACCTACATAGGTAGGAATGATCATCAAAATAAGATAAGAGAAATGCGAGCACGAACAGAAAGGTTTAGGTGTTAGTTTTTCCCGCTCGCTGTTCAGGAGTGGAATGGTAGGGAGATAGTATGATTGTGGTTCGATGAACCCTCTGCCAAGCACTTAAATGTGAATTGCAGAGTAATCATGTAGATGTAGATGTAGGTGCCTTTTGGACTGAATATCTAGTCTGTGGCATTCAATTGAGGCCTCAGTACTGTGATTCCGGTATAATTGGCCGGCCGCGGTGGTCTCGCGGTTCTAGGCTCGCAGTCCGGAACCGTGCGGCTGCTACGGTCGCAGGTTCGAATCCTGCCTCGGGCATGGATGTGTGTGATGTCCTTAGGTTAGTTAGGTTTAAGTAGTTCTAAGTTCTAGGGGACTGATGACCACAGCAGTTGAGTCCCATAGTGCTCAGAGCCATTTGAACCATTTGAACCGGTATAATTAAGAGATACACTCACGGTCTACGTCGATGACATCATGGTAGCGGAAGAGTCATAGGATAAGCATATAATACGCTAGAGCGGCTGTAGCACGCATTCCTGATGCGAGGAGTCATGTTGAACCTCAAGAAGTCAGATTTCAGATGCGGTGAAATCAAGTTCTTGGGACACATTGTCTCAGTGGCAGGAATGCGACCAGATAAGTAAGAGTTGTGGGCGATACTGCAATATGCTGTTCCCAGATCTAAGAAACAAGAGCGCAGTTTCCTTTGCCTCGTAAATTTCTACAAAAAATTCATTAAGGGTACTCTTAATACCCAATACCTCTGCCAGCTGAGTGGCAAGAATACAACCTGGCTCTAGGATGAACAGGTGCTAGGTGAATTTGAAGCGTTGAAGGAAGCTCTCGTTAATGCTCCGATATTGGCATATTGATATCAGGTGTTCCCCAGGGAAGCGTCCTGGGACCTCTACTGTTCCTGATCTATATAAATGACCTGGGTGACAATCTGAGCAGATCTCTTAGACTGTTCGCAGATGATGCTGTAATTTACCGTCTAGTAAGGTCATCCGAAGACCAGTATCAGCTGCAAAGCGATTTAGAAAAGATTGCTGTATGGTGTGTCAGGTGGCAGTTGACGCTAAATAACGAAAATTGTGAGATGATCCACATGAGTTCCAAAAGAAATCCGTTGGAATTCGATTACTCGATAAATAGTACAATTCTCAAGGCTGTCAATTCAACTAAGTACCTGGGTGTTAAAATTACGAACAAGTTCAGTTGGAAGGACCACATAGATAATATTGTCGGGAAGGCGAGCCAAAGGTTGCGTTTCATTGGCAGGACACTTAGAAGATTGCGACAAGTCCACTAAAGAGACAGCTTACACTACACTCGTTCGTCGTCTGTTAGAATACTGCTGCGCGGTGTGGGATCCTTACCAGGTGGGATTGACGGAGGACATCGAAAGGGTGCAAAAAAGGGCAGCTCGTTTTGTATTATCGCGTTATAGGGGAGAGAGTGTGGCAGATATGATACACGAGTTGGGATGGAAGTCATTACAGCATAGACGTTTTTCGTCGCGGCGAGACCTTTTTACGAAATTTCAGTCAGCAACTTTCTCTTCCGAATGCGAAAATATTTTGTTGAGCCCAACCTACATAGGTAGGAATGATCATCAAAATAAAATAAGAGAAATCAGAGCTCGAACAGAAAGGTTTAGGTGTTCGTTTTTCCCGCTCGCTGTTCGGGAGTGGAATAGTAGAGAGATAGTATGATTGTGGTTCGATGAACCCTCTGCCAAGCACTTAAATGTGAATTGCAGAGTAGTCATGTAGATGTAGATGTAGAACCAGACCGTGAGAAGGAGTTCTGTCTTGCCACGGACAGTTCAGCATCGGCGTCCAGCTCTTCCAGATATCGCTACAAGATGGCACTGTCATGCAGAACACCATTGCATTTGCTAGACGCATCTTGATTGAGGCCGAGAAGAACTATTAGGTGACGGAAATCGAAGCTTTCGCTGTCGTGTGGGGTTTTGACAAGTTTAGGCACTGCCCGTATGGGTGAACGACGAAAGACTATACCGATCACAAAGCCCTGGAGGCTCTGATGACGGCAAAACTTTCGTACCGAAGGTTGGCTCTGTGGTCCCTGTTCCTGCAGGAGTTCCGATTCACTACTCACTATCTGCCGGGTAAAGATGACATCATTGCAGGCGCCCTCTCGCGTGCGGCAGGTGGGTTGCCGCGAGGCAGTGGTGACGAGGTGCACGAGCTATGACATGACGTTTCTTATGCAGGATTCTTTTGAGAGTTATGTGGCCACCGGGTTGAGCAACATATGCCAGGAACAGTATAAAAACGTGGAAGGACATTAAAACAAAATGGGCCTACCGAACGCAGGTTAATATCCGGAGGTTCTACAAAGTCCGGGCGGGAATTCTGTTTTGTAGGCGGAGCGAAATAGAGAACGTGTGGGTGCTATGTATTCCTGAGGATTTTATCAACAAACTAGTATGGTACACCCACCTCAGTTATTCCCACTTCGGAACCCGCAAGTGTTTCCTAAAACTGAGACAGTCAGCCTACATGAATAACATGGAGAAAACGATTCGAAAGGTACTGACAACCAGCGTGGCCTGTCAAAAAGCTAACCTTCAACGTTGTCTCATTGCATTCCTCTTTTCCACTAATTCGTATTGAATTGAAGCAGTTCGCGGCCACAGATCTACTCGGACCACTACCCGCCACTCGAACCGGATTCCGTTACGTTCTTGTCACGGTCGAATTGACGTCTAATTACGTGTTCTTTGTGTCCCTCAGATGTGCCACGGCGATGACTGTGACACGGGTTTTCGAGGAGAGGTTTTTGCGAGAGGTTGGGTAAGTGGAGAAGGTCATCTCGGAAATATGGGGTCCAGTTTAGATCTCGGATATGGCGAGAAATTCTCAACAGAAGAGGGATTAAGGAGGTGTTTACCTCTCTTTTCTACTCCCCATCCAACCCTAGTGAGCGCGTAATAAAGGAGCTAAAGGAGGTGCGGTGACTGAACTGCCATAAGCAGCACCGGAATTAGGGCGAGTATCTTGAAGAGTTCCAGGATGTAATTAGTAACGTGCCTCCTGAGTCGGCAGGGGAAATGCCCGTTCGCGTCTTGAGAATTGCGCCGTCAACGGATCTTGTCAGGGAACTCGTCAATTTCGCTACTACTCCTCGCAGGAAGCTCAAAGAGAGTGTTCGCCTTGCCCTCGAGATAATCAAGCAGCAAGCCGAGAAGCGGAAGGCACAGTACAAAGGGTCCATTAGACAGATGAACCTGACCATCGGGCAAAAGGTACTTCTCAGATCGCACCGGTTGACGCGAAAACATAAACATCTCTGTAAGAAGTTCTTTAACGTGTTCTGTGGCCTGTACAGAGTCCGCCAGATCATCCATCCAAGCTTGGTACAAATACAAACCCTGAGGACAAATAGATCGCGAGGTATGCACCACGTAAATAATCTGAAGAACTTCAAGGAGCTATAAACTAGCCTATTCTCGTTAGCGTGTTTCGAATGATCTGGTGTAGTTGGTTGTTTTTTGTGTCCTTGCATTCCTTTCTTAATGTTGTTTGTATTGGTTTTAAATGTCATCTGTTTGGTTTACCCTTTTCCGTCACAAGTGCTGCATCGACTTGATTCTTACTGCACGTTTCTCGCTCGAGAGAAGAGGAGGTATCTTGTCTGTGACGGGAAGCACTAGGAATTCAAGTCAATTAGCTCTGTCAGACGTGTGGAATCGTTCTGAGTATAACTTATTTGTGAAGCCGGCCCCGTGTATGAGAGTGCCGTGCCGTTGACATACGAATGCACTAGTCCTTTTTCCAGGAAAGCAATGATGAATTGGAACCTGTTAGAGAGGATTACCAAGTGGAGCAGAGGCGGCACAGTACTGATCGAACGACAACAGGTACCAAAGCACCAACTATCCAAGTATTTCTGGAATAATAATCATAAAGCAATAAGTAAACACGCCGACCGGTAATCGCCTGAAACTTTACCTTAGCTAGTTTCCTTGTATCCTCTTGTGGTGAACTTTTCGTGTGCCCTTGTTCTTCACTAGTTTTCGTACTATGTTTCAGACACGTAAGTTACATGAGGTTCTATTTGTCAAATCCGCCATGATGCTAGACAGAGAGAGAGAGAGAGAGAGAGAGAGAGAGAGAGAGAGAGAGAGAGAGAAACCGGACATACTGTAGCCAGGCCCAGTCACAGCCATCAAAGTAAATCTAGAGTGACGGCTCTAATTTAAATTTCTTTGTTAATGATCGGGAGAATGGCCAGGGAGTATAATATCATATCCATCATCCTCTTACATGTAGACTTTTGTTGCATGTGGACTAACGGTTGTAGTACTGGTGACAGAACTAACACAGTGCATGCTCTCCTTAAGTAACCTGTATGACGTCACCTTTTACCTATTACTAGTTTTTATGATGTAAGACAATTCTATGGTTGTGTTGGGTCAGGACAGGTTCTCTTTGTAATATTGTGTGCCCATAAAGTTTTTGTGTCAGACTTTGTCAGTATAAATGAACTGGGCCCTATTAATTATAAAGCTACAAGCCCAATGTTCCAAGTGAATTTAAGAAGGCTGTACAATTTGTCAGTTATCGTAAGACCTTTGTAATGTTCTTCTCTTAGTGTGTACTTTTTATCATATAGGTAAAAACTACCATTGTTAACCCATGGAATGATCTGGGCACTCCTAAGAGTAAAGCCAGCGCCTATTGCTCTTTAAATGTGAACTCTATTGTAACCTTTCTTTTCTGAATGTAACTCATTTTCATAGGTCAGTGTACCAGTTGTAAAGGCTCTGTATGAAACTGTTGTTATTTGTCACTGCAAACATTATTGCATGTCGCCGGAGCAAAAGCACGGTGTGCTGGAGCGGCCAGCAGTCGAGGCAACGGGAACAGCGCTGGTGCTGCGGAAGGGTTGTGCTGCGGCCTGGTGAGGTGCGGCCGCCACTTCAGCCTGCTCACCGTCGCTCGCGCCACATCGGCGTAGCTGTGGCAACACCGAGCCAAAGCAGCCAGCATTTGGGAGCTCCTCACTTCTCCAGCACCTACAGCGGCCGGCTCCGCCGACAGCCGTCCAGCTGAGTGCCTGGGCGTGCACAACTGACACGGCCACGCCCACTTCAGCCGCCAGCCAGGCACCTGTCAACGCAAGCGCTGCGGCCGATTCGACTCTCGCCCGCCCTAAGAGGCCAGCCACCGCACACGGGCAGAAGTAGAGATAACAATGATGATGATGTTTGGTTTGTGGGGCGCACAACTGCGCGGTTATCAGCGCCCGTACAAATTCCCAACCTTTGTTCAGCCCAAACTCGCCACTTCCATGAATGATGATGAAATGATGAGGACAATACAGACACTCAGTCATTTCGGGGCAGGTGAAACTCCCTGACCCCGCCGGAAATCGAACCCAGGACCTCGTGCAGCAGTAGGGACCTCTTGGTGGACGCCTACCTGACTCACCTGTAGCAGCAAGTACGGACCGTCGAGGGCGACTTCCGAAATACTTCGGAGGGCGGCACGCCGTAATCTGCCGTGAACCCCGTGGCAGGAAATCAGTCGATGACCTACGGACAATTCGGGGCAGTCACAGGTCTTCCTCTCGGGTGGCACAACAAAGACGCTCTGTAGTGAAAATTTGTGCTTCTCGCGTTTGGTTGCTTTGAAGTTCTGAAATCACTTTTGGCTGTTGTCAAAGAATGTAATTAAAAACTATTTATTGATGACTACTGGCATTACGCAAATCAAGCTGCATCTACAATGCGCCGATGTAGTTAAGAGACGGTCTCCAGTGACAGCCTCGGGCATTACGCTTGTTTTGGGAGGTGAACTATAACCTTTTGGTTGTTTGTCACTAGACTGCCTCTGATTGGAGCATAGATCAAAAACAATGGAATGGCAACTGTCCTTGGGCTACCAGTCAAACTGGTAATTAACATTGTGGTGCTGAAAAGACTGAACTTAGTCCTCTTCTCTAGTTGGTTGTGGATCAAGCAACTAGGGATCCTCTAACACTGAGGAGCCCAGACTGTGGTTTTTCCCGCTCCCAGCAGTAGTAATACGATCTGTGTGATACATTACTGAGAGATGTGGTTCCCCAGCTGTCAGCCACCAATGGCGACAGCTGTTCTGCCTCCTTGTGTGCGCATGACAAGGCACACACGGACATCAAGTGCCAGCATTGCAGAGGTCCGTGAGTCGACCACCAGGCCACCCGGACAGTCCTGCTGTGGCTGCGACGACTGGACCGAACGGCTCCTGCACTTCCAGTCGTACCAGCGAGACCGAACTTCCCACTCGCCTCGGTAACATTGCGCCACATCCAACGTGACTCCGTCGACACCGCTGCGAGTGCTTACATTCGAACAGTGCAGTGCGTCTATTAAGTGTGTCACCTGCTCCCAAGTTTTTTCGTGTGCTCCTTTCATTATATACATAGCGAATGGTGATGCAAATTGAGTTTGAATGATGTGGTTGTCGAGGGTTTTACTGTTCCAGTGATTTTGCTATACTTGTTTCATCAGAATTAACTGATATCTGAACGTGTCTTGAATGTAGTGATTTGTTTCAGTGTGTGTCCATGTCCTGCTCTTCCACTTTTGCCATCTCTTGTCACTATTTCTTTTATTGCTTTTCCTTCACTGATTGATTTCAAGTGCCCTTCAAATGCTGCCAAGATATGTTGGATCCTTGGAGGTCCAGGTTAAGAGACTTACAAACGGGCTTGACATTGGTCAGTGACCTTCTCTTTTGCATTAGTATCATATTCAATTGAGTATTAGTCATTCTATGTAATATTTGGATGTCAGTGTGCATTGGATTCTTTTTCTCTTCATTTTGTGTCCTTTGTATAACCATAGTCTAATGATCTGCTAAATGGTATGTTCAATATGTTTCATTCTCATTGTTTTCGTTTAATATTTGTGTGTTAGTGTATTTTGGAGTGATTTATTTTGTGTCATTCACGTCATTACTTTCTTGGCACTTGGGTAATAGTACCTCAGTCTGTGTTTTTTCAGCACTGTTTCGTTTGTTACGTATGTGTTAATATATCTAGTGATTTTTTTTGTTTTTGTGACATGGTATATCATTTTATGTGTTAATGTGTCCTATGACTTTTTGTTTTGCTGCGCCCTGCTGTAATATTCTATGTACATACTCAGTTACTGTTGTATTTTGAGACACTTCCCATAAGTACCCACATGGCTGGGTCCATGGAACTCCCCCTGCTCCAGTCAGTGTCAATATTTTCGAAGCCCTCATGTTTTTTATCGATAAGAGTACTTTACGAAAATCTTTCATAGGTCAGTGTGACGAAAGACGTGCACTTCATTCACCATTGTGCTCGTATCTCATATTTTTAATCCCAGCATTCGAATGTTCGGTAATGTAATAGTTCAGACTCTGTTCATAATTTCAATGGGTTCCCTAATTTATTTGACGATGTTAACAGTTTGTCTTACACCGATCTGTGAGAGGAGCTTGGCGCTAGGAATTTTCATTGTTTATAGACGAAGGCAGCAGTCTTCCTAGCAGCCATGACGGCTTCCCATTTCCCATCCATTTTTCGATCGCCAGGGTAGATTGTGGTGCCGTTGGAACGTTCAGTAGTGGCCAAAGTTTCTCCTGTTCTCAGTTCCCCAACCTGCCTTACCAACACTGTAACTGCTATTTCTGCTCCATTGTAACATCAAGAAGTCGCCTCCCTGTAAGATTCCGGCCCTCTGATTGGCCAGTTCAGGTGCACGCCCGTTTTCCGCGGGTGGGCGCCAACCGCCCTCCACGGGTGGATAGTGGACAAACGGACAGTAGGCAGTTCTAGTGTGACAGCGCCTGAGGCTGGAGGTGCTGCTTCCATAAGATGAAGTTTCGGTAAACATGAGCGCCGACTTACACTGTCGCTTCGGTCCCTGCTGTCCAGAGGGGACCTTACAGGTCATTTTACTGATGTACACTCCTTAAATTACGGTTTATGCAATTTTTTCGGATTATAAGACTGTAGGTATCCCGTTTACAATTGGACATAACTTGCGCGATGTGTTGGTTAGTCACAGTAGCGGGTTTCCCGTTTACAGTTGGATATAATTTGGGCGATGTGTTGGTTAGTCACAGTAGCTCGCAGTTCGGCACTGAAGTGTATACTTTCATGCTCACTCTTCTGCTTCGTTTAGCAGTAGCTCTTTCATTTCCCCCGTGCAAAATTTGACTCATAATTTAGGTCTTCCTAGCTTGAAAATCTTTGCGCTTTGTCCTAAACCACATGGTGAGCTTCTGGCGCCTCTTCATGTTTCGTTAAGGTAGTCGGACCACGAGCCAAAGTTATCTAGTGTCGCCTGTATGAATAATTTTGCTTATTGCTGATTTTATTGCTTTAGTACATGTGGCTACCTAGTGATTCACTCCAGTAGCATCTTTCTTAGTCTTTGGCTGATTCATGTTGATGGTCGTTCCGTGCCTGCAACCCCTTCCTTTAGTAAATTGAACTCCATTTGATAATACGGCGATCGTTCCTAAAATTCCTTTTCTCGAGACATCGTGGCTTGTTATGAACGTACCCTGGAGCAGGCTGCTGAACTCAATTCCTTCTTCCCCGACCCCCATGTGAATGTATAACTGTTCAATACTCAACTGTTAAATAAGAGCGTCCTTTAAGCTTTATATTCTCCCTTTCATTAGGTGAAGATCCCTTTGTGTCTCAGTGGAATAATGGAGAACTATTCTGATGATAATTGTTGCTATAAGGTCGTGCAGGTCTCGCACCTTTAATGATAGGATAAAGATTTAATATCGCGCGCCTAGCACGACCATTGCACGCATGGTACCGAAAATAGAAATAATAATTTTCAATTATCCCCCATTGATAAACTGGGAAGTGTTCACGGCTTAGAGTGAGTACGTGAGCACTAAATCAACTTGATGGGGTGGAAGTAGTGCCCTTTGTTTTACCTTACTTGTTTAGAAAAACAAATGCTAAAATTATAGCCCCTGCTGGCATAACCTGTGCAAATAAAACGAGCCACCGCTTTTAACTGTAAAATCTGAGTAGAAAGGGGACTCTTTCATCTCATGTGACGTGACCTGATGTCCACGTGCACTGTTTCTCCAGACGATTCAGCAACTGAGATTGTGGAGTATTTGATTTACAACGTCTTATTAATTTTGTAATTCCCATCTGAGAATGGAACAGCTCGTGGTGGAAGGAAACTATCATCCGCTGCATAGATCATTATAAAGGGGCATCACAGTTTGTCGCACAAATGAACTCCACATCAAGAGGAATTAATTTTGGGATTACCTCCTTCACGTCTGCGATAATCAATCCAAAAACTGTAAAGAAGTAAAGGCCAAAGAGATTTTCCTTCTTACAGGTGATCTACTACTGTTGTAATTTTCAAAGAGCATCCCATGCAGCTGATATCTACAAATTTCTATTCCTTTTCGTGGAGTATGATGGTTTTCTTTTTGACTCTGATAAGAATGATAAAAACCGAGCTTACTATCGGTCGGGAAGTCAATAATATGCAGCTCTATGGTGAAGTCAGTTAACTACACACATCAAAAGAAGTTTTGCATCACACCGGCTGCCAGAACTTCTGAAACTAAACGTTGACTGTGGATATTGCATCACACACACAGTCCCTTTGACTGATCAGAGATATTACTAAACCCGCCAAAATATGTAAACAACCATGCATGAGCAGCGCCTATTAGGAGGAGGGGTTCCGACAGCCGATCACTTCCAGTCATCCCACGACGAAGTAGGTTCATGGCTCGTGTTGTCTGTAGTTCAGCCATGCTTAGACGGTCAACACCGTAGTCTGATTGCTTCCGCATTGTTTCTTTCGGCAGGGAAGTGTCCAAGCGTCTCGGAGTGAAAAAAACCGATGTTGTTCAGTCATGGAGGAGATACAGAGAGACAGGTACTGTCAGAGACATGCCTCGCTCGGGCTACCCAAGGGCTATTACTGTAGAATGACCACTAGCTGCGGATTACGGCTCGGAGGAAACCTGACCACAACGCCACCAAGTTCAATAATGCTTCTCGTGCAGCCACAGGACGTAGTGTGACGACTCAAACTGTGCCCAATAGGCTGCATGATGCGCAACTTCACTCCCGATGTCCATGGCGAGGTCGACCTTTGCAATCACGAAACCATGCAGCGTGGCACAGACAGGCCCAACAAGATACGGAATGGACAGCTCAGGATTGGCATCACGCTCTCTTCACCAATATGTGTGACACATGTCTTCAAAAAGGTAATCGTCGAAAACGAGTTTGGAGGCAACCCAGTCATGCTGAACGCCTTAGATACACCGTCCAGCGAGTACAACCAGGTGGAGGTTCCCTGCTGTTTTAGGGTGGCACTATGCGGGGCCGACGTATTGCGCTGGTGGTCGTGAAGGGCACCGTAACGGCTGGACAATACGCGAATGTCATACTCCGACCGATAATGCAACCACATCGGCAAGATTCCGCCGAGTCGGTTGCAGTCTGATGTGGCTCCGCAGATTTTTCTCGGAAAAAATTTGATTGTGGACACTGGTTTTTAACTATCGTGTACCGTTCTCGTTTACTCATTAAATACTGTAAATAAAACAGAGAGAGTGATTAAAGTACTTCTAGTGCGTTCGTCGTGAGCAACGCGTCAACGGAGAGGCCGTCGCCCTCCCGCTGGCCGAGCAAGTGTTGATTTCGCCAGTCAGCCGCGTCGGTTCTCGCGTGTCAGCACTCCGCGCCGCGCTGCGGCACCTCACCAGCCGCAGCGGAATCCGACGCGTCGGCAGCGGCCGCAAGCTGCCCCGCGCCCCGCCGTCGACATCAGCAGTAGACGCCACCAGCTGTGCTCCCAGCTATTGGTAAACAACCGCCTGCCTACCTCCGGCCCTGGATTCCAGCCGACGATGCAGCAGTGACTCCACCACACCAGAGACCGACGGAAGAAGAAGACGCTAGCACGAGCCATCAACGTCACACCCGGTATGGAACACACGGACGAATAACTTGTGCCTATGTCCCCCAGTCAAAAGATAGCAGCCATAGACAAAATATTGATTGAAATAGGAGCAGAGTTAAAAGCTAAGCACGTGTCATCTGCTCTGTCACCCGTCATTAGAGACAAAGTGTTCCCTTGGCTTTCGAAATAACTAGCCTTGACGCTAGACTGTCCTGCCTAAGCGATGAAAATAGGCGACTAAGACTAGAACTACAGAGAGCCTCGAATCCAGTCAAAGACTTATAAATACAAACTTTGCAATACAAGGCTGAGAAATTAGAGAACGAAAATAAGGAACTGAGTGTAGCAAACCAAGACTTGCAGCAACAAATAAGAGAACTAACTGATAAAGTCACACAACAAGCACAGACAAGCACAGCCGCCTTAACTACAGAGCCCAAAACCAAAGAGCCTCGAAGAACAGGACAGGCTGAAACAAAACAGGCCACAACTCTCTACATCAAATGGACAGAAAATCAAGAGGCCAAAGCTGTTCGACAGACCATCACCAAGAATATAAATACCAGGAAAGAGAATATGCACATAAAATCAATCAGAACCACACAGACTGCAGTTATAGTAGAAACGGAAATACGGGAGGATTGTCGAAAAATAATAGAAAAGACTAAAGAACTGCACGCCATTGTCTGTGAAGGACCGCGAAAACTTAAGCCACTCGTGGCAATATGTCACGTGCCACATACACTTACCGACGAAGAGTTTCTAGAAAGCCTTTACGAACAGAAACTAAGCGGTGACGCCGGCAGCTCGTGGTCGTGCGGTAGCGTTCTCGCTTCCCACGCCCGGGTTCCCGGGTTCGATTCCCGTCGGGGTCAGGGATTTTCCCTGCCTCGTGATGGCTGGGTGTTGTGGGATGTCCTTAGGTTAGTTAGGTTTAAGTAGTTCTAAGTTCTTGGGGACTGATGACCATAGATGTTAAGTCCCATAGTGCTCAGAGCCACTTGAACCATTTTTTAAGCGGTGACATCACGAAAGAAGACTTATACAGACAGGTCAAAAGAAGATTCAAAACAGGGCCTAAGGGAAGGGGTTTCAGTCACCAGTTACTGGAGGTCAGCCCACACCTGTACAGAGTCCGTACAAGAAGACAGAGAGTCTATATAGACATCGAATCACTCTCTGTGAAAGACTACACAGTAGTAAACCAGTGTTTTAAGTGTTTCGACCTAGGACATACGACTAAAACCTGCAGAAAAGCCGACGTCACGTGTGCCAAGTGCGGCAACCAAGCACACAAACGTAGTGAGTGCAGGTCCGGGGTTTGCGTCTGTATCCCGTGCATATCCAGAGCCCTCGTTTACAATAAAAGAAAGTGAGGTGATTGCCAGATCTATAAACAGTTGCATGAACGGCTCCTGGACAGTATAGACTATGGCAGCTAAAATCAGCACACACACACAAGAAACACGAACGCCCAAAGCCAATCACTCAAAGCACATAAATACAAATCACTGTCAACATTACAGAGAAGCTACCAAAGAGCAATTTCCTGGAGAAGACAAGTGAATCTTCTGCCGGACAATTACTTCGATAATGAACCCATCCCGCCCCTAACACACTGAACGACGATAAAGCATAGCTGCATTAATACTATAGAATATATAGATGACATGACAACCTGTAGCTCCATCCACTACGAGGTAGCAAAGCAAATTAAAAGACAATTACACCACTGGATAAACTTCCAAATAACATTAACGCAGAGGTTAGATGAGATGGAGGATGAGCTTACATATATTGTGCACAAGAAAATGTGCAAACAAAACCGACATACTCCCTCACAATTTCTCCCAGCCGAAGTACGTCACAGCACACATACACAGGATGAACACAAAGGAGAATCATCATCACATGGAAAACCCTACGACAAAGTATATGTAAACAGTACATCAAACCAGTCAAACTTGTCTCCGGAGGCACCCTTCATCCCGGGGAAAAGGGAACAAGGAACAGACAGGCACGCAGTCCCTGAATCAAAACACATCGAAACACTCAGGCCACAGAACAATACAAAACTCAAAACTACCGGACCCAGACTTATAAAAGTAGACCAATTAGATGAGCACAAATCTGAGGGAGAGACATGTGACATTTGCAACAACCTCCACTCCAAACATAAACAAAGACAACATAACACATACAGTCAGTCTCATACAAATCACCACCATCGCCGACACCACGCCAGCAAGTACCACTAACATCAGTGGAAAACGTGTGAAGGCAAACAACATTGAAGAGGCGTGTGACAAAACGAAAAGTAACCGAGCGACTTCCCAAAGAGGTCTTAAAATGTCCCCCTGTCAGCGCCCAACACCAAACCATTATACTCCGCAAGCCACCCACTTTACGTGCCACTATCATTACCTGCCTTTCCTGTTCCAGTCGCGTATGGTTCGCGGGAAGAAGGACTGAAAGCCTCCGTGCGCGCTCTAATCTCTCTAATTTTACATTCGTGATCTCCTCGGGAGGTATAGGTAGGGGGAAGCATTATATTAGATACTTCATCAAGAAACGCACCCTCTCGAAACCTGGCGAGCAAACTACACCGCGATGCAGGGCGCCTCTCTTGCAGAGTCTGCCGCTTGAATTTGTTAAACATCTTCGTAACGCTATCACGGTTACCAAATAACCCTGTGACTAAACGCGCTGCTCTTCTTTGCATCTTCTGTATCTCCTCCGTCAACCCGATCTGGTACAGATCCCACACTGATGAGCAATACTCAAGTATAGGTCGAACGAGTGTTTCGTAAGTCACCTCTTTCGTTGATGGACTCTCCCAATGAGTCTCAACCTGGTACCCGCCTTACCAACAATTAATTTTATATGATCATTCCACTTCAGATCGTTCCGCACGCATACTCCCAGATATTTTACAGAAGTAACTGCTACAGGTGTTTGTTCCACTATCATATAATTATACAATAAAGGATCCTTCTTTCTATGTATTCGTAATACATTACAATTGTCTATGTTAAGGGTCAGATGCCACTCCCTGCACCAAGTGCCTATCTTCCTGCATTTCGTGACAAATTTCAAATGCTGCAACTTCTCTGTATACTGCAGCATCATCCACGAAAAGCCGCATGGAACTTCCGACACTATCTACTAGGTCATTTATATTCTGTATATTGTCAAAAGCAATGGTCCCATAACACTCCCCCGTGGCACGCCAGAGGCTACTTTAACGTCTGTAGACGTCTCTCCATTGATAACAACATGCTGTGTTCTGTTTACTAAAAACTCTTCAATCCAGCCACACAGCTGGTCTGATATTCCGTAGGCTCTTACTTTGTTTACCTGGGAGCCTGTATCTAATATTTTATGGGTCTCATGAACAAATAAAGCGAGATGGGTCTCACACGATCGCTGTTTCCCGAATCCATGTTGATTCCTACAGAGTACATTCTGGGTTTCCAAAAATGACATGATACTCGAGCAAAAAACCTGCTCTAAAATTCTACAACAGATCGACGTCAGAGATATAGGTGTATAGTTTTGCGTAATAGCTCGACGACCCTTCTTGAAGACTGGGACTACCTGTGCTCTTTTCCAATCATTTGGAACCTTCTGTTCCTTTAGAGACTTGCGTTACACGGCTGTTAGAAGGGGGGCAAGTTCTTTAGCGTACTCTGTGTAGAATCGAATTGGTATCCCGAGTTGGTTGATTGGGTTTGTGAATTTTAGGAAGTAGGAAGAAGGCAGGTGTGTGGGGTGTCAGTGGGGTCACGCATGTTTGCGAAGGGCATTTTTGCCATAGCCAGATTACGCTCCCATATTTTATTTCCTCAGGCTTGTCCGACATTTGGCATTACCCCCAAAGGCGTCACACTTAAAGTTCCCATTTCTGGCTGTAACCCTTCCTTCCATCAGTTCCTATACCAGTTCCAAACTGAACAATCCATAGCCCTCACCCGCGTAATCCTTCACCTACTTATCAACTCAGACAATGAACACACCTGTCAACTCCTATCTTTAATAAAAGTCCTGAATCTTTCCTCTCCCACATCCACGCCGACTGTTCAGGACATCCTCCTACAGGTCAACCGTAAATTCGAACAGCGTTCCACCCTCCACCTCAAAAAACTATCCAATCTCCTGGTTTCCCACCTCCGGAAAGGCAACTCACTCACCCTCCACAACCTTTCCAGCAAACCTCCACTCCTCTCGTTGCACACAGACCCAGTCTTTCCCATCTACTCAATCTCCCACTTCCAGCTCCACTCCCCCCAAAACCTCAAAATTCTAATCAACACAATCTGGAACCACAACACCTTAAGTCAGTAGTTAACATTTCCTGCAAACCTCTCTCCCAATCCGAAACCTCTGTCCTATCCAAAGGCCTCACCTTCAGCCCTACTCCCAGATTCAATCAAACAGCCCTCGTCCAAGATTTACTGTCCTACACTCGTGCTCTCTGCTGGAAATATCACTTTTCCACGAAGAAAAATAATCCTAATCCTACTCCTAATGATCCAACTCCACAAGGCACTATCCAAATCGAACCCTGCCTGGAACAGTTCCATCCTCTGTCACAGCGGGACATACCTCCTCTTCCTCAAAACCACCCTCTCCAAACCTTCCACGAATTTCTCACTTCCAGCCTTGCCTCTCAATCCTTCTTAAAGAAACCTTAATCCTACTCCCAACATCACCACTGCTGAAGCCCAGGCTATCCGTGATCTGAAGGCTGACCGATCCATCGTCATTCTTCCGTTGGACAAGGGTTTCACGACTGTGGTACTTGATCTTCGTAGCTGAGGGACTGCGTCAGCTTACAGATATCACTACATACAAAGTTTGCCAAGGTAATCCCATTCCTGATGTCCAGGCAGAACTTCAAGGTATCCTCAGAACCTTAAGCCCCATACAAAACCTTTCACCTGACTCCATCAACCTCCTGACCCCACCGACACCCCACACCCCTAACTTCTACCTGCCTCCCAAAATTCACAAACTCAATCATCCCAGCTACCCTATTGTAGCTGGTTACCAAGCCCCCACAGAATATCTTACAACATAATACAAAAAAAAAAAAAAAACAGTACGACAGTCAGGGTGGAAATCCCTAAAATAGCACAGGACTTTCAGGCAGACATCATGTGCTTACAAGAACCTTATAATAGAAACGGGCAACTGATATGTCTACCAAAACATGCTACCACATTAACAGACAGCAATGACTGTAAGGCTGCAATAGTAATTCTAAATAGAACTTCTAACATAATTAAGGTAACACAGTTATGCAATCAACACTTGGTTACCATAGAGATAACTAACGCGAACGTCAAATAGGTTACTACATCCATGTACACCCAATACAGACATCAAATACAGCCGTACGCAGGCTACATCAGGCAAAAAATTAGTGATAAGTGCTGACATTAATTCCAGATCGACCCTCTGGAACTCAGACAGAACAGATGACAGAGGATCTAATACAAGAAACACAATTACATGTAATGAATACGGAAGGACCGATACCAGCATATGCAGGATCCGATGGTGTTGTTGTTGTTGTGATCTCCATTCCTGAGACTGGTTTGATGTAGCTCTCCATGCTACTCGATCCTGTGCAAGCTTCTTCATCTCCCAGTACCTACTGCAACCTACATCCTTCTGAATCTGCTTAGTGTATTGATCTCTTGGTGTGCCTCTACTATTTTTACCCTCCACGCTGCCTTCCAATGCTAAATTGGTGATCCCTTGATGCCTCAGAACATGTCCTACCAACCGATCCCTTCTTCTAGTCAAGTTGTGCCACAAACTCCTCTTCTCCCCAATGCCATTTAATACCTCCTCATTAGTTACGTGATCTACCCAGTGTAATCTTCAGCATTCTTCTGTAGCACCACATTTCGAAAGCTTCTATTCTCTTCTTGTCCAAACTATTTATCGTCCATGTTTCACTTCCATACATGGCTACACTCCATACAAATACTTTCAGAAACGACTTCCTGACACTTAAACCTATACTCGATGTTAACAAATTTCTCTTCTTCAGAAACGCTTTCCTTGCCATTGCCAGTCTATATTTTCTATTCTCTCTACTTCGACCATCATCAGTTATTTTGCTCCCCAAATAGCAAAACTCCAATACTACTTTAAGTGTCTCTTCCTAATCTAATTCCCTCAACATCACCCGATTTAATTCGACTACATTCCATTATCCTCGTTTTGTTTTTGTTGATGTTCATCTTATATCCTCCTTTCAAGACACTATCCATTCCATTCAATTGCTCTTCCAAATCCTTTGCTGTCTATGACCAAATGACAATGTCATTCGCGAACCTCATAGTTTTTTATTTCTTCTCCATGGATTTTAATACCTACTCCGAATTTTTCTTTTGATTCCTTTACTGCTTGCTCAATATACAGATTGAACCACAATGGGGAGAGGCTACAACCCTGTCTCACTCCCTTCCCAACCACTGCTTCCCTTTCAGGTCCCTCGACTCTTATAACTGCCAACTGGTTTCTGTACAAATTGCAAATAGCCTTTCGCTCCTTGTATTTTACCCCTGCCACCTTCAGAATTTGAAAGAGAGTATTCAAGTCAAAATTATGAAAAGCTTTCTCTAAGTCTATAAATGCTAGAAACGTAGGTTAGCCTTTCCTTAATCTTTCTTCTAAGGTACGTCGTAAAGTCAGTATAGCCTCCCGTGTTCCAGTGTTTCTACGGAATCCAAAGTAATCTTCCCGAGGTCGGATTCTACTAGTTTTTCCATTCGTCTGTAAAGAATTCGCGTTAGTATTTTGCAGCTGTGACTTATTAAACTGATTGCTCGGTAATTTTCACATCTATCAACACCTGCTTTCTTTGGTATTGGAATTATTATATTCTTCTTGAAGTCTGAGGGTATTTCGCCTGTATCGTACATCTTGCTCACCAGCTGGTAGAGTTTTGTTATGACTGGCTCTCCCAAGGCTATCAGTAGTTCCAATGGAATGTTGTCTACTCCAGGGCCCTTGTTTCGACTCAGTTCTTCAGTGCTCTGTCAAACTCTTCACGCATTATCCTATCTCCCATTTCATCTTTATCTACATCCTCTTCCATTTCCATATTATGCTCCTCAAGTACATCGCCCTTGTATAGACCCTCAATATACTCCTTCCAACTTTCTGCTCTCCCTTTTTTGCTTAGAACTGGGTTTCCATCTGAGCTCTTGGTGTTCATATAAGTGGTTCTGTTATCTCCAAAGGTCTCTTTAATTTTCCTGTAGGCACTACCTATCTTAGCCCTAGTGAGATAAGCCTCTACATCCTTACATTTGTACTCTAGCCATCCCTGCTTAGCCATTTTGCACTTCCTGTCGATTTTATTTTTGAGACCTTTGTATTCCTTTTTGCCTGCTTCATTTACTGCATTTTTATATTTTCTCCTATCATCAATTAAATTTAATATTTCTTCTGTTACCCAGGGATTTCTACTAGCCCTTGCCTTTTTAACTACTTGATCCTCTGCTACCTTCACTACTTCATCCCTCAAAGCTACCCATTCTTCTTCTACTGTGTTTCTTTCCCCCATTCCTGTTAATTGTTCCCTTATGCTCTCCTCGAAACTCTGTACAACCTCTGGTTCTTTCAGTTTATCCAGGTCCCATCTCCTTAATTTCCCACCTTTTTGCAGTTTCTTCAGTTTTAATCTACGGGTCATAACCAATAGATTGTGGTCAGAGTCCACATCTGCCCCTGGAAATGTCTTATAATTTAAAACCTGGTTCCTAAATCTCTGTCTTACCATTATATAATCTATCTGATACCTTTTAGTATCTCCAGAATTGTTCCATGTATACAACCTTCCTTTATGATTCTTGAACCAAGTCTTAGCTATGATTAAGTTATGCTATGTGCAAAATTCTACCAGACGGCTTCCTATTTCATTTCTTAGCCCCAACCTACTATATTTCCTTCTCTCCCTTATCCTACTGATAAATTCCAGTCACCCATGACTATTAAATTTTCGTCTCCCTCACTAGCTGAATAATTTCTTTTATCTCATCATACATTTCGTCAACTTCTTCGTCATCTGCAGAGCTAGTTGGCATATAAACTTGTACTACTGTAGTATGCATGGGCTTTGTGTCTATCTTGGCCACAATAATGCGTTCACTATGCTGTTTGTAGTAGCTTACCCGTATTCCTATTTTCTTATTCATTATTAAACCTACTCCTGAATTACCCCTATTTGATTTTGTGTTTATAACCCTGTAGTCACCTGACCAGAAGTCTTGTTCCTCCTGCCACCGAACTTCACTAATTCCCACTGTATCTAACTTTAACCCATCCATTTCCCTTTTTAAATTTTCTAACCTACCTGCCCGATTAAGGGATCTGACATTCCACGCTCCGATCCGTAGAACGCCTGTTTTCTTTCTCCTGATAACTACATCCTCTTGAGTAGTCCCCGCCCGGAGATCCGAATGGGGGAGTATTTTACCTCCGGAATATTTTATCCAAGAGGTCGTCATCATCATTTAACCATACAATAAAGCTGCATGCCCTCGGGAAAAATTACGGCCGTAGTTTCCCCTTGCTTTCAGCCGTTCGCAGTACCAGCACAGCAAGGCCGTTTTGGTTATTGCTACAAGGCCAGATCAGTCAATCATCCAGACTGTTGTCCTTGCAACTACTGAAAAGGCTGCTGCCCCTCTTCAGGAACCACACGTTTTTCTGGCCTCTCAAAACAGATACCCCTCCGTTGTGGTTGTACCTACGAGCCACGCAAGCATCCCCACCAACGGCAAGGTCAATGGTTCATTAGAGGGGATTCGATGGTATGAGCAGTAATATTGACTTCACGCTAGCAAATAATTCAGCAACGGCATATGTAACAAACTGGACTGTACACGACAACATAACCAGTAGTGATCATAATGCTATAACTTACACACTAACCCACACTCAGAACACAATGACCAAATCACACACCAGACACTCGCTGTTGCACAAAGCAGGCTGGAAGAAATTAACTGAAATTATCCAACGACACGATATAGAAAACATCAATGGAAGTATTGATTATAGAGTATACAAGTTAAGTCAGTTAATACAACATTGCCAAAACACTTCAATACCGACAGCAAAGAACACAAATTGCTCACCAGTAACATGGGCCAACGAACTCAAGAGAGTCAAACAAGAAGCAAGACGCAAGCGAAAATTATACCAAATGGCGACAGCAGAAAGGGATAGACGAATAAGACTTGAAGCTTATAGGCATGCACAAGACTTATATAGACAGACCCTATACAACACGCGTGGACAACAATGGCAGCTATTTGTAACAACAAACAGAGCAAAATATATAGGGTGAACCATACAAAATACTGACAGAGAAGATAAAAACCCCACTAGTTCTGGGAACGCTAAGGCAGGATGACGGCACGATGACGAAGGGATGGGAGAATACAGCGGAGTTTCTACAGTATACACCGCTTCCTGACGAGGTTTTCGATACAGACACACAATACCATGGAACACTAAGAGGAAACCTAAACACGCCATACAACAATTCAACTGTCACCTGTCCTTTTGCCCAAGAAGAGGTTGCACTAGCAATCTCAGGGCACAAAAACAAAAAAGTACCGGGACCAGATGGTATCCACTCGGAAACACTGAAAAAACCAGCACCGCAGATCCCCCCGTTCCAAACAACGTTACTGAACGATGCCTTACGGCTGGGCAGGGTACCTTCAGTATGGAAAACCACCAAAGCAGTCATTATTAAGAAATCAGCGGACAGGGATCCTTCAGATCCAAAGACTTACAGGCCAATATGCCTAATAAACTTCCTAGCAAAAATTCAGGAGAAGCTACTGCGTAAGCGCCTGCAAACACACAGAACTCTCATGGGTGTGAGCCAACACCAGTTCGGCTTTAGATCTGGCAAATCAACATATGATGCCATCAACCAGGCCCTGCACATAGTAAACACCACAAAACAGAAATACGCCATGGCAATAATGATTGACATTGCCGAAGCATTTGATAATCTTTGGTGGCCCGCAGTGTTTCAGAGGCTAAGACATCTGGAGGCACCGCAATCACTGTACAACAGTTTTCTAGACTACTGTAAAGGCTGAGTAGTCGAAAGGCACATGGACAGCCGGAAAGTAATTAAAAGAATTACCAAAGACTGTCCGCAAGGGTCGATCTGCTGCCCCATCTTCTGGGACATAACAATCGAACCCCTCATACAATTTCTGGATGGGGATGACAGGTCAACCGGAATTGTCGCCTACGCAGATGATCTATTAGTTGTAGTCACTGCAAACAACAGAGCCCAGTTAGAAGAAAAAACCGGTGGAATACTACAAACAGTTACTCAGTGGTATCACAACAACAAACTCAGGATAGCCGAAAACAAAACAACATATACTTTACTGAAAGGATCACTCCAAAGGAATCTTTCGGTTAAAATTTGGGACACAAACATCAAACGAGCACACATAACGCGCTGTCTTGGGGTACACATAGATGAAAAATTGAATTTCCACAAACACGTTAGGCTAACAACACACAAAGCAGAAAAAATACTACACGAACTTTCGAGGCTAAATTCAAAACAATACAGACTACCTGTACCAGTCATACGTACATATCACTGTGCGCTCCTCGAATCAGTACTCAGCTTCGCAGCTAGCACGTGGGCACATAGACTGAACGTGGTCACCAACAAAGCAGCCGTCAGACGAGGGCAGAGAAGTGTCCTACTTAGGCTATCTGGAGCCTTCGGTACCACCTCAGCGGATGCACTGTGTGTGGTGCTCGGAATATTCCCCATAGATATCACGATCAGAAACAGAGCTGCAAGGTATTGGTTACAGGTGGGGAGACTAGATAAGGTACACGCAATAACCCGTGTGCCCATAGAGACGATACGTCACCTTAAAAGTTGGCGTCTGGGTACATGGCAAGGTGATTGGGATGTAAGTGATAAGGGACGTAGACTTCACGACTTCCTCCCTGACATAAGGAAGCGGTTGAGAATGAGACGTATCGATCCCATCCGCGGTATGGTACATTCCTTAACCGGACACGGACCTTATCCCACGCACCTATACCGCGTGAGTCTGAGGCAGACATCTACATGCACATGCGGGGAAGCAGGTTCCCCAGAACACACTCTCTTTTTCTGCGGGCAGTACGCAAACAATATACATACACTACTCTTAGATTACACAGATAGAGACATAGATATATACACAGCAATAAGAGACGAAGAACAATGGGCACAATTAAACGCACTGACAGACAGTATTTCAAAAACAAGACATGAAGAGTATATGCAGACACGACATTACAGACATGCCTATCTGCAGCGTAACAGCAATCTCCAGAGGATGGATAGCGATACCCACAGTGACAACGAAAATAGTGGCAATGAGGAGGAACAGGAGGAGGAAGCTGAGATGTGACAGTAAATAAGCAAATTGCTGGCAATCTAGCTAAGAAAACACCAAATGCTGTACATGGATGGGCACCTAAAGTAGTTAATACATAGGATTAGTAATAAATAGGAAAAGCAACATTATCTCTCTACTAATAACCACTTGCTTCCTTCTGTGTGTGTGTGTGTCTGTGTGAGAGACTGGCGGTCAACGGCTCGAAGAAACCATTCCGAGTTATTCACCGTCAGTCACATTCGGTGATGGTACTAACAAATATCTTATCTATCCCATCTTCTTTTTATATTATTCTTAAAAAACTACAAAATTTTAGTGATATTTCAACCTTAAATTATTGTTATTTTGAAAAGTATAATTCTTTGTAGATCTTGTAGATAAAACAAAAGGAAAGAAAACTGTAAAAAGATGAAAACCGAAAACTGTAAGATGTACGATCTGTTTTAAACACCAGGTAACAGGTCAATAATTTGGCAATAAATAAATATCGGCAAGATATTGGCGAGGCAATGGTCTTCATACACGACAATGCGCGCCCCCATCGTGCACATCTTGCGAATCACTTCTTTCAGGGTAATGATATCTCTCCACTAGAGTGGCCAGCATGTTCTACAGACATGAGTCCTATCGAAATTGCCTGGAATAGATTGAAAAGGGCTGTTTATTGACTACGTGACCCATCAACCTCTCTTAGGGACCTACGTCGAATCGCCGTTGACAATCTGTACGAACAGTGTCTTGATGAACTTTTGGATAGTGTGCCACGTCGAATACAGGCATGAATCAATGCACTAGGATGTGCTACTGGGTATTAGAGGTGCGTACAGCATTCTCGACCACCACCTCTGAAGGTCTCCCTGTAGGGTGGTGAAACATCAATGTGTGGTTTTCATGGGCAATAAAAATGGCGGAAACTATGTTTATGTTGATCTCTCCAGTTTTCTGTACAGGTTCTGGGACACTCGCAACCGGTATAGTTTATAGGGGTTGTCACCCACCAAGCTACGATTACCTGGAACAGTTCAAAGCAGTGCTTTCACATAACATCGTGACAGTGTCTCCACTTGAGTAATCAAATTAGGTTGTTATCTTATGAATAACATTAATAGTTTCTAAAATAAATTGTTTGACGTAACTACAGCCATTATGGTTAGCAGTGAGGACGAAGAGCCATTTTTCAGATGTTCTTCAGTTTCAACGATTTGTTGACAGAAACACAGCAACTTTCTTTAAAATTCCATAAAGCTTTCATTAATGAGTCTGGTAACATTTTCAGCTTTCATGTTAATAATAAACATCAAAGTGGCAACACATGCTTCTTAAATGTTTGCAGAAAGAATGCCAGAATCCACAGGCATTATGCTCTCGGGAACATTCACTTAGGCATCCATGGGTTCAGTGGAACTCGTGCAAGGAACCATGATGGTTCAAAAATGGTTCAAATGGCTCTGAGCACTATGGGACTTAACTTCTCAGTTCACCAGTCCCCTAGAACTTAGAACTACTTAAACATAACTAACCTAAGGACATCACACACATCCATGCCCGAGGCAGGATTCGAACCTGCGACCGTAGCGGTCGCTCGGTTCTAGACTCTAGCACCTAGAACCGCTCTGCCACTGCGGCCAGCGCACCATGATGGCCAAGACCACGTTCACCCCTTCCTGACGATTATGTTTCCCATCGTCAGTGATACATTTCTACAAGATAATGTGCCATGTAACAAGTTCAGGAGTGTGATGGAATGGTTCGAGGAATTCAACTCCGAGGTCGAATTGGCGTACTTCCCCTACCACGCCACCTCCCCTGACTAGTCAGATCTGATACAGATAGCACAAATGTGGAGTCAGACTTTATCGCCCTTTTCCCGGAATTTACGTGTATTAGGTACTTGTATGTGCCGGTGTGGTATCAACTCCCTCCAACTAACTATGAACCGTCGCCATTGTTATCCGTGAACAAGGTGGACATACTGTTTATCTGATAGGTGGTTGCAATGTCCCGGTTGATCAGTGTAAACCAAATGAAAACAATGATTAGAGAATGTAGTTGATTTAAGTCAGGTGATGCTGATACAAACACAGTAGAGAATGAGACAAAGAAAGTAGGTGAATTTGTTAACTGAACAGCAAAATGACTGATGACAGCCAAAGTCAAGAGCATACAAAATGGAGAATGTCAACAGCAAGAAAACAGTTTGAGAAACAGGAGTTCGTGGTCATGGAATGTACTGTAAACGTAAGACTTACGAACTCTTTTCCTGACATAATATCTATGACGCGTAGTGTTGTACGGAAGTTTAACATGGAGGAAAAGCAACTCAAGAAGAGAACAGCAGCTCTTCAATTGTGGTGCTGCAAAGGAATGTTGAAAATTAGATTGGTAGATCAAAGAAAGTAATAATTAAATAAAATGGCTGCCAAAAGATCATTTAGTTTAGTTTAACAAAACTAGAAAGAAAAAGTGGATAAACAAGCAAGAACAAAACTTTGGTGAAAATTAATAAATCGTAACAACTTAAATCTGATGACAGATACAATGAAATACCAATAATTGAAGAAAATAAAAGTAAGACAGACAGGTAAACACAAAAAAGAAAGCACCCTCGCCAATTAAGTAGTGAATGAAATTGCGGAGGTTTATTAAAACACTTGGAGGGAGACGAATTCTTCAATACAATAAGCAAGTTCCACTGAACGAAGGAAATATTAGTTATGCAAGGAATAACAGGATTGCAACGTATAGAACAGCGTGAAGAGCTGCATCAAACGTGTCCCCTTATGGAAGGTTACGAAAACAACAAGAACTGCAACTTTAAGGTCATGAGTTCCTTCATACGTTTATATCGCACATTTTTGTGTTGGCTAGATGTGTAGGAACTTCTGTGTCACCGCAGCTATTAAACTAGATATTAGAGGGAAGTGGCTCGCGTATTTACGGCTTCATCAGCGGGAAGCCGCAGAGAGTTTAAGTGGTAAGGCAGGAGCCAACGTCAGGTCCCCAGGGCAAAGGAGCCACGGCAATGTTGGCCTTGCTCTGATCCGCAAAGTGTCCCGCCGTTCCGCCATGTAGACTGCCCCAGGGCTCTGCAGGGACTGCTGAAAAAGCTGTCGGACAAACTTTGCTCCTCTCCGCGTGTGCCGGAACCCGACAGCCCAATTTCACGCCGCTTACCACCCAACCTCTTTCCACTCCGCGACAGACCCCCAGTACACCAGACGGCGTCAGCAATAGCACTGATATACTGGTCCTCTCATGCTTCTTGACAGTCTTAATCGTTATCATTCAAGAGTAAGGGGAGAAGTCAGAAGCATGAACAGGTACGGATGAGCAAACACTAGATAAAACGCTCTTGCTGTGACTCCCACCGACCACAGTCCCATCCAGGAACTGCCCGGCCTTTCCTTAGGGCCGGAGACGCTGAATACAGCTGTTACCTTAAAGGAAGGTCCCTGTTGGCCATGGCATGGTGTCGAAGGAAGAAGCTGTATCAGGCTTGCAGTAAGTACGTGGTACCTACATTTTACCAGCGCGACCTCGTAATGCAGGAACGTTCTAGGCTGGATCGCCCCTCCAGCAGAGTAGAAGCAGCAACAGATAACCTCACCGGACGGGCTACAAATATTTATATTATTTTTAGTAAAAAGAAGGCAATGAATCCTCCTTCGTGCCGACACACGAAGGAAGACGAACACTCTTCAGACAGTTCCATGATGCACGGAAGTCAGTCACTGGAAATAGGCTCCCTTTGCACACCTCCGTGGATCGTGTAGACGAGAAATGTGGCCTACAAAACCCTATGTTTTTAGACAGAGAGTTCCTTTACTGCCAGCCATAAGTGAACTGAAACTGTAACGGTCCATTTCCGGCCAGTGCATATTAGTGTCTCGCTTCACTAAAGTTTAGCACTCGCAGTACTGTATCACTCACAGGAAGAATTATTTGTCTAGTTTCCCTCCAACACCTATAAGCTTCTTTGTAAATAATTGTGCTCAAAGGAAGAAAATACGTAACTATTGATCGTAAGTGCTGGTTGGTCTGGATTTCCCTTTTCCGGAGATTTCTTCAATTAGTTGAGAGTGCTTCAGCTGTGCGTACCATAGAACACACAGCCACCTCAATTTTCAAAGTCAGGCCTATTATTTGATACTAATCTGCATTAGTAACGGTTTGACATTCGAAAGTAAAACAAGTGAGTGCTTAGCACTAGAAATGACAATGTAAAATACTCGTTCAAATTCAGTATCAACAAGGAATCTTCTTGCAATACGACCTTTGGAAATGAAAAACACAGTAAACTAACATGAAATTACTGAAGCCATAGTTTCTCATCTGCGCGGTTCTCATTTTTAAATAAGTAAGAGAGATGTTGCCCAGTGAACTTTGCCTCCACTATACATAAAGTTTCTGTTAAACTGCGAGCTGCTCAGAGTGCGGACGCTGATATATAAGCCTAGTTAAACATACATCTTGAAACTGCAATGTCAGCATGGAACAATAGCCACAAAGCGAATGATACGGACACCCAGTTCTCCAACTCGGCGTCAACTCTCTTCGGAGGAGCGGCAGCAAGCTAGTAGATAAGGCGACGAACGTACACTTTCCTGGAAGCGTAAAAATAGAGGGGAACACTGCAGAAGTTTCCCTGATGTGACGTACAAATACGCCTAGAAAATTTCTAAGGTTGTAACTGAATCTGAATGACATTCCGCTCCCTGTTGTCGAAACGTACAGAGTGTCAGAAGAGGAGGCAATACACAGATTTGGGCGAAGAGAAATACTGTTGGGTTGAAGCTAAATTCGTCAAGTTTCATGGGAACGGGAAGGAAAGATTTTTACGGCATCCATGTTGAATATATATATGTATGCTACATCTGCAGTTGTTATTTGATGGCACAGGGAGCGCAGCTGCTGGGAGCCTGGGATTAACTCGAGGAAACTACAATTTCAGAATGCACCGAGCAGGCCCTGGGAACTACCCTATCAATCAGGATGCGACCCAACCTGAGGAACGTCTGACCGGCACGGGAGTCACTGGATGTCTCCAAATCTACAGTGTCGCTTGGTGACCTTCAAAGCACCACTCAAATGTCATTTGCACCAGCTTCGCGTATAAAAGAATATTTGACTGAACTGACACAGGATACAGATAAGCGATCTGTACCAGCCAAGTTACACCTTACAGCAAATAAGTGTTGACGACATGCAACACCCGAAAATCACGTCCAGAATTCCGGTGATGAACCAATTACTGTTACATGCTGGAGAACATTCAAAGTAAAGTTGGACCTAAATCCTTGCATTTCTTCAAGCTGTGTTTGTTGAAGGCTGCTGTAAACAAACAAGTAATTGGTCTACCTCCGAACGCTGTTATCTAAATCTGAGTCAGCTAAATTCTTTTCGTTAAGAGAGAGAAACATACACATCGATAGAAAATTGATAAGCTTTGAATTTCGTTCGCCAGAAATTCTGCAACATTCATTCAAATAGTACATCACTGTCCTAGTGCTACTTCCACAGTTGTTAACAATCTAGGCTGTGGTTCCTCTAAGACGCTGAAAAACTCATCAGCGTGGCTGCCCTACACATTGGACACAACGCTACCCAAGATGTTGAGGAAGTACTGATCTGACTCCTAGGATGGATCAGGCCATCTTTGGGAACCCTCCGTCACACACCATTGGGTGGCTTGGAGAGTATAAGTGTTGGCCATTAAAATTGGTGCACCAAGAAGAATTGTAGATGATAAACGGGTATTCATTGGACAAATACATTATACTATGTGATTATGCTTTCACGCAATTTGGGTGCATAGATCCTGAGAAATCAGTACTCAGAACAACCACCTCTGGCCTATAACGGCCTAGATACGCCTGGGCATTGAGTCAAACACAGCTTGGATGGCGTGTAAAAGTATAGCTGCCCATGCAGCTTCAACACTATACCACAGTTCATCAAGAGTACTGATTGGCGTATTGTGACGAGCCAGTTGCTCGGCCACCATTGAGCAAACGTTTTCAATTGGTGAGAGATTTGGAGAATATGATGGCCAGGCCAGCAGTCGAACATTATCTGTATCCAGAAAGGCCCGTACAGGACCTGCAACATGCGACGGTTCATTATCCTGCTGAAATGTAGGGTTTCTCAGGGATCGAATGAAGGGTAGAGCCACGTGTCGTAACACACTTGAAATGTTAACATTCACTGTTCAAAGTGCCGTCAATGCGAACAAGAAGTGACCGAGACGTGTAACCAATGGCACCCCATAACATCACGCCTGGTGATACGCCAGTATGGCGATGAAGAATACACGCTTCCAATGTGCGTTCACCGCGATGTCGCCAAACACGGATGCGATCATAATGATACTGTAAACTGAGCCTTGATTCATCTGAAAAAATGACGTTTCGCGTTTCTTGCATCCACGTACGTCGTTGAGAACACCATCACAGGCGCTCCTGTCTGTGTTGCAGCGTCAAGGGTAACCGCAGCCATGGCCTCCGAGCTGATAATCCATGTTGGTGCAAACGTCGTCAAACTATTCATGCTGTTGGTTGTTGTCTTGCAAACGTCCCCACATGTTAACTCAGGGATTGAGACGCGGCTGCAGAATCCGTTACAGCCATGCGGATAAGATGCCTGTCATATCGACTGCTAGTGATAAGAGGCCGTTGGGATCCAGCACGGGGTTCCGTATTACCCTCCAGAACCCACCGATTCCATATTCTGCTAACAGCCACTGGATCTCGACCAATGCGATCAGCAATGTCTCTATACGGTAAACCGCATTCGCGATAGGCTACAATCCGACATTTATCAAAGTCGGAAACGTGATGGTAAGCATTTCTCATCCTTACTCGAGGTAGCACAAGGTTTCACCAAGCAATGCCGGTCCGCTGCTGTTTGTTTATGAGAAATCGTTCAAATGGCTCTGAGCACTATGGGACTCAACTGTTGTGGTCATTAGTCCCCTAGAACTTAGAACTACTTAAACCGAACTAACCTAAGGACATCACACACATCCATGCCCGAGGCAGGATTCGAACCTGCGCTCGTAGCAGTCTCACGGCTTCGGACTGCGCGCCTAGAAACGCGAGACCACCGCGGCCGGCCATGAGAAATCGGTTGGAAACTTTCCTCATGTCAGCACGTTGAAGGTGTCACCACCGGCGCCAACCTCATGTGAATGCTCTGAAAAGCTAATCATTTGCATATCACAGCATGTTCTTCCTGTCGGTTAAATTTCGCGTCTGTAGCACGTCATCTTCGTGTGTAGCAATTTTAATGACCAGTAGTGTAGATGTAGATGTAGAAGTAGATGTAGTGTCTTTCAGTGCATTGTTGTTTCTGTCAAAAGATTAATTACATTTAACTGAAGTAGGGCTACCTTGTTTATGTCTTTCAGAGTAACTTGACCTTTCTTCACTACTTTACCATATAGTTTAAATAAAATATTGGTACCTATCCCCCATGAACCATGGACCTTGCCGTTGGTGGGGAGGCTTGCGTGCCTCAGCGATACAGATGGCCGTACCGTAGGTGCAACCACAAGGGAGGGGTATCTGTTGAGAGCACAGACAAACATGTGGTTCCAGAAGAGGGGCAGCAGCCTTTTCAGTAGTTGCAGGGGCAACAGTCTGGATGATTGACTGATCTGGCCTTGCAACATTAACCAAAACGACCTTGCTGTGCTGGTACTGCGAACGGCTGAAAGCAAGGGGAAACTACAGCCGTAATTTTTCCCTAGGACATATAGCTTTACTGTATGATTAAATGATGATTGCGTCCTCGTGGGTAAAATATTCCGGAGGTAAAATAGTCTCCCATTCGGATCTCCAGGTGGGGACTACTCAGGAGGACATCGTTATCAGGAGAAAGAAAACTGGCATTCTACGGATCGGAGCGTGGAATGTCAGATCCCTTAATCGGGCAGGTAGGTTAGAAAATTTAAAAAGGGAAATGGATAGGTTAAAGTTATAGTGGGAATTAGTGAAGTTCGATGGCAGGAGGAACAAGACTTATGGTCAGGTGAATACAGGGTTATAAATACAAAATCAAATTGGGGTAATGCAGGAGTAGGTTTAATAATGAATATGAAAATTGGAATGCGGGTAAGTTACTACAAACAGCATAGTGAACGCATTATTGTGGCCAAGATAGACACAAAGCCCATGCCTACTACAGTAGTACAAGTTTATATGCCAACTACCTCTGCAGATGACGAAGAAATTGAAGAAATGTATGATGAGATAAAAGAAATTATTCAGCTAGTGAGGGAGACGAAAATTTAATAGTCATGGGTGACTGGAATTCGTCAGTAGGAAAAGGGAGAGAAGGAAACATAGTAGGTGAATATGGATTGGGGCTAAGAAATGAAAGAGGAAGCCGTCTGGTAGAATTTTGCACAGAGCATAACTTAATCATAGCTAAGACTTGGTTCAAGAGTCATAAAAGAATGCTGTATACATGGAACAATCCTGGAGATACTAAAAGGTGTCAGATAGATTATATAATGGTAAGACAGAGATTTAGGAACCAGGTTTTAAATTGTAAGACATTTCCAGGGGCAGATATGGACTCTGACCACAATCTATTGGTTATGACCCGTAGATTAAAACTGAAGAAACTGCAAAAAGGTGGGAATTTAAGGACATGGGATCTGGATAAGCTGAAAGGACCAGAGGTTGTACAGAGTTTCAAGGAGAGCATAAGGGAACAATTGACAGGAATGGGGGAAAGAAACACAGTAGAAGAGGAATGGGTAGCTCTGAGGGATTTAGTAGTGAAGGCAGCAGAGGATAAAGTAGGTAAAAAGACGAGGGCTGCTAGAAATCCTTGGGTAAGAGAAGAAACATTGAATTTAATTGATGAAAGGAGAAAATATAAAAATGCGGTAAATGAAGCAGGCAAAAAGGATTACAAACGTCTCAAAAATGAGATCGACAGGAAGTGCAAAATGGCTAATTAGGGATGGCTAGAGGACGAATGTAAGGATGTAGAAGCTCATCTCACTAGGGGTAAGATAGATACTGCCTACAGGACAATTCAAGAGTCCTTTGGGTAGAATAGAACCACGTGTATGAATATCAAGAGCTCAGATGGCAACCCAGTTCTAAGCAAAGAAGGGACGGTAGAAAGGTGGAAGGAGTATATAGAAGGTTTATACAAGGGCGATGTACTTGAGGACAATATTATGGAAATGGAAGAGGATGTAGATGAAGACGAAATGGGAGATAAGATACTGCGTGAAGAGTTTGACAGAGCACTGAAACACCTGAGTCGAAACAAGACCCCCGGAGTAGACAACATTCCGTTAGAACTATGGTAGCCTTGGGAGAGCCAGTCATAACAAAACTCTACCAGCTGGTGAGCAAGATGTACGAGACAGGTGAAATACCCTGAGACTTCAAGAAGAATATAATAATGCCAATCCCAAAGAAAGCTTGTGCTGACAGATGTGAAAATTACCGAACTATCAGTTTAATAAGTCACAGCTGCACAATATTAACGCGAATTCTTTACAGACCAATGGAATAACTGGTAGATGCGGACCTCGGGGAGGATCAGTTAGGATTCGGTAAAAATGATGGAACACGTGAGGCAATACTGACCTTACGACTTATTTTAGAAGGAAAATTAAGGAAAGGCTAACCTACGTTTCTAGCATTTGTAGACTTGGAGAAAGCTTTTGACAATTTTGACTGGGATACTCTCTTTCAAATTCTGAAGGTGGCAGGGGTAAAGTACAGGGAGCGAAAGGCTACTTACAATTTGTACAGAAACGAGATGGCAGTTATAAGAGTCAAGGGTCATGAAATGGAAGCAGTGGTTGGGAAAGGAGTGAGACAGGGTTGTAGCCTCTCACCGATGTTGTTCAATCTGTATATTGAGCAAGAAGTAAAGGAAACAAAAGAAAAATTCGGAGTAGGTATTAAAATCCATGGAGAAGAAATAAAAACTTTGACGTTCGCCGATGACATTGTAATTCTGTCAGAGACGGCAAAGGACTTGGAAGAGCAGTTGAACGGAATGGACAGTGTCTTGAGTCTTGAAAGGAGGATATAAGATAAACATCAACAAAAGTAAAACGCGGATAATGGAATGTAGTCAAATGAAATCGGGTGATGCTGGGGGAATTAGATTAGGAAATGAGACACTTAAAGTAGTAAAGGAGTTTGGCTATTTAGGACGTAAAATAACTGATGATGGTCGAAGTAGAGAGGATATAAAATGTAGAATGGCAATGGCAAGGAAAGCGTTTCTGAAGCAGAGAAATTTGTTAACATCAAATATATATTTATCTATCAGGAAGTCGTTTCTGAAAGTATTTGTGTGGATTGTATTCATGTATGGAAGTGAAACATGGACAAGAAGAGAATAGAAGCTTTCGAAATGTGGTGCTACAGAAGAATGCTGGAGATTAGATGGGTAGATCACGTAACCAATGAGGAAGTATTGAATAGGATTGGTTACACGAGAATTTTGTGGCACAACTTGACCAGAAGAAGGGATCGGTCGGTAGGACATGTTCTGAGGCATCAAGGGATCACCAATTTAGTATTGGAGTGCAGCATGGAGGGTAAAAATCGTAGAGGGAGACCAAGAGATGAATACACTGAATACACTAAGTAGATTCTGAAGGATGTAGGTTGCAGTAGGTACTGGGAGATGAAGAAGCTTGCACAGGATAGAGTAGCATGGAGAGCTGCATCATACCAGTCTCAGGACTGAAGACAACAACAACAACAACATTGGTACGTTTTAGGAAAGTATATATCGTGTGTTGCTTTTGTCGCTCCGTCGTTTACTTATGAGTGTTGCAAAAATACTGTACCAGAATGGAGGAGAGCGATTTGTAGGTTGAGAGGAATAAAATTAGTGATCAAGCAATGTGGTCAGTATTCGACAGAGCGTTGAAGAATGGTATCTCTTACAAGACAGAAGAACAGATGAGGAACCTTACAAGATCAGAAAGTGGAGTGAGGAAAAGGAACTAGAATCTTATCAGGTCTGGGGTTCCTCATGAATGATACAGAAGGCATATCATGGAATTGTATGGTTCTGAGCACTATGGGACTTAACATCGGAGGTAATCAGTCCACTAGAACGTAGAACTATTTAAACCTATCTAACCTATGGACATCACACACATCGATGCCCTAGGCAGGATTCGAAACTGCGACCGTAGCGGTCGCGAGGCTCCAGACTGAAGCGCCTAGAACCGCTCGGTCACTCCGGCCGGCTTGGAATTGTATGAAAAGTTCTATGATCACGTTTCTAAGAAGGATCTGTGAACAACCACTTCTATAAAACTTAGCAGCTAATTTCTAAAATATCATACCGAAAAAGACACAGAACAATTAATATCATACTCAGGTCAATTTAACTTCAGGAATGGTTCGGGTACCAGAGAAGGATCCGTACTTAGTAACAGAACGGTTAAGAAAGCCATCATGTTACTTCACGGACATAAAATCGCCTTTGAAAGTATCAGGGCTAAGGTCTAGAGACAAACAAGTAACTACCAGTTACTTTGCAAACAAACGGGTAATATTATTAAACACATGAGGACTGCATTTCGGCTTATCACCAGAGTCCAACCCTTTCAGGTCTGAAATGTAGTAATGAGGTGAATCAATGTTACAATACAGCAATAAAGTGTCCTGAGAGCAGAGACAAACGCCAGCTTATACTTATTGTATTATCTTGCTGACCGCAAATGAAGAAACTTGTAAATATCAATTCAGTTTACAACGAACCTAGCGCAGGATTAGTAGCAATGGCGAAACTGTTGCGTAGTACTGTTAATATCGATTGACAGTTGCTTAAAACAATCCTGGGAAAGGGTAACAGAGAGTAAATGGTAAATGTATGTTGTTGAGGAATCAGTTATTCAATAAAAAATTAATTGCCCTTCGTAATGCACCAGAACTTCTGTTATACGCACTCGGCAGTAACTGGAAGTTTCAATCGCACAGTAAAACTGAACCATATTCTCACTTAATAGATCTCTACTTTAAAAAATCTGAGAAACCATTGGAATTCACTAGCATCTTTACAACATCCACAGGAAAGATGATAACTTTAACATAAATGAACGTCCTTACAAGAAAGCTCGTTGCAAACGGAATCAGGGAACACTGTCACCTATTGCGATAAGAAAGTTAGAGAGATAACGGAAAGTGATTTCTGAAGGAGTCAGGCTAGCTGAATCTCTGAACAGTTCGTCTGATCCAAAACTGCTGCGCAGAACTTCCATAAACAATCTCCAAATGTGGGTGAATTCCTAAGGGACTAAACTGCTAAGCTCATCGGTCCCTAGACATACACATTACTTAAACTAACTTAAACTAACCAATGCTAAGAACAACACACACATTCACGGTCAAGGGAGGACTCGACCCTCCGGTGGGAGGGGCCGCGCAATCCGTGATATTTTTCCCACAGATGGCTTCGAAATTTGAAGCATAATTAGGACCGTAAAACTGTTGTGAAACCAAAAGGATATTTAGTTTGCAATGAATCCTGAGAGTGTAAATCAGGAGCATTTTCTGTATAGGAATGACAGAGAACTGAAGCAACTCTCTCAAATGTAGTAGGGGGTGTCATGGTGCTCGCCCTCCCTACCCCCTTGCTGCGTGGAGATTCAAGGGGAACTGGTCGAAGTCCATAGACAACTGGAAGCAATAAGGGATGTTCAAAAAGAAACGAGCTGGAGGCATAATTACAGAAACCAATACCTGTATGTTAGAAGTATTGACACTGGCTGTTAAGACCCTTTCTCACTCTGATACAAGGTGGTGAATGGCTGTCTCATAAAGTTCCCGGGGTTGCAATGTTAACAAGTTCCACACGTACAACTGGAGGTCGTCGTCCGAGGCGAATCGTTTTCTCCTCACAGCCTTGTTAAGGAGACTAAAAAGGGCGTAATCACAAGGAGAGAGGTCGGGACTGTATGGAGGGTGGCCGAACCTCCCATTTATATTTCTGCAAGAGTGTTGCGATTGTATTAGCCGTATTGGGTTTTGCACTGTCGTGGATCAAAATGACCACATGGGTGAGATTGCCTGGTCGTTTTGATTTGATCGCTCGACGAAGGGTAGTCAAGGTTTACGAGTAACGCTGGGCATACAATGTTGTCCCGTGCTGCAGGAAGTGAATCCGAAGGGGCCAACTTGGTCAATGGAGAACTTCAACTGCACGTGCGGAATTGGTTAACATCGCAGCCACGCAAATTTTATGAGACAGCCATCCACCACCTTCTGCCACTGTCGGACAAGCGTGTCAGGGTCAATACTTCTAACATAAAGGTAATGGTTTCTGTAATTACGCCCCCGGCTCGTTACTTTTTAAACGCCCCTTTTATGTTGGCCACAGAAGACAGACTTTAAGGCGCTGCTCTAGGCAGTGGTGGCTTCGGAACAACTGGGGAGAATACTTCGAAGTCTCTGGAACCTACAGTGCCATCTGGGATGCCTAATGCCCGTGCACCTTCAGATTCGCACGTAAATCTCGGTCTACACCTTACTGACGTCACTGGCAAATGGTGATGGCGTCACGAATCCCTGGGCGTGTGGTGAACGTGAGTACAAGCACGATGGCTGTCCCCTAACAGCTCAGCAACAGTCTTGACTTATTGAACACTGCGAAGCAAATCTGGATCAGCAAGGATTGCCTCGTCTGTTGGTACTGTGGCTGACCTTCCTCAGAGATCCATAGTAGTGCGGAGGGTGTGACGTCTTGTCATTGGTAGCTCCAGAGTTGCGTGGGCGATGGAGCACCACAGGAAAATAGCACGTAGTCTCCATTCTGTTCGCTTGCCGGCGAGTGGCGGCCTCCTCCTAGATGTGGATGGAGTCTCACGGCAGCGACTGAATCTAATGGGTGAAAACGGCGCAAATTACAGGTGAAGTCGGCTCGAATGACGTCTGCCGCCAGAGTTCATATGGCATTCTCGGTATCGACAAGTGACTAGCTGATTTGATGAAGGCAGCTAGACTCTCTGGCGGAGTCCAAGCAGAGGTATCGTTTTGCAGCGTCAGTCCCACATCCAATCGTGATCCTCCGGTTTGGAGATGAGTGTAATGTTAAACCGATGTCACAAACGATCCTGTGACGATCATCGATGAGGGTTTTTCGATCTCCGCTATCGGCCGGAGAAACCTAGTACCCCATAAGAGGCCGGGCGTGCGGTACCCATTGAAAGCGGAGTATGTGTGGCGCTTACATATGGGATTTTCGGGATAGGCAAATACCTCCAAAGGCCCTGAAAGATACGTTCCGAATCCAGACAGGGCAGCAATATTCATAGCAGGTCGGAGGATGAAAACGCTAACATAGTATTAGCTAACTGCACAAGCCTCAAGGGAAGGTCCTGGCACTAGCCGCGGTCATGAAAGATAAATATGCTCACACAGTACGAGGGACCAAAATCTGGCTGAAACCGGATTACAGTAACATTGAAACTCTAAACTCCAACTGGAATACATACTGCAAATTTTGCGTAAATTTCCCGGGCGTATAACATTTTTAAGTGGACATTTTGACTTAGCAGCTATAGAATGGGCGGCCCCATTGATTACAACAGAAAATATTGACAGACAATCCAGTGAAACTGTTCTAAGTGCTTTATTCGAAAATTACCTTGGCAAGTTGGTGACCGAACTGATTCGTCTAATAGTGTAGATAACATCTTAGACCTACTGGTAACAAACAGATCCAGTTTTTGCAACTCAGCGTTGATTAGGGAATCAATGATACTATGGCCATTACAGCACCACTGAATACGGTTCTAAATAGGAATACAATGAAAGGTAGAAAGATCTTCCTGTTTAGCAACACTGAGAAGAGACAGATTTCAGGTTAACTGAAAGGTCAACATCTATATTTAACGTCCAGCGCTGACAGAGTTTAGCAGCAAAGGACAAAGTTCAAAGCGCGACAGACAAGTATATGACGCACAACATAGTGAGGGATGCAAAAGACACACCGTAGTACAACAACCATATTGGAAACCTCCTACGAAAGCAGAAAGAGTTTCACTGCAAATTTAAACCCTGCCAGAATGTCTCAGACAAACATAAACTGAACCAAACTAAGTTCATCTTAAGTACTGCTATGCGTGAAGCGTTCTGCGAATTAGAAAATAAAGTACTGTGTACCGACTTGACAGAAATTCTTAGAATTTTTTGTCGCATGTTAAATCAATAAACGGGCCGAAGCAATCTATCTAGATAATGTTACACCATAATCTTATCGAAATGGATTTTTTCTAATACTGTTTCATTAGGAACATCCCACTGTAGCCTCTCCATTAAGTCGTAGCACGAACTTCAGTATGACATGTATGGAAATAAGTAGTCAAGGGGTAGAAATGCCACTGAAATCGCGACTCACGCCCCATCCTCACAGCTTTACTTCTGCCAGTACCTCGTCTTCTATCCTCCAAACTTTACAGAAGCTCTCCAGCGAAAGAAAATGTTTTCAATAATGGTCTTCGAAGAGACAGAAAATCATACACGCCTGTAGTCTGCCGTAGTCTGTTATAGAATGTTGAAACATGTTTATACTCGTGGAGACCTTAGTGTAGTCATTCAGTAGTAATCAAAACATCCTGGATTTCGGGCTCTAACTTCCCACTGATTACATTTTTAAATAAAGGAAAATGTCAGGAATGGTGCCCCAGCACCACTGACGTAACAAATCACCCTCATTCTGCCAACTCTCTCGTCAAAGAGGGTGTAGGAGTCAGCAAAGATTCATGGCTATCTCTTGCCTTGGAGAGGGAAACTGAGCCGAAAACTGCAAGAATCAGCAGTGATCAATGACATGAGCTTTCAGAGGACAATGGAAACAACTGCATTTTTTCCTGTCTTCAGTCTTCTGACTAGTTCGATTAGGATCGCTACCAATTCCTCCCCTGCACCAACCTTTTAATCTCGGAGTAGCTCTTTCAGTCTATGTCTTCAGTTGTACGGTGGATGTACTCCAAACTGTATGTTTATTTACAGTTCCTTCCCCTCTAAAGCTCTCCTCAGTACCATTTAAATCATTCTTTGATGTCCTAACAGGTGTCCTATAATCCTACCTCCTCCCCTTCTCTGTGTTTTTCCCATATCCCTTCGTCTTCGATTATGCACAGAACCTCCTCATTCCTTACTTTGTCAGTGTACCTAATCTTCAAAATTCGTCTGTTGCACCACATCTCAAATTCTTCGATTCTCTTCCGTTTCATTTCCCCAGAGTCCATGTTTCACTACCACACAGTGCTGCTCTCCAAACGCACCTTCTCAGAAATTTCGTTCTGAAATTAAGGTTTATGTTTGAAACTAATAGACTCTCTCTTGGCCAGGAATTCCCATTTTTGCCGGTGCTAGTCTGCTTTTAATGTCCTCCCCGCACCGTCCATTATTGGTTATTTTGCTGTCTACGTAGCATAATTCGTTATTATCGTCTACTTCGTGACCATCAATGCTTATGCTAAGTTTCTCGCTGCTCTAATTTCTTCTGCTTCTCATTACTTTCTTCTTTCCACAATTTACTCTAAATCCGTATTCTGCACTCGTTATAGTGTTCATTTCATTCATCAGATGATGTAATTCTGCTTCACTTACACTAAGGATAGCAATGTCATCACCGAATCGTATCATCGACATCCTTTCATCTTGAATTTTAATTCCACTCCTGAACTTTTCTTTTATTTCCGTCATTGCTATTTCTATGTACGGATTGAACAGTAGGGGTGAAAGACTTAATCCCTTTGTTACACCCTTCTTAATCCGAGCATTTCGTTCTTGGTCGTCCACTCTTATTATTCCCTCTTGGTACTTATATATTAAGTACATTACGTGTCTCTACCTAAACGTTAACCTATTATTTCTATGAAATCCGGACACCTTGCACAATTTTACATTCTCGAATCATTTTTCCAGGTTGACAATTCCTACAACCATATCTCCAGTCTTTTAGTATTTCTTCCACGATCAATCGCAATGTGAAAAGCCAATCTAGTGCCCCTACATTTCCCAACACCAAAGTGATCGTCACTTAACACATCTTCAATTTCTTTTCCCTTCTCTCGTACATTAGCCATGTCAGCAACCTGGATCCATGAGCTGTTTTGCTACGTGTGCGATAATTCTCGCACTTGTCAGCTCTTGCCGGCTTCACAATTGTGAGGATGATATTTCTGCGAAAGTCACATGGTACCTCACCAGACTCATACATGCCAAACACGAACGAGAATAGTCGATTCGTTGCCACTTCACCAAACGATTTTACAAATTCTGATGTAATGTTACCTACCCCTTCTGTCTTACATGTTCTTTAGTCCTCCAACGCTCTCTTGCATTCCGATTCTAATACTGGATACCCTATCTCTTCTCCTGTTTCTTGATCTATCAAATCAGACAAATATTCTCCCTCGTAGAGGCTTCACTGTACTATTTCTACGCACCTGCACTCTCCTCTGCATTTAAGGCACGAATTCTCGTTGCACTCTTAATGTTCCACCCCTGCCTTTAATTTCACATGAGATTGATTTGACATTCCTGGATCATGAGTCAGTCCTTCCGGCAACCACTTCTGTTTCGATTTCTTCACATTTTTCATGCAGTCATTTCGTCTCAGTTTCCCTGTATATACTATTCATTTCTTTCCTAAGCGAATTGTATTTTTTTTGTTCCTGATTAACCCTGGATACTTTTGTACTTCCTTCTTTCATCGATCAGCTGAAGTACACTACTGGAAATGGAAAAAAGAACACATTGACACCGGTGTGTCAGACCCACCATACTTGCTCCGGACACTGCGAGAGGGCTGTACAAGCAATCATCACACGCACGGCACAGCGGACACACCAGGAACCGCGGTGTTGGCCGTCGAATGGCGCTAGCTGCGCAGCATTTGTGCACCGCCGCCGTCAGTGTCAGCCAGTTTGCCGTGGCATACGGAGCTCCATCGCAGTCTTTAACACTGGTAGCATGCCGCGACAGTGTGGACGTGAACCGTATGTGCAGTTGACGGACTTTGAGCGAGGGCGTATAGTGGGCATGCGGGAGGCCGGGTGGACGTACCGCCGAATTGCTCAACACGTGGGGCGTGAGGTCTCCACAGTACATCGATGTTGTCGCCAGTGGTCGGCGGAAGGTGCATGTGCCCGTCGACCTGGGACCGGACCGCAGCGACGCACGGGTGCACGCCAAGAACATAGGATCCTACACAGTGCCGTAGGGGACCGCACCGCCACTTCCCAGCAAATTAGGGACACTGTTGCTCCTGGGGTATCGGCGAGGACCAATCGCAACCGTCTCCATGAAGCTGGGCTACGGTCCCGCACACCGTTAGGCCGTCTTCCGCTCACGCCCCAACATCGTGCAGCCCGCCTCCAGTGGTGTCGCGACAGGCGTGAATGGAGGGACGAATGGAGACGTGTCGTCTTCAGCGATGAGAGTCGCTTCTGCCTTGGTGCCAATGATGGTCGTATGCATGTTTGGCGCCGTGCAGGTGAGCGCCACAATCAGGACTGGATACGACCGAGGCACACAGGGCCAACACCTGGCATCATGGTGTGGGGGGCGATCTCCTACACTGGCCGTACACCTCTGGTGATCGTCGAGGGGACACTGAATAGTGCACGGTACATCCAAACCGTCATCGAACCCATCGTTCTACCATTCCTAGACAGGCAAGGGAACTTGCTGTTCCAACAGGACAATACACGTCCGCATGCATCCCGTGCCACCCAACGTGCTCTAGAAGTTGTAAGTGAACTACCCTGGCCAGCAAGATCTCCAGATCTGTCCCCCATTGAGCATGTTTGGGACTGGATGAAGCGTCGTCTCACGCGGTCTGCACGTCCAGCACGAACGCTGGTCCAACTGAGGCGCCAGGTGGAAATGGCATGGCAAGCCGTTCCACAGGACTACATCCAGCATCTCTACGATCGTCTCCATGGGAGAATAGCAGCCTGCATTACTGCGAAAGGTGGATATACACTGTACTAGTGCCAACATTGTGCATGCTCTGTTGCCTGTGTCTATGTGCCTGTGGTTCTGTCAGTGTGATCATGTGATGTATATCATGTGATGTATCTGACCCCAGGAATGTGTCAATAAAGTTTCCCCTTCCTGGGACAATGAATTCACAGTGTTCTTATTTCAATTTCCAGGAGTGTATTTCTACTGTTACCCATGTTTCCTTCGCAGTTACCTTCTCTGTACCTTTGTTTTCCTTTCCAATTTATGAGACTACCCTTTTTAAGGATATCCATTCATCCTAAGCTGTACTACTTACTGAGATAGTCCTTATTTCTGTATCTGTAGCCTTAGAGAATTCCAAGCTACTGCATCGTGACCACAGTCTACATCTCCTCATGGGTGCGCCTTACTAACTAGAATCTGATTTGGGGATCTCTGTCTGACAATGATGTAGTTAACCAGAAATCGTCCCACATCATCCGGCATTGTCCAAGTATACCCCTTCCTCTTGGGATTCTTGAAGAGAGTATTCGCTATTAAGAGCTGAGATTTATTACAAAATTCTCTTCTCTCATTTCTTGTTCCAAGCCAATATTTTCCAGTAAGATTTCCTTCTACTCTTTCTCCTACAACTCCACTCCAGTTCCCCATGACTATTAGATTTTCATATACCTTTGCGTATTGTATGACCCTTTCAATATCGGAATATACTTTCTCTTTCTTTTTATCTTGAGTTTGCGACCGCGACATGTATACCTGGATATAGGTTGTCAGTGTTGGCTTGCTGTCGATTCTGCATTAAAGACACGCAATGTGTGTCAAGAGGACACGTGGCCTGTAACTGAAAAAATATCATGATGATGCCTCCATAGGCCGTTATTCAGATATGCCGGGATGGGAGGAGGGCTTTGGATGATTGTGTGTGTTGCTGGGAAGGGGGGAGGGGGGACTATCAAGGAGGAGGTGACCATGAGAAACAAATTGCATAACCAACGACAGGGAAGCTAGAAATTACGAAAGTGAAATATCAAGCCTCAGTCTAGATGTTGTGCCGGTCAGTGAAGACAAATTGGAAGAGCCGAGAGGACGCGCAACAGCACTTATGTGATAAACTGAAAACTAATTTAGCCTTTGTGTTTTTTTTTTTGGTCACGTGCTTCAGCAAAGAAGTGAAATGTACGCTTGTATTTTACTGTGTGGACTAGTGGTTACAAAATTAAACATAGTTTTTGTTTTTGCGTAACTCTTCTTAGTGTCCTTGTGTAGGGCGCTTTCTTAGCATAAATTTTCGGAGTAGAGAAATTAATTTCTTTTTTATAGATTGCGGTCTCAGAGTTCAGTGAGAAATCTGCACACCAACTTTTAGTGTTACTTCATTCTCTTTTGCTATGTTTTCATACTATGTAGCGCCATTTGATACCATATGTTTATTTTATACACAATACGATACGGGTAAGAAATGAAAGAGGAAGCCGCCTGATAGAATTTTGCACAGAGCACAACTTAATCATTGCTAACATTTGGTTCAAGAATCATAAAAGAAGGTTGTATGCATGGAAGAAGCCTCGAGACACTGACAGGTTTCAGATAGATTACATAATGGTAAGACAGAGATTTAGGAACCAGGTTTTAAATTGTAAGACATTTACAGGGGCAGATGTGGACTCTGATCACAATCTATTGGTTATTAACTGTAGATTAAAACTGAAGAAACTGCAAAAAGGTGGAAATTTAAGGAGATGTGACTTGGATAAACTGAAGGAACCAGAGGTTGCACAGAGTTTCAGGGAGAGCATAAGGGAACAATTGACACGAATGGGGGAAAGAAATACAGCAGAAGAGGAATAGGTAGCTTGGAGAGATAAAGTAGTGAAGGCAACACAGGACATAGTAGGTAAAAAGACGAGGGCTTGTATAAATCCTTGGGTAACAGAAGAAATACTGAATTTAATTGATGAAAGGAGAAAATATAAAAATGCAGCAAATGAAGCAGGCAAAAAGGAATACAATCGTCTCGAAAACAAGATCGACAGGAAGTGCAAAATGGCTAAGCGGGGATGGCTAGAGGACAAATGTAAGAATGTAGAGGGTTATCTCACTTGGTGTAAGATAGATATTACCTACAGGAAAATTAAGAAGACCTTGGGAGAACAGAGAACCACTTGCATGAATATCAAGAGCTCAGATGGAAACCCATTTCTAAGCAAAGAAGGGAAAGCAGAAAGGTGGAGGTAGTATATAGAGGGCTGATACAAGGGCAATGCACTTGAGGACAATATTATAGAAATGGAAGAGGATATAGATGATGATGAAATGGGAGATACGATATTGCGTGAAGAGTTTGGCAGAGCACTGAAAGACCTTAGTCGAAACAAGGCCCAGGAGTAAACAAAATTTTCTTAGAACTACGTACGGCCTTGCGAGAGCCAGTCCTCACAAAACTCTACCATCTGGTGAGCAAGATGTATGAGACAGACGAAATACCCCCAGATTTCAAGAAGAATATAATAATTCCGATCCCAAAGAAAGCAGGTGCTGACAGATGTGAAAATTACCGAACAATCAATTTAATAAGACACGGATGAAAAATACTAACGTGTTTTCTCTACAGATGAGTGGAAAAACTGGTAGAAGCCGACCTCGGGGAAGTTCAGTTTGGACTCCGTAGAAATCGTGGAACACGTGAGGCAATACTGACCTGATGGCAGTTATAAGATTCGAGGGATGAAAGGGAAGCAGTGGTTGGGAAGGGAGTGAGACTGGGTTGTAGCCTATCCCCGATGTTACTCAATCTGTATATTGAGAATGCAGTGAAGGAAACAAAAGAAAAATTCGGAGTAGGTATTAAAATCCATGGAGAAGAAGTAAAAATTTTCAGGTTCGCCGATGACATTGTAATTCTGTCAGAGACAGCAAAGGACTTGGAAGAGCATCTGAACCGAATGGACAGTGTCATGAAAGGAGGGTATAAGATCAACATCAACAAAATCAAAACGAGGATAATGGAATGTAGTCGAATTAAGTCGGGTGATGCTGAGGGATTTAGATTAGAAAATGAGACACTTAAAGTAGTAAAGGAGTTTTGCTGTATGGGGAGTAAAATAACCGATGATGGTCAAAGTAGAGAGGATATATAATGTACACTGGCAATGGCAAGGAAAGCGTTTCTGAAGAAGAGAAATTTGTTAACATCGCGTATAGATTTAGGTGTCTTGACGTCGTTTCTGAAAGTATTTGTATGGAGCGTAGCCATGTATGGAAGTGAAACATGGACTATAAGTACTTTGGACAAGAAGAGAATAGAAGCTTTCGAAATGTGGTGCTACAGAAGAATGCTGAAGATTAGACGGGTAAATCACGTAAGTAATGAGGAGGTATTGAATACGATTGGGGAGAAGAGAAGTTTGTGGAACGACCTGACTAGAAGAAGGGATCGGTTCGTAGGACATGTTATGAGGAATCAAGGGATCACCATTTTAGTACTGGAGGGCAGCGTGGACGGTATAAATCGTAGAAGGAGACCAAGAGATTAATATACTAAACAATTTCAGAAGGATGTAGGTTGCAGTAGGTTCTGGGAGATGAAGATAGAGTAGCATGGACAGCTGCATCAAACCATTCTCAGGACTGAAGACCGCAACAACATCAACGATATGGCTAGGGGTTGTGCTTGCCGTGAGTGGACAATAGGAGAGTTTGCTGCTGTCTGTAAACAGCTGGAAGCTGTGTTGGCTACTGTCGACAAGCTTCTTGATAGTGCTCGAAGTTGTGGTGACGTCGGGTCGCCAGTGACGAGACCTTCGACACATTTGGTGTAACTGGAATCCACTGGTGGCAGGAAGTCTCTGCGACTTCCGATACGCAACATTGACTGGTCCGACCTCACTCCAAAGTGGATGGCAGACAGTGGTGGGTTTGCGTGTCGCTGGACGGAAGGTGACAGAGGGAGCAGGTGATGTGGCTGGCTCCATACATCTTAGCAACGAGGTGCCTCCCAGTGTTGATGATAGAGTTATCATCACCACTGGATGTCTCTCCTGTTGGGGCAGCGGTAGATTTTCCTACCAAGTCCGGATATGTATAAAGGGTGGGTATTCTAGTCATTGGAAGCTCCAATGTTAGGTGGGTTTTGGGCAGAGAGATAACAAGCAATACAGGAAAGAATTCCAGTGTGCATTCGGTATGTTTGCCACGAGGCCTCATCCATGATGTGGAAAAGGGCCTGCCGGCGGCTATCGCGCGCACTGCATGCAACCGGCTGCATATAGTGGCACATGTCGGCACGAATGACGCCTGCCGCCTGGGTTCTGAGGTCATCTTCGGCTCCTTTCAGCGGCTGTCTGATTTGGTGTAGGCCACTAGTAACGCACGTGGAGTGCAGGATACGCTGTCGATTTGTAGCATTGTATCCAGAGTTTAACGCGATACTCTGGTTTGCAGCGGAGTGGAATGTCTAAGTCAAAGGCTCAGACGGTTCTGTGACGGTATCGGATGTGAATTTCTCGACCTCTGCTATCGGATGCGCACTTTTAGGGTTCCCTTAAAAATCAGGCGTGCACTACACGCAGGAAGCGGCTACGAGGGTAGCGGAGTTCGTGTGGCATGAACATGGACCTTTTTGTAGATTAGATGACCCCTCCCTTTGGAGCAAACAGGATTTGCCTGTTAAACTAGCCACAGCGAGCTCAGAGAATCTGCGTCCTGGCAGACCATAGATATAGAAGTTTAATATGATTTTGGTAAACTGCCGAAGCATTCAAGGGAAGGTCCCAAATTTAGTATCGCTTATTGAAGGTTATAATGCACAGATAGTATTGGGATCAGATTGACGATTGAAGCCAGGCGTCAGTGACAACGATATCGTAAGTTCAGAATAGAATGTTTATCGTAAGGACAGGTTAGCCGCCAATGGTGGCGGCATGTTTATTGCAGTAAAAATTTCGATGAAATCTAATGAGGTTATCACAGATTCCGAATGTGATTTAACCTGGGTTAAATTGAGTATCAAAGAACGGCCAAAAATGGTGATGCTTTTATAGGCCACATGGGTGAGGATCTGTAGATCTATAGCACTTCAGACAGAGCTTGCGGAATATCATTACTAATTTTCCTGATCATGTCGTTGTAATAGGTAGTGACTTCAACTTGACAGGTATAGAGTGGGAGTCTTATACCATCAAAACTGGTGTCAAAGACAGGGAATTATGTTGCATTTTTCTGGATGCCTTGTCTGAAAATTACCTTCAGCAGACACTTAGAGAACCAGCTTGTGAGGGTAATGTCAGAGACCGCCTGACAACAAACAGACCTGAACTTATTGAATCAGTTGACGTCAGTAGTAGGGCAACAAGGAAGTCGCCCCAGATTCCGTTGTTGCCAGATGCACCCAAGATAGCAGCAATGACGTTATCCAAGATGGCGGTGTGTAGGCTTTGCAACAGCGCGTGATATCATCCAATATGGCTGCTATTACGTCGTTCAAGATGGCGGATTTTGGCTGAAAGTTTGAATTTAGGTGGGAAGATGGTCAACTGGGCTACCTCCACTAACCTACACCCTCCCCTCCCTCAGAAAAATGGCACGAAGTTCAAATTCCAACAGGATAATGAATCACACCACGGTTAACTCTACTAAGCTAAGAAAATAGCAGGCATAGAGGCCACTTGGGCTACCCACACTATGTCACCCGACAACCACCTCTTCTTAGGAACTGGCGCCATGTTTGAATTTCGTCAGTAAAGAAAGATTACTTGGGTTTTCGCTACCAACCTAAAAAATTACAGGAAACAAAGCTCACCTCACTAACCTAAGTCACCCAGCCGACATCACTTCCTAGGTATTGGTGGGAAAAGGACTCAGCCTGCACTGGGCTGGTGGAAGGAGGAAGGAGTGTACTTCATTTGTTTTTGAAGCACTTTATTTACGGATGGAGTATATTTATAACAGTGATACAGGACACATGCTCTGACATGCCCCACAGCATACAGACCTGCAGGCCACAGTAGCCAACTGAGACAGATGCAGCAACAGGGAAGTAACCGGTTTTGTGACATTTACGAGTTCCTAATGAGGAGCGGATTTTATTATATCATTTGTGTGCTTTAATAGATTAGTTTCTTAAGTTTCTGAATGTAAATTTAAAGTCTAATAGTCACTGTTCTCTCGTTTTCGATTGCGTCAGAAAGTAAATCGATTTGGTGACATTTTACAAGTTCCTAATCATGGGAGAATTATTTAGTTTCACCTAAGTGCTTCGGTAGATAGGTTTTAGATATCTGCTTATTATTAGACACAGTTCCTGCACTTACATCAGGGTCTACAGCAGAGTTGCACAGCATGTGCCGATACCTGTTAATCTGCATAGTTATGTTTTCCACGGTATTTACACTCCTGGAAATGGAAAAAAGAACACATTGACACCGGTGTGTCAGACCCACCATACTTGCTCCGGACACTGTGAGAGGGCTGTACAAGCAATCATCACACGCACGGCACAGCGGACACACCAGGAACCGCGGTGTTGGCCGTCGAATGGCGCTAGCTGCGCAGCATTTGTGCACCGCCGCCGTCAGTGTCAGCCAGTTTGCTGTGGCATACGGAGCTCCAACGCAGTCTTTAACACTGGTAGCATGCCGCGACAGCGTGGACGTGAACCGTATGTGCAGCTGACGGACTTTGAACGAGGGCGTATAGTGGGCATGCGGGAGGCCGGGTGGACGCACCGCCGAATTGCTCAACACGTGGGGCGTGAGGTCTCCACAGTACATCGATGTTGTCGCCAGTGGTCGGCGGAAGGTGCACGTGCCCGTCGACCTGGGACCGGACCGCAGCGACGCACGGATGCACGCCAAGACCGTAGGATCCTACGCAGTGCCGTAGGGCACCGCACCGCCACTTCCCAGCAAATTAGGGACACTGTTGCTCCTGGGGTATCGGCAAGGACCATTCGCAATCGTCTCCGTGAAGCTGGGCTACGGTCCCGCACACCGTCTCCATGGGAGACCAACTGAGGCGCCAGGTGGAAATGGCATGGCAAGCCGTTCCACAGGACTACATCCAGCATCTGTACGATCGTCTCCATGGGAGAATAGCAGCGTGCATTGCTGCGAAAGGTGGATATACACTGTACTAGTGCCGACATTGTGCATGCTCTGCTGCCTGTGTCTATGTGCCTGTGGTTCTGTCAGTGTGATCATGTGATGTATCTGACCCCAGGAATGTGTCAATAAAGTTTCCCCTTCCTGGGACAATGAATTCACGGTGTTCTAATTTCAATTTCCAGGAGTGTAGTATGGAAAGGGACTGTGATTGTTGTGTGTAGTTGCGAACGAGTGGCTGAGCCACTCAATCTGCAAGAGCCAGGCAATCGGAAAGAGTGGGTTTATTGGTAGTTGGGAGCTCAAACATTAGGCGCTTTTGGGGTCCCTTAGTGTCATGGCTGACAAGAAGGGTAAGAAAACCTATGAGCACTCCGTGAACATACTGGGCGGAGTCATTCCAAATGTGGAGAGGGTTCTCGTGGATGCCATGAAGAGCACAGGGTGCAGCCAACTGCAGGTGGTTGCTCACGTCAGTACCAGTGATGTGTATTACTTTGGATCAGAAGAGATTTTCTCTGGTTTGGAGCGGCTAACAGAAGTGGTAAAGGGTGTCAGTCTTGCTTGCAAGATGAAAGCAGAGCTGATCATTAGCAGCATAGTCGCCAGGACCGATTTCGGACCTCTGGTACAGAGCCGAGTGGAGGGTCTGAATCAGAGGCTCAGACGGTTCTGCGACCGTGTAAGTTGCAGATTCCTCGACAAGATGGGCGTCAGTCACAAAGGGTGCTGGCTGAACACAAGACGAACATAGATACAGTAACCACTGGTATAATACTTGTAAATAGTCTTAGCTGTGTTGGGAAAGTACCAGAGCTCCAAGCGCTATTAGAAGATGTTCAAATCGTTATAGGCACTGAAAACTGGGTAAAAGCGGATATAAGCTCAGCAGAATTTTTTGCAAAGAACCTAGCGGTGTTCCAAAAGGATAGGCTAAACACGGTTGGTGGTCGCGTGTTTGTTGCTCTTATAAGTAGTTTAACTTGTCGCGAAATGGAGGTAGATACTTCCTGTGATTTAGTAAGGGCAGAGGTCATAGTTGGCTACAGGAATAAAATAATAACTTGATCCCTTTATCGACCTCCCAATTCAGATGATACAGTTGCTGAAAGGTTCAAAGAAAACCTGAGTTTAATTTGAAACACGTACTCAACTCATACGATAATAGTTGGTGGTGACTTTAATTTACCCTCCATATGTCTGCAAAATTATATGTTTAATTCCGGAGGTACGCATAAAATATCATCCGAAATTGTGCTAAACGTATTCTCTGAAAATTATTTCGAGCAGTTAGTTCATGAGCCCATATGAATCGTAAACGGTTGTGAAAACACTTGAAATCTTAGCAAGAAATAATCCTGAGTTAATAACGAGCATCAAACCCGATTCAGGGATTAGTGAACACAGGGTTGTCGTAGTGAGACTGAATATTGTAATCCCCAAATCCTCCAACAATAAGCGAAAAATATACCCATTCAAAAAAGCAGATGAATATTCACTTGGCGCCTTCCTGAGAGACAATCTCAACAATTCCAAACTAATAATATAAGTGTAAACCAGATGGGGCTTGAATTCAAGAAATAGTATCGGCAGCAAATGAAAGATTTATACCAAGTAAATTAACAAACGACGACGCTGATCCTCCTTGGTACACTAAATGGGTTAGAACACTGTTGCAGAAACAACAAAACAAACAAGACAAATTTAAACAGACGCTAAATCCTCAAGGTTGCGGATCTTTAAAGAAGCTCGAAATTTAGGACAGATTTCAATGCGAGATGTTTATAACAGTTTCCACAGAGAAACTTTACAATCATGGTTTCTCTACGCTATAGCAATGGAGATACTATTGAAAACAGTGCTATCAAAGCACAGTTACTAAACACACCCTTCAGAAGTGCCTCCACAAAAGAAGATGAAGTAAATATTCCAGAATTCGAATCGAGAACAGCTGTCAACATGAGTAACGTGGATGTAAATGTCCTAGGAGTAGCGAAAAACATAAATCACTTATTAAAAGCAAGTCTACCTGTCCAGACTATATACCAATTAGGATCCTTTCGGAGTATGCTGATGCATTAGCTCCATACTCAAAAATCATATACAAACGTTAGCTCGATGAAAGCTCCGTACCAACAGACTGGAAAGTTGCATCAGGTCACACGAAAATTCAAGAAAGTTAGTTGGAGTAATCCACTAAATTACAGGGATATATCGTTAACGTCGATATGCAACAGGATTTTGTAACATATATCGTGTTCGAACAGTATGAATTACATCGAAGAAAACGGTCTATTGACACACAGTCAACATGGGTTTAGAAAACATCATTCCTCTGAAACACAAGTAGCTCTTTATTCATATTAAGTGTTGAGTGCTATTGACAAGTGATGTCAGATCGATTCCGTATTTCTGTATTTCCGGAAGGCTTTTGACACTGTACCACACACAGAGCTCGTTGTCAAATAGCGTGCTTATGGAATAACGTCTCAGTTACGTGAGTGGAATTGTGATTTCCTATCAGAGAGGTCACAGTTCGTAGTAATTCAAGGAAAGTCATATAGTAAAATCGAAGTGTTTTCTGGCGTTCCCAAAGGTTTTGTAATAGGCCCTTTTCTGTTCCTTATCTTTATAAACGAATTGGCAGACAATATGAGCAGCCGTTATCGGTTATTTGCAGACGACGCTGTCATTTATCGACTAATAAAGTCATCAGAAGATCAAAACAAACTGCAAAACGATTGAGAAGGGTGGCGGTTAAGATTAAATAACGAAAAATTTGAAGTCATCCACATGTGTGGTAAAAGGAACTCATTAAACTTCGGTTACACGATAAATCACTCATATCTAAAAGCCGCAAATTCAAATAAATACCTAGGTATTACAATTACGAACAACTTTAATTGGAAGGAAACAAAGGAAAAAGTAGTTGGGAAGGCTAACCAGAGACTACGTTTTATTGACAGGACAATTAGAAAATGCAACAGACGTACTAAGGAGACTGCCTACACATACACTTGTCCGTCATCTTTTAGAATAATGCTCCCGATGTGGGATCGTTACCAGATAGGACTGACGGAGTACATCGAAAATGTACAGAGAAAGGCAGCACGTTTTGTATTATCGCGATATATGGGACAGAGTGTCAAAGAATCGATGTAGGATTTAGGCTGGACATCACTAAAAGGAAGGCGTTTTTCGTTGCCGCAGAATCTCCACTCGACATTCCAATCACCAACTTTCTCCTGCAAGTGTGAAAATATTTTGTTGACAACGACCTACGTAGGGAGGAGAGATCACCAAGATAAAATAAGGGAAATCTGAGCTCGTACGGAAAGATACAGGTGTTCATTCCTGCCGCGCTCTATACGAGATTGGAATAAAACAGCATTGTGAAAGTGGTTCTATGAACCCTCTGCGAGGCACTTACATGTGATTTGCAGAGTATCCATGTAGATATAGATGTAAATGAAACTACTCCTACACAATTCATGTATAATGCTCTACACACGCGCTTGCTCATTGTAAACTATAAAAAATAACGCATTGCACACCCTACAGACATGCAAACCACTCGTAAATAATGCAACACATCTACGTCCAGAGAGCTAAACCACTCATAAATTGTCAAAAAATATTCCCTCTAAAAGACGGTGCAAACTTGTTTGCTAATAGTCAACTGTCTAAATCATGCACCAGGTTTTATTTAAACAATTAGAGGCAGCACCATCCAGTCTGTCGGCACGAGGTCCACACTTCAACTGTTCTAGTACTCAGCAACAGCACCAGAGGGCGTTGTCGTCCTAGATGGCAGCCATGACGTCAGGTGATGACTCAAGTACCTTTACCCAAGATGGCGTAAAACAGTGTGTCCACCGCAAGAACTGGACCTATTACTCAGTACCACCACCAGAGAGAGATGTCATCCATATCATGACGAAACCTAAGACGGTGGAAGTAAATGGCAGGAAAACGACTCTGCCTGTGCTGAACATACGTTTTTATATTGCAGTCAGTGTCTCCACCACGAGATCTAGACTCCAACTGACCTGGTACACAATACTGACACCAGAGGGTGCTGTAATTACTCGTGTGATGTAAACCAAGATGGCGGTCTGGGGCGGGGGAAAATTGCAGGAAAATGACTCTGCCTGTGCTGGACATGAGTCTTTACTTTGCATGCAGTCTCTCCACCACAAGATCTATAGAGTCCAACTGACCTAGTACACAATACCGCCACCAGGTAGTGCTATAAACCCTCCTGTGACATAACCCAAGATGATCTGAAGGGAGAGAATGGCGTGGAAATGACTTATCCTTTGCAGGGCTGCTAGGGAGAGTAAGGATGGAGTGCATTCTATTCATTTTGGAACACTTTATTCATGCATAAAGTATATTTATCTCACTGACATATAATACTAGCCCTGATGTGCTTGGGGTCACAATACATATTCTGCAGATACTCAAACAACTCCCAGTTTACCGAAATAGTTTCAGTACAGACCTGCAAACTGACGTAAATAAATCAGTACACAGATGTGCAGACACGAAATCATCTCTGTGCAAGTAAAGCATAGCACAGCCAACAGGCCCACTCACAGAATAAAGCAATCGACGTGCGCCAACCACCGGTCACGTGACGGCCCAGCATGTTATCAACAGACCCCGTGAAGGGACGCGGCCGTCAGCTCTCAAACCAAGACTGAGACGGCGAATTGACTTTGATACTTGACACCTGACAAATTCCAATCAAAATACGAGTAAACCTTGACACCGATTCAGACGCTCCCAGTGCAGGCACAGCCGCGAGCCGCCGCCGGACGCAGGTGAAATTTGCTTCTGTTTTCGAATAAGGTGAACAATCTCTGTTATAACAACATCTCAGAAGTACAAGGTGCGCTCACGCCTGACTCATACGCGAGACACCTCCGAGCAGCACTTATCTTTACCGCTGATGACAGAATATCACAGGCTGCTTTTCCCATAACAGAACATATGAGATGCATTCAGTCGTGCCTACCCTGACAATGCACCGACGCGGATTCTTCAAGTATTTGCTGCAATAAATAATTATAAAAAGCCTTGTTATTAAGCTGTTTTTAAACGTTTAAAGTTGTTATAAATAGAATCTAAGTGTTGTTACAGTAGTGGAAGTGTCAGTGAAGCACAAAAGAAGATTAAGCGGGGTAAAAAGCGTATTTTTGTTCTCGCGCCTCTGGCACGAATACTAGGCATAATTTCAAGCGCACGAATCGTAAGTAAGCAGTGAATTAAACTTATAGGTAAACATTTCCAGTTGGTATAAATATAATATAATTGTTAAAGAACATTAAACGGGATAAGAAGTTTATTTTCTTCTCGCATCTATAGCACGGATTTTAGACTTAATTTCACGCGCGATTATCGTAAGTATACAGTCAGTTAAACTTATATCTAATCACAAGTTTTTTTCATTCAGTACTCTTTCAATTTATTTATATCTGCCTGAATAGTTTGTAGGGTTCTTTGTTTACGTTTTAGTCAGCACTTAAATCAGGTTAAAAGATTTCTGTTTTTGCCATGATTGAGAAGTGCGTGACATGCCGTAGGATCGTTAGTTCCAGGGTGTGGTGTGATGGATGCTGTAGTTTCTTTCATTGAGGCGAATGTAGTGGCGTGGGAAATGGGGACATAAATGAGGCTCACGAGTGGTAATGTAGGATCTGCAGTAGAGATAGGAAAATATTGGAACAGTAAGGGAAAATTTCAGTTTTTTAAGCTAAGACAAGGCAAGGGAGGATCTAGATAGGTTAAAGATGGAGAAGGGTGAACAAAGGTGGGAAGTGGCACAGGTAATGTGGGAAACAGACAAAGGAGAGCATCAGACAGCTTTGTCATAAATCTTGAAAATAGATTTGGCCTGTTGGCTCAGTCGGAATCGGATAAGCCTCATGTAGCTGAAGCTGTAGAAAGCGCACAACAAGCTTTCAAGCACTTGAAAAAGGTAGAGAAATTTGTAAAGAGAAAGAAAGTTCTGTTGTTAGGTAGCTCCCATGGTGGAGGTGTTGGCCAACTACGTCAGGAAAATCTAGGTCCAGAGTATCAGGTCACAAACTTTTTCAAGCCTAGCGCAGATCTGGGTCAGTTAACAGAGGATGTAGGTTCTTTATGCAAGGATTTCACAAAGGAGGATGCCGTGGTTATAGTGGGTGGTCCGGGAAATAGCACTGACAGGGACTCTGTATTTTCCATAGAGAGTGACCTGGTGAAGACAGCATCAGCAACGAAGCATAAAAGTGTGGGATTTGTGACTGTGTTGAGACGCCATGATCGGCCTCATTTGAACTCTACTGTCAAGAGAGTGATCTTGGAGTTGGAGTGGCTGCTTAAGACGGATATAGGGTCCCATAATGGTTTGATTCCTGTGGATGCTCTCGGTAGGTGGAACTACACTAGGCATGGTCCTCACCTCAGTAGGAAAGGTAAGGGAAAACTGTCTGGGTTGATTGCAGAAAGTGTAAGGGAGGGCACTGTCACAAGTGGTAAAATACCAGTGGTCACAGGTGTCAGAGGGATGCTGTTTTTAGGATAGGGAAGGGGGAAAGAAAACGAGTTTTAAGAGAGATTGTGAGGCACACTCAATTTGAGAAAACAGATGAACAGGAGTCAGATTTTAGCATACAGTCTCCATTTAAGCAATGTTTAACGGAAAGTAATCAGAAACTGCCAGCTCATCTTCGCCAAAGCAGTTACAATACCATTAGTACGCAGTATCAGTTATCTTTATTACACCAAGGCATTCTGGGACTCAGAAATAAAGTTGATGAACTACTCATTTGTTTTGATGAAACGAATTCAGCTAACCAAATTGAAATAATCTGCCTCTGTGAACATCAAGTGACTACTGGCAGAGATGTTAGACATTTCAGGATTTAAGCTAGCTTCCTAATTCTGCAGAGTAGATATGGATGGAGGAGGAGTTGCCACATTTATTAAAAACTGGCATAATTTCAAGAACATTGACATTAATAAATTCTGTTTAGAGCAGCATCTAGAATCATGTGCAATAGAAGCAGAGTTCCATAACAGATCCCATATAATAGTAACTACTTGCCAAACACCTGCAGGAAATCATAATCTGTTCGTAAATTATCTAGAAGCGCTTTTGGGTTATTTAACAGGAAGAAACAAAGAAATTTTGATTGCTGGTGACTTTAATACAGATTTTCTAATGCAGTCTTCCAGTAAACATTTACTGCAGTTAGTAATGTTGTCTTTCAATCTAACTCACACTGTAAACTTTCCACCTAGTATCACGAAATCCTCAAGGACAGCCATTGATAACATTTTTATAGACAAATCAAAGGAAAAAAATCATATCATAAAACCTGTAATAAATAAACAATCAGATCATGACATGCAGCTCCTTGTTTGACATGTAAATTCGAAGCAGATTATCAAGACTGCTAAATATGAGTACAGGAGAGTAGACAATCAACAAAACATTGAGAACTGCTCAAAGGTATGAACTGGAAACATGTTTATAGTGCTAATGACATGAATGAAAAATTTGAAGCATTCATGAACAATGTCAGTACCATGTTCGAAAATTGTTTTTCTCTAAAAGTTACCCAAATTAAACAGAAGTCTATACTAAAACCATGGATTACACAAGGGATAAAGATTTCCTCTAAGACAAAAAGGAAAATGTATCTGTCAACCAAGAATAGTTACAATGCTGATGATTTAGATAAATACAAGGAATTATGTAAAATATTAAAAAAGTAATTCAGACATCTAAACAAATGCACTATGAGGAGAAGGTAGCAATGTCAGGGAACAAAATAAAAACAATATGGGATGTAGTGAGGGAGGAGACTGGTAGAACCAGAAAGAAACAGGAGCAATCAGCATTAAGGGTAGATGACACATTAGTAATCGATTGGCATACTGAGGCAAATCTATTTAACAAGTACTTTATATCCATTACTGATAGAATTGGATTGTCAGGATCAATAAATAAGGCCCTTGAATATCTGAAAGTAGGCATTACAAATAGCTTCACATACATGAGGATGTCGCTCACTTCACCAGAAGAAATAACTTCAATAGTAAAATCTTTAAAAATAAAGCATTCTAGTGGTTATGATGAAATATCAACAAAGTTAATTAAGGTATGTTCTTGTGAGTTTAGTACAATTCTAAGTTACTTATGTAACCAGTCAATTATAATTGGGACATTTCCTGACTGGCTAAAATATGCAGATGTTAAGCCTCTATTCAAGAAAGGGGATAAAGAGATACCATCTTACTACAGACTGATTTCACTTTTGCCAGTTTTCTTAAACATTTTTGAAAAAGTTATGTACAAACAGCTTCTCAACAATCTGATCACAAGTGACATATTATAAAGAACACAGCTTGGATTTCTGAAGGGTTCTGACACTGAGAAGGCTATTTACACCTACAGTGAAAATGTGCTTAATTCATTAAATAACAAATTACAAGCAGCAGGTATTTTCTGTGATTTGTCAAAGGCATTTGATTTGGTGAACCACAACATCCTTTTAAATAAATCAGAATTCTATGGTGTTACAGACAGTGCTGCAAAATGGTTCAAGTCATACCTCGCTAACAGGAAACAAAGGGTGCCAGTGCAAGGGACTAGTGAATTAAGTCATCAGTCATCATCAGTATGGGAAGAAATTACATGTGGTGTCCCACAAGGATCCATCTTTGCGCCATTGCTATTTTTTGTGTACATTAACGATCTCTCATCAGTTACACTGCCAAAAGCAGAGTTCGTTTTGTTGGCAGATAACACAAGTATTGCTATAAATAGTATGTCGACTGTAGTTCTGGAAAGATCTTCTAATGATATTTTCACGGATATTAATAAATGGTTTAAAGCCAACTCACTGACATCAAACTTCGAGAAGACTCACTATATTAAATTCAGAACCTGTAAGAGGTTTCCACCCAGCATATGTATAATATATGTAGAAGAGCAGATAGAAGAGGTTGACAGTCTTAAATTCCTAGGATTACAACTTGATAATAAATTCAGTTGGGAGGAGCACACCACAGAACTGCAGAAACGCCTTAACAAATCTGTATTTGCAATTCGAGTGTTAGGATACAAAATGAAAAAGCTTGCATACTTTGCCTATTTTAATTCCATAATGATATATGGTATAATATTTTGGGGCAACTTTTCAAGTCAAACAAAAGTTTTCAGAGTCCAAAAGCGTGTAAACGTATTATTTGTGGAGTAAATTCACAGACATCCTGTAGAAACCTCTTCAAAGAACTGGGTATACTAACTACTGCTTCTCAGTACATTTACTCCTTAACGAAATTTGTCCTAAATAATATATCTCTGTTTCCAACAAACAGATTAGTTCATATATACGATATCAAGAACAAAAATGATCTGCACAAGGACTTAAAAGCACTTACTGTTGCTGTAACTAAGGCAGTTCTGTTTCTACATGGATTGCAGAAGGTGATGGGTATGTCTTTCGCTGACTTTGGCTCAGTTCCGACTTAAATTTGAACGATCACATGCGGAAAACTGTAAAAATGGGAGCATTTGCAAGATGTGTAGAGTGTGACTAAAACGACATTGGAATTTTACTGTAGCAGCTAGGTTCAGGAAAGGTGACTCGTTTCGAGATATGAGAGTTCCAGATATGTGAATTGTGGTTGTAATCTTTAAAGCAATTGTCAATAGGATCCAATGCAGGTATGTGCTTGAATGAAATGACCCGATCCCAAATCATGGACATCATTTCTAGCGCATAGCGTAACACTAGAGAACTGAGAAGGTAGTGTACATTTTCTTACGATCTCAATAGGCACATCATGTGCCATTGCTGCTTGTGTTCCTTCTCAAACATACCACGTTCCATAGCAAAATCACTTTCAAATAGCGGTAACTTTATCACGAGGTTGCATTGTGACTATGTGTTGATCTGATAAAACACATACCTACGATCACCGTCACGGTATTTTTCTGGAAAAGAAACACTTCATTCAGAGGCAATGTCATGCCTAGATGCGTAAAGCAGGTATAGTTTTCAACATGGAGGCTTGTGTGCACCTGCAGAACCATGATCCCTTGTGACAGTAACATGCAGTAGTGGTTGGGATCGGGTTGTTTTACCTTCTGATCGATCACGTCTCCCTTTCTCAGACACAGTGGTAGCACTCGCAAGAAAAATCTAAGAGATATGTCCACCTGTCGTTGATTTTCGGTCAGTACTATGTCGTACCATAGCCAATCAACTATTGACCAAGTATTATACACTACATGAAGATGATGTGCTACAGACGCGAAATTTAACCGACAGGAACAAGATGCTGCGATATGCAAATGATCAGCTTGTTACAGAATTTACAAAATGTTGGCGCCGGTGGCGACACCTAACCCGTGCTGACATGTATAAAGTTTCCAACCTGTTTCGCATACACAAACACCAGTTGACCGGCGTTGCCTAATGAAACGTTGTTGTGATGCCTCGTGTAAGGAGGAAAATGCGTACCATCAAGTTTCCGACTTTGATAAAGGTCGGATTGTAGTCTGTCGCGATTGCGGTTTATCGTATCGCGACATTGCTGCTCGCATTGGTCGAGCTCCAAAGACAGTTAGCAGAATATGGAATCGGTGGGTTCAGGAGGGTAAAACAGAACGCCGTGCTGGATCCCAATGGCCTCGTATCACTAGCAGTCGACATGACAGGCATCGTATCTGCATGGATGTAACGGATCGTGCAGCCACGTCTCGAGCCCTGAGGCAACAGATGGGAACTTTTAAAAGATAACAACCATCTGCACAAACAGTTCCACGAGGTTTGCAGCAGCATGGTCTATCAGCTAGGAAACCATGGCTGCGGTTACCCTTGACGCTGCACCACAGACAGGAGCGCCTGCGATGGTGTACTTAACGACGAGCCTGGGTGCACGAATGGCAAAACTTCATTTTTTCGGATGAATCCAGGTTCTGTTTACAGCATCATGGTAGTCGCATCCGTGTTTGGCGCCATCGCGGTGAACGCACGTTGGAATCGTGTATTCGTCATCGCAATACTGGCGTATCACCTGGAGTGATCGTATGGGGTGCCATTGGTTACACGTCTCGGTCACCTCTTGTTCGTATTGACGGCACTTTGAACTGTGGACATTAACATTTCAGGTGTGTTACGACCCAAGGCTCTACCCTTCATTCAGCCGGACGCGGTGGTCTCGCGGTTCTAGGCGCCCAGTTCGGAACCACGCGACTGCTACGGTCGCAGGTTCGAATCCTGCCTCAAGCATGGATGTGTGTCATGTCCTTAGGTTAGTTAGGTTTAAGCAGTTCTAAGAGACTGATGACCACAGATGTTAAGTCCCATAGTGCTCAGAGCCTTTTGAACCATCTACCCTTCATTCGATCCCAGCGAAACTCTACATTTCAGCAGGATAATGCACGAGTGCATGATGCAGGTCCCGTACGGGCCTTTCTAGATACAGAAAATGTTCGACTGCTGCCCTGGCCAGTACATTCTCCAGATCTCTCACCAATTGAAAACGTCTGGTTAATGGCGAGTGAGCAACTGGATCGTAACAATACGCCAGTCACTACTCTTGATGGACTGTGGTATCGTGTTGAAGCTGCATGGGCAACTGTACCTGCACACGCCATCCAAGCTCTGTTTGACTCAATGCCCAGGCGCATCAAGGCCGTTATTACTGCCAGAGGTGGTTTTTCTGGGTTCTGATTTCTCATTATCTATGCACACAATTTGCGTGAAAATGTAATCACATGCTAGTTCTAGTATAACGTATTTGTCCAATGAATACCCGTATTCATCTGCATTTCTTCTTGGTGTAGCAATTTTAATGGCCAGTAGTGTACTTAGTAGTAGGGGATGCGCTATATGTTCGCATTTCACCATCAGGTTTATAAAGTATGTGTTTGTGGAAATGAAATGACTACGTCCAGTCCTAAGGAGGATCTGGATTTGACTTGGAGTACTGTGACAGCGAAGGGAATAGTAATACTGTTCGATTGAGACCTCGATCGTAAAATTTCATTGTAAGTATAATGATAAATCATATATGTGACCGGTTTTCTAGAATGACACCTTGTATGCATGGCCTGTGGTGGGAACGATCCACGTTTCCTGTTAACGGCAGCAGTTGTCAAATGCAGATACCTGCTGGAGTGTAGGAATGTATATGAGATAACTTTGCCGTCATCTTGGTTACCGAATAGCGAACTAATACATACTATGTCTTGGGTGGCTTTCGTGACCAAGTGGATATTTGAGAAGATTGTGTATGGAGGTGCGTAACGCTGGATCTTTTGTCAGCTGTCAAGTATGAAAGTCAATACGCCGCCTCATTCTTGAGGGCAGCTGTGCATGGTTTGACAGCTGACGACTGTGTCACTTTACAGTGGCTGCCGCTAACATCCTGTGCGGTCGAGTAGATAGGGGTGGTGCACATTGATTGCAATATTGTCTGAGGGTGCCTGTTGGCTGAGCTATGCTTAATTTGGGCAGTCTACGAGTTGATTTCGGGTCTGCACATCTGTGTACTGAAATATTTTCTAGCAGTTTGCAGGTATGTACTGAAATTATTTCGGTGAATTAGGAGGTGTCTGCGTGTCTGCAGACTGTGTATTGTGACCCGAAATGCATCAGGGTTACTGTTTTGCGTCAGTGAGATAAATATACTCTATCCCTAAATAAAGTGTTCCAAAATAAATAGAATACACTCCTCCCTTACTCTCCTCAACAGCCTAGCACAGGCGTAGCCATTTTCATGCCATTTTTCCTCTATAGATCACCATCTTGGGTTATCTCACAGGAGGGATTATAGCACTCTCTGGTGGTGGTATTGTGTACTAGCTCAGTAGGACTCTAGATCTTGTGATGGAGAGACTGCCTTCAAAATAAAGACTCATGTCCGGCACAGGCAGAGTTGTTTTCCGCCCATTTTCCCCCACCCCAGACCGCCATCTTGGATTATGTCACAGGAGGGATGACAGACCCTCTAGAGTCAGTGTTGTGTACTAGGTCAGTTGGAGTCCAGATCTCGTTGTGGAGACTCTTCCTGCAAAATAAAAACTCATGTTTAGCACAGGCCGAGTCGTTTTCCTGCTATTTACCCTCACCACATTGGTTAACGCCATGAAACAGACGATATCACTCGCTTGTGGTGGTACTGTGTACCAGACCCAGACCTTGTGGTGAACATACAGTTTGACGCCATATTGGATAACAGTACTTGAGTCATCACCTGACATCATGGCCGCCATCTTTGACAAGAGCGCGCTCTGGTGGTGTCGCTGTGTACTAGTTCAGTTGGAGTTAGGACCTCGTGGTGAACATGTTGGATGCTGATGCTGCTACTAATGTTTTAAATAATGAGTTTTGCATGATTTGGACAGTTGACAATGAGCAAACACAATGGGAGGGTCTCCTAGAGGGATTATTATTTTGACAATTTACGAGTTGTTTGACTCTCTGGACATAAATTATTGCATTATTTACGAGAGGTTTGCATGTCTGTAGGCTGGACAATGCTTTTTTTTGACATTTTACAATTAGCAAACGCGTGTTTAGATCATTATACATGAGTTATGTAGGAGTAGTTTGCAGGTCTGTTGCTGTGGGGCATGTCAGAGAGTGTGTTATTTGTCACTGCAATAAAAATACTCCATCCTTCAATAAATACCTCCAAAACAAATAAAGTACACTCCTTGCTCTGTTCACCAGCCCAGTGCAGGCAGAGTCCTTTTCCAAGCAATCCCTATGAGGAGGTGGCGGCCAGATGACTTAGGTTAGTGATATGAGCTTTGTTTCTGTAATTTCCTTAGGTTGGTAGCGAAAGCCCAAGTAACCTTTCATTACTACCTAAATTCAAACTTGGCACCAGTTCGTAGGAAGAGGTGCTGGTCAGATGACTTTGGTTAATATGGGTAGGCCAAGTGGCTCATCACCCTGCGATTTTCTTAGCTTAGCAGAGATAACTGTGGTGTGGAGCATTATACTGTTGGATTTGAACTTCTCGTCATTTTCTGTGGGGTGGGAGCCAAGGGGGGTTAGGTAAGTGGAGGTAGCCCAATTGACCTTCTTCCCACTAAAATAGATGCTTCCCTCCAAAATCGGCTGTCTTGAATGACGTCATGACCACTGTCCTTGATGACATCATGTACTGTTGCCAAGTCTTCATGCCGCCATCTTGGATGACAGCATCGCCGCCACCGTTGGTACATCTGGCAACAGTGGAATGTTGGATGATGTCCTTGTTGCCCCACTACTAACACTGAGGAAGGTATCAGTGATCATCAGTCTGTGACAGAATCTATGACGACCTGTCCTACAAGGCACCTTAAGAAAGGTACGAAGATATATTTGCTGAGCTAGTGCGACAGTATACGAATTTCAGAAAATCTTAGCAGTCAGCTACAAATATTCGGTGATTATTACTAAGATGTGGAGAATAATTTTAAAAAATTCGAAGTCATCGTTCAATATGCCCTAGAGAGGTGTGTTCGGAGTAGGCGAGTAAGGTTTTAAGGTTTAAACTCATGGGAAAGATCCAATACGTTTAATAGGCGAGTTCGAAAAGCACTACGTAAAAAAAGAGCACTTCATTTCAGATTCAAGAAAAGTAAAAACCTAGCTGACAAAGAAAAGCTGAATGAAGCGGAAGTGAGGTTAAGGATAGAAATGAGAGAAGCGTTGAATGAATTTGAAAGTAAGACGTTGTCAACCGAGCTGACTAAAAGCCCTAAGAGATTATTGTCGTATATAAAATCAATCAGTGGGTCAAAATCATCTATTCATTCTCTCAGCGACCACACCGGCACCGAAATGGAAGACAACAGAGAGAGAAGGCCGAAATACTGAATTCGGTCTTCCGCAGTTGTTTCACGGCGAAAGATCGTAACACTTTCCCTCCTTTCAATGTCGAAATGGCAGATATTGAAATAACCGATCACAGAATTGAAAAGCTGATATAATCGCTTAGTAGTGGAAAGGTTTCAGAACCAGATGAAATATTTATAAGATTCTATAAAGATAACACCAAAGAACTTACTCCCCTTCCAGCAGCAATTTATCGTAGATGGCCTGACCAATGAATGGTAGCTAATGACTGGAAAAAGGGCAGATCATTACCTATCTTAAGAAAGGCCGTAAGTCAGATCAACACAGTTATAGTCCTATAATGTTGACGTCAGTCCGTTGTAGAATTGTGGAACATGTTTTATGCTACAGAATTAAGACGTTCTTGAAAAATGAACAGTTACTCCATAAAAAATCAACATGTATTCCACAAACAGAGATCCTGCGATACTCAGCTCACTCTGTTCCTCCACGAGATCCACCGCGCAGTGAAAACGGTGCTCAGGTTGATGTCGTGTTCCTTGACTTCGGTAAAGTATTTGACACCGTCGCGCATTTCCGTTTAGTGAAAAAAATACGAGCTTACGGAACATCGGAGCAGACCTGCGACTCGATTCAAGACTTTCTTGCAGACAGAACTCAACACGTCCCTCTTAAAGGAACTAAATCGACAGATCTTAAGGTAATATCCAGAGTACCACAGGGAGGTCTAATAGGACCGTTGCTGTTCACAATATATATAAATGATCCAGTAGAAAGCGTCGGATGCTCTTTAAGGCTATTCGCAGATGATGCAGTTGTTTACACCAAAGTAGCAACGCCAGAAGATAATAAGAATTTCAAGAATGACCTGCAGAGAACTGATGAATGGTGCCGACTCTGGCAGTTGACCCAGAACGTAAATAAAAATATCATATTGGACATGCATAGGACAATAAATCCACTACTGTACAGCTACACTATTGATGGCAAATATCTACGAGTAATCATCCAGAGTGACATGAAGAGGAATGACCATATGAAACAGATAGTGGAAAAAGCAGACAGCAGTCTCATATTCATCGAAAGAATCTTAAGGAAATGTAACTCATCCACGAAAGAAGTGGTTTATAAGGCGCTTGTTCTCCAGATTCTTGAGTATTGTTCATCTAGCTAGGATAACTATCAGGTGGGACTGTTAGAGGAGATAGAGAAGATCCAACGAAGAGCGACGCGTTTCTTCACGGTATCGTTTAGCTGGCGAGAGAGGGTTACGCAGATGCTAAACAAACTCCACTGGCAGACATTACAATGGAGACGATGTGCATCACGGAGAGATTTATTATTGAAATTTGGGGACAGCACTTTTCAGGAAGAGTCAGACAACATATTACTTCCCCACAGATTCATCACGCTTATTGATCACGAAGAGAAAATTCGATAAATTAGAACTAATACAGATGCTGAACGACGATCAGTCTTCCCAAGCACTATTGGAGGGTGGAACAGGGTTGGAGGGATTAGATACTGGTACCGAAAGTATCCTCCACCACACACCATTCGAGCAGCTCTAGGCCCTACAGTCTGGAACTGGGCGACCGCTACGGTCGCAGGTTCGAATCCTGCCTCGGACATGGATGTGTATGATGTCCTTAGGATAGTTAGGTTTAAGTAGTTCTAAGTTCTAAGGGACTGATGACCTTGGCAATTAAGTCCCATAGTGCTCAGAGCCATTTGAACCATTTGAACCACACGCCATTGGGTGGCTTGCGGAGTATGATGTAGATTTGGATCTAGTCAAAAGAGTATTGGGTAATATCAGCAGCAAAGCAAGATGGAGTAACAGGAGAAGGACAAGTTGAGTAGGAAGGAAGGCCAGACAATCAGTGTGAACAGTTAGGTGATAGAGTTCTTCTTAACACAGTCGATACCAAATCATCGTCGACAAGAATAGTTCATTTATACATACCGACGTCGTAAGCAGACGATGAAGAGGTAGAGAATGTGTGTGACTCTTCTAGACATGGGAAATATTCTGTTCAATAGTCACAGGAGGAAGAGGTGTACTTGGAAAGACTGGGAGATGCGGCTAGTTTTCTGCTTTACAGGGTGGTCCTTTGATAGCGACCGGGCCAAATATCTCACGAAATAAGCATCAAACGAAAAAACCACAAAGAAAGAAGCTTGTCTAGCTTGAAACCGGATGGGGCTATGGTTGGCCCGCTAGATGGAGCTGCCATAGGTCAAACGGATATCAACTGCGCTTTTTCAAAATAGGAACCCCCATTTTTTATTACATACTCGTGTACTACGTAAAGAAATATAAACGTTACAGTTGACCCACTTTTTTCACTTTGTGATAGATAGTGCTGTAATAGTCACAAACGTATAAGTACATGGTATCACGCAACATTCCGCCAATGCGGACGGTATTTGCTTCGTGATACACTACCTCTGTTTAAATGGGCCGTTTACCAATTACAGAAAAGGTCGACATCGTGTTGATGTATGGCTACTGTGATCAAAATGCCCAACAGGCGTGTGGTATGTATGCTGTTCGGTATCTTGGACGACATCATCCAAGTGTCCGGACGGTTCGATGGATACACTCCTGGAAATGGAAAAAAGAACACATTGACACCGGTGTGTCAGACCCACCATACTTGCTACGGACACTGCGAGAGGGCCGCACAAGCAATGATCACACGCACGGCACAGCGGACACACCAGGAACCGCGGTGTTGGCCGTCGAATGCCGATAGTTGCGCAGCATTTGTGCACCGCCGCCGTCAGTGTCAGCCAGTTTGCCGTGGCATCCGGAGCTCCATCGCAGTCTTTAACACTGGTAGCATGCCGCGACAGCGTGGACGTGAACCGTATGTGCAGTTGACGGACTTTGAGCGAGGGCGTATAGTGGGCATGCGTGAGGCCGGGTGGACGTGCCGCCGAATTGCTCAACACGTGGGGCGTGAGGTCTCCACAGTACATCGATGTTGTCGCCAGGTGTCGGCGGAAGGTGCACGTGCCCGTCGACCTGGGACCGGACCGCAGCGACGCACGGATGCACGCCAAGACCGTAGGATACTACGAAGTGCCGTAGGGGACCGCACCGCCACTTCCCAGCAAATTAGGGACACTGTTGCTCGTGCGGTATAGGCGAGGACCATTCGCAACCGTCTCCATGAAGCTGGGCTACGGTGCCGCACGCCGTTAGGCCGTCTTCCGCTCACGCCCCAACATCGTGCAGCTCGCCTCCAGTGGTGTCGAGACAGGCGTCAATGGAGGGACGAATGGAGACGTGTCGTCTTCAGCGATGAGAGTCGCTTCTGCCTTGGTGCCAATGATGGTCGTATGCGTGTTTGGCGCCGTGCAGGTGAGCGCCACAATCAGGACTGCATACGACCGAGGCACACAGGGCCAACACCCGGCATCATGGTGTGGGGAGTGATCTCCTACACTGGCCGTACACCTCTGGTGATCGTCGAGGGGACACTGAATAGTGCACGGTACATCCAAACCGTCATCGAACCCATCGTTCTACCATTCCTAGACAGGCAAGGGAACTTCCTGTTCCAACAGGACAATGCACGTCCGCATGTATCCCGTGCCACCCAACGTGCTCCAGAAGGTGCACGTCAACTACCCTGGCCAGCAAGATCTCTATGTGCCTGTGGTCCTGTCAGTGTGATCATGTGATGTATCTGACCCCAGGAGTGTCAATAAAGTTTCCCCTTTCTGGGACAATGAATTCACGGTGTTCTTATTTCAATTTCCAGGAGTGTAGTTACGTTATTTCAGGAAACAGGAAGTGTTCAGCCACATGTGAAACGTCAACAGCGACCTGCAACAAATGATGATCTACCAAGTAAGTGTTTTAGCTGCAGTCAAAGCTATTCTGTACATCAGTAGCAGACAAATTGCGCCAGAATCGGGAATCTCAATAACGTCGGTGTTGAGAATGCTGCACCAGCATCGGTTGCACCCGTACCATATTCCTATGCACCAGGAATTGCATGGCGACGAGTTTGAACGTAGTGTTCAGTTCTGTCAATGGGCACAAGAGAAATTATGGGACAATTACAGATTTCACCAACAGCTGTAACGTAAACCTGCATAATATGCGCTATTGGGCAACGGAAAATTCACGATGGCAGCCATAATTGGAGCTTCAGCGACCTTGGCGGGTTAATGTATGGTGCAGAATTATGGGAGGATGAATAACTGGCTCCCATTTTATCGATAGCAATCAAACAGCGTAATGTAAGCTGATTTCCTTCGTAATGTTTTACCGATGTTACTACAAGATGTTTCACTGCATGACAGAATGGCGATGTACTACCAACATGATGCATGTCCGGCACATAGCTCACGTGCGGTTGAAGCGGTATTGAATAACATATGTCATGACAGGTGGATTGGTCGTTGAAGCGCCGTACTATGGCCCACACATTCACCGCCTCTGACGTCCCCGGATTTCTGTCTGTGGGCAGAGGTGAAGGATATTTGCTATCATGATCCACCGACAACGCCTGACGACATGCGTCAGCTCATTGTCAATGTATGGGCGAACATTACGGAAAGCGAACTACTCGCTGTTGTGAGTAATGTGGTTATATGTATTGCCAAATGCATTGAGGTTGACGGACATCATTTTGAGGATGTATTGTATTAATTTCGTATTTACTACGCTGTAACAGCAAGCGTTCTGAGAAATGATAAGTTCACAAAGGTACACTCGACAGCAAAAAAAAGTGGGTTACGTCCTGAATTCCAACGTGTAGGCTGCACCTGAATGTATGCAACCAACATAGCTTATCTGTGGTGCACCGTCCACAGTACAGTCGTTGTAAGACACATAGTGGGTCCCTCTAGAGACTACTTGAGAACACCAGTCTTTATGACAGTCTGTCCAGATGTAAAGTAACACCACGATAGTACAGAAGAGATCAGACTGTCCTTAAAGTTTGTAAACTAAACTTGATTACAATAAGCGACATTTCAAACGTTATGGGACAACTAATTTTGTCGCATACATCGTTCAGTAATCCTTATGCACAATTAAATATTTGATAAAATATATAGATTTATAAAGTTGTATGGCAATTGGAAACAAGTTCTTTGCTGTCTAAAAGCTTTAACCAACACATGCTGAACGTCGTTCAACGTTGAACAGGCAGTGGTTTCGCATCAACTTTATGTAATACTGTTGTTGTTGTCTTCAGTCCTGAGACTGGTTTGATGCAGCTATCCATGCTACTCTGTCCTGTGCAAGCTTCTTCATCTCCCAGAACCCACTGCAACCTACATCCTTTTGAATCTGCTTAGTGTAGTCATCTCTTTGTCTCCCTCTACGATTTTTACCCTCTACGCTGCCCTCCAATACTAAATTGGTGATCCCTTGATGCCTTAGAACATATCCTACCAACCGATCCCTTCTTCTGGTCAAGTTGTGCCACAAACTTCTCTTCTATCCAATCCTATTCAATACCTCCTCATTAGTTATGTGATCTACCCATCTAATCTTCAGCACTCTTCTGTAGCACCACATTTCGAAAGCTTCTATTCTCTTCTTGTCCAAACTATTTATCGTCCATGTTTCACTTCCATACATGGCTACACTCCATACAAATACTTTCAGAAATGACTTCCTGACCCTTAAATCTAGACTCGATGTTAACAAATTTCTCTTCTTCAGAAACGCTTTCCTTGCCATTGCCAGTCTACATTTTATATCCTCTCTAGTTCGACCATCATCAGTTATTTTGCTCCCCAAATAGCAAAACTCCTTTGCTCCTTTAAGTGTCTCATTTCCTAATCTAATTCCCTCAGCATCACCCGACTTCATTCTACTACATTCCATTATCCTCGTTTTGCTCTTGTTGATGTTCATCCTATATCCTACTTTCAAGACACTATCCATTCCGTTCAACTGCTCTTCCAAGTCCTTTGCTGTCTCTGACAGAATTACAATGTCATCGGCGAACCTCAAAGTTTTTATTTCTTGTCCATGGATTTTAATACCCACTCCAAACTTTTCTTTTGTTTCCTTTACTGCTTGCTCAATATACAGATTGAATAACATCGGGGAGAGACTACAACCCTGTCTCACTCCTTTCCCAACCACTGCTTCCCTTTCATGTCCCTCGACTCTTATAACTGCCATCTGGTTTCTGTACAAATTGCAAATAGCCTGTCGCTGTCTATATTTTACCCCAGCCACCTTCAGAATTTTAAAGAGAGTATTCCAGTCAACATTGTCAAAAGCTTTCTCTAAGTCTACAAATGCTAGAAACGTAGGTTTGTCCTTCCTTAATCTAGCTTCTAAGATAAGTCGTAGGGTCAGTATTGCCTCACGTGTTCCAACATTTCTACGAAATCGAAACTGATATTCCCCGAGGTCGGCTTCTACTAGTTTTTCCATTCGTCTGTAAAGAATTCGCGTTAGTATTTTGCAGCTGTGACTTATTAAACTGATAGTTCGGTAATTTTCACATCTGTCAACACCTGCTTTCTTTGGGATTGGAATTATTATATTCTTCTTGAAGTCTGAGGGTATTTCGCCTGTCTCATACATCTTGCTCACCAGATGGTAGAGTTTTGTCAGGAATGGCTCTCCCAAGGCCGTCAGTAGTTCCAATGGAATGTTGTCTACTCCGGGGGCCTTGTAATACTAACCAGTTAAAAGAAAACGTGATTGACGGCGGCAAGCACTCTACGGAAATCCCAACATTAACAGCGAATCACAAGTAATATCATTGTTCACATTACTCATCAACAGTTAGTTGTACACAAAGTTGTCCTTTAAGTGACATGACCAACGTCTTCTTTCTGGAACCGGATGCAAACCCATAACGCAAAGCCATTGTTAACAAAGCAAAGCTTTGTGCCTTATCGAAACTCGATCACTAGGCAGAAAGAGACTTCAAATATTGACTTTTGCATCAGTATCAGTTATCAAGTCTCAACTTGAACGTAATTGACGATAGTATTTGAACGAAACCAGGAACCCTAACATAACAATTATCTTCTTGATAATTAACCTCGGAAGACGATATATATTGTTGCATTGTCAAGAAACAAAGGCTGCACATGTTTAAAATTGAAATGCCATCATGTAATGCTGGTGACAAGGATGCGAACCCAGCACCTAATCGGATTGTTGAGTAAGTACGTAAAATCAAAATGTACATATCTTAGTTTGTCACCAGTAGTGAGGTTGGAACCTTAAATGATGACTGAAGTCGTATTGCCGGACCGGGATTCGAACCCGCCGCCTACCGCCGTCGTTGTCTAACCAGGAACAGACGAGAAATGTCCAATGTTGCTCCATCATTAGCGAGATGTGCGGACTTTTAACTAGAAATAAGGCGACGAAAACGTCTACGTTGACTGAGAGTCGAACGCCGCACACATGGTATTGAAGACACGTTAATAATTAAATACTTATTCAGTAGTAGCTAGGAGTAGCATGTTTAGTTTGCAACCCTTAAGGCATTTCTCATCACTAGTAACGTGTTGCCTTATATCTGCGATATCATGGTGTTAATTTACAAGTGGATTGACTGCCGTAAAAAGCAATGTTCTCTAGTTGTCGTGTATCACTGAGATGTAAATGAAGTGTCTCAGCAGAAAGTAATTTCCGTCGTGCAGCACCTGTTGTTTCAGAAACACTGAGTGCATGTTATAAGTGCACAAAGCGTGTATTATATACTACGTATATACTATTATTTGGAGAAGCTGCCGCCAAACCTGTTTACTTTTACATTCCGCTTAGTTGTCGTGGTTGAATACACGTTTTCGTAATGCTACATCTAATGTATAGCGCCTACAGGAATGAATAGTTTCCTGCGTCATGCTATTGCTAGCTAGGTGAAATATTTTGTGGTAGCTATGTTTAAAATGAATGTATTTTTGAACGTATTGTTCGTCAAATATTTAAATGAATCGTCAACAGTGGGTGTGCCTGCAAATGTTATAGCATAATAGCTGTAGCTGCGTTAGTTTTTACTACAGACTTCGGTAGGTTAGGTGTACCTTTTGATCCTTCAAGGGGTGATCATGGCCTTGCGGCCCGGGTCCGAACTAGCTGCGGCTCGCGAGCTACGGGCGAGCCAGGCTGGCCGAGGCGAGATGTAAGTGAGCGAGTTGGCGGTGGCGTTGGTGGGCCAACAGCCCAGGACGAGCCAGGACGGCTGCGTCGCATGCCTCTGCCTCTGCCGCTCCGTTTGACGTAGATGGGTTTACCTCCTCTCCTGGCATCAGTATAAGAGCGGCAAGCAGAAATACATATCAGGCTGTCTGCCGTAATAGCTCACTGGGAGAAGTCTATTTGAGATAGAATCGTCACACTCATCGAAGAAGGAGGATGTTCCATCAAAGAAGCTTGCAGATGGTACGGCGTACCACATACCACTGCAACGAGATGGTGGAGGATCTGCCTTGAAAGAGGCACCACCAACAGGGCTCCTGGCTCAAGCAGGAAGAGAGTGAGCTCACGGCAGGAAAACGGGGACCTGTTGTCTAGGAACAGAGAAAATCCCTTTCTGAACGCGAAGAAGTTGCGGCGGGAGACACGATTCGCTGAAAGCTGAGGGGCGCTGGACTGCATGCACGACAATCCGCCGTGAAACATGAGCTCAGCAAAGACTACGTTTTATACCTGCAAGAATTTGTGGAGCTCCATAAGAGGGCGTGGTGGGAAAACGTCATTTTCACTGATGAGTAGGTGTTTTCCACCAGTAACGACGGTCCACGAATCGTTTACAGGCCGCAAGGGAGTCGCCATCGACGCGAATATGTAACCACGACGAGAAGAAGTGGCCGGCTATCTGTTACCTACTGGGGTTGGATTTCTGCGAGACAGGCGGTAATTCTTCGCAGGATAGAAGGAACTCTGGACAGAGTACAAATTAGTCAGCGTAGATGGACTCTGTCACAGTAGTTTTGTTATTTCAAATACAACTCTCGTTTCCCCTCCATCCATGAGTATACCATCCATCCTGCACACAATACGCAAACGATATCATATTATATTTATTCGTTGTTAATATCTCCTCAATTCTCTTTCACACTCTCTCTGACACCATCGCCGCAAGTGCCCTTCTATTCCATTCCCCAAAAACTTTATAAACAAATCTAACGGTTTCCATTGACGCTACATTTTTCTCTTTTAATAGCTGCTGTCTTTACTCTCTCGCACTTGTCAGCACTTGCCATCATCGGAATTGTGTGGATGATGCTTTTCCGAAAGTCAGATGTTATGTCGCCAGATTTATATATTCTACACACCAACGTGAATAGTCGTTTTGTTGCCGCTTCCCCTAATGATTTTAGAAATTCTGATGGAATGTTATCTATCCCTTCTGCCTTATTTTACGTAAGTCTTCCAAAGCTCTTTTAAATTCCGATTCTAATACTGGATCCCCTATCTCTTCTACATCGACTCCTGTTTCTTCTTCTATCACATCAGACAAATCTTCACTCTCGTAGAGGCTTTCAATGTATTCTTTCCACCTATCTGCACTCTCTTCTGCATTTAACAGTGGAATTCCCGTTGCACTCTTAATGTTACCACCGTTGCTTTTAATGTCACAGAGGGTTGTTTTGACTTTCCTGTAAGCTGAGTCTGTCCTTCCGACAATCGATGTCTTCACATTTTTCCTGCAGCCATTTCGTCTTAGCTTCCCTGCACTTCCTATTTATTTCATTCCTCAGCGACTTGTATTTCTGTATTCCTGATTTTCCCGGAACATGTATGTACTTCCTCCTTTCATCAATCAACTGAAGTATTTCTTCTGTTACCCATGGTTTCTTCGCAGCTACCTTCTTTATACTTATGTTTTCCTTCCCAACTTCTGTGATGGCACTTTTTAGAGACGTCCATTCCTCTTCCACTGTGTTGCCTACTGCGCTATTCCTTTTTTGCTATATCTATAGCGTTAGAGAACTTCAAACGTATCTCGTCATTCCTTAGAACTTCTGTATCCCACTTCTTAGCGTATTGATTCTTCCTGACTAATGTCTTGAACTTCAGCCTACTCTTCATCACTACTGTATTGTGATCTGAGTCTATATCTGCTCCTGGGTACGCCTTACAATCCAGTATCTGATTTCGGAAACCCTGTCTGACCATGATGTAATCTAATTGAAATCTTCCCGTATCTCCCGGCCTTTTCCAAGTATACCTCCTCCTCTTGTGATTCTTGAACAGGGTATTCTCTATTACTAGCTGAAACTTGTTACAGAACTCAATTAGTCTTTCTCCTCGTTCATTCCTTGTCCCACGCCCATATTCTCCTGTAACGTTTTCTTCTACTCCTGTCCCTACAACTGCATTCCAGTCGCCCATGACTATTAGATTTCGTCCCCCTTTACATACTGCATTACCCTTTCAATATCCTCATACACTTTCTCTATCTGTTCATCTTCGGATTGCGACGTCGGCATGTATACCTGAACTATCGTTATCGGTGTTGGTCTGCTGTCGATTCTGATTAGAACAACCCGGTCACTGAACTGCCCACAGTAACACACCCTCTGCCCTACCTTCCTATTCATAACGAATCCTACACCTGTTATACCATTTTCTGCTGCTGTTGATATTACCCGATACTCATCTGATCAGAAATCCTTGTCTTCCTTCCACTTCACTTCACTGACCCCTACTATATCCAGATTGAACCTTTGCACTTCCCTTTTAAGATTTTCTAGTTTCCCTACAACGTTCAAGCTCCTGACATTCCACGCCCCGACTCGTAGAACATTATCCATTCGTTGATTATTCAATCTTTTTCTCATGGTAACCTCCCCCTTGGCAGTCCCCTCCCGGAGATCCCCAAGGGGGGATTATTCCGGAATCTTTTGCCAATGGAGAGATCATCATGACACTTCTTCAACTACAGGCCACATGTCCTGTGGATACACGTTACGTGTCTTTAATGCAGTGGTTTCCATTGCCTTCTGCATCCTCATGTCGTTGATCATTGCTGATTCTTCCGCCTTTAGGGGCAATTTCCCACCCCTAGGGCAAGAGAGTGTCCTGAACCTCTACCCGCTCCTCCGCCCTCTTTGACAAGGCCGTTGGCAGAATGAGGCTGACTTCTTATGCCGGAAGTATTCGGCCGCCAATGCTGATTATTTATCAAAATTTGGCAATGGCGGGGATCGAAGCCTGGACCGAAGACGTTTTGATTATGAATCAAAGACGCTACCCCTAGACCACGGGTACACCTATGAAACCGTATAGCTTGACCTCCCCATCCCTATAACCCATTCTTCGTTCTGAAAACAGTCCTTCCTTATCTCTCGGTCGTAAGATAAAACGAACTGTGACACACATCGAAGTAAGCAATACTTTGCAGGCATTTCACGCCTATATTTGCCACTTCTGAACTTCTATCCATTCCCAGATCCCTCCCTCCTTCCGATTACCAGTCTCTTGACATCTGCAGCTACATCCAAATGAATACTCTGCAATTCAGAATTATGTGCTTTGCAGGGGGGTTCTGTGGTCTGGTGGATCAATATTGTATTGATGTGAAAAACGTGTAGCTTCACATCTCATGTCAGGCGTAGATTTTTAACACACAGACGTAACTGTCCTTTACCCCTAGTAACGCGAAATAAAGAACGCCAGTAAGCTTCGTAGTTCAATATCCGCAGTGACAGAGCTGTGACAGATGGAGAAATCCCCGAAGGCAGAGACTCTGTCACCAGCAAGCCATCGTAAACTAGAAAATGTATTTCATTTAATGAACCAATGGCCATGTAAGTTCATAAGGCTCTTAATTAATTTGAAACTGAGACGTTGAAAATTGTGGTGCTGGACTGGGATTCGAATTCGATTGTACTGAGTTCCCCAAGATTGCAGACACTTCTAGGCCTCCTTGATAAGCACCTATCTGGTTTGGAATCCTGATTAGCTCAAATTATTCATTATTTTATTTCAGGCCCTAGCATGTGCACTCCGAACTACTACTGAAGAATAATTGCATTTTCAACGTCTCTTCGCGCGGTCAGCTGTTACGTGTTCGTTTCAACTCACAGCCACGTGATGAGCTTTTTATCAGAACATTACAAGATCAAACGTTTCCTTACATCTTTTCAAGTTCAAACATTCCTCTCCATCCCACTGGCGAAAACGGATTTGGGTTAGACGTTATGCTCGTTGTGATCACCAACGACGATATACTGTGGATTCAACCTTTAGCCAGCAGAGTATTCTCCATCGCATCACTGAAAGTACAAACATACCACTCCTAGCTATATATAGAAAAGAAATTGATAGTTAAAGTCTCTTGACGACCACGTGAGTGTGGTTTGAACTCCGTTCAGCGCAGAACTTTTCGTCGCCTGATGTCTGACTAAACATGCGCACTTCTCGCTACTGGTGAACCAACAATAGCTATTTGTCGTCTGTTCCTGGCTAGAAAACGACTTCGCTAGATGCTGGATTCGAATTCCAGTCAGGCAAAAACAATTCTACCGTCATCTAAGGTTCCAACGTCTGGCTATTGGTGAAAACATTTCATATTTAACTTCTAGTTTTACGTACTTGGTTAAAAATCCGATTAAGTGCTGGGTTCGCATCCCTATCACAAACTTTACACGATGGCATTTCAATTTTAAACATAAGCATACCTTGTTCCTTGTGAATGAAACCATATTAAACGTCGTTGGGGGTAGTTCCCAGGAAGGTAACTGTTAGGACAGGATTCCCAGTTCAGTACAAACATTTTCGTCATTTATTTTCATAATCTGAATTGATAACTGATACTGGTGCAGACGTCTATACTTCGAATCTCTTTATGCGTAGTGATCGGGTCTCAATAAGGCACAAACAAAGCTTAGCTTAATTAGCAATGGCTATAGGTGCTTGGTTTGAATCCAGGTCCAGAACGACGACGTTGGTCATGTCATTTAAAGTTCCGATTTGTGTACACGTAGCTGTATGTGTGTTACGAGAACAATGATATTACTGGTGATTCGCTGTTAATGTTGAGATTTCCGTAGAGTGCATGTTGCCGTTAATCGCGTTTTTTTACTGGTTCGTCCAATATCCAGTTTCCAGAGCCACTCGCCGTTAAGCGACGTTCAGCACGTGGATGTAAAACCTTTATGAGAGCGAAAAGCTTTTTCTCAGATGCCGTACAGCTTTGTAACTCCATATACAGTCTCAAGTATTTAATTATGACTAAGGATTGCTGTAGGATATATTTAAAATAATCCGTTTTCTCAGAAGTTCTGGAATGTCACTTTTTGTAATTAAGGTTAGTTTATGAGTGTTATGGGGTGTCTCATCGCTAGGAACGCATTTTCTGATATGTTTTGTATTACGATATTAGTTGACGCTTAGATTGACTGCCATAAAGACCTTTGGTCTCTAGTAGTCACTTGAGGTACCCACTGTGTGTAGTCAAACGACTGTACCCCATGGGGTTTGGTGCTTAGAGGACCTGCAACACAGCTACGTTATGTTGGTTGTATTTGGCAGTGACCTACTTTTTTTTGCTGTCGAGTGTACATGTATCACATTCGAACAACCGAAATAAAATGTTCAAACGTACCTACGTTCTGTATATTAATTTTAAAAACCTACCTGTTTCCAACTGTTCAACTAAAACTGTGAGCCATATGTTTGTGACTATAACACCACCATCTATCACAAAGTGAAAAAAGTGGTCCCATTAAAACATTCGTATTCCCTTACGTACTACACGAACATGTAGTAAAAAAAGGGGGTTCCTATTTAAAAAAAAAACATAGTTGACATCCGTTTGACCTATGGCAGCGCCATATAGCGGGCCAACCATAGCGCCGTGTGGTTTCCTCCTTCAGGCTAGACAAGTTTCATTCTTTGTAGTTTTATCGTTTGACGCTTATTTCGTGAGTTATTTGGCTCGGTCACGATCAATGGACTACCCTGTATTATATCGTGGTCAGGCAGAGTTTCCGAAATTAGATAATAGATTGTAGGATGTACCCAAGAACAGATAGCCAGACAACAATTTGGTAATGATGTAGGCTGAAGAGGCCAGTCAGGAACAATTTATGGACTCGCACACGCTATGTGGACATTCGCGCGCCGGAGATCATCGCCATCAGCGTCTCGTGTGTGCCGTCGTGTTTAGTGTTCAGTGTACACCGTCGCACTCCATCGTTCACCTGTGCCATCGCCATCTTCAGTGTTTGTGCGCCGTGTCAACAGTTTGTAGTGTGGATTATCATCGAGTGTGAACCGCTCCGTGTTTGTCTTTATGTGCCTACCGTTTTATTACCCACTTATGTGTATTCTTTCGGTTGTTTATCTATCTACTCTATGGCTGAAGAGGGGGGTAACATGCTGCTGACAGCCTTCCTGTTTGTACGGGTTTAAATATAACAATAAAGGAAAAAAAAGAACAATTTATGCGGAAGTAAATGGGATACGGAATCAAGAGACACGCTTTAGGTTCTTTGATGTTCTAATAGTGCGATACTGATTAGCTCAGTAGGTAGATCAGTTGAAGAAAGATGGGCGTTTCTAAATAGGTTAATTACAGAAGATGGAAAGAAGAACATGGGTAAAAGGAAGGTAGCTGGGGAGAACCATTTGCAAGCGAAAAATGCTTCAGTTCATCGAGGAATGGATGAAATATACAAATGTGCCGAGAAATTCAGAAATACACAAACAGGAATCACTTTAGAGTGAAATAAATGGGAAGTGCGTAGAAGCTAAGGGGAAATGGTTGAACGAAAATTTTGAACAAATCGAAAAAGAAATGATTGTCGGAGAAACCGACTGAACAAACAGAAAAGTCAAAACAACTTGTGGCGAAATTGAAAGAAAGAGGTTAGCATTAAGAGTGTTTTGGGAATTAAAAGTAGAAAGCGGATATGTCGAAAGAGTACACTGTACGCCTCTGTGAGGATTAGGACTTGTCAAAATGGTTCAAATGGCTCTGAAAACTATGGGGCTTAAGATCTGAGGTCATTGGTCCCCTAGAACTTAGAACTATTTAAACCTACCTAACAAAAGGACATTACACACAGCCATGCCCGAGGCAGGATTCGAACCTGCGACCGTAGCAGTCGAGCCGTTTCGGACTGAAGCGCCTAGGACCGCCGGCAGGACTTGTCAGAGAACGTGATAGAAGAATTAAAGGGAGTCGATAGAATAGAGACAGTTGATTGACTACAAGAATCAGAACTTAAGGAACTTTGGATGACTTAATATGAAACAAGTGAGAAGAGATAGATTCCATAGAATTTTCTAAAATACATATCGACTATTCACGTTGGTGTGTAGTATGTCTGAGACTGGAAGTACACCATGAGACATTTGGAATACTTCATCCACACAATGCAGAAAATAGCAATAGCCGGCAACTTTAATTAATTATGGCACAAAACAGCTTAGAAGCCCATTCATCCAAGTTGCTTACAGGAATGGTATACTGAAGAATTGGAACAGAAATTAAGGATCTCTAACATGACTGCCAGTTAGGCTTTAGTAAAAGTAAAGGCACAATAATGGAAGCAAAACTGATGAAAAAATAAGAAAAAAAGCAGTTCATAGGATTTGTCGACCTGGGAAAAGTATTCCACAATGTCAGATGGTGCAAGATCTTCGAGATAAGGTACAGAGAAAGACGAGTAACATGAACATATACAAAAAAAAAAGAGAGAACAGTAATACTGGAGAACCAGGAAGGGTTTAAGAAATGAATGTAGTAACCAGCCCCTATTATTCAAACTAAACATCGACGACACATTGACGGAAATAAAATAAATGCTTAAGAGTTGGAGTAAAATACATGGTGAAAGGATACCAATGATAAAATTCACTGATAACATTGGTATCTTTAGCGAAAGTGAAGAAGAATTACCAGATCGCCCTTCCCGCCGGAGGTTGGAGTTCTCCCTCGGGCATGGGTGTGTGTGTTGTTTTTAACATAAGTTAGTTTAAGTTAGTTTAAATAGTGTGTAAGTCTAGGGACCGATGACCTAAGTAGTTTTGTCCCTTAGTAATTATCACACATTTGAACATCTGAATTACAGGAACAGTTGAATGAAATGAACAGCTTAATCAGTACAGAATTTAGATTGAAAGTAAGTCGAAGAAAGACGAAAAACATGAAAAGTACCAGAAAAGGGAACAGCGAGAAATATCGCATCTGAATTGGTGATTACGAAGTAGATAGAGTTAAGGAATTCTGCTACTTAGGCAGCAAAATAATCCAGGATGGACGCAGCAAGGACACAAAGAAAGCATACTGGCAATGGCAAAAAGGACATTCCTAGGCAAGAGAAGTCTGCTGCTATCAAACATAGGCCTTAACTGAGGAAGAAATTACTGAGGGTGTATCTTTGGAACACAACATTGTACTCCAGTGAAACATGGCCTGAAGAAAACCAGGAGCCAGCCAGGGCGGCTGAGAGGTTCTAGGCGCTTCAGTCGGGAACCGCGCGACCGCTACGGTCGCAGGTTAGAATCCTGCCTCGGGCATGGATGTGTGTGATGTCCTCAGGTTAGTTAGGTTGAAGCAGTTCTAAGTTCTAGGGAACTGGTGAGCTAGAAGTTAAGTCCCATAGTGCTCAGAGCCATTTTAACCATTTGTTTGAAAAACAGGAAAAGAATATAATCGGAAAATTTTTGATATGATGCTACAGGTGAATGTTGAATGTTAGGTTTACTTATAGGATAAAAAATGTGGAAGACGACCCACACATCTATGCAAGGAGTGAGGAGTCTGGCGTCCACAATTGGATAAGTTGCTCCTTCACCCATGCAATACGAGGCAGATGAGCTCTGGCGACTATGTAAACGTGTCATGCTACCCACTGGCACATTGAGAGAGAATATATCATCACTAAGAGACAGGCTGTGCACCAAATGCAACTCTGTCTTGCCCCACAATCCGCGGAAGAACTGCAGATACAGGGTGAAAAACAATATGGGGACAGAGACGTCACTTCCCGCGGTGGAGATGTTAGGCGCTGTCCATCAACACCTGTGTCATTTCCTCCTACATCACAACTGAGAGGGTGCCAGACTTCGACGGTGCAACACCCCAGCTGCCCTCCTGATGCTGTCACGGACAAGATGACGGACCAGAGCCGTTCGCTGCTGGTCCTGTAACAGACGCTGAGTGAATGGCAATCCTCATTCGGTCCAACCTCGTGGCACCTTGATGCTCCAGCCAATGCAGGGACAAGTCGTGAGTGCGTCTAGTGCCATGATTTATCTGTCTCTTTGTAAATGTTAATTGACTCCCTGGGAACCCTTGCAGTTGGAGCAATAGGCTCTTTCGTGGAACTCTTGACTTCATGTCATTCTGTATATTTTCTTCTGCAACAGATTTAAGTTTTAATTTAAAGATAATTTGTCAGGCATATAGGTAAATCCTATCAGAAAATTCTGATACTCAAATATCTTATAGATCCTAGAAAATAAACTAAATTGCCCCATGAAATAAGTGCAACAGATGATACATGTTCCCTTCCGGTTTAGATTTTGAGAATGAGGGTGTTTCTTAAATTATAACTGTTGTTTCTTTATATATTATGGACGACTAAAAGCTTGTGGATTACTGAGTAACGGTAAAACATTGAGGCAGAGAAGCCTTCGAACTCTACGGAACTACAATCTGATTATAGACATTTGTCGTCTCTCACCGCAGAAATTGTGTGAGTGAGTAAATAATAGTGCTTTAACCGCTTAGTAATTGCTCATCTGGATCCTGTGGTGCCGCAACGAACTTGGGGCCGCATGAATCATACTACACACATGTTCATATGTTGTTCTTGCTGGCATGCAGCTTTGTGTGAGTGAGGGAACTCTCTGCTGAATGAGGTCGAGGTAGAATACTTTTCTCATGTGCAGTCTTCATTGAAAAGTCGCCCATATCACTAATGTTATCGTTAAAAGATATGAGTAATATGTGATGATTTTCTATATTCTATGTCAGAGTGTACCATTTTGAAGCGAGACACTACCCATGTGGAAATTAACTGTAGGTGGGGGTCAATGAGAGAGGACAACGGTAGTTTCTGGAGTTGTAAGCCAGAAGCCACATGCAGAAGCTAAGGAGATGAACATCGCAAAGCAAGAAGAATATGTCAATACACATGCAAGTGAAAGAATCCTGGTGCAAAGAAGTTCTCGCAATAGTGTCCAGATAATGCTTTCACCAGAAGAGGCAAAAAAAAACAGCCTACCCTTGATCTATCTGCTAGGCATTTCTGACTAGGCAGGGACAGACGCATAAAAGAGAAAGTATTTTGCCCGGCAGTGTGGTAGATGCCCATTGTGTATAGAGCTGGCACTCATAAAAATTCACCAGTTACGCCGGCCGGAGTGGCCGAGCGGTTCTAGGCGCTACAGTCTGGAACCGCGCGAGCGCTACGGTCGCAGGTTCGAATCCTGCCTCGGTAATGGATGTGTTTAATGTCTTTAAGTTAGTCAGGTTTAAGTACACTCCTGGAAATTGAAATACGAACACCGTGAATTCATTGTCCCAGGAAGGGAAACTTTATTGACACATTCCTGGGGTCAGATACATCACATGATCACACTGACAGAACCACATGCACATAGACACAGGCAACAGAGCATGCACAATGTCGGCACTAGTACAGTGTATATCCACCTTTCGCAGCAATACAGGCTGCTATTCTCCCATGGAGACGATCGTAGAGATGCTGGATGTAGTCCTGTGGAACGGCTTGCCATGCCATTTCCACCAGGCTCCTCGGTTGGACCAGCGTTCGTGCTGGACGTGCAGACCGCGTGAGACGACGCTTCATCCAGTCGCAACCATGCTCAATGGGGGACAGATCCGGAGATCTTACTGGCCAAGGTAGTTGACTTACACCTTCTAGAGCACGTTGGGTGGCACGGGATACATGCGGACGTGCATTGTCCTGTTGGAACAGCAAGTTCCCTTGCCGGTCTAGAAATGGTAGAACGATGGCTTCGATGACGGTTTGGATGTACCGTGCACTATTCAGTGTCCCCTCGACGGACGATCACCAGAGGTGTACGGCCAGTGTAGGAGATCGCTCCCCACACCATGATGCAAGGTGTTGGCTCTGTGAGCCTCGGTCGTATGCAGTCCTGATTGTGGCGCTCACCTGCACGGCGCCAAACACGCATACGACCATCATTGGCACCAAGGCAGAAGCGACTCTCATCGCTGAAGACGACACGTCTCCATTCGTCCCTCCATTGACGCCTGTCTCGACACCACTGGAGGCGGGCTGCACGATGTTGGGGCGTGAGCGGAAGACGGCCTAACGGTGTGCGGGACCGTAGCCCAGCTTCATGGAGACGGTTACGAATGGTCCTCGCTGATACCCCAGGAGCAACAGTGTCCCTAATTTGCTGGGAAGTGGCGGTGCGGTCCACTACGGCACTTCGTAGGATCCTACGGTCTTGGCGTGCATCCGAGCGTCGCTGCGGTCCGGTCCCAGGTCGACGGGCACGTGCACCTTCCGCCGACCACTGGCGACAACATCGATGTACTGTGGAGACCTCACGCCCCACGTGTTGAGCAATTCGGCGGTACGTCCACCCGGCCTCCCGCATGCCCACTATACGCTCTCGCTCAAAGTCCATCAGCTGCACATACGGTTCACGTCCACGCTGTCGCGGCATGCTACCAGTGTTAAAGACTGCGATGGAGCTCCGTATGCCACGGCAAACTGGCTGACACTGACGGCGGCGGTGCACAAATGCTGCGCTGCTAGCGCCATTCGACGGCCAACACCGCGGTTCCTGGTGTGTCCGCTGTGCCGTGCGTGTGATCATTGCTTGTACAGCCCTCTCGCAGTGTCCGGAGCAAGTATGGTGGGTCTGACACACCGGTGACAATGTGTTCTTTTTTCCATTTCCAGGAGTGTAGTTCTAAGTTCTAGGGGACTGATGACCTCAGAAGTTAAGTCCCATAGTTCGCAGAGTCATTTGAACCATTTCACCAGTTTCCGTGTTCACCTTAGTCTGGACGCTATAGACAGAGACATCAGGTGGTGTCTCCCCTTTCCCTGACAAGCTTTTGGAAGGGCTAGGACCTTCGAACTATTTTAGGATGGAACACAAAATTTGTCTCTGGAATATCATATGTTGGGCACAGAAGCACTTCTCTTAGTTTAGCCATGACCACTGGCCAGAATGCTGTAATGTTCAGCCTGTCAACATAAGGATCTCTGTGATAACTGTTATTCTCTTTAGGCCTGAAGGGAAATTGTCAAAATTTTCTGCCTAAAGCGTCTGCAGGAAACGAAATTCGTGAGTGTAATGTCTTTTCTTCTCTGTGTGGGAAGTTAGAATTCATGGATTGGCTGCTTCTCCACAGGGGAAAAAAAAAATTATTAACTTTGGTTGTGATTGGTTAGGAGACTGATCTTAGGAAGCTAGAGGGGAGATGTGGGGCTCATGGATACTTGTGATTGGCACAAAACCCATGTAGGGTTCGAGTTTACCGAGTTTTGATGGAAAGGTGACGAGAAGAACAGTGGGGTTCTGATTCATACTCCAGACAGGAAACAAGATTGTGGGCTTGACTTTTGTCGTGAGTGGCTTGCACTTGGGACACTAATCCTTAGAATGACACAGCACTGGCACTGGTCTTGACTGGAGAGCCTGTGCGAAGTCTTCTACCCTGAGGTAGAAGTGAGTCGTGTGACTGGCAACCAGGAGTGTTTCACGCTGGATTCTGCCGTCCTTTCAGGACCCTGTTGGAGAGTAATTGCAGTCTGTTTGACGAATCTCCTGCCCGTAACTTTTGCATATTTCGTTCCCGTGATAATGAAATACAGGGGCCGCACATCGTTATTCCGCCGACGCTTGTGCCGTGGCAGCGAATGAGATACGTGTACGCACCGACTGAAGTGTGTAATACTGCTGCTACAGCTTGTTAGGGCAAACAGAATCATACTTTCGCCATTTCTTCTTAGCAGCACGAACATAGCGTAACTATTGTATAGAATAAATCCATAAACGCGTAATTAGCGTTACATAATTTCAAATAGCATTATCCATGTTTTAAGCGAGGGTAAATAGATTACAAGGCATGTTTAATTTAGCAGACAAATGGCCACATAGACAACTGGAAGGTTTACAAGTCAAAACGACTGCTATCACGGTTTAAACTTGCAGTCGTCTGTAGTCTCTCAAGTCAAAACACGTGACCTGTGTAGTCTAGCATCTAAAATTTCATTTAGCTCATTAGTTGTTCTTCTCAGCTGACTTACTTTTATCTGTTGAGAGGCACATATCTATCTGTTGCAAGCCTCTAAAACTATGTCCTCGTTCGATAGAAACAGTTGTGATACTCAAGCTTGAATTATGTTTATGGGAAGGTGACAGCGTGAGGACAGTGAATTCAGTATAATTTGCTATTCCAACCTTCTCTGACTTTCATCTGTGAATCATATTTTGCTGGAAGTTTAAGAAGCATCAGCCGTTATTTTGAGTTTCAAATAATTTTGATTTGTGATCTTCCCAGTAATATTAAAATGTACGTCTCCATAAGGTTTCTATAAAAACTGTCACACCATGATTCTAAATGCAGCAGTTCCTACACCTGAGGCGACTGTCTTCCCATTTTCGGAATTGGAATGACGACGGGTATTTCTTACCTAGCTATAAATTTATTTATTTATCACGATTTTGTATTTTTCAATTGCGCTTAACGTATTTCCAACGAAGCTTCCTACAAATTTTAAATTTTTTTTCGTGGAGGGCGTATGGTACTACCTGGAGCATCACCATAAAACCTGCTCGGTGCCATACACACCTCACGTATTTGCTCTAGTAGTACATTCAGTGATGCTGTTACTTCCTCTTCGATACAACAACATCCTTTTCTACGTCTTTCATATGTTTGTCACAAGTATAAACATCTATCCGTTTCCTTGGTGATGTTTTTGATTGTCAAAAATATACAAAGCAGTAATTCTATTTCATCACCACTCACTCTAACTTACTCATCTGTTATAATTTAAAAATGGATATTCCAATACATCTGTTCCTAAATTTTCTACAGTGGCGTAAAGCCTTTATTAGCCACGATGACTCACTTCCATTCGAATTAATAGTTGTGCAATTCGTGTGTCCATGTAATAACCTATGAGAGATATCCATGTCCATGTTTTGACCACCACAACCTTAACTGCTTCATTGTCATTTCAGTGTGATGCGGAAATTACGTGAAAACTCAACGTTAAATAAGCTTAAGAGACTACGTACACAACATGTGTCATCAGTAAGTAATAAATACAGAACGATGCTTCTTCTACACCAGAAAAAGTTAAACAGACAGCTAAAATTAAAGGAGAAATGGTGCAGTCGACATGAAACCTTAGTATTCTGATACAAGAGTACGTGTAGAGATCTACATAACCACTTCACTCATACCACTGCAACGTCACTGTGCTCGTATTGTATATCAAACAATTATAGTGGTCAGCGCGGAAAAGGTGGTATTGTTTCTTTGCCAATCTGAAATCTGTAAAAGTTGTTGATTTATCTCTGAAATTCTGCTCCACGTTTAGAAACGACGATCTGTAATTCCATTAATAGATACCTACATACAATCTACAGTGCTAAAGAGAAGAAAATAACACGAACGTGAAGTTTTTGTCTACTTCGGAAAGATATCATCTATATCATCTCGAGGAGTTGGTACATTGTCCACTTCGGTAGCGAGACTCCACCAGATACAGTTATGAAAGAACATCTTTTATAACCCAAGGCGGTAGGGTATACTTGCCACTAATAAACACATCAAAAAGAAAATGTCGGAAGGTGATGAGGCAAGTGGCAATCTCGAAGCAGTACACAGCTTAACCTAGAACAACTTCTCGTTACTAACAGCAGGGTGTTATTCTTAAGACAATCTGTGATCCATATGTTATCTTCCTTTTGCTTCTTTCAATAACATTGCTATTTTTGTTGCTTATGAGCTATTTCGTCTAAGCAGTCATCATGAATTGTTTGAAGATGATACTGTCTTTTGCCTCTTATTAGAGTCATCAGAAAACCGCAATGAGTTGCAAAACCATTTATACAAGATCTCTGTATGGTGCAAAAAATGGCAATTGACCTTAAGTAATGAAAAGTATGAAGATCTGTGTATCAGAATTAGTATCTAAATAAATAGGCTTAATTTAGACTACACGATAACACACACCAAGTATTAAGTAGTTGACTTATTTCAATATCTAGTGATTACAATTACAAACAACTTACGTAAGCATCAAAACGAATATGTGACCGAGAAGACGAACCAAAGACTTTTTTTTTTTTTTTTTTTTTTTTTTTTTTTTTTTTTTTTTTTTTTTTTTTTTGCTGCACACGTAGAAGGTAGTCTACTGAAGAGAGTACCTGCACTACAGTTTTCAACCCATTCTAGAGAACTGCTTCGCAGTATGAAATCCATGCCAGACTTGAGTGAGGACAAAGAGAGAAATTTCGGAGACGGTCAGGGGATAGTGTATCACGCATATGGCACTAGGTTTCACGAGACAGTCATTAAAACAAAGACGTTCACCTTGCCGCTGAGTTAGTTTCACGAAATTTCAGTCACCAACTTTGTTCTCAGAATGTGGAAATACTTTGCGACTCAGCCCTCCACAGGAGTAAAAGACCATCGTAATAAAATGAGAGAAATCAGAGCCCGAACGAGAAGATTGAGGTATTCACGTAACCCATTCGGTATTTGAGAATATAGCCGTCTAAAATCAATGAATGAATCCTTTGCTAAACAACTGAATGTTAGTTACAATGTAGTCATGTAGGTGCTAAAATTATTCATGGAAGAGGTCCGCCTTTTACTGTAGCGCTCATGGAAGTTGCAACCTTGTTTGACGTTACTGGAGGTACAATAGATGTTTATTAATTTCGGACATTTGAAAAGTATTATAATTCTGTACATAAAATCATTCTTTAGGACTGGGTGTTCTAAAATTCATCGTGTTGTGTTACTTCTTGCTAATCTCTCTTCATCACCTTCTCCACATAAGGCTAAGAGTTATATTTATGTTTCTCTTACTTTCCCTTGATTTATGGACTAGTTCGTATTATCATTTTCTGTTCGACTTACATAAGCCTACCTTCGTAAACACAGCACCCAGATGTGTTACACAGTTCCGAAATTGGAAAGTGTGACTATTCGATTGTCCTGGTGCTCGACATCTGATCACACTATCATGAATTGCTGATGAACGGAGTGCCCTTTTTTGTGGGAACATCTCACACATCTGGGAAGGCACTATTATTGCTAAGGTCATCAGTCCCTAAGCTTACACACTAATTAGCGTAAATCATCCTAAGGACAAACACATACACCCTTGCCCGAGGGAGGACTCGAACCTCCGCCGGTATTAGCCGCACAGTCCATGACTGCAGCGCCTTAGACAGCTCGGCACTATTATTTCCGCAAGACTGCAACACACCATCCACACTGTGTGAGGGACCACAACGCAATTTTCAATGAGGCATACAAAATGCTGAAAGCCAGCGAGTTAGTGGCGAGAACTTAATGTCAGACGCATAATCCAAACCTGCACCAAGTAGTAAATAAATACTACTCAAATGTTATAGCTGATTTACGCATTTCTTGCTTTATTGATTAAGGTGTAAATTGATATGGCATTATTATTCACTTTCATTAGGAACTAGTTACCTAATTCCTTGTTCACGAAAAAAATTCGAAGTGCATATACACGTTCAAAAATCGCCATAATTTCTATTATTTTCCAGAAACCATTATCTTTGTTCAATAATAAATACGGATATATTTTCTACAATTGGAATTCTAATTACATATACAGCATTTACTTGCGATATCGCATCTAATAGATCTGGTTGCGACACTTATCCACATTCCTCCCATTTTCCTTCGAGCAATGTGAGCAGTGGTTAAGGCACGAGACTCAACCTTACTACCAGCAGGGTTCGTGAACTCGTTCGGCCATCACAAGTTTTGCACGAATCTCTGGAGCTTATCTTGTATGACATTTTCATGATAGACGGAAAGTTGAACCTGAAATTTCCCTTCTTCATTCTTTTATCTATTCACTTTTCACGGGATGTGAGGCGAAAGCAGTGTCGCACCTTCACCATTCGGTTCCTTGTCCACGACAGTCATACGTAAATTACGCTATGTCGTTAACTTTGAGCAGCCGTTGAGAAGAAGAAAAAATTTAGAACATTTGTTAACTTTGAAGAATTTTTTGTGTAAAGAAGGAAAATATGGCAAATTCTAAACCTCCCATTCTCGAGGTTTAAAAAAATCTCCACGATGCCCTAGTGTCTATAGACTTGTGTTTAAAACGGAAAAGATACTTTCACTTCGTTAATGGCAGTAACATGTGAGCTGCTTCCTTACAGTGCAACTGTTGTTCATGAGGCTATCTACGTTGCTCGCTGCTAATAGTGCACAATACTCAAAGGGATCCTTTCGGTGTCATATTCACTCATTCTCTAGTAATGAAGTGAGCCACCTACCGCCGGTCTGTAAACACGTCAGTTCGTTACTAGTTAATAAAATTCGGATCTTAAACCAACTTCGTTTTAAGAGAGGAGTGCTCGCTTATTGTCGTCTTGTCAGAGACGCGAAGCGATGTCGTAATAGCCAAAGTGTTTTATTCTTTTTCCTCCTTTTCTTTCTTTTCTTTTAGGGGAAGCGCCTGTCCAGTCTACAATATCGGCTTACGTTAAACTACAGAGTGCAAGACAGGTGCAAAGTCTAAGCTAACTGGCAGCGAAAAAGGGATTTGAAATAAGTTGTGACCAGAATGGGCAAAACTATACCATCCTAGTAAAATAAGTATATACTGTGAACTATATAATGAAAACTGTACGGTGTGAACTTCATGCGTCGAATATTCACGGAATAGTGGCTACCTCAAAGCAAATTGTAACATCATGAAATGGATACTGTGAGCATAAAAACCGGTACTTACAAAAACGGGAGAGTGTCATCTGCTCAGAAAAATTTCCTTTCACGTCATTGCCGACCACTGAGAGGGTCATTATTTGTAGAACAGTAATATAACTCCTTTGTTTGTGTACTGCTGTCAAACACCGCAGGCCTGCACAATCGTCTTGATCCGCTTATTGTGTTGCATGCGCTCCCTTCCGGACTGGGTTTTGTCAGTACTGTGTGTTTCCAGATTCACACAATGCCGCAATTCGACAATCATTGTACCAACACAATAACCGCACCCATTCACACTTTGCAGACTGACTTAATGAACGAGATGATGCAGTATTGACAGGTGGCTTCCTGTCTTCCTTTGTGGTGAATTTATGAGCATAAGCCTAGCAATCGATTTAGTTCACCAAGTACACTTTCCGCCTTTCAGGCTTTTGCAGGAGTAATAGGTACTTACCACTTTGTTGTGCACATATTGTTCGATTTACCTTGCTTATATACTGTACCTCACACGAAAGGTGAAACAGAAACCTGCTAACGCTGCTGTCTCTTCTTTTGCAACAATTACGGTATTTCAGTGTAAGCCGTGCCCAGGACGGACTGGTGAGTTTCTGAATCTGTGAACTTCTTGTTCGCGGATTAATGTCCCACCAAGCGTTAGCAGATTCCGAAAGTTTTCTACGCAGAAGCCCCGTCTCACGATCCGCAGGTCTCACGTTTCTGATGTTCGTTCTCATTTCGTTCAGTGGTATCCGAATAGCCTGTACTCAAAGAATACTGTGATGTGATGTCACACACGACAATCAGGACTAACCCTCCATTTTTCTTAGAAAAGACAAAATATTTTTCTTATATGACGTACACGGTATACAGAAGAGGAAGATACAGGCAAAATATAGACGAACGTTGTTCATAGGTAAGAAACATATTAATGCAAACCCCTAATATTTTCATATGTATGAGAAAGGATAATGGAAAACGAAGAAATGGTACAAGGCCACTTTTAAGAATAAGGCGTGTGCTTCAAGCAAGTGCTGGAGCAGGCTGATAGCATCTGCTTATTCGAAAGTATATTCTTGAGGACAGGAGAAGAGCAGTAGTTTGAACCATTAGTGTTATGAAGGTAACAGAGACTTATGTTCAGTACATACCACACATTAATAGTTAGTGGATAGTACCACTCCTAAAGTTTCTTCACAACCCAGTTAGAAACAGAAATAGTTTATAATGAGAATGATAACAATTTGAAGCATTTCCACATACGGTTTATGAATTTATTCGATGTTTAATGAAAGAAAGACGTGCAGATGAAGGCATTTCCATAGAAACGACATAAACCGGAGAAAAAATTAATAAGAACAGAACTTGTAAGACTGGTCGTAGAACGTTTACGGAGAGAAACTATTCCCTATATGTTCCAAGTAGGACAGTAGTTTGAATGCATGAGGGCACTTACGGAGATTGACACAAATGTAGGGGTCGCTGTGCGAGCCGCAGAGCGAATTGGCTGTGGGACCACGCTCCACGGAGCGCGTCACATGGGCTATATTGGGGAGACGAAGATGAAAATTCCTACGTTAAGACCCTGTGTGAAATCTTCTTAAAGTCACTGACCTGAAAGTAACTCCAAAAGACACCATCTCAAAGGGTGAACTTAAAGAGGCATTAAACAAACTAAAAGAGTAATAAAGAGGTTGGAGAAGACTCAATTAGTCTAAAACCGTTCCGAAAGCAAGAAAGTCTTTATAGATAGATTCTTAAGCTTCTTAAATATAATTGGTCAGGAGGTGATAAACCTTAGAGAAGGACTAAACTAACTGTTATTCCAGTTTTCAAAAAAAGAAGACCTTAATAACTGTGACAACTACCGAGGACTAACCACACAACTCGGTATACAATTTTTATCCTAATAGCATAAAATATGGTACAGACACGATGACCTCACAATCGCTAAAGAGAAAATGTCTATCGTAAACGAATATCATGCTGTGGTGGCTATTTTTGATAGATAAACATAATGAAATGAACCCATAAAATATATGTAACCCTCTTCGACTGCTAAAACGCATTTGATAAAACGGCGAGGAACATATTATTAGAGATCATGGTAGATGACCATGTTCCCTATCAGTTCATATATTTTACGTACAAAAGTTACACAACAGATTTTACCTGTGTCAAGAAAGAGGACAAATTATCATAGTGAGGAAGAATATATGCAGCAGTACGAGAGGAATGTGGCCGTCCACTTCGTTATTATTATTAACAAGAATAAAATCATGGATTAGTGGAGATAAACACCACACGGTTTCATTCATTTATTATTTTCAGCTGATGACTTAGCTCATGTAGCATTTTCAGAAGATAATCTGCGACGTTCTGTGCAGAATAAACAGACTGAATCCCAGAAATGCAGCATGGACTTGAAAACCCAAACAACAAAAATAAGAAAAATACAGAGTACAAAATAAGATCTGTCTGAAAAGCAAAATCCTAGAAAGCACATTCACGTATTAGCTTATACACAATCCTTTCTGGAAGACAGACCTAGCTGAGGAATGCACAAGTATATAAAAAAGACGGGAGCCAGTGATAGTGTAACATAACCTTATCTACAGGAGAAACACACCAGAATAGGCCTTTATTAGAACTCAGCAAGACTGTGCAGTAATACCGTGGCGTAACCAGGACAATAAAGGAAAGGTTACAGATTTGCAGCATGCTAAATGAAATTCTTGATAACGAATAGGAGGCTAAATCAAATGGGAATGGAGAAGGAATCAAGATGCACGAGAACAACTTAAAATGGAAACCATCATACATCATATTCGAAAGTACCAAAACAACTGGAGAAAACATTTACAAGAAATGAGCTCAAAGATGATCTCAAATCCTTTCTGTACTACCACACCAAACAAGGCCGCTAGTACCCAAGGGCAAGGGGGAGCTGCAGGCCCCATTAACTCTCACGGAAAAGGGCAAAAGATAGTCAGGGGTATTTCTCAAGAAAATTATTTACAAGTCGGTATTATGTACGTTCGAAATATCCACTGTTTTCAATAAAGTATTTAAAATAACGTGTTGTTCTTTGTTTATAGAGCCGCCGAAGTGGCCGAGCGGTTCTAGGCGCTACAGTCGGAGGTCCGAATCCTGCCACGGGCATGGATGTGTGTGATATCATTAGGTTAGTTAGGTTTAAGTGGTTCTAAGTTCTAGGGGACTGATGACCTCAGAAGTTAGGTCTCCTAGTGCTCAGAGCCATTTGAACCTTTTTTTTTTTCCTTTATAGAGTGTAAGAATGGTGGCAGAGGACTGTATTAACTGGACAAAATTTTTAATGATGTCGAGACAAGAACTTTTTATTGCTACTTACAAGTCATCATCGGTCCTCCTAAATGCGAAAAGTACTCCATTCAGCCAGTTCTCTCCCCCCACCACGCTTTGTTTCCCTCCTATATTAACTTTCATTTGGATGCTCTTGATCCCAGTGCCACGAACTCGCTATGTCGACCAGTTAAAAGTAGACTTGCGAACTTCTCGACGAAACCATTATAACATATATCTTACCACAATATAACTTTGTGTTACGTCTGCTTTTGGTCATAGATTATCCAATAGAGCAGGGAAACAGACGACGCGGAATATGACTCCTTGTCAGCACTGATATGACTTTCCGGTCACTCAAGAACATTAAATATCTAATTACGGTCATTAGGCTTAAAGGCTTAGAGGAAAGTGGAGCTTTGTGTATTGGAACCACAAACAAAAACTAGTCTCCTTTGGCTGAGGCTACAAGGACATTTTCTAACGCAACAAGTGTACAGGAACTACTGCGACTTCTTCTTTTTGTAGAAACTTGGCTCTACCACACGTTAATAACGTATCATCTTATCGATAAATGACGCACGTCTCAGAGCAAGCTGGAAACTCTTAGCTCCCTTTGTAGCACGGTCAAATGTGCGCTGACTGGATGAAGCACGCGTGTCGAGAATTGAAAAGAACATTTAGTGAACTGAGCATAACATCAAATGCGATTATTCCGTTGCTGATTATCAGACTACTAAAACAGAAAAAAAAAACAGAAAGTTGTGAATGCATTCAATAATTGTGTCTCATGAAGAAAACTTCATAGATACGCGAAACAATGAAACATGGTCCAAACCTGTTCTTTTATTATTATCATACGTGAATACAATTGTGATAGCCACAGTATTTCCTAGGACTGAGTAGCATTAACGTGCTTATGAAGTTGTTTAGGTACATTACTACAAGAACTATAAATAAATAATACTCCAAAGGCTCATCTGTTTCATTTCATCCTTCTGTTTCCATATTTCCACATCGATCCCCGACAACTGCTACACTTACCCTCGACTATGCGTCTTGTTTCTTATAACGGTTTTTATAATCAGTTTCGAGACAGTCACATAAACATAAATGCTTACAATTTCCGTTACAAGCACTTCACAGCCATTAAACACCAGTGTGAGTGACGGGCTACCCAACGGACAAAGGTGAATGTAGAAAACCGACAACCACCGTACCCAGCAGCAGTCGCTGGCCATAACGCTGCGTTATTCAACACACGTGTAACCAATGTGCTTTCCTTTACGCAAGAAAATTGACCCAAGCCTATCCGTCCGGGTTACGGCATTGAGAACGAGGCTTCCTCCGGTTTCTTCCAAATTAACAATGTAAGTGTAAACCAGATGTCGCTTGAATTCCAAGAAATAGCACCAAAAGCTACTGAGAAATTTATACGAAATAAATTTGTGAACTACGGAACTGACACCCGTGATACACAAAACAGGTCAAAATACTGTTACAGAAACAACGAAGAAAGCATGCCGCATAGAAACGGACGTACAGTCCCCATGATTGGGGATCTACTACAGAAGCTCGAAAGCTATCGCGGACTTCAATGTGAGATGCTTATAATAGCTTCGACAACCAAACTTCGTCCCGAAATCCGGCAGAAAATCCAAAGAGATTCGGTCTTATGTAAAGCACGCCAGGCGTAAGACAAAGTCAATGCATGTTCCCTTCACAGTATGCTGATGCAATAACTCCATACTTACCAATCATAATACAACATCTCGCTCTACAAAGATCCGTAGCCACGGACAAGAACGTTTCACAGGTCAAAAAATTATTCAAGAAAGGCAATATGAATAATCGACTAAATTACAGACCCATATCATTAACGTCGATGTAATGGTGTACCAATGTATGCTGGATTCTGATTTCTATGCGACGAATTGATGTTGTGGTGGCTGCCCGTTTTGGACGGGTGGTTCTAGGCGCTTCAGTCCAGAACGGCGCAACTACTACGGTCGCAGGTTCGAAACCTGCCTCGGGCATGGATGTGTGTGATGTCCTTAGGTGTGGTAGGTTTAAGTAGTTCTAATTTCTAGGAGACGAATGACCTCACATGTTCAGTCCTATAGTGCTCAGAGCCATTTGAATTTTTTTTTTAATGTTGTGGTGGACGGCATACACCGATTGCGAGAATCGGACGTTCCGCACTACGAACGCATCTCTGTCTTACCGAACCAAAGAATTCTTTTATAGACTCTTTGTGAAGCATATGGAGAGATCGGATGTGTGAGAAAAGGAGAGAGAATGTATTGCTGTGAGATGACATTAGGGTTTGTAGTAAACTATGAAATATTTTATTGTAAAAAATTAAATCCAATAACTAATTTCAAGTACACAGCGTGTGTATATTTTCATACCGTTATTAGTTAATTATCACGGTACAGATATTAGGAGACGTAGATAGCTTGGAGGTGACGTTTAACCGATACTGCGAGCCTACATTTTCCACTGTCAGAATTCTTTCAGAGATTATCTCCGAATTAATAAACTTTAACTTGTTAAATTGTTGGACCTATCTTCCAGACTCATAAAACAACATAGCACACAGTTGTGCCAAACGATATGTGTAGCCAGTATAGGGGTTAGATATTTCCGGTGGAACAGATAATGATGACGAATTTCCGCGAGATCGCCGCTGCGGAGTAGATCTCTTGCTCTCTTGTGGTTTTTAAAACAGAATATTTAAATGTTCCAGGTTTCCAGGAGAGTAAAGATAAAAGGAAATAGGGAACTAAAACCAATATCTAAAGCAATAATTAAAATGAAAGCACCCATAAAGACTATTTATTTATAATAATATATAAATAATATTTTAAATTAACTATACAAATAATAATATCTTAAATAATAATAATATACTAAAGTACATGACGTCTAAAAATTAGCTATTGTTGTATACATTGTCTTTCACTATTATATGAATATACTAATCTATACATTGTGTGTATGTTTCATATCCAATAACTACTATTGGTGGAGTCCGGTTTTGTGAGGTGAGCAGTGCCGATACCCACTGCAGAACTTCACATCGCAGAAAGCTGTATAAGACAAGCACACACAACTATCAACATTCTTGTCACAAACTGGGTCTATGATTTGAATAGTCTTACCCTGTGCATTGTAGAACAGGGCTATTTTTTCAGTTCACTTCTGTATTTTCTTCAGAAGCAATAATATGCGATTCTTTTGTGCATTCATTTCAGTAGAATTTTTAATATGAAGTAGTATAATTATGTGTGTGAAAGGTATTTTGTGTTTTTAATTCGGTTATGATCAAGGCCCGATCACAAATTAACATGGATAAAGAGAAAGTTTCAGAGGTTCAGGAAATGTGTGAAAACCCTATTGTTGAGGAGACTGCAGCTTCATCTTAACAGGAGCTAAATTCTTTAACTTTAATTCTGGAACAGCTTAGACTCTTATCTGTGTCAGCAACGACAATTTCACAAAAGGAAACCGATATGTCAGTAGTGGTGCATGACATGTCACAGAAACCAGCTAATATATCATTGGTGGTACAAACAGTATCGCAGAAGCAAACTGATAAGTCAGTGTTGGTAAAAACTGTATTACAGAAGCAAGCGGACATGTGTCAAAAACAAACTGACATGTCAGAAGTAATTCAGGCAATAGTTATCCAACAACAACGAATCTCTGATAAGATAACGGAATTGTAAAATTCCTCTGAAAATTCAAAAGGATTACTCAAGAAATGCTAACCATTAGACCGAAGCAGGAGGAAGTAGAAGTTCCCGTAGTAGTGTTAACATAAATTGAGGCTAGGATAGCGTCTGGTTGTGATCAGTTGATGCATGCAAATTTCAATACCCATCAACAAGATTTAGCAACCAAACTAGACGACTGGACATCAGCTAAAAAACAGCAGGTGAGAAAATGTGTCGGCGAAAGCATGAAGAAGCGGTAAGAAATTTGCCTGTTGACAGCTCACCAGTTTCTGAGAATATTAAGGAAGATATTGAGGACGTGTAAAGAACTATTAGGAGCAATTTTCAAACCGTGGAAGAACAAAACAATTCGATCAGATGTGGAACATGCTTTTTCTCGATTTCAACTTGTTTCAGAAAACGGTGGACAGCATATTGAACATGTTTTGCGCCAGAACACGGAAATTAATAATCGGAATTGATTTTGAATGTGCCCTTTATGCCATTTCTGGCCTCAGGAAAGTTAAAATCCGAGGCGATTGACGCTTTTTATGCGGTTTTTGTCCAAAGGACGATTAAAAACCTATGTGGTTGATTCTGGCTTTAGGACAATTAAAAACCGGTTTTTCCCATCCTATTTGATATGACCTTGAGGAGCGGATGTGCTTACGTAACTAATAGTATCACACCTATACACCCATGCACACTGAGTAGTACAGTTTGTTTAATTGAAAACGTACACGTTAGGCATTGTTGTATGATTCATTTGTCATTTGTAATCGACCACTATTAAATTATGGCGCTTATAGCGCCACCTACTGCTACATTTTCTCACTATTTGCTTTTAATCTGTCAAACATTTTCCACATTCTCCGATAATATTCCATGGCAATTTGACATCATTCTGACGAGTGGTATTATTTCTGCAGCGGTCTGAAACTTTAACATTAGTTATAATCACCCAGTACATGCCATCTGAACGTCAAGCCATACAGAAAAAACAGCCATAGTTTCTACCCCATCGCTTGGAAATTATGTACCGTAGTGGAGCAAGAAATACATAGGATATTAGACAGGAATCTGACTGAACCTTCAGTCCTTACTGCAGTCCGCTTCTTTTTATGCCAAAACCAGGTGGAAAAGTATATATCGTATTCGATGCTCATGTATTAACACAATTACTGTACCAGTATGTACTCATTCAGAAAATATAGATGAGCCGATTCAGAAGTCCAATGGAATGAAGTATTTCGCAATAACCGATTTGTGTGCTTCATACTGGCAGGTCAAGTTAGATGAAGATTCAAGAAACTATACTGCATTTGTATACGCCATTTCAAGGTTCTTCTATTTAGTTTGAATATTAGTGCAGGAGTATTCATATCCACATTGGATGCACCATTAGGGCCTGAATCATGGAGTCAGCTAACATTATTTGTCGACGACACCCTTCTTGTTACAGATATGTAGGAAGAAGATGTGAGTATACTGACGTGAGTGATAGAGACATTTTCTAGTGGGAATAACAGCGAATCTACAAAAGTCACATTTATGCCTGGAGAAATAAAATTCTTAGGACATTTTACAGATTCAAGAGAAATTTTACCTGATGAAAGGAAAAACAGTGCAATCAAAATTTTTCCTGTTTCTAGAACGAAAAGGCAGTTAAAAGGATTTATAGGTCGTGCATTGTATTTTCGTCTATTCATTGAGGGACAGTAATTGAATTCAGAGGCTTTATTAAATTTGTTAATGAAGAATGTACATTGTCAGAGGAATGTCAACGAGCAGTATGTAAGTTGAATTTGGATTAACGACTGATGCTTCATCTGTTGGTTTGGGTATATGTCAGTTCCAAATTCGAATAATAAATGGCAAGCCTACCTTTTGTCCAATAGCTTTCCCTGGTCGTATGTAAAGTACACAAGCGGCAAGACGCAGTCAATACCTTCACTGCGCAGTGCCGATGGTACTGTTATCGACGACTGTGCCACTAAAGCGGAGTTATTGAACGCAGTTTTCCGAATTTCCTTCACCAGGGAAGACGAATGGAATATTCCAGAATTTGAAACACGAACATCTGCTAGCATGAGTCTCTTAGAAGTAGATACCTTAGGGGTTGCGAAGCAACTCAAATCGCTTGATACGGGGAAGTCTTCAGGTCCAGATTGTATACCGATTAGGTTCCTTTCAGATTGCGCTGATACTATAGCTCCCTACTTAGCACTCATATACAACCGCTCGCTCACCGATAGATCAGTACCTACAGATTGGAAAATTGCGCAGGTCGCACCAGTGTTCAAGAAGGGTAGTAGGAGTAATCCATTTAATTACAGACCTATATCATTGACGTCGGTTTGCAGTAGGGTTTTGGAGCATATACTGTATTCAAACATTATGAATCACCTCGAAGGGAACGATCTATTGACACGTAATCAGCATGGCTTCAGAAAACATCGCTCTTGTGCAACGCAGCTAGCTCTTTATTCGCACGAAGTAATGGCCGCTATCGACAGGGGATCTCAAGTTGATTCCGTATTTCTAGATTTCCGGAAAGCTTTTGACACCGTTCCTCACAAGCGACTTCTAATCAAGCTGCGGAGCTATGGGGTATCGTCTCAGTTGTGCCACTGGATTCGTGATTTCCTGTCAGGAAGGTCGCAGTTCGTAGTAATAGACGGTAAATCATCGAGTAAAACTGAAGTGATATCAGGTGTTCCCCAAGGACGCGTCCTGGGACCTCTACTGTTCCTGATCTATATAAATGACCTGGGTGACAATCTGAGCAGTTCTCTTAGACTGTTCGCAGATGATGCTGTAATTTACCGTCTAGTAAGGTCATCCGAAGACCAGTATCAGTTGCAAAGCGATTTAGAAAAGATTGCTGTATGATGTGTCAGGTGGCAGTTGACGCTAAATAACGAAAAGTGTGAGATGATCCACATGAGTTCCAAAAGAAATCCGTTGGAATTCGATTACTCGATAAATAGTACAATTCTCAAGGTTGTCAATTCAACTAAGTACCTGGGTGTTAAAATTACGAACAACTTCAGTTGGAAGGACCACATAGATAATATTGTCGGGAAGGCGAGCCAAAGGTTGCGTTTCATTGGCAGGACACTTAGAAGATGCAACAAGTCCACTAAAGAGACAGCTTACACTACACTCGTTCGTCCTCTGTTAGAATATTGCTGCGCGGTGTGGGATCCTTACCAGGTGGGATTGACGGAGGACATCGAAAGGGTGCAAAAAAGGGCAGCTCGTTTTGTATTATCACGTTATAGGGGAGAGAGTGTGGCAGATATGATACACGAGTTGGGATGGAAGTCATTACAGCATAGACGTTTTTCGTCGCGGCGAGACCTTTTTACGAAATTTCGGTCACCAACTTTCTCTTCCGAATGCGAAAATATTTTGTTGAGCCCAACCTACATAGGTAGGAATGATCATCAAAATAAAATAAGAGAAATCAGAGCTCGAACAGAAAGGTTTAGGTGTTCGTTTTTCCCGCTCGCTGTTGGGGAGTGGAATAGTAGAGAGATAGTATGATTGCGGTTCGATGAATCCTCTGCCAAGCACTTAAATGTGAATTGCAGAGTAGTCATGTAGATGTAGATGTACACTCTATCAAGTTGCGAGAGATCTTATACTGCAACAGAACAGAAGGCTCTTGCAGTATTATAGGCGTCCACAAAGTTTCATGATTATTTTTATGGAGCTAGAAAACAGTATTTTGTGACCATTAAGCTCTTAGCTTTTTACAATCCTCTGAGCTATTACATGGGAAATAAGCAAGGTGGACGGTCGCTCTTCAGGAATACCAATTTCGCATTGTAGATAACCAAGGAAAGGAGAGTATAATGTCAGATGCGTTATCTCGTGTTCCAGAAGGATTAGTAAAAGGCATTATCTCTGATGAAAATGAGTTGCCAATATTACTGGTGGAGATCAAGTAAACTGAAGATGTTATTTAGAGCTATGTGGAGATAGGACGAAATTGCACCAATGTGATATAAGGTGGATAGACATTCGACAGAAATTAGAAGTTCCACAAGAAATTAAAATAATCAAGTCCTATAGGGTAGTGAATTACGAACTATTGCATCATCAGAGCAACATGAATCAGAATTGGTGTGTGTGTCTGTACGCGAGGGATATTAGGAGACGTTAATAACGTATGCTCACAACACTTGTGGACATTTTGGTGTTGCGAAATGTGCAAAAAAACTGAGAATGTACTGGTTACTTGCCAGACTTACGTAGGAAAGTATGGAGGGTACTGAGAAAATGCATAATAAGTCAGAAAACAAAACCGAACAATAAAGGTAGTAAAGGCCGTTACATTCGATCATTCCTGAAAAACCAATACCTATTTTGTCGGCAGATATCTGTGGTCCGAGACTGAGGTCTAGACGAGACAGTAAATATATTTTAACTTCCTTGAACGTATTTGTCAAATATGTAACATTCTATCCAATGAAAACTGCATCCTGAGCAAAGAAATATAAATATTTTATATCCCCATCATGATTTTAAAAAAATTCATTCATGACTTCCGCGCGGAGTGGCCAGTCGGTTTGAGGCACCGTGTCGCGGATTGCGCGGCGCCTCTCAGCGTAGATTCGAATCCTCCCTAGCGCGTGGGTATCTATGTATGTGTTGTTCTTAGCACAAGTTAGTTTAAGTTACTTTAAGTAGTGTGTAAGTCTAGGTATCGATGATTTCAGCAGCTTAGCATCTTAGGATTTCACACACATTTGAACTTCTGAAAATTCCTGAAGGGACAAAGGAATGGCAGAAAAAGAAAATAATTTTAACTGAGAATAATATAAGCAACTTTTTTTATAATGGCAGCTCAGTGTATGATGATTCAACAGAAAGGCACATGAGATGATTCATAGTGATTATGTAAATATATATGTTATGTTTCAGCAACATTATTATTAATTAAAAGTTATTTATTATGTTACTTAATTTCAGTTAACACTGTAGTTATTTATGGACATCTGTTTCAGTTTTTCATGAAAATGTTAGTATAAGGTACATGAGAACATTCACGTCAATATCATATTACTACATATATTCAAGGCAGCGGCATATGCCTACTGATGATTAAATATTTTAAAAACAAAAGTCAATTCAGTTGGTGGAGTTTTTACGAAATTTGCTTGAGATAAATTACAAACTAGGATATTAGGAAGGACACTGCTGGAACAGGTTGTGACCCAGCAGGTTAGCCAAGAGCGCAAATGCTTTGCTGCCTGGTCTCAGACAGGCGCACTGGCTCCACATTGAATTCCCCAGGCGGATTAACGACGCAGGCCTTTGTGCCAGTCAGCCTAGATGTGGGTTTCAGGTGGTTTTCCACATTCCAATAAGTGAAGGGCCACCTCAGTTCAAAGATTCGCAGACATCTGAACACATTCACACTGAGACAGATAGCTGGGGTATACTAATTTCATCCCAGGGGCTATAGGATGCCGGGAGGAAGGACATCCAACCAACCCTTAAGATGAGCTTCGCCAAATCCTTACCTAAGTATGAATATCCTATGAAATCGCGGGATAAGAGGCACAATCAAAAGGAGAGGAAGCAAAGATGTAGTAATGCTGGAACAGAGTGAGCTAGATATGTGTGATGGTTGTGGGGCGTTTGAAATTAAATCTTCATTATTTGAAGTAATGACAAGAGGTTAAGAGAACCGACTGGGCTGAATTTATGTACATTTGGGGATACTAAATAAATTTGTAGTTGAATGCTGAGAATCAGTTTTGAAGACTGACAGAAGTGCGGATTAGTGACGTATAAGGTGAACAACAGCGAAATTCCAATGAATTTCTGTGTGTTACCAGGTGTAGAATAAGCTATGAACACGTGATGGTGCAGTGTCATAAAAACGAACTAGCGAAGAGACTCAAGAATGATTAGCTTTTGGCTAAAGAGCAATGATATACTCAATTGCGACATATAAAATAACGATTATTGTGCTTCATTAAAATAGTATGTGAAGACACTAAAGTGAATTATCAGCTGAGTTTACCATGGACAACGTGAGTGTGTTGATATGGTACTCTGATATTCATAAGGGACTGCATAAAGACAAAAATTGGTAAATATGAAAAAATATTACTCGAATTCTCAGTAACAAAGTTGTTTACTAACTCTTCTGAATCTCTGAATTCTGACCAGTAGAGTGAGAATCAAAAGTATATCTACCAACCCGTTCTCTCACATCGCTTTTCCATCAGTAATGATCAACGTTGATACTTGTGCCGGGTTATTTTACATGCTCACACATCCCCGTCCTGTGAATGGCAATATGAGGGTCTCATCCTCCTTTCTTCTACGTGAGGATCAACCCTGTAGCAAGCCGGTCATCTTCTCTCTCTACCCACACCTGCCCTGCACCTTCCATGAGACGTCGTGCTGATACCGCTACCAAGATATCTTCACATTTGTTTATATCTGACTCCACCAATCCAAGAACATATTATATAAAGACAATTTCAGATCTGTTAGTTAAAAGTTTAATTAATTTTGTAAATTACTGGGAGGAACTTAAGGTTAAATTAGCCTTGTTCCAGGTTTTCCATGGTTTCCCTTAGAAACCCTTGCCCAAATGGCAAGGCTATTCTGACCGGAAGACCATGACCACATTAGCCGTTTAAGAATTACATTAACGTTTAATGTCGAATTATTTAACCTTATGATCAGTAGCGAGTAATTATGAAAGCAATTAGGATTACATAACCGGCAAAATTTGGAAACCGCTCCAAGCACATGCCACGGAGTAATATTGTAGTAAAAGAGTAGAGGGACTTTTTATTGTCATTTTGGCCCAGAATTTCTAAGAAAAAAGATTCTCGTCCATGAGGGGCAAAATAGTGTACCAATGTATGCAGTACTCTGATGTTGGTGCAATGAGTAGATGTTGTTAAGGATGCCATATACCTATTGCGAGAAGATTTGTTTTATGGACTCTATGAAAAAATTGGCAGTTGACAATGAATAATGAGAAGTGTGTGTCATCCAGATGAATGCAAACAGCAATCCGTCAAACTTTGTTCACACGATAAATCGATCAATTAATCAATCAAATCTAAGTACCCAGGAATTACAATTACGAAGAAATTAAATTATAAGGAATGCATAAAAAATGTTGTGGGAAAGGCGAACCAAAGACTCCGTTTTATTGGCAGAATAAACAGAAGATGCAACAGGTCTACTAAAGAGATTGCGTACACTACGTTTGTCCGTACTCTTTTGAAGTACTGTTGTGCAGTGTGGAATGCTTATCAGATAGGATTAACGGGGTACACCAAGAAAGTTCAAGGAAATCCAGCATATATTTTACTAGCGACAAATAGGGGAGAGAGTGTCATGGATATGATATAGAATTTGGTGTGGACATCATTTAGACAAGGGCGTTTCTCGTTGTTGCGGATCTTCTCAAGAAATTTCAATCACCATCTTTGTCCTTCGAAAGTGAAGATGTTTATTGACGCCGTCCTACATTGGCAGAAACGATCATCATAATAACGTAAGGGAAACGAGAGCTCACACTGAAGGCTATAGGTGTCGGTTTTCTTCTCGAGCTATTCGGGAGCGCTCTAAGAACGAATTGTTGTAAAGATGGTTCGATGAACCCTCTGCCATAATGCTTAAATGCTATTTGCAGAGTATCAATGTTGACGTAGATGCAGATATCCTACGAAAATGTGCGTTAGTTTTCGTATCGAGTAGCTACGTTATACAACAAAGCACTGGGAGACCGTTTCTTGCGTTATTTATCGCACAAAAGCTACGTTAATATCAACCGTGGAGCCTTAGAGTAAATTATTAGTTGGTATAATGAACCTGCGTCTGATTAATAAATAATAGGAGAGGCGCTGAAATTACAAGACCCGTCATAGAAGACATAGATCGCGTTTTGACTACGACGTGCAGCAAAAGGTCACCTTACAAGATTTTTCCAGTTTGTCGGCATACTGATCCACGTAGGGTATTATCACCATCAAGAATAAAAACCTCCGTCTTCAAGTCACAAGTGATCCATCGGGACCATCAAACCGCCGTGGCATCCTCAGATGAGGATGCGGAAAGGAGTGGCGTGTGGTCAGCACACCGCTCTCCCGGTCTTTACGATGGTATTCTTGACCGAAGCCGCTACTAATCTGTCTTGTGCACCCCGAAAAATGGCAACAGTGCATGGCGGCCCGGATAGTCACCCACCCAAGTGCCGGCCAAGCCCGACAGCGCTTAACTTCGGCGATCTGACGGGAACCGTTGTATCCAATGCGGCAAGGCCGTTGCTCCAGCACCATCAAGAACATGATTGAATGAAAGTAGTCCATAGCCATTCAGAAGCATATCATTAGAATATCGTCACATCTATGGTACCAAATCATACGACTCGGAAAAGATATCCAACATGTCAAGGCTGTTTCTGGAAGCGTAACACTGCAGCATAACAAATCAGAGAAACGTTCACGGTCGCCATAGAATTTGGTGCTTTACCTACCTACCTCTCTAGTAAGTTAATTATAGCTATGCTAAGGCTCTGAAGTAAGGCCATCAGTTTAATTTAAAGGAATCAAATGGCATTGTAGTTCTCCATCAAAAAGGCAGCCAACGACTGGGAGAGCAACACATCATGTGGGAATGTGGCGTTAGTAACACAACACTGCTGCGTGTTGAATGACCACGCAGTATGCTCAGTAAAAATACAGTTATATTATTATCAAGTAACAGAACTGGTTTTTATCAACCACCTTCAGTCATTGTTATTTAGAATGTCATGTTTCCGACGTGTTATAAGCCTGGAAGCATCACTGATCAGAGATAAATGACAGAATAATTTGCAGTATTTTCTTGTACATAATAATCACAAGACACATTAAAATGATTGGCACCTAATCTTAGCAGCGTGACTTGCAATGAGCCATGACAAAATAATGACTGACCGCATTGCGCGTTCCGTGATTAAGTCCCTTTACAATGATCTACCGACTTCTCTATTTACCCGAAAGTGATCTGAAACAGGCATAACTAGCACAAAAACATGTAAATATCCAAACCAGGAGAACGTATGAAGCGAATAATAACAATACTATGTTTACATTTGTTTCATACTTAATTCTAAGAACAAAACCGAGAAACACCTGTGGACTTAAAGTATGCACCTGCTCAATGAGGGAGTCCAAGGAAGAAGGCATGTGATAAATATTCATAGTTCCACTCTTACCAAAAGACGTGAGGAAACCAACTTCACACATACTCTTTGTTTCAGCCACTGGCTGACTTTAGATCGCTGATTTTATATAGCTGATATTTCTGGAGTACAATATTTCGATTACTTTTACATTAGGTGATTGTTGACTTGCAAAGATTTACATAAAACATTCATGTGTTTGAAGAAAATAAAGCCCACATACACGCGGGATACACGTTATTACTGAATATTACGACGGAAATAAAGTTTTAATATAAAGTAAGACTTCACAATCCACAAACAAGTTGACAACCCTGTACCAGCGAGGACCGACCGTGTAATGAAACTTTCTGATAGTCGTTCAAATCAAGAAATAGGAACTCCATTTCCAATTAGGTAATGGAGTTCCGATTTCCTTACTGAATTGGCCAACGTACTATTAGTAGAAATTCGCAGATACAATCTCCACAAACAAGACACAAGTACAGGTGGTAAAAGGCAAGATTGATGTCAAGCAACGTGGAAAACTACTGTCTACATAGTGAACATAGCAGCAGGGGAAAACAGTATTCGGTTTACTTGCATTCACCCATCGGGACTTTAATTTCTGAAGGAAAAGCATGTAGTTACCGAGGCAGTTACATTACAGGAAGTAGATTATTGTATTATTTACGGAGTTTTCATCTAAATTTAAGTTCGTCTGAAGTTTTTAAAACGTAAATTATATTGAAACGAAATTTCTCTCCAAAATTTTACGGGGCGCTACTCACTCTATTAGCAAAATGAGAAGCGGTAAAACTTGATTTGAACAGATTATGTGGTGAAGGTGCTATAGAGAAAATCAAATAGGGATAATCCAATAATATGACAAATATTGAATAAGAAAGAGAGAATTAGAATAAGCTTCTGCGCGGAGGACAGTAAAAACATTATCGTAGCCAAGAGAGGCATGAAGCAAATACTCACCACTTCGGTATAAGTTGATATGCCAGCTAGCACCGCATGCGTTGAATATAGTGAGGACGAGTGTGATGAGGTAAAGGAAATTATTCTGATAGTAAAGCGAGCGAAAAATTTAACTGTGGTGTGGGACTGGAATTCCATAGTAGGAAATGGCTCTGAAACCACAATGTGATGATCCATGTAGCACCCAGTGATTCACCTTTAGTAATGCTGTGTCATTGAGTATTCTAAATATAATGTTGATGTTATTTTTTTCAGAAATTTTCTTTGCTGTTCTTGAACTGTAAGACGTTTATCTTCTTTTAACTGGAAACAGACAGCTTCCTGCTCGCTGTAATCAGTGTCGGGGCTCCGAGAAAGGTCAGACAACGCACCAGCGTTTAGGTGACGCCTCGTTGCCTTGAACTGAATTGTGTATGAAAACCCCATGTCAGTAGTCATTGACCGTTTCTATCTGATTCGGACATCCCAAGTGCTTGTAAGTGCAGTTACCGGTTTGTGGTCCATACCACAAGAAAGTTCACCCCACAGAAGTATGCGTAAAATTATACTGCATTATATTTCAAAATCAAAATCATGTGCGTACGCTGTGTGGTGTGAGTGATGAAACAGCACCACACCTAGTCTTCCAATTAGAAGTGTTGGACATTAAACGACCTAGAAAATTCGGGTCATCAGGTCCGGAGACGATAGTGTCTAGTGAACAACTAGTAAATAATCTGTTGCTATACTGTAAGGGAGCAGGTGGCCTCACTAGATCCAGATGGAGTGAATCTGCACTATAAACCCCGTTTCTGTGCGGGCAATAGTGAGCCAGGACCATTACTGTTCCTGTCTGCCTATTCAGACGAAAACAAATCAACGTATAGCGGTTCTATTACGTGTGCCTAGTCACAAATCCTTTTTGTTGAGTCGTACGGCGGATAAGCTGGCTCAGGTCAGCAAAGGAGGCAAAATGCTTCCACATTAGCAACGCACGCACGTTACGTACTTCGTATAATGCACTGCCTCGTCCATCAGGGTGGCAAAACTGACTGTACAGAAACCGTCAATATGAAAGTAGAATGCTCGTCCATCTGACAGCTTAAAATATAGCAGCCTGTGTGATATTTTCATAATCTTTCCATTATTCACCACAGGCGCCGTTCATTTACATTACTGGCCATTAACATTGCTACACCAAAAAGATATTCAGATGATAAACGGGTTTCATTGGTCAAATAACTGACGTGTGATTACATTTTCACCCAATTTTGCTGCATAGATCCTGAGAAATCAGTACCCAGAACTACCACCTCTGGCAATAATAACGGCCTTCATACGCCTGTGCATTGAGTCACATAGAGCTTGGATGGTGTGTACAGGTACAGCTGCCAATACAACTTCAATATGATACCACAGTTTATCAAGAGTAGTGACTGGCGTATTGTGACGAGCCAGTTGCTCGGCCACCATTGACCAGACGTTTTCAGTTGGTGATATACACTCCTGGAAATGGAAAAAAGAACACATTGACACCGGTGTGTCACACCCACCATACTTGCTCAGGACGCTGCGAGAGGGCTGTACAAGCAATGATCACATGCACGGCACAGCGGACACACCAGGAACCGCGGTGTTGGCCGTCGAATGGCGCTAGCTGCGCAGCATTTGTGCACCGCCGCCGTCAGTGTCAGCCAGTTTGCCGTGGCATACGGAGCTCCATCGCAGTCTTTAACACTGGTAGCACGCCGCGACAGCGTGGACGTGAACCGTATGTGCAGTTGACGGACTTTGAGCGAGGGCGTATAGTGGGCATGCGGGAGGCCGGGTGGACGTACCGCCGAATTGCTCAACACGTGGGGCGTGAGGTCTCCACAATACATCGATGTTGTCGCCAGTGGTCGGCGGAAGGCGCACGTGCCCGTCGACCTGGGACTGGACCGCAGCGACGCACGCATGCACGCCAAGACCGTAGGATCCTACGCAGTGCCGTAGGGGACCGCACCGCCACTTCCCAGCAAATTAGGGACACTGTTGCTCCTGGGGTATCGGCGAGGACCATTCGCAACCGTCTGCATGAAGCTGGGCTACGGTCCCGCACACCGTTAGGCCGACTTCCGCTCACGCCCCAACATCGTGCAGCCCGCCTCTAGTGGTGTCGCGACAGGCGTGAATGGAGGGACGAATGGAGACGTGTCGTCTTCAGCGATGAGAGTCGCTTCTGCCTTGGTGCTAATGATGGTCGTATGCGTGTTTGGCGCCGTGCAGGTGAGAGCCACATTCAGGACTGCATACGACCGAGGCACACAGGGCCAACACCCGGCATCATGGTGTGGGGAGCTATCTCCTACACTGGCCGTACACCTCAGGTGATCGTCGAGGGGTGTATCTGTTGGTGAGAATGTGCTGGCCAGAACAGCAGTCGAACATTTTCTGTATCCAGAAAGGCCCATACAGGACCTGCAACTTGCTGTCGGGCATTTTCCTGCTGAAATGTAGGTTTTCGGAGGGATCGAATAAAGGGTAGAGCCACAGCTCGTAACAGATCGGAAATGTAACGTCCACTGTTCAAAGTGCCCTCAATGCGAACAAGGGGCCTGTCTCATATATTTTGCTAACCAGATGGAAGAGTTTTGTCACGGCTGTCTCTCTCAAGATTATTACTAGTTACAATAGAATGTTGTCTATTATCGGGCCCTTGTTTCGACTTTGGTCATCCACAGCTCTGTCAACTTCTTCACGCAGTATTATATCTCCCATTTCTCCTTCATCCACGTCCACTTCCATTTCCATAACATTGCCTTCTGAACATCACCTTTCTACCCGTACATCTACATCCATATTTCGCAAGCCACCTGACGGTGTGTGGAGGAGGGTACCTTGAGTACCTCTGTCGGTTCTCCCTTCTATTCCAATCTCGTATTGTTCGTGGAAAGAAAGATTGTCGGTATGGATCTATGTGAGCTGTAACCTCTCTGACTTAATCCTCATGGTCTCTTCGCGAGACATACGGAGGAGGGAGCAATATACTGCTTGACTTATCGGTGAAGGTATGTTCTCCAAACTTCAACAAAGCCTTTACCGAGAAACCTTTACCGAGCTACTGAGTATCTCTCTTGCAGAGACTTCCACTGGAGTTTATCTATCATCTTCGTGAAGCTTTCGCGATTACTAAAGGACCCTGTAACGAAGCGCGCTTATCTCCGTAGGATTTTCTCTCTCCCTTCTGTCAACCCTATGTGGTACGGACCCCACAACGGTGAGCAGTGGGCGAACAAGTGCACTGTAACCTACTTCTTTTGTTTTCGGACTGCATTTCCTTAGGATTCTTCCAATGAATCTCAGTCTGGCATCTGCTTTACCGACGATTAATTTTGTATGGAATTATGGAATTAACTGTTTCCAGTTGCTGACCTGCTATATTGTAGATACATGATAAGGGATCTTTCTTTCTGTGTATTCGCAGCACATTACACTTGTCTACATTGAGATTCAATTGCCATTCCTTGCACCATGCGTGAGATCGTTGCAGATCCTCCTGCATTTCAGTACAATTTTCCATTGTTACAACCTCTCGATATACTACAGCATCATCTTCAGAAGGCGGAGTGAACTTCCGATGTTATCCACAAGGCCATTTATATATATTGTAAATAGCAACCGTCTTACGACACTCCCCTGAGGCACACCTGATATTACTCTTACTTCGGAAGACTTCTCTCCGTTAAGAACGACACGCTGCGCTCTGTTATCTGTGAACTCTACAATCCAATCACACAATTGATCTGATAACCCATTTGCTCTTACTTCGTTCATTAAACAACAGTGGGGAACTGTATCAAACGCCTAGCCGGAGTCAAGAAACACGGCATCTACCTGGGAAGCCGTGTCTATGGCATTCTGAGTCTCGTGGGCGAATAGTGCGAGCTGGGTTTCACACGATCGTCTTTTTCGAAACCCATGCTGATTCCTGAAGACTAGATTTCTAGTCTCTAGGAAAGTCGTTATACTCGAACATAATACATGTTCCTAAACTGTAGAACTGATAGACAGTGGGGATCTAGGTGTATAGTTCTGCACATCCCTTCGACGTCCCTTTTTGAAAACGGGGATGACCTGTGCCCTTTCCCAGTCCTTTGGAACTCTACGCTCTTCTAGAGCCCTACGCTACACCGGTGCAAGAAGGGGGCCAAGTTCCTTCGCGTACTCTGTGTAAAATAGAACTGGTATCCCTTCACGTCTAGCGGCCTTTCCTCATTCGAGCGATTTTAATTGTTCTTCTATCCCTATCTATTTCGATATCTAGCATTTTGTCATCTGTGAGACAGTCTAGAGAATGTACTACAGTGCAGTCTTCCTCTGTGAAACCGCTTTGGAAAAAGACATTTAGTATTTCGGCCTTTTGTTTCTCATCCTCTGTTTCAGTACCATTTTGGTCACAGTGTCTCTGGACATTTTATTTTGATCCACCTACTGCTTTGACATAAGACCAAAATTTCCAATTCGTTGAACGCCTATCACATAGCCCTCCTCACAATACATTTCTCTTCGTGTATTTTTCGTTAGTCTGCAAGGCTTCGGCTATGTTTATGCTTGTTTCCGTAGCAGTTTTCTAACTCGGTAGTTGTAAGACGGTGGCTTTTTCCATCTCTTACGATCGCGCTTGGCACATACTCATCTAATGCTTATTGTACGAAGGTTTTGGACTTTGTCCACTGATCCTCTACTCTATCTGTACTTGAGATGAAACTTTTGTGTTGAGCCGACAAGTACTCTGAAATCTGCTTTTTGTCATATTTGGTAAACAGAAAAATCTTCCTACCTTTTTTTATTATTTTTATTTGCGGCTGAAATCAGCGATGCTGTAACCGCTTTTTGATCGCTGATTCCCTGTTCTGCGTTAACTGTTTCAAATATTTCGTGCCTGTTTGCCACCAGAAGGTCTAATATGTTATCGCCACGAGTCGGTTCTCTGTTTACCTGCCCAAATTAGTTTTCACATACTGCACTTAAAAAAATTTCAATGTATTCTTTGTCCCTACCACCCGATATAAACGTTTGAGTCTTCCAGTGTATATCTGGTAAACTAAAATCTCCACCGAAAACTATAACATGGTCTGTAAATCCACTGATATATTTTCCAAATTTTCCTTCAGGTGTTCTGACACAATATATGGTATGTCAGGGGGCCTATAGAGACATCCAATTACCATGTTTGAGCCTCCTTTAATCGTGACATTCACGTAAATTATTTCACATTTCTGATTTCCGCCAATTGCCTTCGATACTACTGCACTTTTTATCGCTATAAACCCTTCCCCCTCTTCACTGTCCACTCTGTCTCTGCGATATACATTCCTATCTCAGTTTAGAATTTCATTACTGTTCACGTCTGGTTTCAGCCAAATTTCCGTACCTAGTACTATGTAGGTATTGTGACTGTTTATTATTGAGAGCAGTTCCGGGACCTTTCTATAGACTCTCCTTCAGATTACTATTACCACGTTAATATTGTAATTCCCTGTTGCGTTTTGCCTGCTGCTACCTTGTCACGTCTCAGGAGGCGTATTGTCGGGCAGAGGGATGGAATTCTCTCAACCAAACCAACCCACAAGTGCTCTCCACACGTACGCAGCTACCCTTGTAGCCGCTTCCTGCGTGTAGTCCACCCCTGACCTATTGAGGGGGACCGTACATTTCTCCACCCGATAGTGGAGGTCGAGAAGTTTACACCCCAGATCTCCACTGGATCGTCAGAGCTAAAATGGTTCAATTGGCTCTAAGCACTATGGGACCTAACATCTGAGGTCATCAGTCCCCTAGAACATAGAACTACTTAAACCTGACAAACCTAAGGACATCACACACATTCACGCCCGAGGCAAGATTCGAACCTGAGACCAAAGCGGTCGCGCGGTTCCAGACTCAAGCGCCTAGGACCGCTTGGCCACAACGCCCGGCATCGTCTACTCTCTGGCTTAAGCCTTCCACTTGGCTCCAAAGCAGAGGACCCCAATCGGTTCTGGGAACGACACTACAAACAGTTAGCTCAGATTCCACCCCGTGTGCGAGCCTTCCCGCGTTCACCATCTCCGCCAAGCACTTGTATGAACTGAGGATGACCTCTAAACCCAGACGGCAAGAGTCATTGGTGCTGACATGAGCAACAATTAGCAGTCAGGTGCACCCAGTGCTCTCTATCGCCGTCGGCAGGGCCTCCTCCACATCTCGGAAGGAACCCCACCGGCAAGCAGACAGAATGTACACTGGCCTTCTTCCCCGACCTTTCCGCTATTTCTCTAAGGGGCTCCATCACCCACCTAACCTTGGAAGCTCCAATCACTAATACACCCCTCCCCAGTGTGCCTGCTGGGACCTTGGTAAACCATGTCCACTCACAGGCAAAGCGGGCGATACCAAACGGCCAGCCTCCATATTGACCATCCGCCTAGTGCGACGCGAACGCCGTTGAACCCGCTACTCCCCTTCGGGAGAGGGTGGCCCAACCGCGCCCGGTACCCGCGGAGAGGTCTCTACAGCAGGGACCGTGGGTGAAGCGTGTAACACCTGGGGTGTACAATGCGACGCACCAGACTCCACTCTGCCGCTACAATCCGAGGTAGCAGCCTGAAGACGGCTGACCGTGGCCATCAACACGTTCAGCTGTTCGCGAACAGTGGCCAACTTCTCCTGCGTCCCTACACAGCAGTCACACATCCTATCCATTGTAAGAGATCACCAATTTACTGTGAGCTTTAAGTAATCAACTCTTAACTAGATTGCTAATTCACTAAAGGCTGCTGAAAACTGACTAAACTGTGGTTACTGGACAATTCTTGTTAGAAAGAATGAAAATAAGCACTAAGTACCCCTGATCTGTATTTAAAACAAACACGAAATCTATGGAACACTATTATTAGCATTCGAAAATTAAAGCTTCTTAAAAGCAAAAACACACTGACAAAGAAGTGACAAGTTAGAAAAACACAGCTTATACTTTACATAGCTGGCTGCACAGGAGATGTGAAGCAGACGACAGTTACGACGACACATTCGATATACTCCTTCCATAATTTCAGCTTTCACTTCTTTGGTTAAGACTGATTTTCCATCTTACCTCTTGATATTCATTATAGTGGTTCTCTTTCCTCCAAAGATCTTTTTAATTTAGCAGTAGGCAGTATCTATCTCACTCTTAGTTATATATGTGTCTACATCCTTACCTATGTCCTCTAGCCATCCATGTTTTGCCATTTTGCATTTAATGTCGATCTAATTTTTGAGACTTTTGTATTCCTTTTCGCCTTATTTACTGCATTTTTATATTTTCTCCTTTTATCAATTAAATTCAATATCTCTTCTGTTACTAAAGGAATTCTACTAGCCCTCGTCTTATTACCTATTTGATCCTATGCTGCCTTGACTAGTTCATCTCTCAAAGCCACCCATTCTTCCTTTTACTGTATTTTCTTCCCTCTTTTCTAATCAACCGTTCCCTAATGCTCTCTCTGAAACTCTCGACAACCTCTGCTTATTACAGTTTATCCAGGTCCCATCTCCTTAAATTTCTACCTTTTTGCATGTTCATCGGTTTTAATGTATAGTACATAACCACTAAATTGTGGTCTGTGTCCACATCTGCCCCTGGAAATGTCTTACAATTTAAAACCTGGTTCCTAAATCTCTGTATTACCATTATATTGTTTATCTCAAACCTCCCAGTGTCTCCAGGCCTCTTCCTCGTATACATCCTTCATTCATGATTCTTAAACCAAGTGTTAGGAATGATTAAGTTATGCTCTGTGTAAAATTCTACCAGGCAGCTTCCTCTTTCGTTTCTTACCCCCAGTCCATATTCACATACTACTGTTTCTGCTCTTCCTTTTCCTACTATCGAATTCGTCTCTCTTTACTACCTAAATAATTTCTTTTACCGCATCATACATTTCTTCAATCTCTTCATAATCTGCACAGATAGATGGCATATACTCTTGTACTACTTCGGTAGGCTTGGGCTTCGAGATTATCTTGGCTACAGTAATGCGCTCACTATGCTGTTCATAGTAGCTTACTCACTTTCTTATTTTTTAATTCATTACTAAACCTACTCTTGCGTTGCTGATATTTGTTTTTCTATGTATAGCTTTGTATTCACATGACCACAAGTCTTTTTCGTCCTGCAGTCGAACTTCACTAATTCTCTCTATATCTAATGTAACCATTTTCTTTTTTTTAAATTTTCTAAGCTATCTGCTCGACTAAGGGATCTGACATTACACACTCCTATCCGTAGAACGCCAGTTTTGTTTCTCCCGATAAAGACGTCCTGCTGACTAATCCCCGCCAGGGGATCCGTATGGAAGACTGTTTTACCTCCGGAATATTTTACCCAAGAGGACGCCATCATCATTTAAGTATGCAGTAAAACTGCATACCCTCGGGAAAAATTACAGCTGTATTTTCCCCTTTCTTTCAGCCGTTCGCAGTACCAGCACAGCAAGGCCGTTTTGGCTGATGTTACAAGGCCAGATCAGTCAATTATCCAGACTGTTGCCCCTACAGAAAAGTCTGTTGCCCATATTCAGGAACCACACTTTTGTCTGGCCTCTCAACAGATATCCGTCAGTTGTGGTAGCACCTACGGTACTGCTATCTGTTTCGCTGAGGCACGCGAGCCTCCCCACCAACGGCATGCTCCATGGTTTACGGTGGGTGGTGGGGGTTGTAGCTAATACGTGTACAACTAATAGGTGTGCCAAAGTCGCTTGAGAATTAGGATGAGCATTTTACCTGTGACTTTGTTCGCGTTGCGCACGTCAAGAATATATCGCAAATGTTAAACACATTTGACACGTGTTTTTAAACATACTTCACCTTTATTTGCAGTAACTTTCGCCCTGTAGTTTAATTTTCATGTAGCTCATTGTTTAAGATGACGCACCCATGAACTATGTGTTGTACAATGTTATGAGACTGCAAGTGCATCACGTGGTATATGTGGCTACAGTACGCAGGAGTGTTTTGTGAATGGAGCTGGTAGTACAGAAGTAATAAATTAAAACGCCATGTATGATGGGGCCGTTTATCACACGTTTGAATGCTTATCATGTAATATCGCCAAAAGCATGTGCCGTACAGTGATACATTGTTCAGTGTACATTCAGTGGTATCTATGGATACAGACTGCGGAAAGCTCTGCTAACAGAGTTATTAGCAACGAAGCCGTGATTTAAAATGTCTTGCATGACGTGGCAGTTTTTTTTTGAGCATCTTAGTAACCATGTCGTCTAATCTCCTAAACTATGTGTTGTAAAAAGATGTAGTTTTGTTCGTGCATTCAGCAGTGTATATGAATTCTGTCTGCAAAGTGTGTCGATAATATAGGTAGTAGTAAGGAAGTAATCAATTTAAACGTCACGCGTCTTGAAGCAGTTTTACTCCATGAAGAGGGAAAAAGCAGTAAGGGATAGACTTTTCCATTTGAGTGTTTTGTGAGGGTTTCCAGAGAGAAAAAGCATTCCCCCACAACGATTATTTCGAAAAAGTAAATGATATATGCCACAAGTCCGGTGAAATTGGCCCAGTAGTTTAGGAGATGTGGGACATTCATACATATATGCATGGATACATTTTTATAACATGTGTTGATTTTCTTTCCCGATCTGCACTGACCAATGATATTCTCTTTAATTAATGGTGATAGTAAGTCGACCTCAAACTGGATGTTACGTGTTTGAAAGAAGACTTTCAGAGCTACTGAACATCTTGATTCAAGGATTTTTGACGAGACTTCATCAACCTCTCACCGACCTTAGCACGAGTTAGTTAGCATCTACACCGCGATAAAAAGCCATCGGTTGCACGTTGCAAAAAATGTTTAAATGTGTGTTAAATCTTATGGGACTTAACTGCTAAGGTCATCAGTCCCTAATCTTACACACTACTTAACCTAAATTAGCCTAAGGACGAACACACACACACCCATGCCCGAGGGAGGACTCGAACCTCCACCGGGACCAGCCCCACAGTGCATGACCGCAGCGCCTGAGACCGCTCGGCTGATCCCGCGCGGCTGCACGTTGCAAACTAACCTCAAGTGTCAGTGGGCAGGAGCATTCCCCCAAACTACGGGAATAGTCCTGTGATCATAACTGTAGCACAGGTGTAGCCATATATTATTGTCAGTATTATTTGTTGAGCCTTGCAGTTATGAAGGCTGATCATACTCGTAATATTGGTATTTTAATTTACTAAAAAAATGCACCTTATTTTTTAACAAATTCGTATCTGTTTTTCTTAAGAAAAAAGAGAGAGATTGGACCTTCATACTTCTCTTCAAGTTCAATCTGGCAGCCAGAATAAAAAGGTAAACATATGTCGATGATCGGAGTTAAAATGTACCTGCACTATGATAAAAATGATTCTGCCTCTGGCCGGCCGCGGTGGTCTAGGGGTTCTAGGCGCTCAACCGCGCGACTGCTACGGTCACAGGTTAGAATCCTGCCTTGGGCATGGATGTGTGTGATGTCCTTAGGTTAGTTAGATTTAAGTAGTTCTAAGTTCTAGGGGACTGATGACCACAGTCCCATAGTGCTCAGAGCCATTTTAACCATTTGAACCATTCTGCCTCTGGAATGTTTTAACTCCATTCACCCAAATGTAATATATGTAAACACACTGCCAAAAATCTCATTTTTCCAGCCTAGGACTACTGCATTGTCCAATGTGGAAAATAACTGAGTGTGTGAAACATGATTTTATCATAATGTATATTCAATGTAATGTCTCAGGCTCCACTTTCCACATTACCTTCCACATTTGTGGTTTGCAGCTACGTCAGCACAGCGGAACCGTGTGACTGAGGGCTAATACTGAGAAGACAATGTAAACACATGGAAAGTGAATGTCTGACTCATGGTTACATATTTCCGTAAGACTTATGAACCTGGTCCAATAAAAATTCGTAATTTGAGGAGGTAACAGTTCTTTAATTCACAAAAGATTATTTTGTGAAAGAAATATAGAGGAATATTCCTGGACTATTCCATCTCTAAGATTATTACTTTCTCTTATGAGTCATCAGTCATCTGACGGGTTGATGTTGCCCGTCACGAGTTCCTCTCCTGCACCGGCCTCTTCATTTCAGCACTTGAAACCTACGCTCTCAATTCTTTGCCCTAAGGGTTCCGATCTCCGTCTTCTTCTACAGTTTTTTCTTTCTACAGCTCCCTCTAGTACCACGGAAGTCATTCCCTCGTGTCTCAGAAGATGTCCTATCGTCCTGTCCCTTCTCCTTGTCAGTGTTTTCCACATATTCCTTTCCTCTCCGATTCTGCGCAGCACCTCTTCATTCTGTACCTCATCTGTCCACCTAGTTTCCTACATTCGCCTTCAGTAGAGCTCTTCTGTTCGTCATTTCCAACAGTCCATGTTTCAATACTGTACAATGCTGTGTGTCAGACGTACATTCTCAGAAATTTCTTCCTCAAATTAAGTCCTATGTTGACACTCGTAGACATAACTTGGCCAGAAATGCGCCTTTTCCTTTTGATGTCCGCCTTGCTCTGTTCGTCATTAGTTATTCTGCTGTTTAGGTAGTGGAATTCCTGAACTACATCTACTTAGTGCCCGTTAGTCCTCATGTTAAGCTTCCCTCTGCTCTCATTTCTGCCATTTCTCATTACTTCCGTCTTCCTTCGATTTAGCCTCAATCCATATTCTGTAGTCACTAAACTGTTAATTCCATTCAGCAGATCATGTAAGTTTTCTTCACAGTCATCAGCGAATCGTATCATTGATATCCTTCACCTTGAATTTTAATTCCACTCCTGTACCTTTCTTTTATTTCCATCAATGCTTCTCCGACGCACAGATTGAAGAGTAGTGGCAAAAGACAACCGCCCTGTCTTAATCCCTTTTTGATCCGAGCACTTCCATCTTGATCGTCCAATCTTACGATTCCCTCTTAGTTTTCTTGAATGTTGTACATTACCCGTCTCTCCATATAGTTTACTACTATTCTGCTCAGAATTTGGAACAATTTGTACCATTTTACATCGTCTAGCACATTTTCCAGATCGACAAAACATATGAACGCCTCCTGATTTTTCTTTAGTCCTGCTTCCAGTATCAACCACATTGTCAGAATTGCCTCTCTGGTGCCTTTACCTTTCTTAAAGCCAAAGAGATCTTCATTTAACACAGCCTAAATTTTCTTTACCATTCTTCTGTATATTATTCTAGTCAGCAACTTAGATGCGTGAGTTGTTAACCTGACTGTGCGATAATTCTCTCCCTTGTCAGCTCTTACTGTCTTCGGAACAGTGTGGATGATTTTATTCCGTAAATCAGACAGTACGTCGCCAGACGCATACCTTCACCAAAGTAAAAGTCGTTTTTTTTTACCATTCCCAATGATTTTAGAAACTCTGATGGAATGATATCTATCCCTTCTGTCTTATTTGATTTTAAGTCCTCCAAAGCACTTTTAAATTCTGATTCTAATACTAGATCTCCCATGTCTTCCAAATCGACTTCTTTTTCTTCTTCTATGACATCAGAAAAATCTTCTCCCCTCATACAGGCTTTCAATGTATTCTTTCTACCTATCCGCTAAGTTCTCAAAACTTAACAGTTCAATTCCTGTTGTGCACTTAATGATACCACTCTTACTTTCAGTTCCAACGAAGATTGTTTTGGTTTTCCTATATGCTGAGTCAGTCCTTTTGACAATCATTTCTTTTTGAATTTCTTCACATTTTTCATGCAGACATTCCGTCTTAGCTTCCTTGCATTTCCTGTTTATTTCGTTTCTCAGCGACTTTTTTTCTGTACTCCTGAATTTTCGTGAACATTTTTGTACTTGCTTCTTTGGTTGATCAACAGAATTTTTTCTTCTGTTGTCCATGGTTTCTTCGCAGTTTCCTTCTTTGTACCTATGTTTTTCTTTCCTAATTCAGTGACTGCCCTTTCTAGGGATGTCTACTCCTCTTCAACTGTACTGCCTACCGAGTTATGCCTTCTTATTGTATCTATGGGCTTAGAGAACTTAAAGCATATCTCGTCATTCCTTAGCACACCTGTATCCCATTTCTTTGCTTATTGATTCTTCCTGACTATTCTCTCAAACTTGAGCCCACTCTTTATAACTACTACATAACGATCTGAATCTATATGTAATCCTGGGTACGTCTTAGAATCCAATATCTGATTTCGGAATCTCTGTCTGATAATGATGTAATCTAACTGAAATCGTTCCCTGTCATCCAGCCTTGTACTTATTATTCTTGTGATTCTTGAACAGAGTATTCGCTATTACTACCTGAAATTTATTCCAGAACTCAATTAGTTCTCTACTGTTTTATTTCTTGTTCCAAGCCTGTATTCTCTGGCAACCATTTCTTCTACTCCGTCCCCTACAACCGCATTCCAGTCCCCCGTAACTATTAAATTTTTCACCTCCATTTTCTTACATATTACCATTTCAGTATCCTCATATACCCTCTCTCTCTCTTCATCTCCAGCTTCTGATGTAGACATGTGTACCTGAACTATAGTTGTCAGTGTTGGCTTCCTGCCAATTCTGATAAGATCAACCCTTTTACCAAACTCTTCACAGTAACAAACTCTCTGCTCTACCCTCCTATGCATAACGAATTCTACTCCCGTTATACCATTTCTAGCTGCTGTTGATATTAACCTATGCCCATCTGACCAGAAACAATGTCTCCTTTCCATTTCACTTCACTGACCCCTACGATGTCTAGATTGAGTCTTTGGATTTACTCAATGTTCTTCTCACAATCACCTCTCCATTGGCAGTCCCCTCACCCACTACGGTGGTCCGAATACACGGCTATTCCGGAATCTTTAGCCAATGGAGGGACAATCATGACACTTTTCAATTACATGCCACATGGTATCAATAGCCTTTTGCTTCCTCCTACACAAGTTATCCTAGTCCACACATTCCGCTGCACCGATGCTAATGTCTCGCTGTCACGGTATCATCCCACAGATGACTGTTATGAAAGCTGAAGATGTCATTCCGCGTAAAGGTGACCTTATCTTTGAATAGGATGGATAAAACAAATATTAGAATCGTGGTTGTCTGCTGAGGACACCAGAGGCGAAACTGCTCTCGGTGTGGAAAGTCGCTAGTCGCTAGTTACCCTTGCTAACGCTATAAGTGATAAGCCTAGTAACAATTCTCATGGGGAATATTTCACGTGGTCGTCAGGCTTACCCTGTACTGGCAGGCCAACTGCCTAGTACTGACACGGCAATCGCCTTTCAAAGTGTTAATCACATTTTCCTCCTAGCCTTGTGTCCGAACGTTTCTGGTATGTCTTTTATGATTTCCTGCTCTCCGAAACGACCCTGTCTCAGACAAACGGTAAAACCCTGTGGCAAACATTGATTGTTCTGGTTGATGTAGGCTGGGGGGGGGGTTAGGTCTTCTGATAAAAGCTTGCCTGCCACCCATTGCCATTTGTCTTTCCGTAAGTAAATACCATGTCGGCGAGCTCCCGATTCGTATACGAAGCCATTGTGTACAAGTCTGTATCACAAGGTGAATCAGCAATAGAAGTGAATCGGACACTACATTAACAAATACTATGATGTAGAGGGCGCTAGACCATGACGCTTGAGGAACAGTACCACCCTCTTGGAGGTACCATGCATACTGTAATTGTGGTTGAACGACAGGGCATGCACTATGCCGCAGTCTCTGAAACAAAGTATGATTGAACAAATAGTCTTCAGCACAGAAACCATGCATCTAGAGACATAAGTTCATTAGACCTTCCCTGTTTCGTATCTTCTCATCAAGCAATCCTCATACGCATCCTCTCATCAGTCAGTCCACAGAGCCTATACAAGGTGGAATAAGTCACCCTGTATATACCAATACGTATAAGTCATGGTGTAACATAGGGCACCACATTAGGCCCTCTCCTTTTTTGTGATGTATCTAAATGACTTACCTCTTAGCATTGATAATGAAATGATTCTTTTTGCGGAAGATGCCACCAGCACAACCATTTTCTCAAATGTATACTTAGCGAATTACTTAATTATGTAAGAGAACAGGTCACTTATTTCTAGTTAAATTACTACATGAGTATTCAATATTTCTACTTCTTACGTTGATCAAGACATGGATTACTGGCAGTTTCACTGGACTGCTCGGTTTTATTTCATTATTTTAGTAATACTAGAATGGTATTGACTTTCTTTTCTTTAAATATTTCCACATGTATTTAGAGAACAAGTATATAATTAGGTATATAATACGTTCCTTGTAAGTCAGTATCACTGAACTGCTGAAAGGAACAACATAAAAAAGTGTTAAGGCTAATTTCCTATAAACAATGTCTGATAGAAATGAGATGAACAAAACTACTGTGAATATTTACTAATCATAAAGAACATCCGTAATTACACAGTGCAATGGAAAAAACTTTTGTGGTGCTTTTTTATTTTCGTTTAAAAAGTCGCTTTAGAACTCACACTCATAATACGAATAGCATGGTAACATCTCTTTGACAGAGGTGACACTACCTCACACAGCTTTACCGTTAAATGAGTATAATGTTCCGTATCCATTAAATGACGAAGGGAAGGAAAACTGAACAAAACAACAGAGCGTTTGAAGCTTTATGCAGACGTACTGCAATGCAAGCAACAAGCAAAACACTCATTCATCCTTTGTTTCGCCTTCAAACTCAGATGCAATGGCGAAGCAGTGTTCTGTGCTCTGCGCACACGTCGTGATGTGAGAATAAACCCGCCCGACCCTCCCAACAGCGAACACACGGTGGAGGGGGGAGAAGCACAACGTTCCCTCCTGCTTCCAGTGGCTGGCTGACTGTTGGAATGGGTAACACCGATCTCATGGTCTTTGAGTCCGAATATGGTTTCGACGATTATAAAAACGCACTAAAGTGGCGAAATATATCATATTAAACTCATTTAATATTCGTAAACCCATTTCTTCCTTGTGTGCTAACTGAATGTCATAAGAAACCAATTGAATAGTTACAGCCAGTTTGTTAATGAATAATTTCACTTTTAAGAATTTTAGCCTCAGTCTACTTTCAATGGACTGGTGTACAACAGAGGTTGCAGTATATGACTAAAGTAGAGCAATTCCATTTTTCAAGTCTGAGAATGAATCACTGGAAAAAATCCAAATCCAAAGAGATGCAGAAATCAGGAGTGCGGAAGTTCGATTTATTTTATATATAGCCTGGAGCACATCGTCGTTGGGTTTCGTGTGTTTTCCAGATTTTGTCGTAACTTTTTTTGAAAATTGGATTTCATATTGTTGTTGGAACAACTGAGCCTTTTTTACTGACTTCAACAGAATTAAATATTTATGGAATAGGTCAGGTAAAAAGTCTCAGAGTTTCAAACAACAATATGAAATCCAATTTGCAAAATAAGTAACGACCAAGTAAAATGTGTCTACTTTCTTATAAATTTTTTTCATGACGTAATGTTGAGGTCACAGAAAGTCATTGTTCATGTAACGAAGTACAATACTAACATGCAGTTTAATTACATCTTTTCCAACCATTACTCGATTACCATTTTCTAAATTTAATGCCAAACACAACGTATGAGTGCCTTCTCGGTTTTCTTTCTCATTACATACTCACTTAAAATTGGCGTCAAAACAACGTGACAACCTTCAGCTGCCACGTCAGTGTTTAATAATACACCTCCTTTCTTTCCCATCATCTTGTACAGAACGTTTTATGTAAATTGCCCACCGTTAAATTATTTTCTTTTTGTTCATTAGCGTAACTTTTGGATCATGATCAGTGGTACCCCTTTTCTGTCCAGTGTTGTTCGTGAGTGAATGCACAAAATAACTTTCATTTTCCAAATTATAGCCCTGTTTGGTTTAATTACTTTTTATTTTTAGTAGACTTTCCATCAGAAGGGTCGGTTGTACACTTTCCTCCTACTTATCGGTATCACTTCATCGGTAAAGATAGCCTTATCCAATTACAAAATATCCATTAGGCACATACATGATCCGTATCGCAAGCAGGATAGGCCGATTAGTAAGAGGGAGGTTACACTATCACAATAAAACCTCAGAATCTCTGCTCACACTCGAAGTTTTAAGGAATAGGAAAGTCGCGCAGTGGTTCAACAGCCAAGTTATAAAATTTCTGGGCAAGCAACAAGAACATCACTGCAAATGTAAACAGAGTCAGAGGCACTCAGTCAAACTGAAGTTAATGAAGCCAAAACTAGCCTACAGAGAACCCTGCACAAATCCGTGCTCGTTACAGTGCTACCATACTGTAATGTCCAGCACATGTACCTAGAAAGCATGAGATGCGTGTGGCAAAAGTTTTAGTTAATTTTTTTCAACTTCTATCATTATCATAGATAAATTTGACACCCACATCTCTCAAGATAAATTTCATTATATCAGACCTATGCATTCAGATTTAAGGGAATTCGGAAGTAAAATTCTTATCTTGGCAGAAAATCGTAATAAATTTGCTCTTAAGGTAAATAAGCAACGAACTGAAGCCATCTGACCAGACACTCTGTGGCCATAATGTTAGTGAGACGGTGGACGCCACAGAAAAGGCAGAGATACTAAATGTCTTTTTTCTAATCTGTTTCCCAGAAGATCGCATTGTAGTTCCTGTTTTAAATAGCCACACAAAAGACAATACTGCTGATATCGAAATAAGTGACCATGAGACAGAAAAGAACAGATATCACCTAACTGAGGGAAGGCCACTACACCTGACGCGAAGCCGCTACGATTCTAAATAATGTTGGCGTAGAAGCAGCCACTGCTCATCGACAGTGTACCGTTGGACTTAGTAGAATCTAGGTCCTTCTAATGACTGCAGAAAAGCTTTGGTACTTCCCGTATCTCGATCAAAATGTAAGCAGCAGTAACTGATAGTCGAGTAAAGTAGGCATTGTTGGCTGTTCGCCTTGAACGGTAAGCGGAATTTTCCTGCTGACGGAACAAGAGAGCATTTCATTTCAAGATATGTTCACAAAGTTGTAGCCAAGAAGCAATATTTTGTTTGTTCAACGGGGTCGTAATACACTCCTGGAAATGGAAAAAGAACACATTGACACCGGTGTGTCAGACCCACCATACTTGCTCCGGACACAGCAGGAACCGCGATGTTGGCCGTCGAATGGCGCTAGCTGCGCAGCATTTGTGCACCGCCGCCGACAGTGTCAGCCAGTTTGCCGTGGCATACGGAGCTCCATCGCAGTCTTTAACACTGGTAGCATGCCGCGACAGCGTGGACGTGAACTGTATGTGCAGTTGACGGACTTTGAGCGAGGGCGTATAGTGGGCATGCGGGAGGCCGGGTGGACGTACCGCCAAATTGCTCAACACGTGGGGCGTCAGGTCTCCACAGTACATCGATGTTGTCGCCAGTGGTCGGCGGAAGGTGCACGTGACCGTCGACCTGGGACCGGACCGCAGCGACGCACGGATGCACGCCAAGACCGTAGGATCCTATGCAGTGCCGTAGGGGACCCCACCGCCACTTCCCAGCAAATTAGGGACACTGTTGCTCCTGGGGTGTCAGCGAGGACCATTCGCAACCGTCTCCATGAAGCTGGGCTACTGTCCCGCACACCGTTAGGCCGTCTTCCGCTCACGCCCCAACATCGTGCAGCCCGCCTCCAGTGGTGATGCGACAGGCGTGAATGGAGGGACGAATGGAGACGTGACGTCTTCAGCGGTGAGAGTCGCTTCTGCCTTGGTGCCAATGATGGTCGTATGCGAGTTTGGCGCCGTGCAGGTGAGCGCCACAATCAGGACTGCATACGACCGAGGCACACAGGGACAACACCCGGCATCATGGTGTGGGGAGCGATCTCCTACACTGGCCGTACACCTCTAGTGATCGTCGAGGGGACACTGAATAGTGCATGGTACATACAAACCGTCATCGAATCCATCGTTCTACCATTCCTAGACCGGCAAGGGAACTTGCTGTTCCAACAGGACAATGCACGTCCGCATGTATCCCGTGCCACCCAACGTGCTCGTCGAGGGGACACTTACACCTTCTAAGGTGTAAGTCAACTACCCTGGCCAGCAAGATCTCCGGATCTGTCCCCCATTGAGAATGTTTGGGACTGGATGAAGCGTCGTCTCACGCGGTCTGCACGTCCAGCACGAACGCTGGTCCAACTGAGGCACCAGGTGGGAATGGCATGGCAAGCCGTTCCACAGGACTACATCCAGCATACGACCGTCTCCATGGGAGAATAGCAGCCTGCATTGCTGCGAAAGGTGGATATACACTGTACTAGTGCCGACATTGTGCATGCTCTGTTGCCTGTGTCTATGTGCCTGTGGTTCTGTCAGTGTGATCATGTGAAGTATCTGACCCCAGGAATGTGTCAATAAAGTTTCCCCTTCCTGGGACAATGAATTCACGGTGTTCTTATTTCAATTTCCAGGAGTGTATATTAGCAGTCTCCCGCGTACGTTCGCTACAATTTTCATCACACGTCCAAGAAAAACGAAGAATTACATTGTTACGTTACCGTGTTTGGTTAGGTTGGCACCAGACTTCATAGAAATACACCTTTTTAAAAACTAAATTCTGCGCAGAAAGCTATTATACTAAAATTCTCCGTTAAAATTTTGAATAGTTCTGCAGAATTTCGAGAAAAACAGCATGATTTAATTCAGGCAGTTTCTGAAGTAATTGCTATAATGGGGGATACATTTTCACTAAAGAAAATTTAAGATGGTTCAAATGGCTCTGAGCACTATGCGACTCAACTTCTGTGGTCATCAGTCCCTAGAACGTAGAACAACTTAGACCTAACTAACCTAAAGACATCACACACATCCACACCCGAGCACGACTCGAACCTGCGACCGTAGCGGTCTTGCGGTTCCAGACTGTAGCGTCTAGAACCACACGGCCGCTACAGGCGTCGAAAATATAAGAAATCACACTAGAGTTCTGATACAGTTCCGTTTATAGCTCTGGTCGCACGAGTTTCATAGGAAAACCTAACGTAGTTTCACGCGTAGGTAATCGCCACCGTAGGACCCATTTGATTAACATACATAGTTTTCGTTCGAAGGCTGAGCTTCGCTGCCGTAGTTGTGATCGGTGCATGTAGGTGCAAGTAGGCAGAGACTGTATCAATTATCGCTTTCTATTCAACTGCAGACAATACTAGCAATGTAACAGCAGTTGCCATTTTTCATCTACGTATTCTGTTGTATTACAACAATTTAAATATAATTTTATATTCTTTGTTACAATTAAGTAGCAGATTTGAAGATAGCAGTCTCCATATCACACTTTCACGAACTCCTGCTTCTCCTCTGTTACGGACATACTGGGATTTTCCAACATTTAGTAAGATATGCCATTTTTTCCCTGAGGAGTTTTGATGCATCATACAATTCAACTACCTTTTTTTACCTTCACACGTTCATTGTCAGGTTTGGAGAAAAGGGATAGGGATAGAATGTTGTTCGCTAAGTAGAGATAAAGGAACAACTGTCTTAGGTAAGTAAATCGATTAATATGCGCCAGCTACAAAAACACACACTTACTGGAGCACCAGTTATCAGTAGTCGAAAATCATCTTTTCGATGATAGTGTGAGTGCTTTTATGGACTCCGCTTATGGTGCTACAGATGCTGGAGAGGGTCGTTTGCTGAAGACAATTCTTTGCCATTTGTTAGCATTCGAAGAGTTAGTGGGAGATAGACAGAGAGAGAGAGAGAGAGAGAGAGAGAGAGAGAGAGAGAGAGAGAGAGAGAGAGAGAGGGTGGGGGGGGGGGGGAGAAAGAGACCATTGAGACATTAGATTTCGGAGTTGTCTGTTGTCTCTGCTTATTAGGGGTCCACGCTGATATTTGAGAGCTTAAATTAAAGGTTGTTTGTAGTGTTAATGAACATTTTAATGATCTAATTAATGTATTTAAATAACATCTGTTATAGCCTAGGATACTTAGATACTATTAATTTGATTCTTTTATCCGCAACACAGTTTTGCCTATATAAGTACGTACAAATGTTTTTAGTTCCAGCCAATACTCACTATGTAATAAATGATAGATATTAATTATGGCAGAATAAATTCCATACGAGGAAAGCTTATCAGATTTCGTTCTTAAGAATTAAATGGTTTTTATACTAATCAGCTCTATTTCTGGTCCACCCCTGGTAGATGAGTGACGCCAGCACGGTGGCTCAGTATGTTCGGTCTGAAGGTTATCTGCCCTCTGTAATAAAAAAACTGAATCAACATCTCAACATTGACCTTGAACCAGTGTCTTAGGGCAACCGCGAACAAATGCAACGAGCAGTAGCGAACAAAATGACAAACAAAGTGGTCAGTGAGACGGAATGTCGTGCGTAACGGCTCGGGTTCTATTCCCGGCTAGGTCGGAGATTTTCTCCGCTCAGGGACTGGGTAGTGTGTTGTCTTTATCATCATCATTTCATCCCCATTGACACACAAGTCGCAAAGTAGCGTTAACTCGAAAGATTTGCTCCAGGCGAACGGTCTCCCGGGGGAGGCCCTAGCCACACGGCATTTTTAGCTTTATTTCTGTGTGCACTACATTTTGTTCACTAACTAAAAATGGGTTTTTCAGTACATTTGGACAAACAGGTTTTAACCGCAACTCACTGACTCATTCTTTCATTTATGTAATTTGGCTCAAATCCTTGATTTATTACTGAGAGATCATCAGTTTTAATACAATATTAAATGGACTGATGCTTTTGCCTCTTACTTTTAGCTTTGGGCTTTGAAATAACAACGAACGTGAACTGAAGACGACAAATTCAGTTGTTTGTTGTCGTATCATAACGTCAGTTTTTTCAGATAGTTCACTTCTCTGTTCTAAAAAATCAGAAACAGCAATTTTCAACTTCCAACATGTATCCAGAAACTGTGCTTTAGTAATACTGTGTTTCACAACGTAGGACAAGTTCGCCATAGCGCAAATCCAACAGTTCATAGTACCCTAAGAATCCTCGTACAGTTAATGTCTTAGCTCCAGAATTATTCACACATTTCAGAACCTGTGGCATAACCTGCTGCATATTCAAGGTTTTAAGGTTTTTCCACACAACGACTCTTCGTGTATAACGCAGAGATATTTTAATGCAAGACGTTTTTAAATGCCTTTGAGCAAACTTGCAGTGCCGTTGATCCTAGCTATCGTTGATGACTCTCCGTAAGATCACACGCCGATTATTTTAGTACAACAGACTATTAAATTTTTACAGGCATAGTTTAAAAGCTATGAATTTCAGGATCTATACAAATTGATGGATATCGTGGCAGTGATCAAAGAAAGAACACTGAAGTGGTATGGACATATAACGCCTTGGGAAGTTAAGATCATCAGGCAGGTAGTGGAGTAAGATATTAGAGGAAAAAGACCACGGGGAAGATCACGACTCCGATAGATTGATCAGGTCCGATAGGGCATAAGAACGCTTGGCCTATTTGAAGAAGAATTCATGGACCGAGGACGCTGGAGTAGACTGATTGGTGAGTCCAAAGACAGACTGTGGTTTGTGTGGCGAACGTAGTAAGTAACTAAGTAGGTAGGTATAATTTTACTTTTAGAGATATTTATGATCCTACTTTTTTAACTTGCAGTGACTCCATACTGACAAGATCTTCGAAGACGTTAAAATGAACTTTATTTCTGCTTACAAGAAAGATATACCGGCCAACACCATGTATGTCAGTTGATCCATCCAAAGCCAGTTGATCCATCCAAAGCTAGAGAGAAGATAATCCTAGAATGAGCAAGTCTCACAGTTGCTGAGATATGTTCTGGGAGAGTTCTTCCTTTACTTTCGTTACTGGCTGCTTTGATATAACAGTTCTTTTGCTTTCATTTTATTATCTTTATTGCCAAGATGGCGTTCAAATATTCGGAGAGCCAGTTTGTCTTCCCCATCAGAAAGAAGTTCTTCTTATTTTTACTAGTGCTAAAGAAGTTCCATAGGAAAATTATATCATCGCCAACTCTTCGCAACTGACTATAGAAAATATAATTAGCATTCTTGTAGCTTCTTCCATTCTCTAAGTGACATATTCTTTTCGTACTTCTGACCGGAGTACAAGCTACATAGCTCTTTTTTTCAGTCTCACTTTGTGCTATACAGTATCTACCAAGCTCAGGTCGCTGATATGTGAAAGAGCACTGCAACAGAAAATGCAAAAAATTATTCCTGATGGATGTGCTACAAACAAAAGTAGATGGCCACCAAACTACGAAGTGAAGTCCTCGAAAAAGTCTGACGTAGATATTTTCTGGCATTCATAGCGCGGTGAACATTTCTTATAGCTAAAAACATCTGCACATAGTTACATAGGCCTATGTCTCTTTGATATGACATGAAGACGAATAATATGTGGGTAAAAGTATCAAATTAATGGCATTTAAGATTCCTGTGTTGTAACAAACGTTGTATAAATACATTTATTAAATCATTTTAAAATGTCTACAAAAAGTACACAAAAATGCTTTATTTTGCGCTATTAAGCATCGGTTGAGACTCCTAATGGGCAGGGACAACGCCAAGTTGTAAACCCTCAGTGCTCCATCTCGCTCCAAACTCTCTCTCTCTCTCTCTCTCTCTCTCTCTCTCTCTCTCTCTCTGTCTCTCTCTCTCTCTCTTTCCCTTCGAAACGAAGCCAGAAAGGAAAATTCGTTTAACGTACGACCGATACTGAGGACATTATAGGCTGGACCTGGACTGTGTTCCGGATGAGGAAGGGTGTCGGCAGTGCCCTTTCAAAGGAACAATGCTGGGATTTGCCTAGGTAGATTTAGAGCAATCACGGAGAACCTAAATTTGGGTGGCTACACCCGAATTTGAACCATCGTCCTCCCGAATGCGAGTGAAATGTGCAAACCACTGTGTGTAATCTCGCTCGGTTCTGACTCTCTACGTCCGGAAATCTAGCCCAGACTTATCTTTACTAAAAGATGCTCTCCGGCAGCTGATGCACCACAAGCAGTGTCCCGGACAGCGTTCACCCACCAATCGAAGATATGATTTCCGACTACTGGTGACTGGTGCTGCAATAAGTGTGTGTCTTTGGGGATGACGTATATTAATTGATTTAATTGTGATAGTCGGTTGTTCTTTTACCTCTTCAAAGCAAACAAAATCCTACCACTCTGCCCTTTTACCAACCCTGACAATGAACGTATGAAGGTAGAAAAGGTGCTTGAATTGTACGTCTTATCAGAACTCCCCTGGGCAATAAATCGCTTGCTAAATGTAAGCCCATCTGTCGAAAAAATAGTGCTGCGTATCTCTTTATAAATTTTGGAAAATGCCAGTATGTATCGAACACTGACTAAACAGGGGTTGGCGGAGGCGCATTATAGATTATAGAGGCAGTGATTTTCCAACCTCCTACTTAGCAGTAGAAAGACCATCAAATTAAATTAAAGTTGTTATAACACTAGGCAACAAGTGGTTCTCAGCAACCGGATTTATTGCGATAGTCGACACGATGTGCAACGAAACTCACCGTCCGAACTAAAAACTATATTTTAGTGAAGTGAGTCACACATTAGAGAAATTACAAACGATTACCTTCACAAGAAACTGTTTTAGCCTTTTCTATGAGACTCCTGGGCCGTAGTCTAGACCTATCATCAAACTGCCAACAGAAATCTGGTGATATTACGTGTATTTTCTTTAGTGGAAATTGAGCATTGGTGAGGTTGCTGGCGTGGCCTTTCAAATTCCTGGCGCCACTAGTTCGATCTGTCGTATGATATCGCCTAAACGGAGGCCAAGAAGATCTCTGATCGAGGTTGTTGATGAGACATGGGGCGTGTTGTGGTGTGGTGAGTTGGGGAGTGGCAACAGAACGAGGAGCACGGTGCGAGAGGCCCTCCAGTGACTAAGACGAGCACTTGCGCAAGTGTCTTGGGTATTGGTTGTGATCCGATTTGAATCCGTGACTGACTTCGAGTGCCATCTTCGTGCGCAGCCTGGCCAGCGAGCTCTGGGGCGTGACACAATGATGTACTGGATTGTGAGCTCCCTTCGGAATCGCCGCTTCAGCTCCGATCAGTGAACTTTAGTTATGTTATTGATATCCATAGGTCTGTTGCGATCATTGCGGTTTCTTAGCTGATCTATTTCTCCACCAGTTGATTCCTTGAATCGCGGTTGTTGTTTGCCTTTCCTGAGTCTATACTGGTATTTGTTGTTCGTTACAGGATGCCATAAGCTGTGTGAGGTGATGTGATGGTGTTTCCTGAGCCGGAGCAATGACTTGTTTCTTCTATGCTTTATGCCGGAATCCCCCGTCGTCACGCAGTACCTACATGGTTGGGTTTTAGCCTACCTCCCAATCAAACGTCTTCGAACACCAGGTAAGCACCTTACTCTTGTAATAGAGCTGGGTGCCGATTTCAAGATACTTTAGGGCAGTGCAGACGTCATCGTTCTCTTAATTATATTGGGTTAGGAGATGCTTGCATCTCAAAATTTTGAACTGCTGAAGCTTTATTCGTCTACCCCAACCTGCCTTTCCATTCGGACAGCTTTTGCTGTAAGACAGAAACGTGAATCGCTCCCGTCACAGACAACTTCCCCCGTAGCAGCAGACAGAATCGTCCTAGGAAACCGGCCACATATATATTTTATTGTTGCACTTACAATTAAATGTTAAGATTACATTACCAATCGCATGGCACTAGACAATGTGCGGAGAATAAGAAATACGCACTCCTGACGATTCCGGCTCTGAAAATTGAAACATCTGTACCTTCATATGACTCAACATAATTTTCCAATTAAAAAAGAAAGAATATTTTCATCCCATCTGCGATTATCGCAGTTTTCCACATCTAATCCATAATTTCCCTTACGACAGGGCATATCAATTTTCATTGCTCATGTAAGAATACACACTCGGAGTTTTTAAGCCTGATGCTGAAGGCAAATCTATGACACAGCCTCTACTATTAAGCATAATACCTCGCCAGTAACTGGAAAATCAGAGATGGGAGGACATGTCTAAACTCCATCTTTCGGGTGGTACCACTGCGTCTTAGAAAGAGATATGTATCGTCTTACAAACCGCTAGATGTTAAAAACATGATTGGAACGACTATGTTACTCTCACAATCACAATCGGTCTCGGTTCTAGGGGTGCTAACAAGTGCAAGTATCGCTAATGATATCCACGTGAAATACCATTTAAACATTATAAATCTAAGCGTAGCATTACCTCCAAATGAAGTGGTTATTCCACAAAAATACAGTGACAATGAATATAGACGGTGATTGCTAGATTGTGTATTAACAGACTGAAAGTGCGGCTACACTTGGCTCATGGAGTAAGATTATAACAAAACAGTGAATTTTCAAAGTGACTCGGCTAAGGAATGTGGTGTGAAACCAGTGTTTGCAACTCCCTCAGGCTGCCATTATATATTTCTCCAGTATTTCTAATAAATTCTGTGTCAACGTCATGTCAGAGGTTCTTCGATATATCCACTGGGTTATAGGCGACGGTTGATTGAGAATTATCACGTAAATAGTTGGTATGCTAATTGGGGTTGCAAGAAGTCTATGTAGACCTTTCAGATCAATAGTCTTCCACATTGCGTTAGGATTCCTGCCTACAATTTGCAATCAACTCTTTCCATTCAACCACGTGCCTGTGTTGGATCCTATGAAGAAGTCTTAATGATTACAGCCACTAGAGAATCATACACATGGCACTGAAATTGTAAGGTGTCAGGCAAATCCAACACCTTCCATGAAAATCCTGACATGATAAGCAAATCCAGTAGTATGTAAAATAGCTTAGCGTGAGACTTTTTCGCGTCTCTGTTACGTTTCAAAAGTTAAAAACACTGCCCCACCACGAAAGTAACCTCCAGGACCACCCCCCAGCCCTTATTAAAAGATAGAGCCTCCTGAAGAACAGTATAGATCTTACGGTAACACTAAAAGGGCCACACCAGCAGCAAGTTTTAGTGTAAGACTTTTTCGCATCTCTGTTATGTTTAAAAACATTGCCCTGCCACTAAAAGTATAAAGTGTCTCATTGGATAGACAGAATTTTTGTAGGCTGACACTGAAATCACTATTTGGTTATATCATTGCTAGTCTCACTGAACTCTTCTGAACTCAACATGTCATGTGTGGTCTGGCGTCTCCTTACCAGCAACAGGTCCCAGGATCAAACTAGTCAATTCCCTAAAAAAACACACTCAGAGCGTCGTTGCCCGAAAGTGGTTAGGAGACATGACATAGAACAACAGACACCACACAGAATGTAAGAGAATGGCGACCCTGCCAGGATGGTAAAATACCATGATTGAAGGTCGACCACATGCCTAATTAGGTCAGAAAAATATCCCATTAAGAAATTTTCGTAAATTTTTTTTAAAGGATTACATAGTTGAAAACAGTAACTGCAGCGATAGATAGTAAGAAAGTATTAAATAGAAAGTGGGACATTCTAGCACAGACGATAGCATAATTAAGTTATGAATTTTGAAAATTGTTAGAATTAAGTTTTCTACTGAATGCAAGCGCCTAGGTAAAAAATATATCGTTCACAAGGTGGTTCTGACCCAATAAGTAAGTCAATGGGTTGTAAGTCTTGGGTATAATAAATGTCAATTCGTGTAAAGAAAAAGTTTATGAAAGGCGTGAGATCGTATGAGCCCATGTTGACTCGAAGTAGGGCGCGTGAATTGCTTTTAAAACGGAAAATAAGGGATTTGGAAAGATTAGCAATGGCAGATCAAGACCTTGACCGAAGTGAGGTAGAGAGCCAGCATGAAAATGTACAAAGAATAGAGGACAGTTCAACAGACGATGCAGTATCACGAGAAATATTACATATAACGCACCATAACGAAGATAATGTACGGCAACGCATAGATAACGTAAGTCAGCATATAACAGAGGAGCAGGAAAGTAGAAAGACAATCGATGAGGATTCTAACTTGCGTCTTGAATACGTAGAACCCTTAGTACAAGTAATCAGAGTTCCCTCACCACAGAATACAAAGAATGCGAGCAGAAACGTGTCACAGCACAGTTCAATGCAATCGGTTGCGAACCAACACTTGGGCGAAAACACAGAGAGTAGGACGTCGGAAGAAAACGCAATAGGACCCAACACTCTGGCAGAATTATTACAACAAATTACGGAAACCATGACAAGGCAAAATAAAGACATAGCGAACCAAACTCAAATTCAGAATGCAGAAACCATGAGACAAATGCATAAGATTAAAGAACAAAACAAAAAATGTGTTACACCTAAGTCATATTGAAGACGAGGCACAAGAATCTCGAGAAGTGATAGGAAACTCAATAAAAGGTTACAATCAATTGAGAAGGTACAAGTGGAAGTAGAAACATTGAGTAATGACATTCAGGACGAGATCAAAACATTATGTAAGAACACCTAAGGAGAAGTCAAGGAAATCAGGCGCTCCATAGCATAGCGTTATCGTCAAGCACACAGCTGTAACCAAGCCACAACACCTAGGTACGTCAGTCCACAACAGCTCCCAAGCTGGCACAGTGCGACAGCATATTTGGTAGCTATGGGATGGCCATCGACTTGTGACAACAAATTCAATGTAAGACGAGGACCCACAGTCCAATATACTTTTAATTCTGTTTTACTCTATGGACTTCCCAACTGTTTGTGAAGGTATTTTGTCCTTTTAGTCTGTTTAATTTCACGACATAGACTTTATAACCTGATGATGGGAGCATTGTCTCTTGAAACGCATTGTTAAAATATATGTATAAGAATCGCTGTTGAATGCTAACAGTGATAACCAGTAAGCAACACCAATAGTACCATTGATTAAGGTGAAGGGATAAAACGTAGATAGTCTAACAGCATGAAATACTAAAAAGCTATACACCTTGACAATACACAAAAAGAGAAGAAAGCGTGGGCAAGCCACCACTGGCAAAAATATGTGTAAAAGTCACACTACTGCTATAAAACAGCACGCTGATGCACGAAACTGAAGAAAACGACCACAAAGTAGAAATGACATGTCCAAACAATTTATCAAACTTTTACTAAGAGGAGAACTTCAAAGTGACTAGTTATCAATAAATATTTTCATATCCTGCCCAGAGAAGAACCATGATTCAAGTAAGAAGCAGAGAAAGAGCAATAAGAACAGAAGTTGAAGATTCGCAAGATTGAGACCAAGAAAGAAGATGGGTGAATAATAGACAACATACCTTTCAAATCCCTATCCTATTGTAAACTAGGAAACAACGAAAAAAGACCGCTTTCAGCTACACATAACGATGAATTTCACGCATACAAAGCCAGTAAACCAAGAGATTCTGCACTTACAGCTCCATTCCTTTATGGGACCTCAACAACAGCAACACACTGTTACAAAGCCAACAAGGAATGACGCACGAAGCTGTACATAAAATACTCACCCACATCTATCTCGCTCAAGTCCATCACCTTTATACAAAAACATTCGCCAACCTCATGCTTAAACTTTCATAGGATTGTGTGAATGTGTGAAATCAAATTATGTGATGTAGGAATTGTGCAAAAGAAAAGTGTGACAAACTAAATAGGTTAAGCACACCAGACAGCTAAAAAACTACAAAATAACAGTCATTGACTATGGACTTAGTAAGGTTAACATTGAGACCCTGATTGGTCAGATGAAAACACAGCCACAGAGTTTTCTTTAAACCAACTTCGGTAAATTGTAGTAAGGAGAAGTTAGAAAAGAGTTGCTTCGGAGACAGCGAGCTGTAGGGAGCTGCGCTGGCCGCCGCCCCCTGACGAACATCAACAAGGTAATGAACGGACGCGATGCCGCATTTTTGAGCACATAAAGCTTCACTCAAAAATGCAGAAGTATCGTCTGTTACGTCCCCTTTTCACGTAACACTAGCGTCGATCGTCAATTAAAGCTCATGGTATACACATTTGCTACGTAAGTTAAAATCTGAAACGCGATGATTTTTCTGTTTTATAATTACTGAAAAGCAACATCAGCCACTGTAATTTACGACAAGTTAGAAAGTAATTAAAGATAATTGAGGGTCGCTGTAGACCATTTTGATAGTTTTCTCTTTTGTCAAACTTAATTTAAACTTAGATTATAGATTTGATATGGCATAGGTCATCCTTCGATCCATAGTAGAACTTCGAAACGCATTCAGGGAATATTCGTTCACATTTATGTTGAAAACAGTTGGTTTTTATCGTCCTATATTAAAACATTTCCTTTTATCATTAGTGCAATTTATAAACGATGTTTTGTGAGTAGAATAAAATTTTCAATGGTAAACTTGACTGCTTTTTCGACGTTATTTTACCAGCTGACTAAAAATAGGAGAGCCTTGAACGTCTTCCACTAAATTTAGTTAGCATTAAGATTCTTTTACAGGGAGTGCAGTGGAGGTGACGCTGAAATCATTAAGTATTTCGTTATATCATCGCTAGTCTCACTGAACTCTACATGTCACGTGTGATCTGGCGTCTCCTTACCAGCAACAGGTCCCAGGTTCAAACTAGTCACTTCCCTAAAAAAAAAAAAAAAAAACGCTCAGAGCGTCGTTGAGCGAAAGTGGTAGGGAGACACGACATAGAACAACAGGCACCACGCAGAATGTTAGAACCCATAAAGTCGTGTAACACGACTGCAGGGAAATCTTAGGTAATAAGTCAATTTTTTCGAACCTGTCTGTTGCACTAAAATTCCAATGTACTTTTAGATAATTCCTGTGCATCTTTCCACTGCTCCTAGCAGGCTACCCTACCATCGTTTCAGCTTTGAGCATGTGATTATTCAAATTTAAGTCGGAATTAAGAAGAATATAGAGGTCGCTATAACTACCATATTCTGCAAGCAGTGTAGAAACAGGCTAAGCTTTGTTAGCGAGACAGGAGCGTGGTTTGAACATTCAGTGGAAATGGGAACATGTTGTTGTAGTTCTGCCAACCGTTTACAATATATAAGGTCAGCCCCAAACGAGGCCTGCTCTAGCAACACTAGGTAGTGCAGAAGAGAGACAAACAGGTACCATAGTGTTTCTCACTGGGACATTTGGGAAAATTAGGAAGACTCATCATCATACAGTCACTGTAGTACGATGCAAATCTGCGTATACCAGGGTCCTTTCACGTCTTTCACCAAAACATTCTATCATCGTTATTCTGTACCACCCAACAGACAAAACTTAAAAATTAGGAACTGTAAAATCTTTGGTAAGTTCATCTGATGGCGAACACAAAAAGTTTGATACCATATCGTAAATAGATACTGCATCTGTGCCAACATCAAGCATATATGGCTATCGTATTAAATATAGAGGTATCGATCGATTACACAGACCAGTGTAGAGTGTCAATGCCCATACAGGTAGGAGTGAGTACGACCACATCCAAAAGACAGTCAGTCATAAGGGAGGCTCCCTGTGTTCCTGTGTCGTTGTTTGAAATATTGGTCTTTTCTTCTTTAACACGCCTTCTACCATACATTTTGATTTTACAGCCATGACTTCAAGTTCTGTGTCCGGTTCTAAACTGACATTAACGCTTTCAGATCCTTTGACTCTCACAGAAAGCTAGACATCACATGGTGTAAATCATGTTGTAACTGCTGCTACCACAAGACATGCACACTGGATGATTTTAAATAAAGTACAGTCACAACTAAAGGAATTGAAAGTGTTTTGCATCATTGCGGAGCATATCCAAACTGCAGTGCGAAAGGGATTCATGGATTCTACTTTTAAACTCATCTGCCACAGTGATTGGATAACTGATATTCCATCTCGGTTGATTCCTGTTTTTGCAGTCACGTATGCCATCACTGTTTCGGTGCTAGCCATCCCCAGAAGGGGTTGTCCCTCCACCAACACCCTTTCTCCGTCTAAGACAAACGACCACAGTCAGTCATTATGTGGTAATTAACAGCATACCAGTGAATGTATGGGATGGAAAAAAACACTGTCGATATATGACAATAATAAGCAGGACAGTTGATAGCATGAACAATTTTAGCAATTTTACCATAATATCTACACTGTCCAGTGACACACCATCATGCTTTACAGATTCTATATCATCTCTAAATCACTCTTCTTTTTAGAATCATTGCGAGTGTAGATGCATGACTTTGCAGTATGTTGATTCAAAGTACACGAGACAGCGATCTACATGTTTCTAGCGCTTCGAGCATAATGCATAATTTTCGATCTTTCCGTGTGAAAATGGGAGTCACAAGGTATTCTCGCATTCTTAGGATGCAAATACAGACTGAAAGATGTCCTCGCTCTGTCTTTGACCAGCCCGCTCTACAACATTGTCATCAACTTAATCTGCAGCTGATCGTAAGTTGATCCCTAGATTCCTTGTGTCATGAAAGAATGGAGCATACCGAGTCTGTAACTGCTGTTCCACAAACATCCCGGTGCCCAAGATTTGTCCAGACACGCAGAAGTCGAGGAAGTTAGCATCCATTACCAGCGTATAGTGATAGATACGAAAGTGTTGTGATGCAGTAGCGGACGGTCCAGAAGAACTAGAAAGGTTTGGATTTTATGCGTAATGGAGCATTAGACAGATGGGGTTCAAAGCATTTTACGTAAATCAACTACGCTATCAATTTCAAAGTGTTGACCTAGTATCTGGGATCATTAGCAAGGATGTATTGGTAAGAGAGATAATAAACAAATGCACTCATAAGCTTACACGGTTCTGCACTCAGAAGAGCCGGCAATGTTAGATCGTTGCAGTTTCTGACCAATAGTGATGTGGACTGCAACGCTATTAATGTGCCAATGTAAGAAATATAATTCCAGCTCATGGCATACATCTTTCTTGCTGGTTTCCCTACGATACACTATGGCGACAAGCTGTAGAATGAAAGAACTACTTCCTTAAAACAACAATTCTGTGTGATACATGTACAGTATTTTTTTTCTGTCAAGCAGACGTATATGTGGGGATTTCAATTCTCGACAACACCTATCGTTAGCTTACATTACCTAAGTTATGGAAATGAAGTCTCTATTTTATATCCAAGATGCGACAGGCGAATGGAGTACGTCGCATAAATCTTCGTTCGTTTAGAGGAATGTGTCGAAACACTTTGTTCACTTTTCACCACATGTAAGGTAGAAGTCCAGTTTACCGACAGGTTTGAAGTTCATTACCGCAAGTAGACAGTGCTCTAAGTCACACAAAAAAACAAGTGGCTGTATACGAATCGAATGTAGGCTATGTCAAATGGTTCAAATGACTCTGAGCACTATGGGACTTAACTTCTGAGGTCACCAGTCCCCTAGAGCTTAGAACTACTTAAATATAACCACCCTAAGAACATCACATACATCCACGCCCGAGGCGGGATTCGAACCTGCGACCGCAGCGGTCTCGTGGTTCCAGACTGTAGCGCCTAGAACCGCTTGGCCACTCCGGCCGGCCAGCAGGCTATGTCACACAACTGATGCATCCTGAAAGAACAACGAAAAAATGGACAAATGAAATTCAGCAACATCTCACTCTCTCTCTAGAGTGCATCATCATTCTACCATAAATCGTACATCGTTACAACTCCATTTCATCCGATTACTCCATCCATAGTCTGTCACCCATTAACGCAGATGCAAGTCAGTTTAGAGGCAGATGGTTCTCTGTTTTTCCAGGAAAGTATCAAAGATGGCAGTCAACTCGTGTACCACTGTTACCTCAACAGACATACAATATAGTGCTGCCGTGACGAAAAAAATGACGATTTCCGTGACGCCCATTGCCTCAATGTCAATGTTTCCCCATTTTCCTGTTGCTGTCACAGACTCATTCCTACGTACAAGGATAGCTTGCAACAAGCGCAATTACTTCCACAATTCCCACACATTTCGCTGCATTTTCCCTCAATTTATAGGTTTAATCGGAGATTTTTCGTAATTTTATCGTTTATATGTCACTTCTATGCATCCGATCATGACATTAGTTCTCGATCGGTATTCTAGAATTGCTTGTAAATGTAGTACAGCTGCCAACACCTAGTACAAATGCACAATTTTTCTGGTCGGGCGGCATAGTATAGTACTGTACTCGAATGCATCCCGTCACCTCCACCCACATATTCTACAGTTGCAGTGTGTTTGCTCTGTTTCCTGTATGTCTGTGTATGTGCATGCGTCGTGGGTGATCCCAAGACCCACAGTAGACCAGAGTTAGCTTTTCAGTGTGGATCCTCCACGGGCAATATCCAGACCGATGTTGGGATGGAGATCCACAATATGCCACATATGGGAATTAGGCTCTTGAAATTTACAGATGTAACATATTGTGGATCCGCACGCATAATGACAGGAGCGATGTTGGGACGCAAATCCGCAATATACCACATCCGAGTTAGCGTTCGAGTGTCGATCTGCCACGCAATATATCCAGGGATATGTTCAGAGGCGAATCCACCATATGTTACATCTGGGACAGGACTCCAAGGTATACCAACTGCACGCTACGTCCGAAGACGTATTACATGTTCGAAATTGGGTCCACCAGCGGCAAGACCGGGAAGCATTCGAGTACAGTGCCATACTATGCCTTACGACCAGAAAATTTGTGAGTTTCCACTAGGTACTGCCAGTTATACTAAATTTATAATCTATTTTAGAACACGAAACAAGAAGTGATGTCATGATTGCATGGCTGACGGAAAGTACGCATAAATTGTGGGAAAACACATTGAAATATTGGGAAATTGAGGAGGTACTTGCGTGTTATCTCGCTGGCGCAGAACAGTTCTAGTACATGGGAACAAGTTTGCGGCAGCAAGAGGGAAACGAGAAAATGATGACACGTATGTACTGGGAACCATCGAATAGTTATTTGTTATCGTCGATACAGCATTCTACTCTGTATCTGTTGGGATGATAATGATACACACGAGTTGACTGCTGTCTCTGATGCTTAACTGGGAAAACGGAGAACCATCTGATCCGTGCACAGCTCGTGTTGGTGCTGTTTTTGGTTTGTCATCTTCTCTTACTGTACTGCCGCCCTGTTTCCTCATTCCGCTTACTGTCGTCACTAACTTGTTGCCTTACCTGCCCGTGAGTGGCAGCAAGAGCGCTCATCAATAAATGCACTGTCGTACAATCTCAGTAGCAAATTATCGCATTTGTGGATCGTCGTGTCACTGGAGTTCAGTTGGGAGCTCAGTGGGAGTTGGGCCAGGAGTTCAGTCGCGGAAGGAAAACACCAGTGAAGGCCGGACAGCCGGTACTCGCCCGACCGTTTCTCGGCCCCTTCAGTTGGTCATCTTGTGGGACATCAGTCGGTTCCTTTCTGTGTAGAGCTGTCGCGTGATGTTCCCTCTGAATAGCTGAGCCCGGGACAGTGCGCCGGTGAGGCGCGGACAGCCAGTGCTCGCTGACCTCTGGCCACAAACTTGAACTGTCCGACGGAAGGATACTGGAGCGGAAACGATCATTGGTTGGTCGTTCGGTCGGTCGTCTCATCGGACGACGTGTATTTGGTCCTTTGACCGTTTTCGGGCCTAGGCAGTCGGTCGGTTGGCGCAGGACAGCGAGGAGGTCCCCATCGCACGGTCAGGCCAGAGCCGCTGGCAGCATGCACACGCGGTTGGAGTTGTGAAGCGCTTCTCACAAGGGTTACGAAGTTCTTCGCCCACCGATCTTGGACTCTAAAGTTGAGTTCTTACTTATCTCGCCTACGCTGTCCTCCGAGGCGCTATATTTTCTCATACAGTCTTCGTCATTGGTGGACTCGATTCAGATTCCGACCCAATGAAAGATCGACATTTCATGTCCACACTTCCCAGTCCTCACACTGGGTGAAAATATACTATCTTACGAGGATTGTGTGTAACCTAGGAATTTCCACATCATTCTAATGCTAGTCTCTTGTGGCATCTCTCAGCATGGGCTACTGTTTCCCCGGCGAATTGCACACTTCTAAGTGTTACTTAAAGTGTTTATGTGGATTCCTGAATGGTCAAGAAAGTAACCACACAACGAATAACATGCTAATTTGAAAAAAGGAAAGCCTGCGCTTTGCTCAAATGTCCCCTGTGTGCGTCACTTGGTGGCATCCCTTCCATTATCTGTCAGACTTTAAACGGGGCATCCATTGCTGAGCAAAACATGCGCTTAAGTTGTGAAGTACATGTATTGATTTTGAGAAAGTTTCATGTGCCCGTTGCAGCTTAAGTGCCCTCTCGTATTCAGAGATCCTGGTAGCTAAACATTTCAATATGTACCACAAGTATGTTACGTTTCGTTTATATTTTGACTTTTTTCTTGTGGATTTGGTTTTTGCACGTATTTAACCTTAGTTTACTTAGTGCGATACAAAAATATTTCCGTAATATTCTACGTATGAAATTGATTCTGGCATCTGCATTTCCAAATACTGGTTTTATGTGGCCATCCCACACAAGGTCGCCCTGGATATTTTATGAGAGATACTGCTACAACAGATTTTCATTAATAGTGTAGCAGTACACCAGTGAAATTCGTTTCATACGTAAGCACAATATGTTACATCTGTTTACAGTCAGGGTAAATTTCAAGAGCCTAATTCATTCATTAGTCCTCTGCAAGTCATTCTGTAAATCGATAGTGTCTTCTGGCGATGCTACTTTATTATAGACAATTGGCTAAAAGTCATAAAGGCTAGCAGACACCTTCTATTAGATAATTTATATACACTGTAAACATTAAGAGTATTATCATATTTTCTGGGGTATTACGGAGATTTCCTTTAAATCTGTCGATTTTGTTCCATTAACAGCAATGTGTTGAGTTTTATCTGCTAAGGCGTCTTGAATACAGTAGCAAATCTCAGTCCGATACTCGATAAGCTCGTACTTACTTCTCTACACGCCAGTGTTAAAAGGTGTCAAACGTCTTCCTGGTGTAGCCGCTACTGCCAAATGTAGATGTTTGCATGCGGTGGAGGAATGTTGGACGCGGATGGAAACTGTCAGGATGCACCATATAAAAAATCGGCTGTGATCTTCAAGTGTTTTATTATTCCCAGCTACAGTGCAGCGTTCCTCTGTGTCTACGTCACAGGGTCCCGCGATGATGTGGGCGCCACTTCGCTGTCTGCAAAACAGCTTGGCGTGGAAGGGCTACCTCAGCGACCCGCGCAATGTATTGTGGTGCGCCGACCGTGTACAGCTGCTGAGTTTTGATGATGTCATGATGCGCTGGCAGCCGATTCAGCGGCCTTCATTCTCACTGTCTCTGCACCGCTCACGGGAAACCGCAAGGTGGCCGACTGCATCCTTCCCCGCCATCGTGGTTAAGATCGCTGGCGACAACAAGCTCCTTCGATCCGACAGCCAAATGTGAAGCCCTCTCCTCGGGTAGTCTCCAGCGTGTGATGGGAGCCATCGAGTAGTCCGTCACTGGCTGGCTATGGACCCTGTGTTGGCCTCAGAGGATCGAACTAGCGACCCACCATGGACTGGAACGCTTGTGCCCCATCTGCTACTGTGTGTAGCCGGTGGCGCGACATGCCCCACCGTCTAGGAAAGGTGAAACACGTGAATACCGTCGTTAGAAAACCAGTACCGATTTATACGTGGTTGTGTGCTTCTGTTTACTAATGCGCCGCTCCGAGTCATGTACTCATAACACCTAGATAGGCCAGTGGGCCCCTTCTGCCTGTAACTTGCGCCACGCAAGCTGCTGCATTTACTCTTTTTAGCAGTTCTACGGAGCTGAGGCCTCCATTCTACTTCACAACCAGTGGTAAGCGTTACTTACTGTCAACAAGGCCACGCCTGGCTGCAACTTGTGCTCTCAGAAATATTGCACCGAATCTAACATTTTCCTATCTTAAATGGTGGTGCACCTACATTATTTACCCCTTTGGAAAGACCCGCTGCCCGGGCCAACCTCTAACTACTCTTAAACTTGTTTGGCTCGGCACATACTTACGTAATATTTAGTACTACTATTGGAAAACTCAGATGTTCTCTAGTCCTCTTAAAACACATGGAATGAGACAAAACGTAAAAATTCCGTACTGGATGATCACTCCACTCAATGCTCGATCAACCTTACGCCCTGTGTATCCAATCTACTGGGATGTGAACTACCATTGTTTCCCTCCTGAAATTGATTCTCCGCCTGATTAGAATGAAAACAACGCACAACAAAGTTAAGGCTGCGATGGCACTTGGCACAGAGGTGCACAAACGATCGTTGCTTGTCGTTGCCTTTCCCTATATTAAGCTACATGCTGCACAAGCTGCTCAGCTAATATGCGCCTCTCTTGCTCTTAAATGAACTGGTTTACGGATCTCAACAGACCTGACTCCAGAGTTTGATTTAACAAGGTCATATTCTTTCTGCCTCGGCAAAACTCTAAAGTTCCTTCTGGTAAGTACAGCTGTGGCTGTGTAATACTTAGTTGTGTGACTCCTGAAATTGACGCTGGCAGATGGAAGGTGGGTCCTACTATGTTACACGCAGTTCCATTGATTAAAATTCTGCTCCACTCGAGTTCTATACGTTTAGATACTCCCTGCTCAAAACACTTTCTACTACTATCACATTTCCGTAGGTAGAGAAGATGCAATGCATCCCGACCCATTCCAAGCTCAATTTTGGCTCCACGATGTCCCTTGGATGGTATATTTCTCTCCTCCTGGATAAAAATAAATGCACCATGCATGTGTCCTGATTGGTGCTTATCACCCTGGCTGGACATACAGTTGCCTTCCCTCTATGGCAGCTCCGTAATTACTCACTTGTTATCCCGGTGTACCGGCTGTTAACTGTCGAGTTCAGCAACACCTCCTCAGTTTTTTACTTCTACAAACATGCTCAACGCTACCCGTTTCAGTGACCTCAGGACAGTGGTCACTTTCACCCTTCCTCCCTCTTCAAAAAGACTGCTGTTCCCAGCAGGCTCACATTACTTGACAACACATACCCCATACAACATATGGAAAGCCATTGCCTAATTAATCTAGGCAAACCCAATGATACATGACAAGAAACAAAAATCTACAAATACTCTACTATTTTATCGCAAAGCTCACGGTACATCATGCTGGATTCTTCCTGGTTTTCCCAGCGATAAACACCTCTCTCCAGTCTCTCCTTCTTCCTCTTCTCCTTTTGTGACATGCCTGGAATCACATTCGGACAACACGTAAGTGGTCGCAACGGCCCAATATGTACTTTCGGTGTTCTAGTTGGTAGCTGAAGCTTAAAATTAACGGGGAAGTGGTTTCAACTACTTGATATGTCCCTTGACAAATCGTGACGAACTTCTTCGTTTTCCCTTTTGGCGTACAGGGGTTGGATAGCATTACTGCAGTAAGCTTCCTTTCCGCTTCACTGTGTCTTCCTGCCATTCGAAAGCCTCCATATTGTTGGCAGAACACTTAGAAGATGCGAAAAATCCACTAAAGAGACCTCCTACATTACACTTGTCAGTCCTCTGTTGGAATATTGCTGCTCGGTGTGGGATCCTTACCAGGTAGGATTGACGGAGGACATCAAAAAAGTGCTAAGAACGACAGTAATAATAATATTGGGAACTAAATTAACGACCGATAAATGATGTAGGCCACACAGTTGCGATTTGGTTGAAATAATGTTCGTTCAGAAAGAATACTAATAGTGAAGGCATTCGTATTTAGCATTACTATTACACTCTAGTGCATATCCATTTGACACAGTTCGATCATTCACAATCTCATCGCGATTGACAAGATCGATACCCCACCTCGTTAATTATGTGAAAAGTTGCAGTTCACACCAGGCGCGCAGCTGCACGCCGCTCAGAGCCTACGTCCCGCGATACCACACAATAAGAAATTTTCTACGACGTTTCACTTCCAAGCTGCCTAAAGACCAACTGTCCACTATCACGTCTCAATCCGAACTGTACCCTTTGGCATCCACAGCCGAAGTGTGCGCCTTCGCGTCTCTCCCACCACTGTCGCCTTTGGTGTCTTGTTCAGAACTGCCCTCTGCCCGTATCCGACCGCGTTGCCCGAGAGCCGAACATCTGCTCTCAAGTAACTAGCGCATTTCCCCTTCCTGAAGCCGTGCATCTGATAGGCCACAGCTGGTCCTACATTACTTTACGTTTTAACACATTTAAATAGTCAAAACTTGACCACTTTCACGTTCTAAATAAAGAAATAATAATACCCATTCCATAATGAACGTTAAATTCTTTTACAGGAAACCAATACAATTTCCTTGCTAACTTCGAATGTCACGACCAGTAGCCTTGCACCAACGCGAATTCTGATAAATAAATACAGAAGAAAGGTAAATATTATACACAAAACTTTGCAGTAAATAATCTATTACCTAATTTTTCAATAAGGTGTCATGCTGTCATCATTCATTGTGTTTTGTGTGGAAAAAATGATGATCTGATGCTTAAATGAACATACTGAGAATTTAAATTTACTACATCTTTTAAACAAATAAAGTTACAGATTTGATATTTAAAACATCTGCCATTTTAATGATGCGCTTCTATACGAAATGTGGATCGATAAGCTGGACCAAATCGTTCAGATTTTAGCATTCAGGTATTTGTTACAAAACATGTTAATTTCAGTTTAACATTAAATCCTAAAGTACTATTGATATGATCGATACCCAAGTTTTATTGGGATCACCAAGAAATTATATGGAGGATGACAGATTAATATTACTGTGGCTCTATTCCCTGCATTACTACAGAATTAAATAGTTTTCACAACTGTTTCCCTTTATCCCCGATCTTAAACACTGCTATGTCTCCTTAGCCACAATATCCTTTTACTGGGTTTCCCTACGATGTAGGTTCTCATCTGTCTCACTCGCGCACTACAATGCTTAGGCCTCAATAGACAATAAATTCCTGTGAGTTTCCCCATCTCGTCGCGAATCCGCTCCTTTTGTGGCACGCGGTAGTGGACGTAAGGGTTCGTTTCACAATTCCAGACGGCTGACTATTTCTGTCATGCACTTAAATGAGAGCATAATGCTCATTACCTGACAACGTCGAGGTTGTTTTGCAGCATGGGAATGTTGTCACAAGCCATCAGAATAAACGAAAAAATTCAGTAGACTGAGGGTAGTTAGGAAGCGACGGTGGCCCAGCGGTTCTAGGCGCTTCAGTCTGGAACCGCGCGACCGCTACGGTCGCAGATTCGAATCCTGCCTCGGGCATGGATGTGTGTAGTGTCCTTAGGTTAGTCAGGTTTAAGTAGTTCTAAGTTCTATGGGACTGATGACCTCAGATGTTAAGTCCCATGGTGCTCAGAGCCATTTGAACCATTTTCTGTGGGTAATTGTGATGATTCTTGGCACTGTAACTACAGGTCCAGGAACATAGGCATTGCGAGCTACTGATGTGCGCTCTTTTCCATATGGTTCCATACTGTTTTAACCTAGTGCCAAAGTGGCAAAGCTGGTGCAACGGGTTGTATCACTGCGTATCACTTTTTTTTCACTTCATGTCAAATACACAAACGTTACACAATCTTTTTGTTTATTACATCCGGCCTCAAGTATCGTTTCTAACATAAAGGTATTCATAGTACTGCGAAAGTGGTGAACCAGTGACCACAAGCTAAGTGAACGCACGACTGTTGTGGATTCAGCGTTTTATTTTTTTAGTGGGCGCTGTTTCAAGGGAAAATTAAATTTCGGCTGCATCATCCGGTGCTCAGCAGTGACAAGAGGTGCTTGTTTGGCTGCGCTGCAGCTCCGCATAGGGTGTCGACGGCACACCGCGTCGACCACAGCGGCTGTTTGCAGCCAGTGCGCTTCTCCATTGGCGGTTGGCTGTGACTGAGGTACCGCCAAAACACCCTGCGGCCTCCCCTGATAGCACAGGATAGGATACCATAGGATAGGATAGCGTAGCACGTACACTCCCGCGCCGCGCTGCGCTGCGTTGCGATGGTCATTAGCCAGCCACACCTCTGCCGCTTTGACGCTTGACCACCCTACTGTTGTGCCAGAGCAAGCGACGCGTCCACATGTTGTCACTATCGTGTTACTGTGTACCTGTGTACCTGTATAACCTGACCGACGGTATCGGTGTTGGTCTCCCGTCCACCCCAACGCACTGTTTATTCTGTCTCTCCAGTTCGAGAGTAACGAAGAAAAACGAATCTACTGTAAGTATCTTTTTTTCCAGAATGATTATTTCCCTTATCTGGTAGTTGGCTGCTGCTTTCCTAATTTTACAAAACCACAACCGTGCTTAAATATTACATTCTGATTACCTATAAAAACGTGGGCAGCACGATATCTCTTGAAAGTTGGTATGGCTGGTGAGAATGATAACGAGCGAAATACAAGTAGTGTAAGTAAAGGAGGAATGATGTCCAACACATTGAGTATTATAAATAGAGTGCGACAAGGGATGCATTGCCATGCCTTCTCTTTAATGCCGCCCTGGAGAAGGTGATGAGAAACGCAAACTTTCTGGACAGAGGAACGATCTTCTGTAAATCGGTGCAGATACTGGCCTACGCAGATGACATAGATGTAATAGCAAGAAACCAAAAAGCAATGGAAGAGACATTTACAGCTTTTGAACCGGCCAGTAGGAACATCGGGTTTATTATTAATGAACAAAAAACAAAATAAATGGCAGCTGGAAAAGCATAAAGAGAAAATATGCCAAATGCAATAACAATGGGCAATTATACATTTGAGAGAGTTGAACATTTCAAGTATCTGGGCTCGACAGTCACACATCTAAATGATACCTCCATTGAAATTAAACAGAGATTAATACTGGCCAACAGAGCCTATTTCGCCCTAACCAGACTTCTATCCTCAAGGCTCCTCACTCGTACCACGAAATTATTTATGTATAAATCACTTATACGACCAGTGCTGACACATGCATCTGAAGCCTGGATATTAACAATGAAAGATATTGAAACACTGGATGCATTTGAAAGAACGGTACTTAGACGAATTATCGGCCCAATCTGCGAAAGAGGAAGATGGAGGAGGAGATACAACCATGAGTGGTATACAATATACAAACCAACACATCAGAAGGATAGTGAAATCATCCAGACTGAGATGGGCGGGACATGTGGCTCTCATGAATGATACAGAAGTACCAAAAAGAATATTACAAGGAAAGCCAGGAGGGCAGAGAGGACGTGGTCGACCAACAGCCAGATGGGAAGATGGAGTAATCGAAGATCTTTGGAAGATGGGCTATAGAAACTGGAGAGTATTAGCAAAGGTCCGATAGAGAAGGAAAGAAATTGTAGAAGAGGCCAAGGCTCATCATGACCTGTAGAGCCAAGAAAGAAGAAGAAGAGAAGCACGATATGTAAGACCGTTGTCTGTGCAAGTTGTCTGTCTAAGGCGATTGCCAGGTTCGAGCCCGGGTCCGAAACATAGTTTTAACGTGACGATAATTTCAGTATCTGTATTATTTGCTACACATTTCAAATACACATTCTTTATTTCACGAAACAGCAATGCTCCTTAACCTTCGGAATAATGTCACACGAACTCCTCCACACCTTCTCTGCTGAATTCACATTATAGATGACGCTACTTGTCTACAAAATATTCACGTTCGTTCTAGTACTTGGTTGTATTACATAGAGAATTTCTATTTTCAGTTGTTGAAACAGTACTGTAGTATAAACAGGAAATAAACTAAATTGTATATCTTATATCTTTGCAACCATTAAATATATCGCAATTCAGTTTTTCCCAGGTGAATTGTTTGAAGGACCATACTCAAAGACTTGCAGCCTGCAGTTCTAGTTGTAATAAAGACAGAGATACCAGTAATGATTCGCCTTTTCAACACAGTTCGCTTTATGTTCAACACATGTAAATATTAAGTGCTAAATGAAGTAGTTTCCCCTTAGTCACTTATGAATTTGACAATGACATTTATTTAAGACTTTCTTGGAATTCCTTTGTATGGAAACATAACTAAAATGCATTAAATAGTTCTGGAAATACTGTAGGTGAACAAGTTGTTTGAAAGTCTGTGTACGAGTTTCAAAAAATTAGCATACGTTTTTACTTTGAGATGTTTTATTTCATTGTCACCAGTTTTATGGTTAATTAATGTTTTGCTTAATTACGCATATTCCCTACGCCAAACCCGAGGAGCTTATGTTTGACCTAACATGAATGGGTCACTTTACTTTCATTATTTGGTGTCTTGACCAAACAGAATAATTTCTGGTATTATGGGGGCAGTTACTGCTTACAAAATTTAATATTATCACGTCTGATCACTCAGTCGAAATCTATTGACTCCTTTCGTTAACTCATAATACGAGGCATGTTCAGAAAGCAAGTGTACTGTGACAATAATTGGCTGTGGTTTTTATCTATTTGTTTATAATTTTATTTACTTATTTATTTAGGGATGGCTGCACTGAGTGGTGGAGGGGGATCCTCTCATCAGAGGGAGCATCTGAGAAACACAGCAGTAAGTAAACTCACGCTGTAGTGCCCAGATGCGTGAAAGATATCCGTAACAACTCCCACCAAGAGCGAGCCAGGTGCTGTGATTTGATTCTTACGTGCGGAAGGGATAACAGGTAGTGCATTTTTTTCGTGAATAAAAACGGTTAAAGCGAAGATGTTATAAACAAAACGAGTATTTTTAGTGGTGTTAGGGAGTTTAGGTGAGGTAGAACAAATGTTCATGAGGAACAGAGGAGTGGAAGGCCTTCTATTTTGACTGATCAATTGGTTCAAAAAATCAGGGAAACTGTTCATGAAGGCGGACAACTGACAGTGGATTCAACAACCGTCCACAACTGTCTTAAACGGGACACTCACAGAAAGCCTGGAATACTGGTAACGATGCGCAAAGTGGGACTCTAAACAGCTGACAGAGCAACACAAGAAAAATCGGGCCAATAGGACCGCCAGTTTCTGGAGTGACTTGGATTGGAAGATGAGGATTTTCTGAGCTCTAGTGTGAATGAAGATGAAATATGACTGGATTATTACAAGGATGAGACAAAAGAATTGGCGGTAGAGTGGCGTTACACAAAACCACAATTTCAGACAAAAAGTCATGGCTAGTATGTTTTGGGACGGAAAAGGCATGATGGTTGAACTTCTTCATCTTGGGAGACCAGGCATGCACACTGATATTGTAAGTTCCTAACAATCTCAAAAGGAGCGTTGAAAACAAAAGAAGCAGAATTCAAAAGAGAAGATTGTGCTTGTTGCACTGCAGCATCCGTCCTCACACAGCCTTAACCACCGAGGCTCTCACTGACTCATTTCGTTGGGATGTTTTGAAAAGCCCCCCGTCCTCGGTATTCCCCTGACTTGGCGCCTTCACTTTATCATCTTTTCACTTTCCTAAAGGCACATATGAGTTGAATAAAATTTTCGACAGACGAGCAGATGCAGAAAGTGCTTCTGAAGTCGGAGGAGGGAGAGTTGTTCGAAGAGGGCATAAAGAAGCTGGTGCAATGGCTCACTAAATGTACTGAACGGGAGGGAAATTATGTGAAAAAATGGTCAACAAGTGTATCAAAAATCTTGTTATTTTTTCAAATACGCCTTTTCTAAAAGGGAATTAACAGCCTAGCAGACATACTTTCTGAATAGACCTAGTATTTTATTATGATAAATATTTATTATGATAAATTATTATAAAAAATTAGAGGTAACTTTGGTTGTTAAGAAATTAACTGCCGCGTGGGATTAGCCGAGCGGTCTGAGGCTCTGCCGTCATGGACTGTGCGGCTACTCCCGGCGGAGGTTCGAGTCCTCCCTCGGGCATGGGTGTGTGTGTTTGTCCTTAGGATAATTTAGGTTAAGTAGTGTGTAAGCTTAGGGACTGATGGCCTTAGCAGTTAAGACCCAAAAGATTTCACACACATTTGACCATAAATTAACTGAACGGGGTTGTGTGATGGCACGTGAAATTGAAGCGTCACCCATCCACCAGTGTCAGCACAATTTGCAGGTGAATGTAAGTTTAATTTAGTGTTTTGTTTAGGTATTTTGTAATATTTATAATTGTTGTGAATTATGTAAAGTTTTTTATTTATTTTTATGTTTCATGTACGGAGAGGGCGGCGCAACGAACGGAGACGGCATCTTCGCTGCCGGACAAGAGAGAAAATTGCTGGCCACTATACGTCTTGGGTCAACAGCCAAACAGCAACAGAACCGAGTCGTTGCGTCGTGCTTCTAAAAACTGAAAAAAATAACAATTCGTAATGTTCTACAACAATAACGTCATAGAAAGTTTGATCATGTTGTAAATGTTCAGTCCTATCTTGTCAAGGCTCAGGTTCACGTCTATATGTGGTATATAGGAAGATAATAAACTAGTGTATACTACTAAAGTTTAAATACGTGTTCCGATAATTTCTTTATCAAGAATTAATGATTTATTTGACAAGATTATTAATTTTAACAGCGTTCATCGCGAGTTTGAGTCTTAAAAGTTTATTGAATGTGGTTTTAATATTTATTAAAGCAGATTCTTGGGTTAATATAATGTCTGAGAAGAAACAAATGAGATATAAATTGACAAATGTTTGGGCAAACCAATTGGACTGAGTGACGTAATTCTGCGCATACGACTCAAATGATGATGTTTTATTTACAGTTTCGTTCAAGAACCATTCAGCGACCACTTATAAAAAGAGTTTAAATAATTCAGAAGTGTTTTGTAACTGACGTTGGTGACGAAGTCTGCACATGGTCATATGTCAAAAGAAAATCATTTATACAAAACTTACGTCGTTACACTACACCGTGGCGACCTTATAAACAGGACTTGTGTGCAACTAAGGCACACAGGTACGAAACAAAACATTAAGAGTCCTTACGAAGTCAACGCGAGTCTTTGGGGAGCCTTCACCAGCTAGCGGCGACTTTGCGGATGTGGGCATCTGACGGAGCGCAGCCAAGCAGTACGGTCACGCAGTTGTTCCACGAGAAGGCGCATCTGTTGGGTAGCAGCTGAACGTTGCAAACCCCGACAACTTTTTTCTCCCTAAACTAACAGGCCTAGTACGTCATGTGTGTGTGGGGTATTGGAAGTGTTGCTGAGGGCTTCGCCTGTCTACGGTGCGGCCGGATGTGTTTGCAGCCAGTGACGTCTCCGGTGTTCGACTCAGCGTCCTGCCGGTTGCGGAAGCGTGTTCGTAGCATCTCAGCGGCTGCATCGACGGCTGTTACTTCTGCAGACCACAGCAGCACACTGCAAAATTAGTGTCCGGTGAGTCTGTTTTAAGATTGGAAGTGGAGTGTCGTACATAGGGAGCGTGCTTTTAATAGGATTGTTGATTACAAGTCTGCGTGTGTAACTAGTTAATACTTTACAATAATGTCGGGAAGTGAAATGTCAGACGAAGAGCGATCTGTGTCCGATAGAAGCATGAGATCCCTCTTTAGGGCGATCGCTAAATTAGAACAATCTAACGGGGATTTTTTAGCTGAATTAAAATAACCTAACGAAGAATCTACTGCTAGATTAAGAGAGAAATTAAAACAATCTAACGAAGAATCTACTGCTAGATTAAGAGAGGAATTAAAACAATCTAACGATGAATCTACACCTAGATTAAAAGAGGAACTTAAAGGGGATCTAACAAAATCTACATACAGGTTACAGGAACATCTTAATGAAACCAGTCGAGAAGTAAGTGATACAATGGAGGCTTCTAAAGTTGAAATACAGGAAAAACTAGTAGGACTTAGTAATAAGATTGCTGATAATTGTGAAAGGTTAGAAGAACATATCCCGGAATCGGGTGAGGAAAAGGCTAGCATGCGAAATGATATTACTAACTTAACCAAGAGACTAGATCATGTCAATTTCTTAGTTGTAAATGAAACTGAAAAAAATAACGATAAGTTACGAGATGAATTTTCTATGCAAACAGAAACTGTTCGTCGAGAATTATTAGAATCTATTAAAGAGGTTTCTACCAAACCCCTAGAGATTTCTTCAATAGAAAATGTAGTATTAGAGACATTAACTCAACGAGTAGAAAAATATCATACTGAAATAGAAAACATGAAATTTTTAATTACCGAAAGATCCAGTAACCTAGAGACTTCCAAGGATAATAACATTGACGAAAGTACAGAGCGTTCACATTGTGAACACAGTGAAGAATCGATATTGGCTAACCATGTATCGCCGGCCGCGGTGGTCTCGCGGTTCTAGGCGCGCAGTCCGGAACCGTGCGACTGCTACGGTCGCAGGTTCGAATCCTGCCTCGGGCATGGATGTGTGTGATCTCCTTAGGTTAATTAGGTTTAAGTAGTTCTAAGTTCTAGGGGACTAATGACCACAGCAGTTGAGTCCCATAGTGCTCAGAGCCATTTGAACCATTTTTTAAACCGTGTATCCAATACAGAAATCCGAATGAAGGAAATTACTAAACGGTTATCGGATTTAGATAATAATGAAAAAATTTCAAGTAGTGGAAGTAATAACCTAATCAGGGACAACATTCGCATCGTGTTTGCTAGCTCGGACGACAACAATACAAATAAAGAAATCACGGCAAGCAAATGCGACGCAACTACGTCTCTGCAATCTAAGCAAAATCCAACTATGTCTCTCGCAGAATGTTGGGATGATATAACGACAAATTCAAATGTAACAAGTCGATTTCCTGTATTCAAACCAGGAGGCGAACTTCACCCTATAATCTTTATAAAAGCCTTTGAAACTTCATTATCTCCTAAATGGAGTAATGAAAAACGGATTCTATTTTTAATAGGACATTTAGAAGCAGAAGCTGCGGAATGGGCAGTACTGCATAGAACTGAATTTAGGGACTGGGATGATTTTGTTAAGCAGTTTAAACAAAATTATTGGTCAAGAGGAAAACAACAACACCTAACTTCAGAATTATTAGACCCTCCTCCTTATTCTAAAAGTTGGGGAGGTTATAGGAATTATTTCGAATGGCATTTAAACTGTGCTAAATTTCTTGAAGAACCAATTATTGAAAGTCCTCTAATATGAGTCCTAATGAGTAGGTTACCGTCTTATGTAAAGGAAAGAAAAATGTTATTCTACGAATTGTCTATCCGAACGAGAAAAGGAAGACCTTGTATTAGTACGATCTCATCCTAAAAGTTCAAAGATCAATAAGGAATGTAGAAAATTCTTCTTCGTCTTTGAAGGTCCATATGTCGTTCATACGACTGTACATCCCAAAGCCTTACTTCTTATGGAACCTTCATCAGGTATAATTAAAGGATTATATAGTGTCGATCAAATTAAATCCTTCATTCCTAAATAAGTTAATATTTAGTATATGTCACATACGGAGAAGCGTTCATAGTTTATTAATGTGAAGTTTTTCGCGATAGTTATGTGTTATTTAAAAAAAATGACAGAAAGTTTAAACAAGTGCTCTACAATAATCTACCGGTACTTCAAAAGGGGAAAGATAGCTAAAAGGGGATATGTATGGAAGAAATTTTTGTTATAAGGTCAGAAGGAATTTTGTATATTTTGTACTTACTCGGATAGTAGGAACCAAAGGGGATAGTTGATGATTTTAGGGACCATGGGCGTCCGGAGCTATATGGCTCACGAGAACATAGCAGAGTGCCTTTAATAGAGATTTGTAATAGTGTTACTATGGAACACACAAAACGGGGCTCTCTCGCTTGTTTCGGCTAAATAAATTGCCATTACCCAACAAAGTGACCGAAGGTAAAGATAGCCGTGCCGAGATTCTAAAGAAAGTTTTGCATGATTTCTTCTTGACCTCAAACATAAATAAAGCATTATGGAAGATAAGGACGTAAAGTAAATAGTACTATTAGTTAATGTAAGAAACATATTAGTAATATATATTTCGGAAAGAATAACCCTAATAAATGAATAAAACTGGAACTGTTGTTGTTGTTGTGGTCTTCAGTCCTGAGACTGGTTTGATGCAGCTCTCCATGCTACTCTATCCTGTGCTGGAACTAACCTATCACAATTTGAACGCTCTGTCCTAATGTAACAACATTAAGGAACGTACTAAATTATTACTTATTAGCAACTATTAAATTAAAAGGAGTAACCTCCATATATTCAATTATGAGTTACCATAATATTACAATTAAAAGTAAATGACAAATAGTCCCAACAATATCGTCATAAAACGATTGAATCTATCTAGGAGCAAGGACTTTAGATTAGTGAAAGTGTGAGAAGAATGCATAACATTAACGGTTAAATATTGTATATAGAAGAAGTTTTATTTTCGGTTAAAACCTGACAAACTGAGCTTGTGGGTGGGGTATGTGGTGCGACGTGAAATTGAAGCGTCACCCATCCAGCAGTGTCAGCACAGTTTGCAGGTGAATGTAAGTTTAATTTAGTGTTTTGTTTAGGTATTTTGTAATATTTATAATTGTTGTGAATTATGTAAAGTTTTTTATTTATTTTTATGTTTCATGTACGGAGAGGGCGGCGCAACGAACGGAGACGGCATCTTCGCTGCCGGACAAGAGAGAAAATTGCTGGCCACTATACGTCTTGGGTCAACAGCCAAACAGCAACAGAACCGAGTCGTTGCGTCGTGCTTCTAAAAACTGAAAAAATAACAATTCGTAATGTTCTACAACAATAACGTCATAGAAAGTTTGATCATGTTGTAAATGTTCAGTCCTATCTTGTCAAGGCTCAGGTTCACGTCTATATGTGGTATATAGGAAGATAATAAACTAGTGTATACTACTAAAGTTTAAATACGTGTTCCGATAATTTCTTTATCAAGAATTATTGATTTATTTGACAAGATTATTAATTTTAACAACGTTCCTCTCGAGTTTGAGTCTTAAAAGTTTATTGAATGTGGTTTTAACATTTATTAAAGCAGATTCTTGCGTTAATATAATGTCTGAGAAGAAACAAATGAGATATAAATTGACAAAAGTTTGGGCAAACCAATTGGACTGAGTGACGTAATTCTGCGCATACGACTCAAATGATGATGTTTTAATTACAGTTTCGTTCAAGAACCATTCAGCAACCACTTATAAAAAGAGTTTAAATAATTCTGAAGTGTTTTGTAACTGACGTTGGTGACGAAGTCTGCACATGGTCATATGTCAAAAGAAAATCATTTATACAAAACTTACGTCGTTACACTACAGATGGTGTCTTGCTTTTCGTCTGAATGTTGTTTTTGCAAGTTTTCAGTCCTGCAAATGTTATCATAATGTTGAAACTGTCTTATTGGCGAGCACGGGTAATTAGTTCAACTCCGTTTTGTCTAATATCTGTAACTTCAAGAGCAATGCAGACATAAACAGAAAGTACTGATAGGTGGAGAAGTTCATGGTTGCGATGTTACGTGGCCACTTGCTGTATTGAATGACTATGTTACCAAGGGGAGCTGCTGGTTTTGATACGGTTGCTTAACTCTTTCAAATGAGCTACGAATTTTTTACGTACCTGACGGGTTTTATTAAGAGGCATCCACAGAATCGTTAAAAACTAGCGATGAGAACATAATGGTCAGGTCCTCAGACGCTTTAGAGAGCATAACCAACACTAACACGATGAAAGAAAGAAGTATATATTACGCATTCACGGCTAGTCACTACTTCTGCTGGTTTGAAAAGCATCACCTTAGTAGAAATGCAGAAGGGTTTATGGCGGCAGATATTCCTCTTCTCCGTTCAGACGGATAGGCTAAGATATGCTCAAGTATAAAGGCATGAGTAACACATCGCACAACATTTAGCTCCCGAGGCTGAGTATCAGATCAACTCCTATTTAAAGCAGAATAAGGGCCGTTTCTTGACGGAGAGGTAGCTTCAGACAACATATTAAAATCACCTTTGAGGTCCTCAAGCTCAAGAGACGTACTTGCGAGTGACGTTACAGTACATATAAAGGTCATTTGCTAAGAGATGTCTGTTGATACACGTCGACACTTAGACGACAGATGTTTCTGTTATACAACCGATTCTCAGTAATATACAGGGTGGCCCATTGATAGTGACAGGGCCATATATCTCACGAAATAAGCACCAAACGAAAAAACTGCAAAGAACGAAACTCGTCTAGCTTGAAGTGGGAAACAAGATGGCGATATGGTTGGCCTACTAGATGGCGCAGCCATAGGTCAAACGGATATCAACAGCGTTTTCTTTTTTAAATAGGAACCCCAAATTTTTATTACATATTCGTGTGGTACGTAAGGAAATATAAATGTTTTATTGGACCACTTTTTTCGCTTTGTTACTGATGACGCTGTAATAGTCGAAACCTGTAAGTACGTGGTATCACGTACCATTCCGCCAGTGCGGACGGTATTTGCTTCGTGATAGATAACGGTGTTAAAATAGACTGTTTACCAATTGGGGAAAAGGGTAGTATCGTGTTGATGTATGGATATTGTGATCAAAATGCCCAACGGGCGTGTGCTTTGTATGCTGTCCGGTTTCGAGCACGACATCACCCAAGTATCCGGACCGTTCACCGGATAGTTACGTCATTTAAGGAAACAGTGTTCAGCCACATGTGAATCGTCAACCACGACCTGCAGCAAATGATGATGCGTAGGTGCTTTAGCTGCTGTCGCGGCTAATCCGCACATCAGTATCAGACAAATTGTACGAGAATCAGGAATCTCAAAAACGTCCGGGTTGAGAATGCTACATCAACATCGATGGCACCGTACCATACTTCTATGCACAAGGAATTGCATGGCCACGACATTGAACGTCGTACACAGTTCTGCGACTAGGCACAAGAGAAATTACGGGACGATGACAGATATTTTGAACGCTTTCCAATCAGCGACGAAGCGTCATTCACCAATAGCGGTAACGTAAACCGGCATAATATGCGCTATTGGCAACGGAAAATCCACGATAGCTGCGACAAGTGGAACATCAGAGACCTTGGTGGGTTAATGAATGGTGCGGTTATATGGAAGGAAGGATAATTGGCCCTCATTTTATCGATGACAATCTAAATGGTGCAATGTATGCTGATTTCCTACGTAATGTTCTACCGATGTTACTACAAGGTGTTTCACTGCATGACAGAATGGCTATGTACTTCCAACATGAAGGATGTCCGGCACATACGTGGCGTGCTGTTGAAGCGGTATTGAATAGCATATTTCATGACAGGTTGATTGGTGGTCGAAGCATCATACCACGGCCCGCACGTTCACAGGTTCCGACGTCCCCGGATTTCTTTCTGTGGGGAAATTTTAAGGATATTTGCTATCGAGATCCGCTGACAAAGCCTGACAACATGCGTCAGCGCGTTGGCACAGCATGTGCGAACGTTACGGAAGGTGAACTACTCGCTTTTAAGAGGAATGTCGTTACACGTATTCCCAAATGCATTGAGGTTGAAGGACGTCATTTTGAGCATTTCTTGCATTAATAGTGTATGTACAGATAATAACGCTGTAACAGCTTTCGTTATAAGGAATGATATATGTTTGTGACTATTACATCGCCATTTGGTTTTTCCCTTCACGCTAGACAAGTTTCGTTCTTTGTAGTTTTTTTCGCTTGACGCTTATTTCGTGAGATATTTGGCCCGGTCACGATCAAAGGACCACCATATATAAGCTCATTCATTTTAGATTGTTTGACGGGCTGTTAGAGTGCAGTGGAATCACGTTTTCGGAAGACACCGTCATAAGGGAAGTGTCAACGAAATTTTAATATATTTATTACGAATTTCTTCGCTTTTATAGATTGCTGACCGATACTACTGACTATGAAGTATTGCGTGTACAGAGGCCTCAATTTTAGTGTTTTTTGCACTGTGAATATTCGTTGCGACTGCATTTTAAAATTGAGTAGGAATTAGTCGACTGAATGATAAGTGGTTAAGTCCATAGGATACTAACAGTGGTACTGGAGACGTTTATAACATGTGTTGTTGTTGTTGTTGTTGTTGTTGTTGTTGTTGTCATGATCACTGCAGAAACTGAATTATTCTGCTCCGGATAGAAATGGAACCAAAACAATTATTTTGCTTTTACACCTCAGTAACTCGTTACATTGAATCAGTTATAAGGTATGACTAAATTTAGGTATCAATCAAGACTTGAAGGGGATTGAACGGCGTTACTCAAGGCAGAATGGAAATTATTAAAGGTGCAGGAAATAAATGTAGGAATTCTAAAACATGTTCTGAAGAGTCTAGTGTAAGTCAATCTAAGAATTGTACTTTGGGTTATTGTTGGGTTTTAGGTAGCTGTATCGTAAGGAAACGATCGGTCAGCGTCCTGAAATTAGGATGTATATAAAAAAGCAGAAAGCACAGAGATTGATTAAAAAAACAGCTGTTTTTCCTACCGGTGACCACAGATTTAATCTATAACACGGATTTGATTTATTCTTGTATTTAAATTTTTTGTATATGAACATATGAATGAATCTGTTGTATAATAAATAATAATGATACCAAATCGTTAGTGGTGTGTTGCTTAGCTGCGTGAGGCGTATATTGTAGAGAGCATTAAGAAAACTACACACAGTAAGAGTTACATAACGTTGGCGTTGCGCTCTAGCAGTTTTGAGACGTCACTTCCTGCTATTTTCTGTCGAGGAGCCATTTCGTCACGTGAAACATGAAATAAGTTCTGCAATATTTCGGCAACTTGCCACGGAAGTTGAGTCAATAGGCGTCCAGAAAGGTCACCACGTTACAAGCAGAAAGCGAGACACCGTAATGTATTTGTCGTGTCCATTAAAACACCGTTTTCATTGGACTTTTTCAACGTACGTACACCCCACGCATATATGCCGTTTCGAAGCAGCACCACATTGAATAACTCGAGAATGAATCTTTATTGGTAGAATTTTTCATAAAAAATGGTTCAAATGGCTCTGAGCACTATGGGACTTAACATCTATGGTCATCAGTCCCCTAGAACTTAGAACTACTTAAACCTAACTAACATAAGGACAGCACACAACACCCAGCCATCACGAGGCAGAGAAAATCCCTGACCCCGCCGGGAATCGAACCCGGGAACCCGGGCGTGGGAAGCTTGAACGCTACCGCACGGCCACGAGATGCGGGTTTTTCATAAAACGGCTGGGAACGTCATACTGGTGGCTTTAGAATTTTCGTATTTTGCTATTTTCGCGTTGTAACTCGTGTATATGAGAGAAACCCGTTTTAAGGCGACGACCCACTAAGGTTCATGTAGATGTGACTTTTTTGTTACGATTTATTATAGTTAAATGTCAATAACATGTCAGAATTCAGATCCTTTAAAAGTCTTTAACATAAAATATGGCGTACACACGAGAAGAGGTTCAATGTAGTATAGTTCACTCAGGCGATACGTAAGAGAATCGAAGATAGATAGATAGTCTACAGTACATAATTTTTTGTGTCCTTGAGTTTTAAATACGTTATAGGGGATTCCTGTGAAGTTACTAGAAACATTTTTTTAATATTTCATGATCTGCAAATATAAGTGAGCTCTCAGTCACGAGTGAGTTTTTTTCGATTTGGTGAACTCTTCTAAGCCAATGTACTTACTGAGTTGACATGTATCTTTCATTTTTGTCTTATTTCGCGTTTACGGATATTGAAATTTTTATTCATGTTTACCACAGATAAGACAACATGACTGGCATATGGTCAAGAAAGTAAGTTGCCTTTTAATAGAGCTAATGTAGAAATTGTATGTGCGTCAATTTTCGTGAATAAACTGTATTTTTGGCGAGCCGATAAATGCTGCAGCAGAGCCCTGAGAGCACATATCATATGACGCAATTTGTCCCGTGTAGCCATGTGCATTGCGTCTGGTGCCGATGGATATCGCTTACATGGGCATGTCCATGTTAGCTGCTTCGTCGCATGTGCCAACGGCTGTAGGAATAACAAACTATTAGCAGATAAAAACTGCCAGGGAAGAAGCGAGTAATCGAATTCTACAGGGATGGTTAAATAAAAGTGGTGTGGACATTTTCAGACCACTTGTGGCAGCATTAACTTCCAACTGCCAGTACAGCTGGTCCAAGCTTGGACGACACTTACACGCTCTTCACGGCTCACAGAACTGTTGACAAAGGTCAGTCCTGTCATAGTCCTATCTGGCCATCCAGGTCACCTGATGTGTCAGTGTGCAATTACTTTGTGTTGACAGCTCTCAAATCTAAGGTGTATCGCAACAACCCTCAAAGTCTTCAACAACTGCACCACGATTTTTCAGATGAGCAGCATTTCCAGCAATCCAGCTTCGATCCTTCTTCAGCACATCGCTGACCACCGCCCAAAAGCGCCACTAAATTAATGGTACTCATTTTAAATATCTGCTACTGTCAGGTTAGAACTGTATTTCCTTTCCTTTGCAGTGTTTGTGTGTGTGTGAAATCTTATTGGACTTAACTGCTGAGGTCAACAGTGCCTAAGCTTACACACTACTAAACCTAAATTATCCTAAGGACAAACACACACACCCATGCCCGAGGGAGGACTCCAACTTTCGCCAGGACAAGCCGCACAGTCCATGCAGTGTTTATGTCCTGGACCTTTGTTGTCATAACCACTTTTATTTGCCCCACCCTGTAGTAGCCAGAAATGTCAATGCTTTGCCTTGTTGAACACATGGATTCACATCAAATCACCATATTTAAGTAATGGCGGTCATGGCGAGTCCTTTGATGGGTAAGCATCATGCTGTTATCGTTTATGGCTAGGTAGAGGCTGGGTAGTGGCGTAAAGGTACGACCATCACATTTTACGCCAGTGTAATGGATGAAAGTCAAAATTACTCCACAGTGTCTTACGAAGTGATTTAACAGTGATCCATCAATCCGATAGGGGCATTAACCTTGGTAGCCCCCTTCATACCATTTGAGAGGTAGAGGCTAGGTGTTGACATCCCTTACAAGTATCCTCCCTTACAAGTATCCCCTATCATCATCATCCAGAGCAAACATCTGACCACTTTACACACATCCATATAGCCATATATACTTGTCACGTATACCAACACAAACATCACACCACATTACACACATCCATCAAAGTCACATACACTTATTATAAACTCTGCAAAATGCAACACTCACACCATTATAGACATCGCACCACAATACACACACCCATTACAGTCACATAAACATGTCACGTTCAGTCAGGAAAATAAAATTATCACTACCACAGACGTCACATCTCATTAAACTTATCTATTACGGTCACATATCCTTGTCACATAGAGTTAAAAACGTGACACTGGTTAGATTAGATTAGATTCAGTTTTCGTTCCATAGACCCAAAAATGATATGAGTCACATGGGTGTGGAACAAGTCAGAAAATAGAACACAAAAAACATAATACATTTGAGTATAATATTCACTACCCCGACCATTAGTCAGGAGACTATCAAAATACGTAAATACTTTGCAGTAAGCTGGAACTGCTTATATTTACAGATTTATACACCGTCAGAATGAAACATAGTAATGCACTTTTAATAAATTTAACTCATACATGAAATATCTAATCCTGATTGTTGTGACCAAGTGCTGTCAAAACGGATACTTAACAAACATTCTTACTTAAGCAGGTCTAACAGTAACTGTTAAGACATTCACCTATGGAATAGAAGGCGTTGCCGATGAAAAAGTTTTTACAACTTTCTTTCAACTATGCTTTATCTGAAACCAAGTTTTTAATTGTTGCTAGCAATGTATTGAAAACGTATGTTCATGAATATTGGACACTTTTTTGAACCAAAGTAAATGATTTTAGGTCTTCATGTAGATTGATCTATTCCTAGTATTGATAATATGTATTGAGTTACTAGTTGAAAACAGAGCTATTTTACATGGAACAAATTACATCCAGTAATAAATTTACTGAGAAACTGTGGTTAGAATACAAAGTTCCTTCAACTGATTTCTACATGATGTTCTTGAATGTACACCATAAATTAGTCTCATTATACGCTAAGAACTTTTACCTGGTCTGAGGAGTTACCCCAGAATATGATCCTGTGTGATGTGATAGAAAGGAAATAGGCTTTGATGCAAGTATTTTATACTTATATCTCCGATATATGATGTCACTCTCACTTCAAATACACACATTGTTACATGTTTCAGCAATTCTGTGACAAGCCCTTGCCATTTAATATTGTTATTGAGCTGCATTCCCAGATATTTAAGACTGTCAAGCTTTTCGATTTGCATGTCTTTATATCTTATACAGAGACTGGGAGGAAATCTCTCACAGGTTCTGGACAGGGTACAGTGAGAATTTTCAAAGTTTAAGGGCAGTATATTAGTTCTATACGATTTATTACGTGAGTGAAAATTTCATTATCAGCCATTTCTCAAGCTGTACTTGACTTGACACTTATTGCAATGTTTGCATCATCTGCAAACCAAACAAACTTAGCATCTGGCAATGTAACAGAAGACAAGTGACTCATGTAAACAAGGAGAAGCAAAGGACCTAAGATTTGACCTATAAATGTTCTACTGATAAGAAATAAATTACACAAATAACTTAAGATAGAAATAAACTCTGGTGAGCACTCTTTGATTAACTTTGTTCATACGTTATCATAATCACTAGAAAATTTAGATTTTAAGGATTTAATGGTGGATACTACTTCTGTGGGAGAAGGGAGTGTCAAGTCAGTTTTGCGGAGGTTATTTGTAAAGACTGGTTCTTAGAAACTCCATTGCACTGTTTACCAATCCTGATAAACCCAAGTTGTCAATAACAGAAACAAAGAATTAGGAGACAGAAGTAACAAGGAATGATGAGATACACTTGAAGTTTTCTAAGAGTGCAGCTGCAGCACTAAAGAATAGCCCGACATACCAACTGGAGGAGGAATAGACATCACTAAAAAGGGCAATCACAGAAGTTGGAAACAAAGACATGGGTATGAAGATTAAATAGCTGCATGAGAAATGTGAAGAAATCGAAAAGAAAATGATTGTTGGAAGGACTGACTTAGTATATAGGAAAAAGAAACCAACAGTGAACTCAAAAGAAAGGGTGCAACAGGACTTCCACATCGAAGAAGAAACAGGAATAGATTTAGAATAGAAAGAGGATCCAACATTAGAATCATAATTTAAGGAGTTAAGACAAAATAAGGCAGAAGGGATGGATAATATTAAATCACAATTTCTAAAATTATTTGGGGAAATGGCAACTAAACGACTATTCACGTTGTTGCAAAAGTCTGGTGAAATACCATCTGACTTTCGAAAAAATATCATCCACACATTTTCGAAGACTGCACACTAGAATGGAAAAGAAAATTGAGGGTGTGTTACATGACAATCAGTCTGGCTTTCAGAAAGGTAAAGGCACAAGGGAGGCAATTCTGACGTTGTGGTTGACAATGAAAGCAAGACTAAAGAAAAATGAAAACACGTTCATAGGGTTGGTCGACCTGGAAAATGCGTTCGACAAAGTAAAGTGGCCCAATATGTTGAAAATACTGAGAAGGCTGGGAGTACGCTATATGGAGAGACGGGTAATATAAAATATGTACAAGAACCAAGAGGGAATAATAAGAGTGGACGAAAAAAACGAAGTGCTTGGATCAAAAAGGGTGTTGGACTGAGATGTAGTCTTTCGCCCTCACTGTTCAATATGTACGTCGAAGAAGCGACGATGGAAATAAATGAAAGGTTCAGAAGGTGAAATGACACCAGTGATAAGATTCACTGATGACATCGCTGTCCTAAGTGAAGAGAATTACATCATCTTCTGACTGGGATGAACAATCTAATGAGTACAGAACATGGATTGAGAGTAACTCGAAGAAAGACGGAAGTGATTAGAAGTAGCAGAAATGAGAACAACGAGAAACTTAAGATCAGGATTGATGGTCACAAAGTAGATGAAGTTAAGTAATTCTACTACCTATGAAGCCAAATAGCCAGTGACGGACGGAGCAAGGAGGACATCAAAACCATTCTAGCACTTAAAAAAATGAATTCCGGCACAAGAGAAGTCTGCTGATTTCAAACATGGGCCTTAACTGAAGAAGAAAATTCTGAGAACGTAGGTTTGGAGTACAGCATTGTATGGTAGTAGAACATGGATCTCGAAAACTAAACAGAACTGGACCTTTTCAGATGTGGTGCTACAGACGAATCAAAAAAATTTGGTGGACTGATAAGGTAAGGAATCAGCATGTTCTAAGCAGAATCGGAGAAGAATGGAACATGTGAAAACTTTGAAAAGTGGAAGGGGCAGGGAGATAGGGCATCTGTTAAAACATCAGGCAATGTCTTTAATTGGGAGCTGCGGAGTGCAGAAACTGCAGAGGAAGGCAGAGATAAGAAAACATCCGCAGCAAAATAATTGAGGAAGCACGTTGAAAGTGCCACTCCGAGGTAAAGAGACTGGCAGAGGAGAGAAATTCGTGTGGGCCTCATCATACTAGTCAGTAGACACTCATAGCCCATATTCTGTACTGATTACACTGTTCATTCCATTCAGCAGATCGCGCAATTCTTTTCCACTTTCACTCAGAATGGCTGTGTCATCAGCGAATCGTATCAATGATATATATTCACCTTTCTTTTATTTTCATCATTGGTTCTTCGATGTAAAGATTGAACAGTAGGGGTGAAGGAATACATCACTGTCTTACACCCTTTTTAATCCGAGCATTTCGTTCTTAGTCATCCTCTCTAATTTTTGCTTCTTGACTCTTGCGCATATTGTATATTGCACGTCTCCCTATAGCTTAATGGTAGCCCTGTTTTCCATAGAATTTCGAACATTTTGCTCCACTTTAGACTGTCGAACGCATTTTCCAGGTCGAAAAATCCTATGAACTGGCTTGATTACTTTTCTTTAGTCTTGATTCTATCATCATGTGCAACGTCAGAACTACTACCCCGGTGGCTTCACCTTTACTAAAAACAAACTGATCATAATCTAACACATCCTCTCTGTTCTAAAACGAAACTGATCATCATCTAACACACCCTTAGTTTGTTTCCGTTCTCCTGTATGTGAACAACTGAGATGCAAGAGTTGTTAAGCTGATCGTGCGATAATTCTCGCACTTGCAGCTCATGAAGACTACCGAATTGTATGGATGATACTTTTCCCACAGTCCGATGTTATGTCTCATACATTCTACACAGCAACGGGAATAGTCGTTTTGCTGCCACTTACCCAATGATTTTAGAAATTATGATGGAATGTTATCTATCTCTTCTATCTTTATTGATCTTAAGTCCTAAGACGCTCTCTTTGATTCTAACACTGGATACCTGTCTCTTTTAAATCGACTCTTGTTTCCTCTGCTATCACAACAGACCTACCTTCCTGCTGATAGGGGCCTTCAGTGTACTCTTTCCACCTATGCGCTCCGTCCTCTGAAATTAACAGTGTAACTCCTGTTGACCACATAATGATACCACCCTTACTTTTAAGATCATAGAAGGTTGCTTTCACTTTCCTTTATACTGCGTCAGTCCTCCCGGAAATCATTTCTTTTTCAGTTCCTCTACATTTTTCATGCAGACATTTCGTCTCAGGCCCCCTACATTTCCTATTTATTTCATTCCTAAGCGACTTTTTTTTCTGTATTCCTGAATTTAACTGAACATTATTTTACTTCCATCTTTCATCGACCAGCTGAAGAATTTCTTCTGTTACACATGGTTTCTTCGCTTTTATCATCATTGTACTTATCTTGTTTTTTCCGTCTTTTTTGATTACCCTTTTTTAGAGATGTTCATTAATCTTCAACTGCACTGCCTAAGTAGATATTCCTCATTTATCTGTTTGCAGCCTTAGAGAACTACAAGCGTATCTCCTCATTCCTTAGTAATTCCATGTCTGACCTCTTTGTGTATTGAGTCTTCCTGACTAATCTCTTGAATTTCAACCTCTTGTTCATGACTATTAATTTGCGACCTGCGTCTATAACTCCTGCGTACGCCTTAAATCCAGTATCTGATTTCGAAATCTGTCTGACCATTGTGCAATCTAACTGAAATCTTCCTCTGTCACCCGTCCTTTTCCAAGTATACCTCCGCCTCTGGCGATTCTAGAACTGGGTATTCATATTACTAAATGAAATTTATCACAGAACTCAAAATCTTACGTTCTACTTCTTCCCCTACTACCACCTTCCAGTCCCCATTGAATATTAAATTTTCACCTGCCTTTACATACTGTATTACCAGTTTAACATTCTCATATATTTTATCTCTCCATCTGCATTTTCGAGGTCGGTGTGAATACCTGAACTTCCGTTGTCGATGATGGTTTGGCATCGATTCTTATAAAAACAGACCTATCACCAAACTGTTCACAGTAACTCATCCTCTGCCCAGTCTTCGTACTCATAACGAATCCGACTCCCATTATAACATTTTCTGCTGCTGTTGATATTACACTATACTCACCTGACGATAAATCCTCGTCTTCCATCCATTTAACTTCACTGATCCCTACTATATCTAGATTGCACCTTTGCATAGCCAGTTTCCAATATTTTAACTTCCCTGTCACTTTCAAGTTTCTTACATTCCACGTGCGGATACACAAAGCGTTATCATTTCCTTGGTTATTCAGTCCTTTTCTCATGGTGACCTCGCCCTTGCAGTCCCCTCCTGGAGGTCAGAGTGGGGGGCTACGCCGTAATTTTTCCAATTACAGGCCACATGTCCTGAGGATACACCCTATGTGTCTATAAAACAGTAGTTTCCATTACTTCCTGCCTTTTCATACCGGTGATCACTGCTGATTCTTCCGCCTTGAGGGGCAGTTTATCACACCAAGAGCAAGAGAGGTTCGCTCCTCCACCCTCTTTGACCAGGCCATTGTTAGAATGTGGGTAACGTCTTATATTGAAAATCTATCACCGCCAAAGCTGATTGTTAATCAAAACTTAAGTTGTAACCTTCCCTCAGATAAAAAATATATACATATATTAACATTCAGCCTAACCTACTAACAGATAAAAAACCGTAACCTACCATTAATAAAAAAGTGACTAACCTCCTAATAAAAAGTGTGACTATATGTAGCCTTTCAGTAATTGACTATGAATATAAACTGATAAATTTGGACGTCAGCAGTGCTGCGTCATGGCCCTGAAAGAAAATACTGAATAAGTTGAAAATTCTTACCTCAGTATCATCGCCGGATAATGCATATATATATGCTCCAATAAGATATTTTTCTGGCACAGCTCAGTTCAATGTGGGCCTATGGTTTTGTCATGTATAAAAAGAAACAACGGATTTTTCTTTACAATAATCGGGATGACCTTGGATTGGAGAAATCAGTAAATTCTTTAAATTGAGATGAATGATTGTCGAAAGTTAGTTTTTATTAGAAAGAATATTACTAAGAGAATTTTTTAAAGACATTTACATGGGATTTGATAATCAATAGTACATATGCGCGAGGCTGCTTTTACTTTATATTACATCGCTCAGACACCGCCATCACTCCCCACGACTGGCCCAGCCAACACGATACATCAGACTGCTAGCTACAACTTACTCCTGCTGCCACACAGTTCCCATGAGCAACAAATTTTTCCATAATCTATTTAGTTTACGAAGTCCACAACCAAAGAGTATACACATTTATAGAACATTATTCACAAATAATATAAGCTCAGGACATACAGGTATTAAGAAATGAAATAGGGTACACACACACTGAGTACAGAACATATTAAGAAATGACAGAGTGTAGACGCAATGAGTACAAGTTTGTAACAATTGTCCAAGAATCAAATTGTGTTGAGACCAGTTAGTTTCTGCAATAAGGATGTCGTGTACATTTGTTGTGATTCGGTCTTTCAATTCTGCCGGAAGTATAGTATAAAAACCGCGAAGAAATGCTGCTAAAGAAATTGTTAAAGCGAACGGTAATTTTTAAAACTGGTAACAGTCACCAAAACAGAGAAATGCTGTGTACTTTCTGCAGTTCGGATGGAGCTGTATTTGCCAAAATCCCCATTTTTAATCCAATGTGGAGTAAACAGCAGTACCATGAAATTTCTGCAAAAGTTCTTCTAGTGTCTGTGGGCGATCTGTTTCATTAATAATAATATCGTTGACATGACGTGAATCAAGAACGATTCGAAGTGATGCATCCTTTTTCTTAACAATATGGAGCGGGTTTATGTACGGACTCACTGCCTGTTCAATAATTCCTTGGTCTAGCATAGCTTGTAATTCTTTCTTATCTTGTTGTCCGTGGATCGGAATAAGATAATGTTTGGCCTTAAATGTTTCATGCTGTTTAACTTGAAATTCATACGTAAAACCGGACATTGTACCAGGGGTGTCGTCGAAAACTGGAGCTTGCTGTAAAAGCATTTTGCGTAGTTGAGTACGTTCGTCATCTGTATTTGCGTAGTTCTGTTTTACTTTACCAGAAATCATTTGCATAACGTCATGGTGAGCTTCGTCTGGTGTATTGTAGTTGTGTACGTACGTATCTGTGAAAAATATGGAATGACAGTCCTTGTTACGCGATGTAGAAATGACCTCTGTCCGATTAATTGCCTCTTCTTCTGTTGATAAAGCGTTCTGAAATTCTAATGCCAGTTGTACCTTTTCATCCCTTAACATTAAATAGGAATTTTTAAAGTAAATAATTGCGTTATGCTGTACCAAAAAATTCGTACCTAAATTAACGTCTGTTGTCAATAAGGGAACAATCCAAAAATTTGAGTGGAACATATGACCTGTACTGTTCCTTTTACCTTAGTATTGCCTAATCGTAACGTAGGATAAGTATTCTCTTTGTTACATTCGTTGAAAGATTCTTCATTTATAACTGACATAGGTGATCCAGTCTTTACTTCAATAATAGTGTGGGAAATGGTTTTTTGAATTACTGGTTTTTCATTCAAAAGTGTGGCTCGGATGTCGTCAAAAGTAATAACATTTTTGTGAACAAGATTCTGGGTGTCAAAAGTATTGCTTACGTTGCTGGAAGATGCAACCTGTACTGTATCTAGTCAAATTTTTTCTGACTTGATGTTATTTCCGGGAGGATGCTGTGGTATTTCGACTATTTGAACTGTGCTGTTACTTTTTCCTGACGTATTAGGTACGGGATGATACCGACTGTCTGGTTCATTCATAATAATCTGTTGTTGTGGATGATTCTGCTGCTGGTGAGACCGACTGAAAACTGTGCACATTACTTTTGCGTCTGTCATAATAATTAATGCTATACGGCGCATTGCGATAGGAGTTGAAATGATGTGTTTTCTGCACTTAGTGATTTCCTCTTTGCTGTGCGTTACTATTTTGTGGAGCCGACGCTATACGTGTAGGCGACGGAACATTAAAGCTAGGTTGTTCTTCCACATTAAATTTTTCGTTACATATGCCAACCGGCTGTTTTTATTGCTGTTTTGGTGAAAAACCAGTATTGTTGCCAAAATGTGTTTGCTTTTGCTGATAATTTTGAGGATACTGCTGATTAAAATTTTGTCTGTCATTAAAATTCTGGTGGTTGTCATTCCTGGTGCGTCTATCACCTTTGCTATTGTAATGGCGTGGCTGATGGTAATTACTATATACTTATTGGCCTTGGTCATGATGAGAAAAATTTTGGTTTATGAAGGAATAGTCTGATTGCTGAACTTCCAAAAGCTGTAACATCTCTAAATGCCGAAGTATTTTCTTTCTGCTGTCCTGCTAAAAGTGATACTCTTAACGATCGTAGTAATTTAGAGATACATAATTGGATAAAAGCTGATTCACTGTATGGCTCACATAAATATTGGTTCTTTTGTACCATGTGTTCAAAAAATTGTGTGACGGTGGGAAAATTTGAGTTCTCATAATTCGGTAAGCTATTTAATTCATCCTTGATTCCACTCTGTAACATCTTCGACCAATACGCTTACAGAGAAGCCTTCTGAAATTCTTCTATGGAGTAGTACTGTCTCGCGATCGGTCTCATACGAGCTGCCGGTTCGTCTTCCAACAAACTACAAATAAATTCAAATTGCGTTTCACTGGCCAAGTTGGTGGAAAATCAAAGCTAAATTGTTGTATCCAATCCAAGGGGTGAATCTGTGTTCTGTCATTCTTAAGTAACTTAAATTTTCTCACGGATAGAAAGTGCTTATAATCTAAATTATCGTTTGTGTATGTCTGAACAGGTCCAGGATTGTATGATAATCAGTTTGCCTGTGACTGTTCGGAGTCAAAATCACGTACTCTCCGTAACTTACCTAAGTTACACTGGCTGTGTGAGTGTGACAAATGTTCGGACAGTGGCGTATGTTCTGACGTGTTAAAGGCTGAAACATTTCTGTAATTTCTTGCTGTAAAGATGACAATTTACTACGCAATGTACTGTTGGACGAACCTATCTCACTGATTGTGTGCTGTAGATTTTGGAATTCGGGTGTTTGATTGAAAGAAATTGGTGACGTATCGTCTGATTTGATATCATTGTTATTTTCGATAACATCAATACGACTGGCCAGTTCATCATATTTTTCAGTCAGTGCTTTTACCTGATCGTCATTTTTAGTGACACAGGCATTAATTTGTTTATGCAATTTACGTGTGGTTTTGTTTTTTTCTTAAGGTCTGCTTTAATGGCATCACGATCCTGTATTAATTCCAATTGTTCAAGTCTGCTGGTCACTGTCTGAAAGTCTACTGTGTGTGTCTCTGTTTTCGTTTTAAGATCAGAGATTTCATCAGGCAATTCAGTGTTCAAATGTTTGAAAGTATTGATTTTGTCTGATACTATAGAAATGTTGTTATCTACGTATGTTTTTGCTCTCGTAAACAACTTACGCTTATCTTCCTGTCTCTGTGCAGTAATTGTTTCCATGACTTGTTTCATTACTTTGTTCTGTTCCTGTATGAATTTACGGTAACGCGTTTCACTGTTTTGTAGGTGGTGGTAAAAACGTTCGTCAATTTGGCTGTTGTGTTATTCAAATTTTTGTCGACTTTCGCATCTAGTATACGTGAAAGTTCTGCTGACATTAATTTAAACTCGTCGCGTAACTGTGTTGCGTTTTCAGAACATTGTTTAGCGACTGCACTAATTTCATTTCTAAGTAATTTCGTTGTGCCTTGATGTGTATTACTTAATTCATGTGGAACAGATCTAATTTCTTCACTACTGTTCCTAGCACAAGCCCTAATTTCCTCACGTAATTGTTCTTTAGTATCATGACATTGCACGGCAACGGCTGTAATATGTTCACTAAGTTGTTTGTTCGGTTCATTAAGGTTGTGTTTTTCATTCGACTGTCTGAGATTTTCATTAAGTTGTAGCGATACTGTCATAACTTGAACCATACTAAAATTAGCGACTTTATTTTCTGTGCTGTGAGATGGTGTACCTGCATGTGTCACGTTTTGTGTAACCATTTGGTCAAAGTCTGCTTCACGAAAAGGTTTGCTAATTGGATGTGCACTGTTGGTCACTACAACGGAATCAAATAAATCTGACGTATTTTGACTATATTGTTCATTTATTTTACAAACATTTATCTGTTCACCGTGTAAATTTTGCAAATCAGCGTTCATTAAATCGGGACGTGCCGCGTCATTAATTGTTAAATTTACTGTAGACATAATTGAATTTGTTTGCTCATCATTAGGATTGAAATCATTACTAGTGGTCGATACGCACTGATTGTAATTGGAGGATTACCATTAAGGCACTGAGTGTCGCTAGTATTGTCAGTCAAATTATTCAAGTCCGCTTTTTCGCTCATTACACATCGAGATATACTGTTAGCAGTTTCTTGCGACATTTTCAAAAATCAATGATAAACGCTAAATCAAAGACAAAGCAAAAATGGAACAAATACAATGACAACAAAAAGCAATAAATTTCCGATGATTTGTGAAAGATAGAGTGACAAATTAGTAAATGCGTTGCGCCAGATGCAAACTACATTTAACATTAAGTAAATAAGAGCGGTTAACATTAAGTAAATAAGAGCGGTTATATAACTGACTACTTCTTAGAAATTCACAAATAATTGGATCCTGGCCGGCTGTCTACAAGTGTACCCTCCCAACAGTTAAAAATAATTATATAGCATACATACTTAGTGTAACCTCCCCACAGATAAAATACGTAACCTACCAACAGATAAATTCCATAACCTACCATTAATAAAAATGTGACTAACCTCCTAATAAAAAATGTGACTCATATGTAACCTTTCAATAATTGAATGTGAATAACTAATAAATTTGGACGTCAGAAGTGCTGCGTCATGGCCCTGAAAGATCATGCTGAATAAGTTGAAAATTCTTACCTCAATATGGTCGCCGGATAAGGCATATATATCTGTTCCTATAAGATATTTTTCTGGCACAGCCCAGTGCAATGCGGGCCGATAGATTTGTCATGTATAAAGAGGAACAACGGATTTGTCTTTACAATGATTGGACGACCGTGGATTGGAGAAATCAGTAAATTCTTTAAATTGAGATGAATTATTGTCGAAAGTTAGATTTTATAAGAAAGAATATTACTAAGTGAATTTTTTTAAAGACATTTACGTGGGAATTGCTAAACAATAGTACATTCGCGCGAGGCTGCTTTTACTTTATATTACACCGCTCAGGCACAGCCATCACTCCCCACGACTGGCCCAGGCAACTCGATACACCAGACTGCTAGCTATAACTTAATCTTACTGCCACACAGTTCCTACTGCATACAACACTGTTCTCTGGTCTGAGACTCTCTTATGGCTTACATATCGCAGGCAGTGCGTGAGCAATCTATGGAAATTACATCTGATCCAGTGCGCTAGCAATAAACTTAGTCTTGGACCTCTTACAAAGTGGTGGCGGCTTTCGAACCCAAGACAACGGGCGTTTTATTTACTAATCAAGAATGATACCCATAGACCACCGGTGCTAGTTAAGCAGACTATCACTGTCAAAAAGAGCATTCCTGGTTAATTGAAGTCTACACGCAGCAAATATAGGCCCTAATATGAGGAATAAGTTTCGGAGCCTGTATGTTTGGAGCATAGCACTGTATGTTAGTGGAACATGGACTGTGGTAAAACTGGAACAGAAGAAAATCGTAGCATTTGGGATGTGGTAGTATAGTCGAAAGTTGAAAATTAATTGGGCTGATAAGGTGAGAAATTAATAGGTTCCGTGGAGAATTTGAGAGGAAAGGAATAAGTGGAAAACGCTCAAGAGAAGGAGGGACAGGATGATAGGGTGTATGTTAAGACATAACGGAATGAGTTCCATGGCATCATAGCGAACTGTAGATGGTTAAAACTGCAGATGAAGACAGAGATTGGAATATCCCTGTGAATAACTGAAGATATAGGTTGAAAGTGCTACTGTGTGGTGAGGGGGTTGGCACAGGATATGAATTCGTGGTGACAGGTATTAAACCAGTCTGAATACTGATGACCCAAAAGAAAGTATGTTTGCAACAATACACTAAATTTTTATCAATGTGTCATCCGTTTGTAGATGTATCTGTTCTCTTTCTTTGGCCCCATTTGTCCCCACTTTCATCATATCTGAAAGAGTTCTTGTTTTGTTTTTTGATGTAATTACATTTTTCTCATAATGAAGCCGCTTAGCTTTCGGCATTACTTGCTTCAATATCTTGGAGTATTCTTTGTAAAGCATTACAATGCTAACATGAGAGCTGTTCCTAGATAGCAGACAGAGACCCCTTTTTGTCCCTCGTGATAACATTGTTCGTTGTTTACTCCATGCGTTATTTTTAGATGTTTGTTTGACTTTAGTTACCTTTAGGGAAAACAGTTTCCAAAAGAGGAAGTAACATTATTAATGAATGCTTGGTATTTTCCATTTGAGTGAGAAATACTATAAGCATCTATCCAGTCATGAATTTGTGCAGCCTCCTAAAATTCTCTATTTCTAACTGGTTTATTAATCTCCTGCACACAGATTTCATAGATTTTTTATTCTGACAAGTTTCAACGTTTAAGTCAAGAAGATGCAAGCCAAGCCCAATCATTATTGCTTTCCTGATTGGGCTTTTTTCCTAAATTTTCCCACAAAACTATTATCAATAGCAGTTTGAGAGCATTTTCATACCCTAGTCACTGAGTTCAGAGTAGGAATTAAATTGAATGAGAATGTTACTGATGGCAGTAAATGTTCAATACATCCACATTAAAATTACCAGCAACAACTATTTCTTAGTTTTATACTGTGAGATGAGACATCGGATATTACAGATTTTTTACGAAGACTTTAAAGTCTCCTGAAAGTTCTCAGTACGTGCTACAATTATTAAGCCCGCCCGGTTAGCCATGTGGTCTACCACACGGCTTTCTGAAGTAGCTAGGAGAGCCTGGTCCCCCCAGCACGAATTCGCGTGGCGGACTTGTCTCGAGGCCCGGTCAGCCAGTCAGTCTGTGGATGGTTTTTAGGCGGTTTTCCATCTGCCTTGGAGAATGCAGGCTGGTTCTCCTTATTCTGCCTCAGCTACACTATGTCGGTGATCGCTGCGCAAACAAGTTCTTCACTTATGCGTACACAACCATTACTCTACCATGCAAACATAGGGGTTACACTCGTCTGGTATGAGATATTCACTGGAGGGGGGGGGGGGGGGGGGGGAATTCACCAAGCGCTGAACTCCACAATAATTCTGAAAGAGTGGTTCGGTGTGGGGCGGTCGAGGGGTGAAGTGTACTGTATAGTCGTCGTGGGGTTGTGGACCACTGTGGCTGCGGCTGACACAAACCCTTTCTGTCGTTTCTAGGCCCCCGGTTAACATATAATACCATACAAATTATCATTAAGAACTTATTATGAAATACTAAATCAGTTGTAGAAGCTTCTGAGTGATGCTCTAAGCAAAATTTACTAATAACAATAGTCTTAAAATCAAGGCAGTTCACTTCACAAAAGGGTAGATACCATTCTGAGTGAACGACAGGCAAACCCTACCAATTAGGCTGAGGGACTTATCCTCCAGTGTCTCCCAGGCAATATTGTTATACGACTTGGTTTTACTACCTAGAAACGAGCTACAATACCTTCAAAGAAAGTAAACAGAAATAACATGTAAACTTCGTGAACATCTTGTCAACTAACATGAGTAGTTGGACTCCTCGCCATTAAAATTGTTACACCAAGAAGAAATGCAGATGATAAACGGGTATTCATTGGACAGATATATTATGCTAGAACTGACATGTGTGTACATTTTCACGCAGTTTGGGTGCATAGATCCTGAGAAATCAGTACCCAGAAAAACTCCCTTTGGTCGTAATAACGGCCTTGATACGCCTGGACATTGAGTCAAACAGAGCTTGGATGGTGTGTACAGGTACAGCTGCCCATGAATCTTCAACATGATACCACAGTTCATCAAGAGTAGTGACTGCCGTATTGTGGTGAGCCAGATGCTCGGCCACCATTGACCAGACGTTTTCAGTTGGTGAGAGATCCGGAGAATGTGCTGGCCAGGGCAGCAGTTGAACATCTTCTGCATCCAGAAAGGTCCGTAGAGATGGTACTTAACATCTGTGGTCATCAGTCCCCTAGAACTTAGAACTACTTAAACCTAACTAACCTAAGGACATCACACACATCCATGCCCGAGGCAAGATTCGAACCTACGACCGTAGCGGTAACGCGGTTCCAGACTGAAGCGCCTAGAACCGCACGGCCACATCGGCCGGCTGCAACGCCGGTTAACTGCTGTTTGCGTATGTGAAATCGGTAGGAAACTTTCTTCATGTCAGCACGTTGTAGGTGTCACCACCGGCGCCAGCCTTGTGTGAATGCCGTGAAAAGCTAATCATTTGCATATCATAGCACCTTATTCCTGTCGGTTAAATCTAGCGTCTGTAGCACGTTATCTTCGTGGTGCAGCAATTTTAATGGCCAGTAGTGTAGACGAAGCCCCGATAAAAGAAGCTATGATTTATTTTAGGATTATTTCAATTGTAAACACAGTGTGGCCACAAGTAAATAGTGAATTTATCACAGTACACACAATAAACCTGAGCAACGGAAAAACAGAATATGCATATTTTATTGAAAAGCAAATAGTAGGTAATCTCATAAAACTCTACCAAAGTTATATAGCGTTAATACATTCAGTTTGCAGCCAAATGCAGTGTAATGACGGTGATTCTTCATTGCTGTAATTACGGAACATGAAATGAAAAAGCGCTGTCAATGTACTTCTCCATCAATTCACACATAATTTTGTGTGGATCTTTTAAATAAAACACGTAAATCAGAGCACTGAATTTTACCATCTGAAAAATTGTACAGTCTCTGTAGCAAATAAATATCCAAATAAATCTAAATTACAGGGTGTATATTTGCGCATAAAAATTGCAACCGATACGTACGAAAAGAAGTCTATAAAATAGACTTTCATTGCTGGGAACTACATTTTACTTATCACCACTCAGTACACACTTCATTTTAACAGACACTTTAAGTATTTCATTGAAGAAACAGACAGGGCCCCATTACAACTTTGCTGATGTTATTCCTCTGAATGATACTCTTGTTCGCTAACAGAACTGTTATGACTGGCTAATGTAAAATTTTTCATTTATTTCTTGATATATATCACTGACAGCTTCCTCCATAGACTGAACAACAATTTCATCAAACTCGGTAATTTAAAACTGACACAATCGTGAGAACACATTTTGAGCTATGCGGTACCGCACTTAAGAAAACAGGTACTTAGTTCACGAGGCGCAGTCTAGGAGACTCCAACATCTACCAATAACACATGTTAACAATAAACAAAAAAGGCGATAACGCAGTCAACAACAAAACATCGTACGCTGGGCAGTTTAAGGAGATTTGGCGGAGTATAGAAGCATTCCCCACAACTGTCCTTGGGGAGCGAGTTCGAACATTTTTGAGCGGTCTCAGAGACCAAACCTCGTGAGTTAATGGCTATCTCTCGTGAAACGGAAAACTGTGTTAAACCGAACTGTTAGCCTACTCATACACTGATTAATCACTGAAGAGGCAAAAGAAATATCTTGGCAACAGGTTAGGACAAGATGGCGTCACACGAAGCCCTTATTCATCTTGAGGGAAGCGTTGATAAATGGTTTAAGGGGAGAAAAAATATTTAGCGTGTATACTGTATTAAAATTCTATACTGAATTCAAGTTGTCCGGACAAATGTTATAAAACACCTGAGTTTAAAACTGTTAAGGCTTCCACCGCCACTTTTAGGCAAACTAGCTCTTGACTTCTGTCTCGGGTACTTTTGCCAACGTTTGTTTGAAGATTTTCTGGCGTTTCTCCTTCACAAGTCGCTGGCATTTTCAAAGCTTCCCCCTCCACTATCAGCAACGGAAGATTAGAAAATGACAGCCACTCGTGCTGGCGAACGATCTGAGAAATCGACAACAAGCATCGGCGGAAGAAACTGAGACAGAAGCCAACAGACAGTCTGCCACACCTGCGTTTCAAAGTACACGGAATATGAATCTGAGTGCAGTAGAACTAAGAATTACATCTTCTCTGCAGTTGTCAGCCAACAAAGCAATAAACTACATAAAAGGCAGAGTAGGATTATAAGAGGAGAGCATAATGGTCAGCACTGGATAAATGTTACTCGACTCTGGAACGCGTTCCATCTTACAAAAAATGAAACATATCTCTGAACCTTTTGGCACTGTGGGCGTAAGTACGAAATCACGTTTGAATTTATTGCAAATTCTGATGCAGAATAGCTGCAAAATAATCTATGATACTTTTAAAATGATCTAAATATTGGATAAGCACAACTTTGGCAAAAAAATTTAAGAGGCCTCACCCAAATGTCCAACAGTGCACTTGTCACCGCTGAACTACTACTAACCTCAGAACACAGTACTCTTTCAAGTACATCCAACCACATGGTACAGACAACCAGGCACTTCTCTGGTTGGCTGAAAGACAAGCGTCTACCAAAGGTGATACACATGCTACAGCAAAGACACAAACATAGGACACAAAGCGTTTGCACAACTAAGCGATACTGATTACTGAACGATCTTCATGAATATAACAAACATTAATTCACAATTTGTGAACTATCAAGAGCTGTGGGTAAAAACAGAACTGCATTTCAAATAGTAACTATCTAACTTATCTCGAGAAACATAGGTTCCTTGAACTAGTTGAGTCTAATATTCTGGAAAAAGTGATTCTATAGCACAACTGCTTCACATTATGTTGTTAACCAAGATATTTGCCATTTCCAACGGTTAGTGGAGGAGGAGAAGGAAATGGATAAACGGAAGTACATTGACAGTGAGAGGTTAGGGGAGGAGATGGTCCGAAGGTGTGAAGGAGGCGGACAGAGAGACTGAGAGAAGAGAATGGACAATGAAACAAGATGGACAGAGCAGGGGTGAAAGAGTTGGACAGTAAAGGGAAGTAGAAGGACATGGGTAGAGAGGGCAGGAAAACAAATGGATAGGGATAGGAAAAAGAAGGAGATGGACAGAGAAAGGAAAGAGAAGGAGATGGACAAAGACAGAGGAGAGAAGATTACTGAAAGAGGTAGCAAAAGAGGAGGTGATGGGCATTGAGCGTAGGAGACGATATGGACAAACAGGGAGGGTAAGAGATGGACAGCAAGAGAGGGAGGTGGAGATGGATAGCGGGAAGTGGAGGAGGAGGAAGAATTGATAGGAAGAGTGAGAGGAAGAGGTGAAGAAAAAGGAGGAGTACATGGATTAAGAGACGGAGCAGGACAATATGGACAAAAAATTGGGGATGGGAATAGACAGAGAGGAAAGGAGGTGATGAGCAGAGGGTAATGAAGGAGATGAAGGAAAGAGGAGGATGTGAAATGACTGAGGGGAAAAAAAGAGATGGAAAGATGTGGAGCTGGGTATGAAATGGAAGGGGAGGGTATGGACAAAGTGAGAGAATTGTTTGTTGCAATACGTGAAGGTCCTATCGATTAAAGAAATGTCCTTTTTAGTTTTTAGAACATCCCTTCCTGCTTTTTCATTAAAAACTAATATCTTATCTCTAAAATTGTAGCCACTTAAAGAAAAACTGTTACCTTCAGCTTGAGTAGCACTCCTGTTTGAAGACCTTTTCCTTGCAGCCATTCTGCTTGTTTCTATTATTTGTGTCATTTGGCCTCTTCGTTGTTTGCTGTTCTGATATTTCAACAACGCAAACAGGTCCTCGGTTGTGTTGGTCACCTAACACTTCGGAATAAATTTTAGAAATCGAAGTTTTCTTTTCATTTAGCAACACTTCGCCTAATTAATACCATTATGTACTGCTAAATCATCCTGATCTGCAGCTCCACACTGATGCTCGATTTAGCTAAGCTCCTTTGTTTTAAGCATTTCTCGACAGTATGTTGATTTCGGTTTTTTATAGCGAAAATCACAGTACTGAGTACTTTGGTTCCATTTATTACACACGAGCAGGCTTCATAGGTGCGGTGCGGCCTATTGTGGATGGTTGACATTTTCTGGTCAAACTTACAAACACACATGCACGTAATGCATACAAACTGAATGCTATGAGAGCTACAGTCGTGCCTTTGTTACAGTCTTCCATGGGGCTAGTTGAGGACTTTCAGAGTATGAATAAACTGTGACTCATGGGGGACGTTGTTGCTGTACGAGGGCTGTCGGGGTGCAGGTAGGCTATGACTTAGTAGCTCTTTTTTAAGAAAATTTTCTTTATATTGTCTCTACCAGGTGATTCAATTTAATTACTAGGGGCCGATTTTTAGGACAAAAACCAGTTCGCCTTACTATTACATTGTTTCCAATATCATGTGTACAAAATGATTCCAGGCAAATAGTTCACTGATAATAAAATTTTTTAAAAGGTACACCAATCTTGATACACGTATCAGATAATTATAAAAGACAATACTTTACTATCCAATAAGTTAAAACAAACGAGTGAGGACAAAAGTAAGCTTTTCAGAAATATACAGGGTGGCGCACGAAATGTGTTACCAATTGTTTCTTTCACTATGTACGACATACATTAGATATCCTGATTTGATCTCTACAGCAGTACCAGCAGAGCTTGGAAAAACAAATGAGTTACGAAATGACGTGTAATTCACTATACTGCCGCTAGGAGACTAGTAAGCAGAAATGGCTGACAATGAAAGATTGACGACACAGAAACGATCGGCAATTGTGTTACTTTTTATGAAACGAAAAGCCTTCTTGTGACTCACAGGCTTTTTCGACAACAGTTTAACACATGATGGGTCCCTTGCAAGAAGACCATCCACAGGTTGTACGATAAATTTGTACAGGAAGGAACAGTGTTGGATGCGAAACGACCTCGTCCTATACCTGTTTGTTCGCCAGAGCGTATTGAAGGGGTACGAGTTGCTGTACAGAGAAGCCCCGAGAAAACGTGTAGAAAGGCAGAAGTGCAACTGGGAATATCCAGAGGCTCTGTTCAACGCATTCTTAAAAGTGACCTCCATATGTTCCCATACAAGATGAGCTGTGCACAGAAGCTCAATGAAGAACACAAGTAGCAGAGGCTACTGTTTGCTCAGTGGGCGGAGGACAGGGAAGAAACTCTCAACAACGTTTGGTTTCCAGACAGGGCGCATTTTCATTTATACAGTGTAGTTAACAAACAAAATTTACGCTTTTCGGCCACTGAAAACCCAAAAGTGTTTCATGAACGACAACATTATGCTCTGAGGATTGCAGTGTGGGCAGCAATTTCCAGTCAGCAGCTTATTGGATCCTTTTTCTTCGAAGAAACTGTGAACAGCGAGCGTTAACTGAGCATGCTTCGCAGTTGTTTCATTCCACAGCTTCTTGCTACTGCCTTGCCCTTCAACACGCAGTGGTTCATGCAAGACGGAGCAAGGCCACATATTGCAAACACTGTGTAGGAGTTTTTACACGACCATTTCGACATGCGGATCATTTCCTCTCAGGTTTCTAAGTCACTTCAATGACGGACAAAATTGGCCCTCCAATAGTCCAGACCTCAATCCATGTGACTTTTTTCTTTGGGGGGTTACCTACAGGAAAATTTTTTCCCGAAACGTCCACGTGATGTAATGGTGCTCGGAAGGCTTATTCTTCAAGCTTGCAGTGAAATTACGGAAGACGTGTGCTGTAAGGTAATCACTAACTTCAGTGTTCGTTTGAAGGAAGTTAGGAAACAAAATGGTGGACAGTTTGAGTATGCGCTGAGTTAGAACAAATGTCCATGGAGGCTCTTTATTGTAGTATATGTTCTTTCAGATTGTATTGACAATAATGTTTATATTAAAAAACAAAATGGTAACACATTTCATGCGCCACCGTGTACTATACTTAAACATTAGTAATTAATGTAGTTGGGCAATTGTTCCTAACTGACGTTAAACATTACGATCTTGCTTGGTTGAACGCAAAATGAAGAGGGGTTTAGAGTATCTGTCCATAGCAAACACTGTGCTGGAACACTTGTGACAACATCTTTTGGAACATACTCCCTGCACGATTGCAATATGTCACCTACCATTGATGCACGATGTGCCATTGGATGTATGGGGTGCCAGATGACTGAATGTGCTCTGCACTGCCTGTCAGCCAATAAAACTGCTTGTTCTTGACTGAAGTGTCAGTTTCATATTCTTACCGAGTAATCAGAAAACTGTTTGTCCCTAGTTTGTCTATAATGACTGCGTACACTGGTGGTAGGGTGGTAGGGCGACGCGCACAGAGATGCCCTCAAAGTTCCCGCAAGAAAGCATAAACTACCATGACGACCTCTCCACTTGTAGAATATATGAGACTCAACTTATTTAACGGTGGTCTATTTGGAGCCTATTGTAACCAAAGTGACAACAGAATAAAGACCTCTCTCTCTCTCTCTCTCTTTCCCCATTCCCCACAAAGTGGTAAGCACTCCATGCATTTGGAGAGAGAGACTTTTCTTGTCTGAAAATTGCATATTATGTAGAGTTACCTCTCCTCTCTCAACGAACAACACTGCCTCCGTCCAAAACTGCAACACACGTGAATTATTTCTCCGGTTCTAGAATATATTACTTTCAGTCTATCTATCCGCTAACTCCACTTCTGTAAAGAAATGATGTAAAGAGTGCCTGTCTTTCCTTGAGATTTTAACCTCTTTCGTAAATAAGAGAGCGTTCTACCAAAGTTGCTGGCCCTTGCCAGCATTCATGCAATGTCGATGAGAGGGCATTGTGCTGTTTGTAACTCCGTATTTACTTCTGTACATCCGAAAATGCGGCCCAGGCATGTAGTGTGACCTTCGCAGTCGCCTCTCCCTTGGGACACCTGAGGCAGTAAACAACCTGCTGGCCGTCTGTGGTGAAACAAGCTACGTGACTGTGGAGACCCGCGCTGCATTTCTCGTGGCCGTGATATTCATGGCCCATTCCTATCCTTCAACACGAGTTTGAAAAGTGGCTGTTAAAGAAAAGTTTTGTGTCGTGTCTCATTGCCTCCTCTCTGATCCAGGTCTGAGCTGCAACTAAAATGTTTGTACATGCAAATGGGAAAAGGTGTTACTTAGTATCGTATTCCAGTCAGCCTAGTATACTTTCATGGTCATTTGATATGTAAAATAAGTCCATTCAGCCCAAAGCATGAAAGTATTACTTGTGACTTACCACTGGAACCATCTCATCAAGGACATGCCCGTGGGAGGTGGTGAATTGGACTATCACCCCATCTGTTGTCCATGGAAGCTGGTAGAAAAGGTCTGCCAGCTGACAACCAATATCCTGACAACTATTGTACAAAAGCCAACGTAATTAGCAATAAAAGAAAAGGGAAAGAGGAAATGTCAAGGCTCATTTGAAATTACTATCAAGATATCTCCAACAATAACTAAAGGCAGTGCAACAACCTGTAATGCCTTAGTCTTGCTTCTAATTCAGTTGTGACAGAATATAGTATCTGATTCAAGTTTAAAAGTTAATGTCGTAAAAGTGCCATTTTCCCATTAGTTTGAGAATGAAGTTTTCTGTTGTGCATAGGTTAGCCACATTTTGAACTGTCACTAGCTTTGCAGCTGCCATAAAGTTTGAAAC